>NC_138497.1:51274933-51934308 GCF_964252035.2 Podarcis erhardii | reverse complement strand
CCCCTGACCAACATTTCCCCAACTTGCTACGAGATGCATTCCTTGCATAGGGTTGTAGGCATGTGTTTGCAAGGATAAACAAATACCCTCCAAGTGTCCCTATTTTCCAGGGGCAATCCTGGAGTTACAAAAGCTACTCCAGCTTCTGATTTGATCCCGGAATGCCCCTATTTTCCCCACCAGTGCCGCCACCGCCGACCTCAGAGAGGAGGAGGAGCTGGCACTTGCCCTGAGTGACAGCAATGGCAGCTGCAAGGGAGCATACCGTTGCCTCTCAATGGCTGCCAGTGTTGTGCCAGTTCTGAGGTGCAGGCAGAGCGCAGGGCCACCCCAGGCAGGAAGAAAGGGGGAGCAAAGCAGAGCGCAAGGAGACTTGATTTTTTAAATGAAAAAAAAAATGCTTTGTGCGTCCATGTCTAATCTTGCCCCTTTCTAAAATTTATTTATTGGCATGTGTTTTTCTTTTTGCAAACCTACCAAAGAATACCTGAAGGAGCATCTCCACCCCCATCATTCTTCCCGGACACTGAGGACCAGTGCCGAGGGCCTTCTGGCCGTTCCCTCGCTGCGAGAAGCCAAGTTACAGGGAACCAGGCAGAGGGCCTTCTCAGTAGTAGCACCCACCCTGTGGAACGCCCTCCCATCAGATGTCAAAGAGAAAAATAAGTATCAGACTTTTAGAAGCATCTGAAGGCAGCCCTGTTCAGGGAAGCTTTTAATGTTTAATAGATTATTGTATTTTAATATTCTGTTGGAAGCCGGCCAGAGTGGCTGGGGAAACCCAGCCAGATGGGCAGGGTATAAATAAATTTTTTATTATTATTATTATTATTATTATTATTATTATTATTATTATTAGTGCGCCCCGTTAGTGTAGTGGTGGTGGAAATGCTTTGCCAGGGGGTGGGGTGGAAGACAAAGAAGGTTGGGGGGAGGAGTGAAAAATGTCCTTTTTTCATATGAGGAATGTTGGAGGGTACGTAAACATATCCTGCACAAAGTGTCCTGTTGTGGACCCCTTCCTCAGTGCGGCCTAACAGCCTTACCTCCCTGTGGTGGCAGCACAGGGTATCGCAGTCTAACCTCGCTTCAAATTTCCCAGAATGCCTTGCAGAAAATGTAAACATGGCTTGATGAAGTAACCTGCTTCTGCTAGGATTGCCAGGTCAGACTGTTGTTTTTGTGTGGTGGGTGGGGAGGGGGTCAGGGCAAGCATCAGCTATGCTGCCCGCCTTTAAAAAAAAAAGTCCCCAGGGCCCTATTGGTTGCCCAAGGAAGCCAGGAATTACCTGGACTGGAATTTCATTGAAGGAAAACTGGTTGTTGGGAGGCTTCTGCAGAAGAGTAAAGGGTGGGAGTAATGGGCATCCCTCCCTCCCTGCTGCTTTACTGCTCCCAGCAACTGCTTTCTTTAGATATAATGCGTAGTTTGGCCCTCATGCTGGTGCCATTATAAGGGGGTGCTGCATGCCTGTAAGCAGATCTTCCATATGCTCAAGAATTTCCACATACAAGAGCAAAGACACTTCCTACTGATGCCTCAACAATTTGAAAAGAAAAAGTATTTTTGATTCCTGGTGCCGCACAAAGCAAAATCTCTCCCATCCATGTGGCACAAGCTCTGTGTTACTTGACCAAGAGTGCAAGCAGTCAAACCTCAGCCAGGCTGCAATTGGTAGGTATCCAGGTGAGAGCCTTTAGCACAGTTCTTGCAAAACATTCTGATCCCTGCCTCGGTGTTTATAGTTCCTGTCAGTGGCTAAGAAGCAGGATTGGCTTGAAGGGCTCAGGAGCCTCAAGAGGCTGCATGTAGCAGGAACAGGCTGTGCTTAGAAGGCCACTGAGAGCACTCAAGGCGGAAAGGAAAGAAATGAAGAGAGGCTGGTCTGCATCATGAACTGCAACCCAAAAGGCGAATGACATCAGAGACAACAAGCCAGTGGAAACTGTGTTTCAAGTACAGTTCCAAATGGGAAAGGTCAATATTTATTACGTATAATAAATCTATACAATGTGCAAGGAACTTATGCCCCAAATTGCTGAAAAAAATAAATTAAATAACCGTATCGCTGTCACAAAATGCCACGTAAAAAGCCATGCTTTATATGATGCACTGTCAAAGATCAAAAAGCTCTGGAAATCCAGGAATTCAGTGAAGACTTAATTTAATATGGCTGTTGGTAGCTGGGTCAATGGACCTGTTTCCACAGAATCTTCATTTGGGGCCAAGCTATAAATGAACCTCAGCTGTCTGAACAAATCCTTCGCATTGTGGTGTATAATTCAACAAATGCAGTAACAGCTGTAATAACAACTCTGTAGTTTCTCAGCGCTCGTAATGGTCTCAAGCTCTTCAGGTAGCCAGTATCTAAGCTCTCTAATATGTGGGTTAAAATATTATAATGCAAATTATGGGATAAAAGCCAATTTAAAAATAAAACTGCATGTGTATATATGTGCAATACCTGTTGTTTTAAAAACTCCTGTAAGCAAAGAGCCCCTAGCAAACTTCAAAGGCCTCACAATCTGCTAGGTAAAAACCTAGAATCATAGAGTCATAGAGTTGGAAGAGACCACAAGGGCCATCGAGTCCAACCCCCTGCTGAAGATAGTTTGGAAGAACAAAGACTGATATTAAAAATGTCTTTAAAATATACATAAAAATACAAATACTAATTTTGCTACTCCTGTGCCGGTACACAAGATGTCTGCAAATTTGGAGATATTGATATACAGCTTATTCAGCACTGATTTTTGACAAAAGTGTCAGGCAGTATGTGGTCCACACATTTATGTAGTCATTTTTATTTATTTTCTTCCATTTATACTCTGGCTGCCCTGCATCACAGAATCCAATGGGGCTCACCTGTAGTCTCCTATCCAGGTGCTGGCCAAACAAAGACCTGCTTAGTTTCAGGTAGGTGATGGCCCCACGTGCTGTCAGATCATACCTGGGACCCAAAGAAGCAGTCAAGATAAACAGAAACACCAGCAGCTAGGGCTGGAAGTTTTCTAAAGCTCAGTTGGTAGAGCATCAAACTCTTAAATTTCAGAGTCATGGGTTCGAGCCCCACGCTGGGCAAAAAGATTCCTGCATTACAGGGGGGTTGAATGAGATGACTCTGGTGGTCCCTTTCAACTCTATGATTCTAGACATTATGCTTGAGTGGGGGCTAGCTCCAAAAACAGTGGCTCTCTGTTGTTAATTAAACTTTCCCTGTTTACCACCCCTGTCACTGCACCCAGTGAACCAGGGCAGGAATGAGGAAAGACTCATCACTACATGGGTAAGTTGTTAGGAGCTCAGCCTACACTCGAGTAGGACCCTGGCAGAGACACACGCCCGACTGGGATGTTCTCTCCCTCCTGGAGAGACAACAATCCTGAAATATACTCAGAGTCACAAAGTGATTTCATGCTCTTTATTCAGCTCATGGTGGTGAGGAGGAATGAATAAAAGTCCCCTCAAAGTATCTGCTTTATATACATTATTTACACAATGGGCTGCACATGATTGGCTAATTCCGGAATTCTACTGTAAGCCAATCAGGTTGTGGATTCACTTCTATCTGGAGCATGATTGGGTGGTTCCTGCCAACCAATCATACTGCTGCATTGTTCTAGGACCAATCAGACTGCTGCAGTTTGGATCCTATTCGACTCAGTACATAACAAATCCCATGACTGCAATCATGGAGCAGGAATTCTAACATCAGTATCCCTTAGAGTTAAGGGGAGTGGACATTTCCCGATGGTGCCCTGTGCTGAAAGGGAACACTCAGGGATGCCCAGGGAGGGCTAATGGTTTTTCCAGCAACCCCCCTGTGCTTCCTTATAGTGGCTGTTTCCTCCGTCTGAAGTCAAGGGCATCATAGTCTATTGGGCCTCCCAGTGACCACTTAGAGAACGCAGATGATGGGGCAGCGGCAAGTGATCTAGTAACTGGGCAGAAGTTATACTGGCAAAAAGGATAAGTCAAACCCTATTTGAAAAGCTTGTTTTCTCTCTGCCAGGCTTGGGCTACCTCAGCCAGCAGTAGCCCTGTTTCTGAACAGAGTTCTGGACAGGGGTAAATTACCTTGCCCTAATTTACCCCCGTGTCATTTAAGCTGGCTTCCTTGAGTTTGCCTTGCCCCTCACTCTCCGTCAGCACCATTTGCCCTCCGTGACATTGTCATGTAGCTAGTTCTGATTGACTGAATGGTGCCATTATGCCAATATGTTCGCTACCGGCTCTCTTGATTGTCTGGGGACATATCATAAATTAGAAAGGAGCCCTAACTGGGGTGGGGGGCAGCGGCACCAAATCAGCAGCAGATCTGACTGCAAACGGGCATGAAAATACTTAGAGATGTCAAGGAGGTGTTCGGGCAAGATTTAAACCATCCTTACGTGCCAGAAAGATTCATGGGGTGAATCTTCAGTGCAGCACTATAATGATCTTCAACATGGAAACATGGAAATATGCAACTTGGATGCCAGAGACATATATTTTGTCTGTGTGTCTGTGTGTGTGTGTGTGTGTGTGTGTGTATTTCTTTGGGGTCATTAATGGAAATCTACTCTTCACCAGTTTATTGCTTTTGGCTAAAATATTTGTCTACTGAGCTTTTCATGTCCTTGCCTGCTGCAGTTTTGCATTCTATGCATTTCTTTCTTTTGTGCATGTGTGGGGGGGGGGGCTGTTTCAAAGCTTTATAAGATGGATCAAAGAACAGGTTATTTTGTCTAACAATTGCAGTAGTGCTTGGCCAGGCCTGAGTTTGTTTTTATTGAGCTGCTATGCTGCAAGGGATGGCCTGTGATGGGTATAGATTGCATATTGATCACTGCATGGAAGTACAAGGAGGTATTTGGCGGGGTGGGGGTGGGCAGGGAAGGGAAGGAGCAGCTTAATTTCGCCCATCCTCTCACAACAGAAATCATAATTCCAAGCAAGATTTATAAAGAGCACTGGGCGCTAAATGAAATACAATGTTGAATCGCAGGGATGCAGTTAATGTATTTAAAATGTAAATAGCAGCCACAAGGAAGCTTGAGCAGGCCTTGGACTGCAGGAAGTGGGGAGAAAAAGTTTTACATAGTTTCTGGGGAGAACCTTGAGTCGTAGATAGGGCCCAGAACAGAGCAAGACAAACCTCTGTGTATCCAGCTTCCAGCATCAACTAAAGCTCACATATACACAACCCTGCTTGTCCTATGGTTCTCCAGCCAGCCAGCTGAAGTCAGAAAAATCTCACCCGTTTGTCTCTATGACAATAGGGCTCACTCTTTGGACATGTAAATGGCCATGCTTAACTAGCCAGCTAAGGCCATTACAGTGGTACCTCGGGTTACATACGCTTCAGGTTACAGACTCCGCTAACTCAGAAATAGTGCTTCAGGTTAAGAACTTTGCTTCAGGATAAGAACAGAAATCGTGCTCCGGCGGCGCAGCGGCAGCAGGAGGCCCCATTAGCTAAAGTGGTGCTTCAGGTTAAGAATAGTTTCAGGTTAAGAATGGACCTCCAGAACGAATTAAGTACTTAACCCAAGGTACCACTGTATCTCACAAAGAGACAGGTGTTACCGGTCCTTCTGCTACATTCTTAACTCACAGATACAGGATCAGAAGCCTGGAAGGGTCCCACAGATATCATCCAGACTGACCCCACAATCCTATAGCAGTACAATCACATCAGGAAGTCTGGATAATGACTCAATAGGGAAATTTCTGAGTCACTACAGAATCAATCCTAGGACATGAAGTTGGAGAATACTGTGATTTCCAGGGGTTCTGGTGCTTTTTTCCAGATGACATGGTGCTAAAATATGTTTTAATAAAGTGCAGACAGTGATAAATGTAGGATATTACACAGAAGAAAGAGTAAGAGTCAAAATGCATAAGATGGATCTGTGCATTATTATATAGGTTGCATTAGACGGAAGATATCAAGAGAGGAATTATATCGAGACAGGCCACCCTGCAATCCCATCTACAAGTAGCTCGTTTGGCACGCTGTGTTCTGTTTTAGGAGCTACAATTCAAGTCACCAAACTGGAAAGGATTTAGAACAGAACTATGAAGATAATGGTGAGAAGACCTAGCAGACACATCATATGGAGAAAAGTATGCTGAGCCTAGAAAATTAAGCAGAGATGGTTGGCAGCTTTTGAATTATGAAAAGAATGTGGCAGGCAAAGGAGGAGATAGAGGAGGTTCACCAGGAGAAGCAATGAGTTTTAATTAACTACAAGAAAGTAGATTCAGGGCATGTCTGCACTGCAACTAAAAGAAAAAAACTCCCTGCTCCCACTTGATACATTTTTGGTCATCACTGTAGAGATGCATGGCAAATTCAACTATTCTTTCTTTTTGGGGAGAAGAACACTATTCTGATCTACCATTCGTCGCTTTCTTTTTTACTTCCTTCACTGTGTTTTTGTATTTGTGTAGCCAGACGTGGGCCAAACACAGCAAATGGTCTAGGAACATCAGAAGCTGTCGTGGTACTGAAGCTAAACAGGTGTGGCCTGAATTGTAATCTGAATGTGAGCCTTTGGGGAGTTCGGTGTATGAGCAGAATATATGTATAATAAATTCAGGTGGTGGTGGTGTGTTTTTTTTTTTAAAAAAATAGCCAGATGCATGACCCTTGAATGCCCTAGTATCACTACTGTGTTGGTGATCATGGCGCATAAATAATGTTTATTAAATGCGTAATAAATAAGCATGTGCACCTTGTAGGGCATCTGTTAACAAGGAAAGACGGAAGACTTATCTTGCCTCTCTGCAGTGCACAGCATTTGCATCCCTATGAGCGCACTTGTGTGAGCAATGCTTATACATACATATGCATGCACGCTTACGCAACTCTCCAAATTCAGTCAGTGGAAGACCTTTGAAGAATCTGATTGAAGAAGTTGAAAACACATTGGATCACCATTTCCTGTTATTTATTATTAACTAGTTATTAACTAGCAATGCTCCTGTCATGGTCTCCCTCCAGGGAGTAGAGGCCATCCATGAAGGAATCCAGGGATATGGGTGTGGGAGTTTGCTCATCCCCATCTGCACACTGGGGAGAAGGCTCCCCCACAATTTACACCCCAAAATAGCCCTTCATCCAAGTTATTTGCTACCACCACAGCATTTATTTATTTATTGCTATTTTTATTGCTCTTACTCTAAATTTTGTATGTTGTATGCCACTTTGCTGTATTTAAAATAAAATAAAATACAAAAGTGTCTTCCATAAACATTTAAATGAAATAGAATAACAAATAAAATAATGTGAACAAGGGGTTGGCTTGACTTTACTGGGCCCTGCCATTGCTCCCTCTCTCCTATTTGCTTTGATAGTGACTTAGGAATTGCTGGTGCTGGGATAGTCCAATCAAAAGGCAGAAAATAGAGCCTCGGGAAAAAGGGGGAAAGACAGAGTTGGGCCTTTTTCCAGCCAACAGTTAGGATTGCATTCCCCAGTGCCTTGCAGGTGATTTAGACTACAACAGTTCCCAACATCACTGAGCATTGTCCATGCTAGTTGGGGTTGATGGGAGTTGTAGCCGAAACCATCTGGAGGGCATCACATTAGGGAAGGCAGAGTTAGGGAGCGCCATTAAAAACCACAGAGAGTCAACAAAAAGGAGGATGTTAGAGCTTGCAGCCCATTTGGGAGACCTCAAAAGGGATAGCTGGCTGACCAAGACATCTGAACAATGTGTTTCTCTCCCATGAGCCTGTGGGAAGTGGTATAAGGCCCACTACAAACTAGGTAAAAAATCCTGGTGGCCTGAAAAGATGCTGAGATTCAGAGATGAAGTTCTACTTTCTTGTAGAACACATGCTTTTTCTGCATTTTTCTTAGCTGGTGGCTCTGTTCACTGTCTGTGGAGTCAGGGAGGTGAGCCCAGATCACTCATGGAGAAAGCGGGTGTAATTTCTCAGGGTGCTCTCAAAAGATGTCATGCAAATATAGATGCACAGCTTGGTTTATTGAGTGCCAGGGACAGTTGAGTGAACACTCAAGTCACAGGAAGAGCATCTTGGTAAAACTGCAGCAGCCGCCAAAGGAAGCCCATACTTGCAACCCAACATCATGCCCCTGATTACCCACTACATAGAATCTACCACAAGGGCAGTAGCAACGCATCTGTCATGTCCCCGGCCTCAACAGTTGTGGCTGGAGGGGATACACCAAGAAGTTGAAGCAATGTTGCACTTTGAGATAATTGAAGAATCCCAGAGTCCTTGGAAATGTCAGCCCTTGTTAGTACCTAAGCTGAATGAGAATGTTCATTTTTGTATTGATTTTAGGAAAAATTAATCCTGTTTCTACATTCGACACGTATTCCGTGCCACAGGTTAATGTGGTTTTGGAGAGGTTGGGCAACCCAGATATTTATCTACCCTTGATCTTACTAAGGTTTATTGGCAGTTTCCGCTTACCAAGTCCTTTGAAGACAAGGAAACCTCCTTGCAGCCAGTATATGAATGACATTTGGTGTTCACGGAGCTACTTTTCAGCATCTTATGCCCAAGGCTCTGAGAAGAGTAAAAAGGAGTACAACAGAATTTCTGAGTTATGGTGGTCCATTTATTCCCAGCTTTATCTCTGTGTCCACATTGCTTACAACCTTATCCAAAGGGGGTGGGGGGAACCCACCAACCCACATAATTTAAATAGGAACTTGTGAGCAGCTGGGAGTACTTCTTTACTCTCTGCATGTATTTGTACATTGAACCAATGCTCCACGTCCCTGGTCTTGCCTGTTGCTTTAGCCTTCAGACAGATTGATGCCTTTAGAATGGCACTGGTGGTGACGACACTGTTCTCTCTCAGGCTTTTATACATGAGCAGAAAGTTGTCATGGCAGAAGATGACTGTTGTAGAAAAGGAGGTCCTCAGAATAACCAGGGCCATGAAGACATTAGGATACTATCTTTGGAGCTTGTGGTAGCTCGTACTCCATTATGGAGTTTGCTGTACAATCTCCCTCTGCCTGTGAAAATAACAAGGGTTAAGTGGGCTAGATACTACTGGGTCAACTGGTGTTTGACAGCTTCATCTATAGTTCAGGGGTGGCCAACATGGTGCCCTCCAGATGTTCAGCCCCAGGCAGCATGGCCAGTGGTCAGGGGTGATGTGCTCTGTTGTCCAACAACACTTGGACACCAAACCAGCTACCCCAGTAGATATGAAAGCATCAACCACCCATTAACCCAGTGGTATCTAGCTCTCCTGCTCACAGAATGATAATGCTTATCCCTCCCCACACACAACAAGAGGATGGTAATCATGTAGCATCTGTGAGGGATCTGTGGCCAAAAGTGGTGTCCGGTTATCTATTCAGGAAATTCCTGTCAGACTTGCACTGTGCCCAGTGGTGCCCAGAAGTGATGTAATTGATGAGTGTTTGTGAGCCATGAGTCAATTCAGAAATGGAATTATTATTACTATTATTATCATCATTTATTACTTGTACCAGGGCATCCGACTGGGTTGCCCCATCCACTCTGGGCAGCTTCCAACAGAAATCAGGAGACCCCATAATGAAAGCCAGGAATGAAGGAGGCCCAGTTCTGGTTTGCATTACAAGCCACAGAGAGTGGGCAGAGGAAATGAATGAGAGAGCTGCACTGGGACAGTGCTTTTGGCCCATAAGGGTAGGAGGCCTCAGTGGGTAGAGGCAGCTAGTCAGAGGCAGCTAGTCAGGAGGCCGGAAATGATGAGGTGCTCCTATGAACCAACAACTATATGGTGGGGCAAGGTCTAGCTCCTGGTTTTAAATGCTTGTGTTGGTTACCTCCTAGGGTGCCTCGCCTATTGGATCTCTTTGAGTCGGGAGCAGAGGCTCTAAACACTGAGAAAATTATGGTTCTCCCTATGTAATTCAAAATAAGAACAATGCTAAATTATATATCTCCAGTGGGTTTTTTTCTGGGGGGGACATGGGTATGCATACACCTAAACATTTTGTTAATCTTTGTACTTTTGTCCATTTACTGTATTTATTTTCCCGGATCTGAACAATAAAATGGTGATTTTTCTTGAGTCAAAATGAGACTACCCCTAAAGATTCTTTTTTAGGAAAAAAAAGCACTGTATATATCTCAAAATGACACAAAACTTTCTTGTATGCTGAAATTAAAACAGCTCCTTTCTCGATTTTCTGATTGCCAAATTCTGCACAAGTCCATCAAAGCTGGGTCAGTGAGGCCTTATTTCGATTTACCGTGGCAAGGAGGCCCAGCCCCTGCTTTAGGTGGGGATTAAGTAATAAAAAGAGAACAGGAAAATGAGGAAAGAATGTGGAGAGGAGTGTAAGGAATCCTAACACAATTCTGAGTTTCCCGGTGATAACTACTTTTTAAATATAGATATCAAATTCTTAAGAAATACATTTAGGAAACCTCTCCTTTTCCGGCGCCTCTGCTTTGCTGGTGCCCTAAGCACATGCGGAGTCCTCCGCGTTTCCTCCCCGCTGAAGCTGCAGACTGCGCGGTCGCCAGGCGGATCCCAAGGCGCGGATCGGACCTCCGACTCGCCCTCCTTCCCATTGCCCGCAATCCCCCAGAGGTCACGGGGCTTTTGGACTTTCGCCAGGGGAGAAGACTTCCCAAGGTGAGTTTCCATAGGGTTCCAGAGAAGCGGGAGAGGCCGAGTGGGCGGCACAGCAGCAGGAAAGCCCCAACTTTAGCAGCCGAGGAAGCGTCTGCGGCGCCCAAGTCCGCCGCATCCTGCGGGTGGCCGGTTGCGCGGCAGGAAGCGCAGCGCAGCGCGGCCGCCGCCTGCCTTGTTTTCGCAGCGCTTTGGACGTCACCATTTCTTCTCCTCTGGCGCCCTCTCTTGGCCCGTAACAAATACAGAGCCGAGGAAACGCAGTGGAGGGATGAGGGCAGAAGCGGAGTCTCTCCACGCCCGCTCATTTATTCATTCATATTTATTTCATAAGATTTATACACCGCTTGTTTTTTTGGGGGGGGTTTAACCGCTTTACAAAAAGTTAAAACAAGAAAATTAAGGGGGGCAAAACACAACCATACTTTGAAACACACAAATTAAAATACTGAAACGGATTAAAATAAGCATCTGGGTGGGCTTGTCTAAACCAGAATGTTTCTAGCAGGTGCCGACAAGAGTGCAGTGAAGGTGCCTGCAGCAGAGCAGGTCTGTTTCTTTCCTATCGCTATGGAGAAGGATGGATGATACACGGATGGAAGGAGGGGGAACCGACCAAAGGCCAATGCGGAATCTCGTTTCCCCCTCAATACAGTCGTGGTGGGTTATCTGAAACGGTGCGTTTTTAACAGGAACCTGTGGCCCTCCAGATGTTCTCTGACTCGTTCCCAGCAGTCCCAGCCAGTACAGCCGATGAGCAGGGGTGATGTGAGTTGCAGTCCAGCAACAGGGCCACAGGTTTCCTATTCTTGTTTCGCACTCAGGAGGCAGAAAAATAATTGCCTCTGTTGGAGAGCCCTTCAGGTTGGAGGTCTGGGCCCTCTTCACTTAGCTGCTTCCATTAAATGAGCCATGGCAACAGCATAAATTGGGGGGGGGGGCTCTATCTCCCTCTATTCTTTTCACTGAAAATTAAATTCATGCTACTTCCAGATCCTGAAATATGAAACTAGGAAGAAACAAGTGTCATTTATGAGTATCTGCTCTTCTCTCAAGAGACTTCAGAACTTTTGTTTAAAAGCTGCTTTAAACAAAAAAAATAATAATGCACATGACTGGTAGTATGTACTGGTAGTATGGATCAAGAAGCTTTTCCCCCATCTCTTCTCATCCCCCCCCCCACCTCTGTATTTAAAACTTTGTTGAGTGTCTCCATTTCTGGGGCTTGAAGAATCTTGGGATACAAGCCAAGAAACGTAGAGTTGAAGAAGTTCAAGCTGAGCCAGAAAAATGTGAGGTTCCTGCAAGGTTCAGGCACTGAAAGTTAAAAAAAGTTGTAAAAGCACACAACCAAGGCTGTGCTTTTTGCAAACGCTATGCTTTATTCCCAGCTCTATTTCCAGTTCTCCACTGATGCAAAGCGAGGCTATCTATAGGTAAATAGGTCATCTTTGCTGCTGCTGTTCTGAAGTGCCATCTCTTTGTCACCTGTTCTCGGCTAAGCTTACCTGCTGCTGTGGTGTTGCAAGCTGCCCAAGTTCTTTTCCATGAGGATCAAGTGAATAACAAATGCAATGAGGAGGCAGTCAGATGGTCCCAGGTCTCTCCAAGTGGTCCATTGTATCATAGCCCAATTTTCACAGGAAACTTGCTGTAACAGTTGCTCTCCAACTTGTTCTACACGGTTAACGTGTTCAAATCTTACTTAAGGTTCATCCACAACTGCTGGGATAGCCAACATGGTGCCCTCTGGATGTTTTCGGGACTTCTGATGGGCTTGTACTCTGTCAACATGAGGAAGTCTCCACATTTGCTAACCCTGCACTGGTGCCTGTGGGAAATCCTCATGTTTTTTTCATTGGCATGATAATGTAGGAGGTTCTTCATTCCTTCTGTTTACTAAAATATCTTGCATTACGGGCTTATCTTTGGGCAGTTGTGACTTGAGAACATTCACTCTACATTATGCACTTACAATAATGCATAGTAAAAACAGATGGCCTTAGTCACTGATCTCCAGCCTAAAATTTATCACTTGTGCAGAATCTACCATCTATAAAGGCTGCTTCACACATGCTGTGTTTTCTCCATGGAAATAACCTCTGTGTCAGAAAAATAGGTCCCGATGTCCTGTTAACACCAGCATTCTGGCTTTTTGTACCTGTGAAAAATAAGTATTTGTGTCACACTTCACAACTGACAATGCAAATAGGTTTTTTGTTTTTTGTTTAATAAAAGGATAACTTCATATGAAGCAGCCCATCAAGAACAAAGGGATATGTGCTTTGTCCAGCCAGCAGAGGGCAGCTTTTCTATACTTCTGCACTGAGCAAAAAAGCCCTCATAATTTCTTTCCACTGAGTATCAGGAAATCAACTGACATCTCTCTCTCTCTCTCTCTCTCTCTCTCTCTCTCTCTCTCTCTCACACACACACACACACACACACATGGTCAGTCAGTGGCTGCAAGTGAGATGGTGCTAGGGTTTAACACACATAAATCAAAAGTGTGAAACTGTAAAGCAATGCACAGACATTGACAATGTTACTAGTGCTTCTCCATGGTGATATGGTACACATACAAGAGATTGTATGTGCAGCTTATTGAAGTTCCTAGCGCGAGCTTACAACAACATCACTTGCATTTAGAAAATGCCGGAAATTTTACATGTTCTGAGCCCACACTCAAGTCTTGTAGTTTACACTGTGCTGTTGGAATCTCTTTCTCTCTTGGGATTCTGTAATGTACCTATAACACTGAGCAAGGATGGCCTTGAGATGTTGTTGGACTTCAGCTCCCATTATCCTTGACTGTTTGGCCATGCTGGCTGGGGCTGATGGGAGTTGAAGTTGAACAACATCTGGAGAGCCAAAGGCTCCCCACCCCTGATATATAGAGTATTAACTCTGAAAGACAGTGTCCACAATCCAACATAGAATTAGGATCACAAATCATTTGTTTTTGGTGTTGGGCTGTGGTTGTTTGGAAGATAGAACCAGACAGCATCTGCTCTGCATCTCCCTGATATTTCGAGTTAAAAAGATTTCAGGGCGCAAGGCCAGGGTAGGCCTGCACCCAAGCCCTAAGTGGGTTGCTACCAGTCAGAGTAAAGAATACTAGAACAGACCGTCTAACACTATTACTTGGTCTAAGGCAGTACGTCTTATTTTATCACCTTTGGTAGAAAGACTATCGACTGGAAATTTCTACTGCACCCTCCCTTTTAAAAAGAAATATGGAGACAAGGTAAGGAATGAAAAGTCAGAAATCTCCTCCCCCTTATCATAAATAGAGAGCTAGAAAACAAAGTATAAGTGAACTCTGAATTTCCCTTGCAAGAGTGCTTTTATGTAAAGGAAATCTAATTAAGGCTGAAAAGGATTACTAAATGTTCCTGACTCTTTTCTTCCTGGAGTCTAAACTGTGAAAATCTCTGCGCAGAAGTGCCCGGGGGGGACGGCTGGGGTACCACTCTGTACTCAAAGGCAGCCCAAGAAGTGAAGTGAACTTCACATAGCCTAAGCCTCACTCCGCCTCCTAATTTCGGAGATGACAGATGTTGCCTCAAGGCATGTTATTTTAAACACTTCTGTGGCTTCTATATCTTCACAAGTTTGATAGATGAAATCAGATGTTGCAAACTAGCTAAAAATAAATCAGTTACTGAAGAAGCCCTAGGCCTGTTATATGTGTGGGTCTAGTTTCAGTATCCAGTGTATCCCATTTCTTAAGATTCCCTTGGTACACTTCTCAGATCCACACATTATCCTCACCATGAAAGGAAATGTCCGTTCCAGGGCTGGATTAACCATTAGGCTAATAAGCTGCACATCAGATCCCCAATGTTTTCCCTGCAATTAACTAAGTGCACTTCTATCTAAACAGGGTAAACTGATACAGTTCTCAATGCCAAGTTCCTTTAAAATTCTCCGTACTCAGAGCATAGTGGCTACTCTCTTCTCATAGAGAAAAGCATAGAGTATTTTTCCTACTCTCTTCTCATAGAGAAAAGCATAGAGTATTTTTCCTACTCTCTTCTCATAGAGAAAAGCATAGAGTATTTTTCCATGGTTTGTATCAATTTTTAAAAGCTGACAGTCCTGCAGGGCGTAAACAGCAGATTGACCATATATGATGAAGGGTGGTATACAAATTGCAATCATCATCACCATCTGCCCTGGGAGACCTGATGCAGGGCTTTCTGAATCCTACCCCCCTCACGGTCCCCCACCCCAGGAAAAAAAATGCAGTTGGGTGGAGATTTTGAATGAAAAAAAATAACAGGGGGGGGGGAGCATTGAGAAACCACTCATCTCCCTCGCAGGTCTTCTGATATAGATTGCAAAATGCAGGCGTCACAGCTGCATTTTGTAAACATAAAACCACCACCTGCTCAGAGAAAAATGGCAGGCAACGTAGCATTGTGGGTCAGCTGGCCGCAACATACCCTGGTATTCCCTGCAAGCAAACCTAAGAAGAACCATCAATCTTAGCATTTATGATGGTGATGCATGCTGAAAAGTATGTGTCACCACCAACTAGTCCAATCGTCAGAGAAGGAATCCCTTAAAGTCAAATAACCTTTTCTGGGGAGAAGCACAGTGTAAATTTTAAGTTTCCCAAGAACATTCATACACCTTTCCTCTCACACACATCCATATGGACATGTATCATGTATTATGTATATAAACCAGCATACATAGGCTCCTGTGCATGCAGACACCACAGATGCATGCACGCTTGAGGAGAAGCAGAGCCCTGTGCCTCATCACCTCCATCTTCTATGAACACTAAGGGGAAAGCATCTACGAAGGGACAGACACGACTGGGAACAGAACAGCCTTCCTTCTTTCACATGTGTTTCCCATTCCTTGTGAAACTTCCTCGGGTAGGCGCTGTGTCTGCTTCACAGGGCAGAGGGAGGCAAGGCTGGGATTAGAGTAAAAGCAGATGAAGAAATCAGACAAATCTGTGTCTACAGAGGTGCAAGGCAGAAAGGAATGTGTGCCTATGTCTGTTGAAATAAATGGGCATAGCTACACTTATAAGGCATGCCTACTCAGAAGTAAGATGCACTGAGTTTCGGTTATAACCACACCATACGTTTACAGTACATTTATACCACCTTTGGTTCCCCATCCCCTCAAAAAAGTGCTTTACCCATCAGAGAGGTGCAATTCCAAGCACTCTTAACAAAACAGCACCTCCCAGAATTCCTTGTGGTAAGTCATAACTGTTTGAAGTGGTATAATAATGCTTTAAATGTATGGTGTGGCTGTGATGTCAGTGGGAATTGCTCTCAAGTAAGCACTTACAGGATTGAAGAGCATAGGCGCCGACTCCATGGGGCTTGAGGGGGCCCGAGCCCCCTCAAAAATTCGTTTGGGGGGGCTCCGCCCCCCCAATAATCTCCGGCGCCCCTCCAGCAGAGCGCCATCGCCGCCCCTCCCCCAGCCCAAAATGCACAGGGAGGGGCGGGCTGCATGCCTCCTGCCCTCCCTCCCGAGCAAAAGCTCCACCCAATTTCCTTTGGAGCTGATTAATAGGCGCAGCACGCTCTCCCCTATTCGCTCACGAGGAGGCGGCGCCACTTTATTTGCATATTCATGAGCTTATTTATTATTCATGAGCTTTCCCGGGCCCCCCCAATATTTTTTATAAGTCCGCGTCCCTGTTGAAGAGTTACCCTTCTGTTGGATTTAGGCCAAAGGGGAAGGGGAGTGATTGTAAGTGTGTGTCTAAGTTGATTCCATTTCCCTCTATGGGGAAAGGGATAGGTGACAAATTACCACTATGAGGGGTTAGTCTATGGCAATTTGTGAGCTATCCTTTACTAATGTTAATAGTAATAATAATAGTAATAATAATAATAAGCTGGTCTGACTGGGTTGCCCCAGCCACTTCGGGCAACGTAATAAAACCTCAAACATTAAAGAACAATAATAACGTTCAGAGACACCCATTTCAAGACTCATTTAAAGATGCAAGAGACATTTGATTTAGTCCACATTGAAAGCCAAATCTATCAATTCCACACTTTTCCAGAACAATATGATAGCCATCCTTCAAAATGTGCGCTTATCCAATTTTTGCAATGCAATTCTCCAACCAAACGTTGGATAATGCAATAAATGCATACATTAGGAGACAATGTGTATAAAAATAAATATACTACTAAAACTATTGTACAAAAATGCATTGTATTAGGAGAAATTGCTTGCAAAAATATGTACATGAGTCAAAACTGCAGACAAAAATGTGCTTATTAGGAGAAAGTTGCACTAAAATGCTGAAGAATCTTTATTAGGATTTTTTTTTAAAATGCAAATTGCTGCGGAAATGTGGATAAGTGATTGTAAGGTTGGAAAAATGAGAACTGAGAGAACTGAAATGGACAATCCTTCCATTCCTACCCCAATTATTGATAGCATCTAATTAAATCCAAGGCTCCTGTGTTCTGGCACAGGATGTGCCTGGGGAGGCCAGAAGGTATTTTCAAGGATGGAAGACCGTGAGCAGCAGGAACAAGGGGGTCCCTTAGCAATCCTGTGCCAGCCCCACCTCACCCCACAAAAGCATCTGTTGAAGGGTAAGAGAGCAAAATGAGATGGGCAAAAGACCTGGAAGGAACTTGCAATATTGCCATGGCAACAGGAACACTGTCTGTTGCTCCAGAAGTCTCAGATCCACACAAGTGGCTGAAGGCTCTCTACAGGCCTGAGTGGTGTGTGGTGATCTCTTTAAAGGGAAGGACAAGACAGCTGAGCCCATTCAAGTCATAGCTGTGGGGCCAGGGGTGGAGATGAAGGTCTCTGGGTGTTGTCAGCCCCCTTCTCTCCATATCTGAGGCTGCTGGGGCCCTCTCTGACACATGGTATTGGGGAAACATGGAATCTAAAATGGCAGGGGATCAGCTCATCTGCCCCTCTTGCTTCTCCTGATCTGTTCCCCAAACTTCTGTCTACACCTTTTCTTAGATGGTGAATGGGTGTCTCGCAACCCTGGCTGCATTCTTTGTGGATTGCCTACCCCATAAATGACACTCCAGCAAGTAAATTACCATAAAATAGCATTTTACAAGCACTGTAAAAGGGGTTGATTACTTGCTCAATCAAGGAATTCATTGTCAATAAACATCCTCTTCAGGGCTTTCTATTGTGTGCCAGCGCAGTCTGCGAGCTGAAGCCAATCACACGCATTCATTTTTCCAACAATTTTCTTAGAATAAATGTCATCTCACATCCAGGGGGGATTTATTAGCCTCCTACCAAGGGAGGGGGAGGGGGAAGATCCCTAAGAAATATTCCACTGATATCTTCTAGGTTTGTGGAGGGTGTGCATTTCATCCGTGTGTCTGGGCCCCCACCCTGTGAGTGAGGGCTCTTGCCAGCAATGCAGCTGAATGGCCGGATCCAGATTTGGCTGACTGGTTCAGCCTTGCCTGCAGCATCAGCATCTGAAAGGCAGAGGAAGGTCTATCTGGCACAACGCAAGCAAATGATGGCAATAAACAAGTAGAATAAAACAGCACACCTTCCATTACTTCCTGAGTCAACAACACTACGGGGCAGAAGCAGTTGCCAGGACACCATCTTTGGATGGCCCAGAAGCTCTTCCTTCCATAGCGGCCATATGATGCAAGCATGTGAAATGCTTTTTGGGAGCACAGCCCTGCTCTGGGGGCTTGGTGCCCAAAGCTAATGCTTTCTGTTGCTCTTGGAGTGCAAGCTTTTATCCAGATGTGCATGGAGGAGATATATAGCGGGAGGAGGGGAGAGATCAGGGGGATTTTTGGAAGCCCCTTTTTGTGCTATTTGAATTTTAATACGTTTCTCCCCCCCAGGCTGTAGATGGCTGATTGACCCCAGGACCCCAAAAGGAAAGAAAACGCTCAGAATTAATTAAAAAACCTGAATTGGAATTTACTAGGGCTGTACCTCTGGCTTCTGTCTTGGATACTGATACCCAGCAGATGCTGGTAGGTGGAAAAGGATTGTTCAATTGAATCTAGGGAAGCCACAAATTCTCCTACGCCAAGAGATCACATTATGTCCCCTGCCTCCTTTTATGGTTATTGCAGAAAACTGGATCTGCTCAATATGTCAAGGATAGAACCACCACCCCCTGCCTTGCCTTGAATTAATCCCTGTGTGGAATAGGGAAGTGTTTGTATAGATCAAGGTTGACAAAGCAGCCCCTTTCCCTCGGTGAGTATGTGTGGGCGCATGTGTGAAAAGAAGGATGTACGCAATGCTTGCCCCCTCTTCCAGCATTCTAAGGAACCCCATAAGCTATAGATCGGATTCAGTTCACCTTGGATTAGAATGCAGCTCATTCTGAAATGGAAGAGAGAGCACCAGTTTGTGATTAACACGCTATACTAGGCAGACAACACAGCAAAATCTATTGTCACAAATGGAACCTGCAACACAGTGTGCAATGTCCTCACCATTTCAGCCACTCCATTCTGTTCCTCCTTCTTTACTACAGTTTTCTATCTCTCCCCCCCAAAATCCACCAGTCACTGAATTTGTCCTTTTGCAAAGCTTGGGGTTCCCCAACCCTGGCAATAATAACATCTCCCTCTTGGGTGGGGTAGTGCCATTTTGGCATTTTAAGCAATGGCACTCACATTTGTATATCAGAAAGAGGGGGAATGATACTGGAGACTTAAAAGAGTAAACGAGAAGGTAAAGTTACCTGAAATTTGGCAGAAATCATTATATCCAGTGTGTTAAGTCCTTAAGAACATAGGGAGAGCTATGCTGGATCAACTGAAAGACCCATCTTCTCTAGCATTCTGTTCCTACCGTGATCACCCAGATGTCCAAGAGAAGCCCACATGCAGGATACAAGAAGTGCAACAGCCGTCTCCTGCTCATGTGTCCCCAGTGAAATTCATTCTGTTAATTTGGGCCCTGTTCTCCAACTTAAGGTCAGATTGAATCTTGAGTCTGTCTTCAGCGGCATTGGCTACTCCTCCCCATTTGGTGTCATCCGCAAATTTGACGAGCATCCTCTCAATACCTTCATCCATAAAGATGCTGAAGAACAACGGGCCCAGGAGCAGCATGACCTACCTCACAAGATTATAGCAAGCATAAATGGGATATGAGCTGGAAAGAATCCACTGCTATTCCTAGCACCGAGAGTCAGTGTGTTGTAACTGTTAGAGTGTTGGACTACCACCTGGGAGACAAGGGTTCAAATTTCCACTCAGCCATGCTGCTCACTGGGTGACCTCAGACCGGTCATTGTCTCTTGGCCTAACCCTACCTCAGTGGGTTGTTGTGAGGCTAAAATGGGAAGCAGAGGACCATATACCCCACCTTGAGCTCCTTGGAGAGAATAAATTAATAAAATAAAATAAATGCAATAAATAAATAAATAAATAAATAAAAACCTGCCAGCTTGGTACCTTTCAGATGCTTTGGTTTACAACTCCCATCAGGCCCAGTCAGATCAGCTATCCAAAATATCGGGGGGGGGGGGGGATACCAGCTTGGCAAATGCTGTGGTGACAACAATGAAGTACTTCTTCCACTTCTTCCAGCCCTAAGCTTGGGCCATCTTGGGGGAAAGGTCCTTTCTGCTCCTCTCCCTCCTTTCTGTTATGTCCACATGGTAACCGGCCTTCCCCCCTCAACACCCCCCCCCACAACTTCCTCCATTTCGGCTCTCTTCATCCACACCCACTATTTAACTGTTTAGGTATATAAAAATAAGCGTGCCTGCACACACACACCACTAGACAGTGGCTTTTTATGAAGAAGTGTAATTTGGAAACACTCGCCTTTGAGGTCAGAAAGTAATTGCAGCATTGGGCTTGTATGATCCAAGGCAGAAATTATCCCCAGGCAACCATTAAAACAAGGGAGGATAGCAGACGACATGGAAGGACAAGGGAAAATCAACCCAAGACAAGGAATATCGCAGGGCAGCTTATCAGATCCTTAAATCTCACTACCAGCACCATGTGAGCCTCCTGCACAACACTCAGGGAACTAACTAAGCTAGCACTCAGGGAAACGTTTCTGTTGGCCTCCATTTATTCTGTGGTCTGACCTCACTTACCTTCATTCCCCCACTAGACATTTCCTGCCTTTTTAAAAAATTCTTTAAGTTGTTTCAATCCGTTTCTGATACAGTTTGATGCTGCATTTTAATATCCCTGTTGTGTTTAAATTGTTGTAACCTTAGGGTGAAAGGCAGCTAATAAATTGTAATAATAATATTATACACGACACTGAGTTGCCATTACAATTAATCAGAATTTTCTAGGAGGTGAAATGAAAGTTACCAGTAATAGTACAGTAGTAATACAAATATTAAGACGCGGGTGGCACTGTGGGCAAAACCTCAGTGCCTAGGGCTTGCCGATCGTATGGTCGGCGGTTCGAATTCCCGCGGCGGGGTGAGCTCCCGTCCTTCGGTCCCAGTTCCTGCCCACCTAGCAGTTCGAAAGTGCAAGTAGATAAATAGGTACCGCTTTATAGCGGGAAGGTAAACGGCGTTTCCGTGTGCTGCGCTGGTGCCGGGTCGCCAGAGCAGCTTCATCACGCTGGCCACGTGACCCGGAAGTGTCTCCGGACAGCGCTGGCTCCCGGCCTCTTAAGTGAGATGAGCGCACAACCCTAGAGTCGGACACAACTGGCCCGTACGGGCAGGGGTACCTTTACCTTTACCTTTAATACAAATATTCTAGGTGAGTGTGTACACACACACATCCTTTCTCAAATTATTTCAAGGTGGGGTGCATAGTTTTTGTCCTCTCCACAGTGCATCCTCACAACAACCTAAGAGATAGTTATGGGTCTAAGGTCACCTAGTGAGTTTCATGGTTGAGTTGGAGGATTTGAACCCTGGTCTCTGCCCCTGAGCTACAGGCCTGGTTTGTGTGTGTGTGTGTGTTTTCTATTTTATTGTATATACTGCCATGTTATATTGTATGAATTGGTGCTATATAAATGTTTTTATAAACAAACAAATACTATGAACTTAAAATACATCTCATGCACTACTGAGCTACGTATATTTCACAAAAGCCTTATGATTCTTTGCTACCACTACTGTGAAAGCCTAACAGACCAAGAACCTAAAGAGAAGCAGTGTGGTGTAGTGGATAGAGCAGGGATAACCAACATGGATATTTGACCATAATTCTCATCCACTCCACAGTGGTCAGGGTTGATGTAAGATGTTCTGATCTTCTGAAAGTATGGACTATAAATGAAATAAATAAATAAAACCACGTTAAAGCTGGGAACGAGTAGCCTTTCTGTTTCTGCAGGCTGGTGTGTCATTGTTGGTTTATTTACTGTATGCAGGATAGATGTGGATCAGGATGTGGATCAGGATCACAGTGCAGGATTAGGCAGGATGGAGATCTCCGAGAAACATCTCTGAGATAAAAAAATGCAGAAGTAAGTCTCGATGCAACCATTTATTCGCTGTGCTTTGTTTCCAGATCCAAAGTAACAGGTTTTCCTTTGAAATGGTTTTTTTTTTTTTTAAGAAAAAGCAGAAACGGTTGTGCATTTAGGGTGTGTGTGTGTGTGTGTGTGTGTGTGTGTGTGTGTGTGTGTGTGTATTCTTCCTTCTACCCGTTCCATCTCCAGGCTTTCATTCATTTTGGTATTTCTCCTTATCTAAACACTATTTTGCACATGAAAGGAAATTATTTTCAGTCTCACGCCAGCATTTGTTACAAGGGCCTTTGCTCTGCGGCCTTCAATTTTGAATAATCTAGGAGGAGACAGGTTTTAATTTCCTCCCTTTGTGGCATCCCTGGGTCAACCCTTCCCAAAGCCAAAGCCAATGCCACTGGTTCATCAGGAGGGGCATTTGGCCTCCCACTCCCTTTTGAAACCCTCCTTAAAAAGTCATTCAGAACCCTAAACCACAAGTGAGCAATTTAGGTTACAGTCATTGCGGGTCAACTCTTTCGGCCTTTTGCAACCGCTTTTCATCTCCAGACCTTGGGATTTTCATATTTATTTTATTTCTTACTAGAAATATAAAAAACCCAAAACCACAATAACTGTTTGGGGAGCTCTTCGCAAAATAAAGATGCAAGTCTGATCAGGGATTACACTTGGCTAAGTACAGTGGTACCTCGGGTTACATACGCTTCAGGTTACCGACTCCGCTAACCCAGAAATAGTGCTGCAGATTAAGAACTTTGCTTCAGGATGAGAACAGAAATCGTGCTCCGGCGGCGTGGCGGCAGCAGGAGGCCCCATTAGCTAAAGTGGTGCTTCAGGTTCAGAACAGTTTCAGGTTAAGTACGGACCTCCGGAAAGAATTAAGTACTTAGCCCGAGGTACCACTGTACATTCGTTTGCCATATGAATATAGGCAGAGCTCTTCTGGATCAAAACCAAGTTCCACATAGTCCAGCATACTCCTTTCCATGGAGGGCCAAACAGGGAAGCTCATGAGCAAGACAGTTGTATACATGTACAGTGCAAAGTGAACCATGCCTACTCAGAAATAAGTCCTATTGAATCCAATGGGACTTATTCCCAAAAGTGCAGCTGCATTGATTCCATGCAGCACTTCAAAGGCAGTGGTAAGACTACTGGTGTTATAATTATTCAGTGTAGGACTGGATTTTGTTCCAGCAGGCATTTTAAGAAGAGCCTGTTGGATCAGGCCACTTGCATCTTGTTCTCACAGTGGCCAACCTGTTGCCTGTGGGAAGCAGAATGTGAGCGCAAGAGTAGTCTCTCTTCCTGTGGTTTCCAGCAACTGGTTTTATAGTTTTGCCTCTTTTTCCCCCCTACTGTATCTCTGTAAATTGCTTAGAGACTATTGTAGTTAAGAAGTATATAAATTGCTTTAATAAATAGTTAAAAAATAAAAATATAATAAAAATATAAACATACGTTAATAATAAATATTATCTGTGCAATCATTAACTTGCTGCACTGATATATATCCAATTTAGCATTCCTTGCCTTTCTGGGGCATTGCATTCTGAGATAGCTAAGACATTCCTTTCTCTGCTTAGGAGTAGAATATAAACATGTACAGTTATCTTTCTGCCACTCCTCAGTCCTGATCAACACACTCTTTAACCGAGGTTCTGAAATTATGAGGTGGTCTTTCTAAAAAGCTAAGCTACATAGCTCTCATATCAGGACCACTGATCTGTGCAAACCAGGCATAGGGTCCACAAATCCACATGTATCAATCACTTAACACACTTGGGGAGGGGAAAACAGAGGGGAACATCGTGACAAGGTTCAAAGCTGCCACATCAACTGTACATGCCTGGAGGAGAAAAATTGCTCTGATGGATGGAATTTCCAACCAAGCGCTTCAGCTGGAACATCTCCTGGCTGTTAAAAGTTTGTTTAAAGTAGGCAAGTCATAAGCTGCAGAGATTGCTAACACGCTCTCTCCCAGCAGCTATTCTCTGCTGCCATGAATCTTTGAAAAGGGCCTCCAGGGTACTGTCATGTTTCTGACCTCAAAAAAATAAAAAAAAGGTCATAATGTTTTATTCCTTACGATAGCTTTGCTTTGTGAAGACCTGGTATCAATAACTACTATTATTCACTTGGGAGAAATTGAGAACAGGGTAAACCTTTTCTTCCTTTCCCGTAGGTTTAATCCACTCTGTCCACCCCAGCACGCGCAAAATGTTCTCTCTGATCCTCCGCTGATCTGCACAGTGTCTCTGACCGTGTGTGTGATTGACACACACTGACTTTGGCTGTGCCAATGTTTCACTTTGGCCACACCCTCCATAGGCACATGTCCTTCAGAAGTGCTGGCTTTAGGGCCACATCTGCAAGTATGAAGCTTCCTTACAGTGTCCCTCCCCCTCAAAATAATATAGGATATTTTACATGAACTGCTGTCAGCAAGTGTTCAAGGTTTGAGCTATCATACGCTTAACCTTGCTTCATTCTTTTAAGCCAGATGTCAAAAGGCAAGGCGTTCCAAACTGTAGGTGCTGCCATGCTAAAAGACTGATTTCTTTTTAACGAAGGATGGGAAAGATTTGTGGATTACTTGAAAAATATTGTAAACAACTAAGTTCATTAGCAGGTTTAATGTAAAACAAGCAGCTGAATATATTTATTAAGGAAAACATAGGGAACAATTAATAAATGGAATTAAGTGACAGATGCAGTAATGAAAATTAAAACATAAGAAACCACAGGAGGGGAAAGGAAGTCAAATTATGCATTTTTTATTGGAAAATGAAATTAATTTGTGTGTCTGTAAAACAATTTTTAAAACCTGAAAAATAAAATATTTTTAAAAGGGGGGAAAAGATTGATTTCTTACAAATGCAGAACAGATATTATTGCAGAACAGGTATTCTGTAGCACATGTAACAGTGCCAGTTCCACAGAGCTAAGCAGTCAATATGGGGCAATGCAATCTCACAGATAAACTAGTCCTAAATTGTTAAGGGCTTTATTTACTAATAGTAATACCTTGCTACGCCTGGTAGAAAACTGGAAACCAGTGTAGATTTCCAAGAACAGGTGTTATATGCTGACAATGCCTCACTCCTGCCAGCAATCATGCTGCAGAATTCTTCACTAATTGCAGCTTCTGGAACAAGCGTTGGGGAAGCCTCACATAGTGTGCATTGCAGTAATCCAGTCCTGACGTAACCACAATGCTTAGCATGCATTCTTACATGGGAACCATGTAAAAACTTCCACTTGCGCCTAGCAACAACGCAGCAAGCTAATTCAACATGATCAACTTGCTACCTCAAAACAGCATTTGCTACGGTTTTATGTAAGGCACCTAGCACCAACCCCACAGTGGCACTTTATAACTGCTCCTTACAAACACACAAACAAAAGCCTGATCCAGTATGAAACTACCTCAATTTGCTTTGATTTAGAAAACATAGCTTGAACTCCAGTGCATAGCAATGGGTTTTGGTTGAGCCAAGCGAGTCCTGCGACCTGATTGGCTAGATGGATTTCTAGAGGGAACAGATGCTTGCCAAAGCCGACCGAAAGGGACAATGATGAGGGCTTGCTGTAATAGTGACATTTCAAGTATGCCTGTAAAACCAGTTGCCATGGAGATGCCTATTAGAGCCTGAACTGAGCTGCACCTCCTCTCAAGTTGTGAATCAGGTTTCATGCTATTTTTTTTAATAAAAAAAAAACCACACACACAGCCCTAACAAGCAATACGAAAGAGGAAAGGCCATGCTACAAATCTCATTGCACACCCCACTGCTGAGTGACTCATATACACTTCAAGCTATTAACCAGCCCACCTGACGTCAAAACTCTGCATCAGAGGAAAGACCAAATGGAAATGTCAACATATCTGAATGGCAAGGCCAGAAGGTAAAAAAAACCCTTTTTCTCGGCTCCCTTCTGTGAAGTGAGAAAAGAAGATTAAAATTCAGCCAGTGCACTACACAGAGATGAAAATCTGATTAAACCGTCCTACCCCTGTTACCCCTAAGCAGATGTTCTAAAGGCAGAAATTGAGCCCGTGTCATTCGGGCTCCCCCAAATGTAAGGAGGAAGACACCAGTTTGTGTGGATTGGGGGTGGGGGAGAGGAACGATGAAAAAACAGAAGAAAAAACCCATAAGCTAAAGCTTCTGAAGAACATCAGAGGTGAATAAATAAATAAAGAACATTAGAGATGGAGAGTTCATTAGGCCCAATGCATTTGGAGTGAACAACGCTCTTTGTGAGGCGCAATTTGGAGGTTTCTTCGACTGCTTCAGATGTGGCAGCAGAAATCAAAATCCTGAGAATCATAGCCTGAAGCTTTCACAGAGCTAAACTAAACATTATAGTGGCAGATCCACAGGTTGGAAGCACAGTTGCATAGAACAGGGGTGGGTGGGGATCCAGTGGCCCTTGGGATGGTGCAGGCCTCACTTCCCATCAGCTCCAGTCAGCATGGCCAACAGACATGGATGGTGGGAGCTGGAGTACAGTATCTGGAGGACCACAGTTTCTTCACCCCTAGCATAGAAAGGGGGTCTGGGTGCACCCCTCCCTTTTAGTTCTGAGGTGGTGGTGCATAATGTGTGTATAGGAGTGGTCTGCCCATATAGGAAGAGTAAGTGAGGATGAAAAAGGAAAAAGAGAGAGCATTCTTTATTATTGAAAGCACTGTAATTCTCCCAAAGCCCTCCCCTCCCCAGAACAACTTTAACAAAGTGATCCTATGAAATCTCTCTTTAACACTTCACCCACTTATCACAGAGTAAGCATAAGCTTTGTTCTGATGAGTTGTGGCGGCTCTGGCATGCTGCCGCAGACATTACATTTGGGGGTTTCTGTTTGAAAGATGATTTTCTAATGAGGGTTTCCTCCACTTCGTCTCTGTTTTCCCCAAGTTAAAGTCTGTAATTACCTACCATGGGGTGAGGCTGCCAGGGACTAAAACAATGTTATTTGAACTGGGAGGAGGAGGATGAAACATGACTGGTTTGCTGCTTTTTATTTATGCTGTGGAGGCGTTCAACCTCTTTTTACAAATTTACTCTCTGAAGAGCTGATAGAGATATTTTTATCAGGCCATCTAAGGACAGCTATGAAAAAATACAAACTGCTTAGAACAGCACACAACTTCTCTGTTCATGTGCAAAGTTTAGCCTGTGTAGATGCCATCATTTCCCTCCATAGAAAAGTTCTTTGTCAAGGACTGGAGTATGGTGTAGTGGTTAAGAGCGGTAGTCTCGTAATCTGGGGAACCGGGTTCGTGTGTCTGCTCCTCCACATGCAGCTGCTGGGTGACCTTGAGCCAGTCACACTTCTCTGAAGTCTCTCAGCCTCACTCACCCCACAGAGGGTTTGTTGTGGGGGAGGAAGGGAAAGGAGAATGTTAGCCACTTTGAGACTCCTTAAAGGGAGTGAAAGGCGGGATATCAAATCCAAACTCTTCTCTTCTTCTTCTCCATCACATCATTTCAGCACCAGGATTCCTTGGGGAAGATCACTATAGATTTATTGGCTTAAAATGGTGATGTGGGAGTTTTGTGGCAGGAATGGGCAGTCTGTGACCCTCCAGTTGTTGTCAGACTCCCCATCAGTGCCAGCTGTCATAAACAATGTTTAGGAGGATGAAGAGAGTTGTAGGTTGGATAAACACCACACATTGAAAGCACATGAGTTTCCCCCAAATAATCTCATCACCCTTTCATTGGTGACATATGAAAGTTCTGCCATTCCAGTCTTCATCAGCACTTCCTTCCGTGCAAAGGCCAGGTTGAAAATCCTACCTGTTCCCTCTGGGAGTGTGGAGATACTAATTCTCCATCACTATATGGTCTTTTAAAAAAAGAGACATGATAGAACTGTGTAATATTTGGAAGAGGGAATCAGATGCTGAATAAGGGCAACTGAGATCATAGAAAGAATGGCTTGTATCCAACAAAGGACTTCCAGTAGCGCAATGGAACATCTCCATTCCTCTCTTCTCCCTGCATGCCTTGTGCTGCCCCCCTTGTGCTGCCCTAACCCTTGGAGGGTTAGGGGACCCCTAGAACAGATTTTGGGGAAAGAGAGGGAGGGGAAGTTCTGTTGCACAAGCAAAGGTCCTTGCATGAGCAAGGCAACTTTGCTGAATCATACAACTCATGCTAGAATCTAACAACAGGCTACATTAAGAAGCACCAAAAATTCTATTTAAAAAGATACACAGCTTTTGGTGATTTTGGGGGTGGGGCTATTAGTTCCAACATCTGGCATGCAGCTGGAAAGACTATCTTATGCATAGCCTGGCTACCTTCCTCATCGTAGAGTGTTGTTTTCGGGGGGGGGGGGCGGGCGGAGCTTTTGATTGTAGTTAGCAACATGCTGGTATGTTTCTTTGTAGCATCCTTTTGGAATTAAAACATCATGGCAATTTAAAAAAAATTTAAATTATATTAACATTTTTCAAAAAGCCAGACCATTAATTTAACTGGAAACCTGAAAATACCTTCTGTTGCTGAGTTCCAACTTGGACCCAATATGTACAAGAAATTATGCCTCTGGTTTGGTTCCAATTTACACAAGCTTTCTGGGTCTTTTCTCCATTTTTGTTACAGTTCAGTTCCCTGGCCCAAAGCAAGCATGGAAAATCCTGGGCTCAAAAGTATATTTTCTTCCTAAGGACCACAGAAAAGTTAAAAATTACTTTATGAAATGTTTTTTAGTTCTTTTAAAAAAGGCACACACTAAATACAAATACATATAGGCTGCACTCCTATACACACTTAGCAGAGAGTGAGTTCCATCGAATTCACTTGGGACTTCCTTCTGGATAGACATGTATAGGATTAGTTTCTGAAGACTGTAAATTTTTGTATGGGATGGGTGGGGGAGTAGATGTCTTATGAACACAGCTGCGAAAGGAAAAGCTCACAATTTGAAGGGATGGCCAACAGAAAATATGAAGCAAGTCCTGCTGAGTTTTACATTTAAAACAAGAAAATGATAATTCAGTTATCTTTCCTTTAAGGGTGCGGTCTTCTCGTTGAGTCTCTCTGCTGAAGGGCTTGTTATGGGTGCCGAAATCTCAGCTTATTCTACCATCCTGGTGCGATGGAGACTTTGGAGTCAAGGTGAGGGGGAGATACCCAAAATGGCAGCAGCTGCAAGGCTGGGTCTCCTGGTAACAACTGGGTCTTGTGGTTCAGGACTGAAAGAAATATGCCCCATCTTGTCTGCCACTGTGGCTGAGTGGTTAGTTAGGGAGCTGTGCTGTTGAGTTTGCACTGTGGACAAAAACCCTCTCCTTGCCAATGGCATTATTCATTCCCCCACAGGCATGCAAAGGTAAGTGAGGGCATTCACCCATAGTAAGGCTCAAACTCCCACTGCCTGTTTCACATCCTTGTGGAGTGAGCCACTGGATGCTGCTGTCAATATTATTGATCCTGACCCCTCCCCTTTAGCTGCTAATCATATGAGTGTTCCCCTTGCTGGGTGAGAAACCCTTGTCTTGATCCCTTGTCCCAGGACAGCTGTGTTTACCTCTGCAGGCATCCGGCCCAGAGAACCATTTCTTCTTCCCCTTTGTGTGTTGAAATCTAAAACTGTACTTGTGAGGGAATTAAAGCCCCTGCCTGCAGGGATGCTTGAGTGACTGAAGATGCTGAGGTGTCATTTTGCATGTGTGTTGATGCAGGGATGTATCCATGTTGACCCAAGTTCATTGACACTTTCCATGTGTGAGCTAACATTGTGGGCATTGTTGCCAGTAGGGTAGGTGATTGGTGCCTACTTGTAAGGTTTCAAGACATGCTGGGGGTGTATCTGTCATCTTCAATCCATAATTTTTGTACTTTCCTCCTCCCATCATGGGCTGAGCACATATACAGAATATAGTAGGGAGGAGATGCCCATCTAGCTGGTGGATAGGATTTCTCTGCTGGTCTCTGCTGCTCTGATCTGGAGTGATATCAAAGACCAAAACAGATAGAAACTTTACATAGACTCCCGGCTTGTGATTTCCCTTTTGTTTCCAGCATAGCCTGAGGTTGCTCATTAAGCCACAGCATTGATGGGACGCATTTACAGACAGAGCTGTAATTTATATTTTTCTTTCCTTGCTCTCTTGTTCCCCACAAGCTAGCTTAGAGGCCTGAGCAGCGGAGAAACAAAAAAGGATTTACATGTTCTCCCTTGCACATGCAAGCCTCTGCTGAAAACACACAGTCCACACAGAGTGCTCTCTGCACTTGAACCACAATCCAATCATTAGTTCAGATTAAAAATGCAAACTGAAACAGTGGTACCTTGGGTTACAGGCGCTTCAGGTTACAGACTCCACTAACCCAGAAATAGTACCTCGGGTTAAGAACTTTGCTTCAGGATGAGAACAGAAATTGCGCGGCGGTGGCAAGAGGCCCCATTAGCTAAAGTGGTACCTCAGGTTAAGAATGGACCTCCAGAACCAATTAAGTTCTTAACCCGAGCTTCCACTGTATATATAATTTGCAATGCAAAAATAACTAAGTGAACTCCCTAGCTTTTAAGAGTTCCTCTACTAGTGATAGCAGGCTTGTGTCACCTTAAAGACTAACTAATTTATTATGGCATAAGCTTTCATGCGATGCCTCATTTCACTGCTCTTTTGGCTCTCTTGGGGCTTCCTGGGTATGGTAACAGGTGTTTTTTATAACTGGCAAATGTACAGAACGAACAAGGAAGCAGGAAATAGAAAGCAGTTGAATCCGGCTCCAACTCAGGGATTTTTTTTTCTACTGGCATTTGGAAGACAATAATAAGCATGCAGTCTTCTTGTATGTGGAATGACTGAGGATAACACCCTGGCATGAGGCCCCCCAGAATGTGGCCCTCAGCCTAGAAAAGGTTCCCCTCCTGTGGTCTACTGACTGGCAAGATCTTTATAGGATTTCAGACAGGTTTTTTTCCCTTAGCCCTTCTTGAAGACGTTGGGGCTCAAAGCATTCAAAGTATGTGCTCTGCTACTGACGTACAGACCTTGCCCAGTGCCTCAGCCTTCGTCACACATAGGCTAACTACTAGACTGCGGTCCATGCTGTACACTGTTTGACTCCTTTGCAATGAAATGAAAGCCCTTACAGCAGGCAAGGCTACTTTACTGTGTTACAGAAAGCTGAGCTTTTCCCAAAAGATTATTCTAAGAGGTTTTCTAGATGTCTATCTGAAAGAGGATGAGATTGGCCAAGGATCTATAATCCCATTTATATGAAGCCCTGTAATCTTCCTGAAAGTCTAAAATGGCACTTGAATCTTTAATTACAGAGTGATTAGATGGACTACAGGAAACAGGCCCACCTGCCTTGACAGAGTAACTGGCAGCATAAAGGGAATCAACAGACAAATTTCCTTGCTTGCTTTCAACCTACAAAATGTGGGTTTCCTAAATCAATATCTACTCTATCTCTTCTACTAAGCATACCCGGATGACTACTAACATCAGGGAGAAGACTAGGTCAGAAGAGCAGGCTTGACAAAGAAATCACATGTGTTTTCATAACTGTACCTGAATTTCTCAGAAGACATTTTTCTGCGAAAACAGCTGAGATTTTTCTTTCTTAACCCCCTCTGCAGAAAAAGGCCACCTTGTAGAATTTTTCCAACATTTCTTTTGTGGCAGCTGCCATTCCAACCCCACAACCCCAATCTCCCAGAATGATGCTAGGTCTCAGGCATTATGGAAGACACAAAAATAGTGCTCAGGCTGCCAGTGGATTTGCTGCTGTTGCCAGTTGAAGAGGCAGGTCTCCCCACTAAAGAAAAGAGAAAGAAGCTGCATTTCTGCTAATGGTGAGCCTTAACACTGAAAACAACCCTGGGACCATTCCTCCTCCTTACCCTGGAGAAATGCAGTGAAATGGTCCTCCCAGTTTCTCTGACCACAAACAGGGTAGATAATTTCAAAAGGCCATTTCCGCACAGCAGTATCATAAGCTAGCTCTTTATTGAAAATTGGCCCTCTTTAATTAAGTTATCTGACTTCTGAGAGTCATCTTTTTAAATAATGATAGTCAAGAATATTTTGTGAATTCAGCAGTTAATACAATTTTCTTTGAGATATGCGGAAATTGATGGGAGATATTACGCCTCAGGAAATGGTGTAATTCAATTGAAGACTTTCTTCTTTCTGTGTCACCAATATACTAAATATTCTGGAAGATTGATCTCTTAGGAGAGAGCTGGGGCATGCATTACACTGGCCATGGGCAGCTCATCCTGTTTTCCACCTGAGGCAAAATGAGAATATGCCCCCCCCCCCACTTCTGCCACTGGTGGAATGCCCCCCACTGGTCAAAATCCAGCAAGAGAGGGGCATTCCACAGGGTATGGAAGAAGGGCGGTAACACCATGCACCGAAACACCTCCCTCTCTCTGAAATTCAACAAAAGGGAGGCATTCCACCAGTGACAGAAGCAATGAGGCAGGCAGGGTTCTGTCTCTTGAATTTCCACCGCCTGAGTCGGCTGCCTGGCCTTGCCTCATGGGGGTACCAGTTCTGGCTATGGTGGAACCAGAGATAAACATCTGTGATCTGTTTCATACAATCAGACTTATCACTCAATAGCAACATTGGCTATTTCAAGCATGAAACTGTCCCAGAGACTGCCCTATAAAAAAACCATGTGTCTCAATGGGACAATCTCCTACATCCATTTGCTGGGCTTCTTGGTTCCCCAAAGAAGAAACTGTCTGCCTCTGGATGAAGACAATGGGAAGAGCTGGGAAGTGTGTGCCTCAAACAGCTGTTTGCAAAACTCAGGAAAATCTCAAAAATCAGCAAAATTGCTGTGCAATCAACACTGCAGCTATGACTGGGCTGCTTCATAGCTGATTGTGTTTCCACGGGATATTTGATGGGATCCATCCCTTGTGCCTTTTTGGGACCATTTTGAATTCTGAGAGTGCTGTCGGCACAAATCACAAAATGGCTGCCATGGGGGTGAGGGCTTCCATGGAGGGCATGGGAGAAAGTCACGGTGAAGCTTTTGCCAAGTAGGAAAGGCTTAACCTGTTGAATTCCTGCTTGCCATGCAACTGCTTAAGGCACACAAGACGTGTTCCCCTGTCCCAAGCCAACTCTAAACCAAAGCTTAGGCTGCCATTCTGTACCCACTTTCCTGGGGGTAAGCCCCGTTAAACACGAAGGCTTACTTCTGGGTAGACATATATAACACTTTACTGAGTACAGTGTAAATTCTGAGCGCGTGCCCGGTCTTTAGCTCCTGCACACCCAGAGTCCTGCTTGGGCCCCTTTGCAAAGGACAGAGAGCGCGCAGGGCGGGCATGATGCGGGGGGAGGTCCCCAGCTCAACCCCAGAGCAGACAATGCAGACAAACGGTCTGACTCAGTCTAAGCAAGGGAGCTCTAGATGAGGGGAAAAGTCAACTCGGTTACAAAGCGCGCTGGAAGCTGGCATCTTCCCCGGAGGGAGAGCAGCCGCTAGCCAAGGGTCAGCGCGCACCGTCGACTCTGCCATGACGATCTCTCCCGCCTGTTGCTGCCCAGAAGCGGCTGCTCGTCCCTTACCCTACTTACGGTAGCGCGCGTCCCGAAGCGGAGCGCTGCAATCATACTCGCTCTGAGCGACCGGCCCCAAGCTCCTCCCTCGAGCTCCCATTGGGCAGGGGCGGCAGTGGGCGCGGCTTCGGGAGGCTCCTGCCTTGTCTCGGCCGGGCGTTAAATATTCATGAGGGAGGAAGGGGGCGTGTCCAGGGAGGCCGGGCAGAGGCGACTGAGCCTGGGGATGGTGCGCGGAGTGTGGCTGTGACAGCTGGGCAGGGATCCCGGAGGAGGCGAAGGCGCCCCTCCTTCCGTCCCCACAGGAGGCTGCCTCAGCCCTTGCACGATCCTTCCCTCCCTCCGCGCGCACCCCGCTCCCTCTCTCAGCCCGGATCCTGCACATCTTCCTCCTCCTCTCCCTCCCACCCCCCCTCCCAGAGTGGCCCCCAGCAGCCCCACCCTTCTGAGCCCCCATTGTCTTTCCCCTCCCCACTCGCTCGCCCCCTCCGGGAAAAAGGAGCCCCCCCCCGTCCCCTGCTTCCCTCTTTCCCTCCCCATGGATTACAGGCTCCCCTCGAGGGAAGACGTAGGCATGGCCCTTCTCTGCCCAGCGCCTTGGGATCTGCCGCTCAGGGTTGCTGCTCTGGAGTGAACCGCCGGGCGATCCTTAAAGGAAGGTCCCGCAGCGCTGGAGGGGAAGGAAGCGGCTTCCCTGCTCCCCACACCCGACGGCTCCGACGGCTCGGCTCGCCTCCGCTACCATGGACAGTATCCTAGAGCCCTTCCCTTCGGAGCGCCTCTTCCCCGGAGGAGCCTCCAGCTTCTTGGATCTGGGCGATTTAAACGAAGCGGATTTTCTCAGCAATGTGGTAAGAGCGGAGCGGCGGCTGGACGGCGTTTGAGGTTGCTGGGTGCGAGCCAGAGAAAGAGAGAGAGACGGGGGGTGGGTGGGGTGGTTGTAGGTTTGTAAAGCGGCTTTCCTTGCCCGAAGGTCTGAGGGCCTCTCGGTGGTCTCTTCTGGACGCTGGGGGGGGGGGGGGAGGGAAGGGTTCGTAGGTGAGCAGAAGGAGGTAGGCTGGGGGCAAGTCGGAAGGAGCCTTAGCTGTGTCCCGGGATGCCCCTGGCTTGCCTGCAGCCGGCTGCCCCTTGTTGTGAACTACTACCGCGATTTTAATATGCCCGTCCGGATATGATCAGCAACACGTGTCACGTGCACATTCACACGAGCGGTTTCCTCCCCTGTAAATGGAAGCAGCCGTTCCACCCCGTTCCTTGCCGGCACGGTTCAAAAAGCGCCCGTTGATTCGCGAAGGCGTGATGCACATCACTTGGTTTCGCAACGCTTGGTGACTAGCAAAAGGTCTCTATTAAAATGCAGTGTGTGGCATAAGATGAAAACGTTACCTCCGGTCTTTGATTTGTGATGTCTGTTTTTCATGCACTTGATGCAACCGCGAGGGACCCCTGGCCCTCCAGGTGTCGTTGGATCCCCACTCCCATCATCCCTGGCCATTGGCTGTGTGGCTGATGGGAGATGGAGTCCAACTACATCTGAAAGGGATACAGTGGTCTTCAGGAGATAAATATGCATGGGTGAAGCAGACCCAGGACTGCTTCAAAACATGCCAGCTGCGAGGTGAACGTGGATGGAACTTGTGACCTGAGTGCAAAATTTCACCTCAACATGCAACAAATGGTTGTTGCGAATCTATTCTTAGATGACCTATCTATGGTAATGGAAGTCTTAGAGTTGATTTCCATTTTTTAAACAATTCTATTGTAGGACTACTATGTTCATTTTTCCGGTACTTAACAGAGGGGTTCCATGTGATCTTAAAGTTGTGAATAGGTGAATATATTCAGTAAAGTGTCCCAAAAACTTTAAATAAGGTCAAAAATCAGGCCAGAACCTTAACACCACAGGCTAATGTCTGTGGTGTTGAGGCAAATTTTACCTCTGAGGGGCCAGAGTGTATTCAGGAAATCTGTGATGAGAATTCTCTATAGCAATGTGCATGGGAGAGAGCTCCAATTTAGATCAGAGCAAAAGCATTGGTGGTAGTGGGGTTTAAAGCCTCCCCTCTGTGCTGTTTACCCTGTCTAAATCCAAAGTCCCACCTGAGCTGCTTAATAGCACCTCCTGAGGAATCTGTGGTGGATTTCCTGCTTCTGTCTATGCTTATGTATGCACTGGCAGTCCAAATCGGCATGTTACTATAACAACAGTGAAGGGTAATAACGTGGCGGGGGGTATTGGCTTGTTTTTGTTTCATTATGTATTTTGTGTTCTCATTTTGTATCTTTATGCTGTGAACCGCCTTGTGATTTTTGGATGAAGGGTGGTAATAAATAATAATAAATTATAATGATTACAGGCTAATCACTCTAGAATAAAGGAATATGACTCTAGAATAAAGGAAATATGACCTTCTGAAAGCTTCATCTTGGCTAAGCCCATCTTAACTGTAGTCTGAAGAGCTTCTCCAGACGTACGGGGGTGGGTCTTATATATTTGGTGGATGGGAACCCACAAAAAAATCTCACACATGAATACAGAAACCCTTATGGGGCCTCAGCAAAGCATCTGATATTGAATATATACAACACAAGGCCTTTGAGCCTTTGGGTGAAACTTGTCTCCTCGACTGGAAACTGAAATAGCATCCTGTTGTAGACTGGGGCATGCAGCTTCCCATATGTTAAATACCAGGGCCACCTTTCTGTAATGTCAAATTTTATTTTAGGAATCTTTTTCACTCTCTGAAGCTTTGTTCCTGCTCTGGGTGTCTTATATCCTAAGATCACTAGTGTTGAAGCAATGATTGTTCAACATCAACTTCGTTAGACTGGTCATGTTGTACAGATGCCTGATGATCGTCTTCCAAAGCAACTACCCTATTCCGAACTTAAAAATGGAAAGCATAATGCTGGTGGTCAACAAAAGAGGTTTAAAGACTGTCTCAAGGCAAATCTAAAAAAAGTAGTACAAACACTGACAACTGGGAAACACTGGCCTGCGAGCGCTCCAGTTGGAGAACAGCCTTTACCAAAGGTGTCATGGGCTTTGAAGACACTCAAACTCAGGACCCAAGGGAGAAACGTGCTAAGAGGAAGGCATGCCTGGCAAATCCACACCATGATCAACTCCCGCCTGAGAATCAGTGTCCCCACTGTGGAAGGACGTGTGGATCCAGAACTGGCCTCCACAGTCACTTACGGACTCGTTGTTAAAACCGTGTTTATGGAAGACTCGGCTACAAGTGATCGCCAAAGAAGATAACCTACCCAATAAGCAAGAGATTCAGGGAGGGGCTGTCACTCAATGGCGGAGCACATGATCTGCATGCAAAAAGTTCCCAGGTTCTGTCCTTGGCATCTCCAGTTACCAAAAAGGACATGGTAGTAGATAATGTGAGAATTGCTGCCAGTCAGAGGGGGCAATACTGGGCTGGGTGAACAAACAGTTTGACCTGATATAAGGCCACTTTCCATGTCCTTGTGTGGTGAGACATGCCACAATATTGTTTTCCACTATTGATAATCTACATTGCCCTGGTGTGTAGGGCAATGGTATCTAGCATATGGTATCTAGCTTAATAGCAACTTGAAGCAAATTGTTTCTCCCCTCTTGCCCAGTGAGGTTGTACTGACAAACCATGTATCAATGACTACAACAGTAGATACTTGTATTAGATCTACTTATGTTTGCTGCCTTACCAAAATTGCACAAAATTGCTAATTTTCTTTAGCTTTCTGTGTTTTATCTGTGTTTTAATTTTTTGGAAGCCACATTGAGTCCTGGTTTTGGGGAAAGGTAGGGTATAAATAAATAAATAAATAAATAAATAAAATAATAATAACAATTTTCTCCCTCCTCTGGTATAACTAGCCCATATAATATACCGTATTTTTTGCACCATAGCACTCACTTTTTTCCTCCCAGAAAGTAAGGGGAAATGTCTGTGCGTGTTATGGAGGAAATGCCTACGGGTGGCATGCCTACGGATTTTCCTCCTCTAAAAACTACGTGCGTGTTATGGTCGGGTGCGTGTTATAGAGCGAAAAATACGGTAGTTATTTGTCTGTTTCCATCAAATGTTACACTCATAAATTAGATAAGCCCTTCATAGTGGGCACATATTACTGATCTGTTTCACAGCAACGTTTGTAAGAATGCCTTTCAAATTATACACTCTGTTTACATATTCACACATTTCCTTCTTTATTCTCAAAGGTGCTGAAAGGATATAGCAGTAATTAAAATAAATGAGGTTGTATTCAAGATTAGCAGTCCATGTTAAAAAAAATACTATTAGAATATATATTTAAAAATTATGAGTTGAAAGTGTGGGAAAATAGTAGCTTTGGGAAAGTGGCATCTGGTGGGGACAAGGAATTAACTCCCTCATGTAGTGACAATATAAACCAGGCCCACAAAATTTGCATTTACTGGTTTAAAAAACACACAAAATCCAATTCTGGATCTTCCATTGCTTTGCCCAGCTCCTCCCTCAATCTGGAGCCTATGGGTTGCCCTTTATGAATGCAAGGAAAGTTGTGAGAGAAAAATTTGGTTTGTCAGCAATGTTGCAAATATTTCTTAACATTTTTGCTGGCTATGTACACCATGTTGTTTTTCTGGTTGATTTAAATTACAGTTCCTTTTTGGATGGTGACTGCAAAACTGGCCTGATGAAAATGTATGATTATTTCTTTCTCATGATCAGTGAGTCACTTTCTAATTATCAATATTTATATGCAGTTGGGTTCCCAACACATATTTTTAACTCTTGCCATCCAGTGTATGCGTGTTGCACGCACTGTATGCATATACACATGCACAAATAGGCAACTCCCTGTTTGTGTGTGATCAGCATGCACACAACTGCTGGTGTGCGCACCATTTTCAGCATCTCAGGGCGGGCCTATGTTCACACAGGCAAAGGAAGAGGAGTGTGGGGGGGAGCGCACCTCCCCCGGCAGCACGATCCTGGTGGGGTACCATTGCGGCTGCCCCACCACCACACTGGGTGCCATGCCCCTGCAGGCAGCGTGCCATGCCCCCAGGACACACGCCTCTGCGGGCAGGATGCCACACCCCTGGGATGCACGCCAGCCCCACCCCTGCCTGTTTTCCGCCCCCTGGTGCCGGAGCATGAAGCTCCGCCACTGTATGTGCGTCCCACTTATGTGCAGTGCCTCAAATCATAATCCCCACTTAAATGGGGAGTTGCCTGTACATATGCATTTAGAGGCCAAATCTGCTGCAGTCTGAAGCAGTGTCCAGGTGGAAATGTCCGGGAAAATCCAGTCGTATGGCAACCAATGTCAATTTTTCTTGAGAAAAAGCTCAACAACTTTCGTGTCCAGGATTTTTACTTTTAGAAATATGGCAACCCTATGTTCATTAGATTTTGGGTGTTCAATAGTATCTGTATTTTAATTAAGGTTGAGGCAGAGTAGTATTATCTGAAGCCTAATTGTCATGTAATTGTCCTTTTAGAAAGGAAGTAGGCTTGGAATTGGCCATCTAAAATGACATGTTTAGGCTGTAACTTATACCTACTTACCCAGGAGTCAGCCCCACTGAACTCAACAGCACTCTGACTATATATTTATGGGATTGTTCTGTTAATAAGTCTGAAAACATTAAGTCATTGGTTAACTTAATTGGCTTCATTATGAACTAAAAACAGAGCTCCAGTCAACACCATCACTACCACCAGTTGTAGGTATACTATTATTGTACCAATAGTATTTAACATTTCATTGGCACAAGCAGCATGGTACATCATAAAACACAGGAATAACACAATACCAGCCTAGAGGGATTAAAGCCTATATTAGAAAGTCAGGGATGGAGGGCACTTATATTGGATTGACTAGAGCAAAATTATGATAGGGTTGGATTTAGCCAGTCTGTAACCAGCACATGGCCTGGGGGATGTAATCAGCTTCTCTGCAATCTGTTTCTTGTCCAGTCTTTTAATAGGACAGGTTTATGAGTGACATATAGACCATATATGACTGCTGAATAATGCAGAAGTAATGGGAATTGGGGGACACGGGTGGCGCTGTGGGTTAAAACCACAGAACCTAGGACTTGCCGATCAGAAGGTCGGCGGTTCGAATCCCCCTGACGGGGTGGGCTCCCGTTGCTCGGTCCCTGCTCCTGCCCACCTAGCAGTTCAAAAGCACAGCAAAGTGCAAGTAGATAAATAGGTACCGCTCTGGCAGGAAGGTAAACGGCGTTTCCATGTGCTGCTCTGGTTTGCCAGAAGTGGCTTAGTCATGTTGGCCACATGACCCGGAAGCTGTACGCCGGCTCCCTCGGCCAGTAAAGCGAGATGAGCGCCGCAACCCCAGAGTCGGTCACGACTGGACCTAATGGTCAGGGGTTCTTTACTTTGATGGGAATTGGACTGCCAGCAGGATCGTCTGGGCCCAGTGTGTTATTTGTATCCATGCCTCTTTCTGGTGGTAACAATCATTGGTTTTGCGACAACCCCTCTCGTCCATGAGAGTTGGATGTCCATAATTGGTTTATCTTTTATCCCCTTTGTTTGTGGTCATGGCTGGGAAATGAAGGTCCCCAACATGGCTCTTCTGCCAAGCCCTCTTGGCCCTTCCAATTTTTTGCTTTTGAAAATTGAAGCTCTTTTGTTGTTGGCTGGCTGGGGAGGTCTGAGCTAACATGACTCCCCCCCCCCCGATGTTTATTTCACATGCATTTAAAATGCTTGAAGTGGGCTACTGTGTGGGAAACCGGGGGTGGGGGCAGGGGAAGAATGGAATGGAGTATTGTGGGAAAGGGCATGGCTGGAAACTTAAACAGTACTCGACGTCACAACATTTTGCCGCAGGGCTCACTTGTTTCTTAATTTTATCAGGTCTTTAAGTACATCCTAGTGGACCCTTCTAGCTTGGCACAGGGCTTCCTGTTTTGACCTTGGAAACCTGTGCTTGGGTTTCAAGTCTTCAAAAGGAGTCTTCAAAAGTAAGGTTAATCTTCCATGCTATGTTTACTTACAGATTGCAGTGAACTTTCTCATCATATTATTGTACTTGCTGCTTTAACCTTTTTATTGTCAGCTGTAGACTTTGTTGAATCTTGCCAGAATGCTCCTATTCATTCGTTGTTTTCATTAATGCCGCGACTAAGACGGCACCTCTCACATGTTGCTTCAGACACAGTCACCTTTTGTGCTTTATTTTGGTTTCTTAACCGGTGGTCACTAGTCCTTTCATTGCCTTTCTGCCCCTGACGTGGTGAGCCATGGAATTTATCTCTTTCTGAGTTTTTAAACCCACAATGAACCAACCTGCTTTGTCTTTTGGGACAGTGAATGGCAATGCATTAAAATTAACCAAGAAGTGTTTTTTTAAGTTTCCAGAATTGTAGAGTTGGAAGGGACCCAAGGGTCATCTAGTCCAACCCCATGCAATGCAGGAATCTCTGCTAAAGCATCCATGACAGATGGCCACCCAACCTCTGCTTAAAAACCTCCAATGAAGGAGAGTCCACCACGTTCTGAGGGTGTCCATTCCGCTGTCAAACAGCTATTAGAAACTTCTTCCTGATGTTTAGTCAGAATTTCCTTTCCTGTAACTTGAATCCATTGGTTCAGGTCCTATCCTCCGGATCAGGAGAAAACAAGCTTGCTCCATGCATTGAACAACTGGGTGCTGTCATCACTGATTGGGGTACCACAGTTTGGGTGACCTGGCTACTGTGTTGTTTTTGCCACCACCAGGCATTTCACCTGCCAATTTTCTGACTCAGGGGAACAAGGGAGTTTTAAATGCCAGTTGCTAGTATCTGGCAACACAGAAGTTACCTGGGGATTGTATCCTGCAAGGCTGAAGCTGAAGTAGCACCTGGGAGGGGAGGACCTGAAGGATAAAGCTCTCAAAGACTACTAATCAGGATGGCTGTGTACTACTACTTCCAGAATCAGAGACGGTATGCAAGGGATCAGGAGTGGAAGAGGGCTATTGTTATCATTTTTACAGGCTGACAGGTTTCCTACAGGCTGGCCGCTGTGAGAACAGGATGCTGGGTTACATAGGCCTTTGGTCTGATCCAGCAGGGCCCTTCATAGGCAACTATGGTGAATAGAGCGAGGGAAAGAGCTCTAGAGCTGGGCATACAAAAAGGGGAGAATTGAGATGGACAAGGCCTTGGGCTGTTAAACCAGCTTCCACTGAGCTAGGATGGAAGTCCACCCAGTTCTCTGGTTTCTAACAGAAACCCTAATTCAGCCTTTTCCAACCTGGGGCCCTCCAGATGTTTGGGACTACAACTCCCATCAGTCCCAGGCTGTTTACACTGAGCATAACTGGTATTGCACTGCATTGAGATTGTAAGTTCATATCAGTTTAGGGACGTTTCCAGGCTACAGTTGTTCATTATCAAGTTAATACATAGGCGCTTTTTTCTTTTTCTTTTTCTCCATTTTCTTTTGTTTAAAAGCAGCAAATACTGTGTTCACATTGGATGAAAAAGTCTGTTAATTGAAAAGGGCCATATGCGTTTAATTCTGCCTGAGCACCCCTCCCCACCTCCAAAGAAACTGGAATTAAAAGACTAGCCAGGAATCCTTACCAGTTTCCAGTTCTGCTGGATTCCTTAGTGCAGCGGGAAGCTCTCCCAGCTGCTGTGAGAGGTACACAGATGTCTCTGGAGAGCTGATGCCAGCCCAGCACTGTGGCCTACATAGAAAGTGTCACACTTCCCATTTTATCAGCTGCAAACAGTTAGCTGATCCATAGCATATTTTGAGTTATAGTTAGCTAGATAATTAGTTTAGCAGTGAAGAGTGAGAGTGCTGGAAATGTTTTATGCGGCTGTAAACTCATTCAGTTCAGGCTTATCTTTGCAGGGGAGGGGTTTGTTATTGTTATTGTTATTGTTTTTCTTATGTATTTTGTGTTTTTATCTTGTATTTTAATGTTGTGAACCGCCCTGAGATCTGTAGATGAAGGGTGTTATACAAATCTAATAAATAATAAAAATAATCATCAGCTATCAGGTGGCAGTCTAATCTACGATTCAAATGGTTGGTGGCTGCTGGTGGCAGAAAAGTAAGAAAACGCCTTGCAAGTGTTTTAAAAACCAATTTAAAGGAAAGTTATAAGGAGAAAGTATGTGAAAATATTTACAGAGTAAACTTATTAAACACTCATCAGAGGGTGGGGGCATAGGCATGTTTCTAACATGAGCTGCAGATGTTAACAATATCATTGCATGTGCTGGAGAACTGGCTTGCATTTTGATGCCTAAGAGTGCACAAATTCTGGCTGGAGATTGCCTCCTCTTAGAAGCATTCTTAGCTAAAGCATCTTCTTTGAGTAGAAAAATGTCCAACTGGAAATGCCTTTTCTTGAACGTTAACATTCTGAATTTTAATGTGGGCTGAAAGTGCTGTCTGTACAGGCAATCTATAAAACCATACAGGTTTTAATGACTCTCTCACAAGTGTATGAATGGATATATGGTACACCTTCCTACACTATGGCAGGAGGATGAAATGATGTAGTCATAGAAAGATTAGAGCGGCACAAGGCTGGAGAGTGTATCCCTGTTTCTCCATGGCAAGTAGTATACCATACTTTGGCATCATCTTCTCTTTGACCTGCCCTTGAATCTGTGTGGGGAAGTGCAGTGGCGTAGCGTGGGGGGTGCAGGGGGGGCCGGCCGCACCGGGCGCAACATCTGGGGTTAGGGCAAATCCACGGGTTAGGGGGCGCAAATCCACGGGTTAGGGGGCGCAAATTACTTGCCTTGCCCCGGGTGCTGACAACCCACGCTACGCCACTGGGGAAGTGAGATCAGTTGGCTTTTCTTCCTCTTGCCCCTTTCCCTGTGCTTGTGAAGGATACAGGGACCAGCTTCAGTACTGCCATGCTTCCAGTGACATGACCATCAGAAGAACATGAAAACCCTGCTGGATCAGACTAATGGACACATCTAGCGCAGGATCATGTTTCCCACAATGACCAAACAATTGTCTCTAGAAATCCCACAGATGGGACATGAAGGCAGTGACCCTCTCCTGCTCTTGCTCTTCAGCATCTTGCATCCAGCCATGTATTGGAGGTTGCATGTAGCCATTGTGGCCAGTAGCCATTGAGACTCCTCCATGGATTTATCTCCATCCCTTTTGAAGCCATCTATACCAGTGGCCATTACCGCATCTTGTGGCAGCGACTTTCATAAATTATCTACATGCTGTGAGAAGGCCTATGAAAAGAGAGGAAAGAGCAGAAGAAGGAATAATAGAATAATAGAATCTTGTCAAGGTCCCAAGGGTCATCTAGTCCAACCTCCTACAATGCAGGAATCCCAGTTAAAGCATCCATGACAGATGGCCATCCAACCTCTGCTTAAAAACCTCCAAGGAAGGAGCTTAACATGTATGTGCCATTTGATTGCTTTCTGGTGGTTGGGATATGGAAGTCAAGGTATATTCTTGGGTTGTTGTTGTTTTTTAAAAATTGAAATCCACCAAAGTTTTCAGAGATTTGCAGCGTGCTGATCTGGTACTCATGATACTATGAGTGCCAATGTTTCCACTAGGATTTTGAACCATGATTCAATTTGCAATGCCAATAGATTCACCTCGCTGGTTCAAGATGTCAAAATTCACTGGCAAAAAAAAGTTGGGTTGACGTCATTGTATTGTTTTATAATGTTTGAGTGAATTAGCTCAAGACGGTGATTGTTGGGTAAGCAAGAACTGTAACTGGGTAAAACTGGTACCGGGTAGAATAGATCTTGCACAGGAAATCACTTCCATTTGATATTGATGTGGGGTAGAGGAGAGTTTCATCCCTCTTGTATGTTCAATTGAACACAGTATGCATGTGTCAGTTTTGTGTGTGCCTTCATCTTCAGGGAGATGGTTGTGACAGTTCCCTTTGTAAGCAGGTAAGCAGCAGTGGTTACTGATTCTTTAGACTTTAGAGCTTGCTTTTCCTATAATCTCTAAGCAAACAAGCAACCGTCTTTCTGCTGACGACAATCTTCACCATGCTCCATGCGGCAAGAGAGTGAGTCTGAAAGAAGGAGTTACAGCCACAAGGCTCTTACTTAGGTGCCTCTTCTTTGCTTCTATTATCATGACAACTTCCTTCTTGAAGCTCTGGCCTTGGTCCTGAGAGCAACCACAGATAGTTGGCATTTTGATCCTTCTGGGTCTTGGGAGAAATGGATGGATAAGAAATATACAGCACCATCCTAAGCATTTTTACTCAGAAGTATGTCACACAGAGTTCAATGGGATTTACTGTCAAAGTAATAGTGCATAGAATTGCAGCCTAATATACTTGATTCTCTTGGGAAAGCTCCTTTTTAATGCAATGGCACAGGTCATAGTCTTGAATTCCCATAAATAGTCTGAGATACCTACATATATTGTTACAGATCTGGAGTAACAGAATGTGGGGGGTCCAAGGGCACCCATAATTGCTAGAGTCAGTGAACATTAGAAGTTAATAAAGGGGTAGAATTTAGCGGGTTTTTGTAGGATGAAGGGAATATACCAGATGCTAGCTTTAAAATACAGGTCGAAACAGTTCTCCTGTTCAGGAGATCACTGATAGCGATGCCATTAAGAACACAAGGAGACTTAAGTGCCGGTCCATTAAAGAGCAATTGACCAGGCAGGTGCCGTCCTTCCCCCCCAGCTGTGTTTTAGTTAGCAAAAGAAATAGCACAGTTGGGAGAGGGAGGTTACAGGAGGCATGATGTCACACAGGAAAATTGTTTCCTTTTAAAAAACAGGTCTGAAGAAGGGCAGGCAGAAGGTGAGGTGGGTTTCTTGGCAAGGTGTTCTGGGAACAAGAAGGAGGAAGTGGGGGAGAGCTCCATTCAATGTTGGCTAGAGAAGGCTGCACTGAGAAACCAGAGGCCATGACTGGCTGCTGATTTGGACCCAAGCTTACTGAAGCTATGGGAGGAGCCATGAGGGACACTTGCAGCATAATGTTCTGTGCCCCCTCCATTGAAGGCTTTAGGTATAAATTTGTGTAAAATAAATCATATTTCTTAAAGACACCAGTCTCCACTGTGCCTCAATTTCCCAGTGGAAACACGACCCTGAGTGTGTGCCTGGAACCCCCCGGAATCTTGCTACCACTTGGCAAGAAGGAGAAACACACACAGTGGAAATGGTATTAACTATGGACTAAGGCAGAGGTTTTTAAACCGTGTCCGCCAGCCTAGCACCCATAAATCTTCACATAGTCGCAGTTGGACCCAAGGCAGTAGTAGCAAAATGTGCCTGGTGTCTGGCTCATTTCTAACACTGCAGAGAGAGAGAGAGAGAGAGAGAGAGAGAGAGTATATATATATATATATATGCAGGTTTTGGTGTCCTCGGGTGTCTTCCCGTGTAAAAGTTGGGGTGTCTAGGCGACGTTTCGACGAGGTCTCACTCGTCATCTTCAGGCTGGTGCTTTCGGCTTCTTGTTACTGGAACAGAGCAGGATCTCAGTGTTTGAGTTCCTATAAATACTGTAGAGGGGGTGTGGTGTATAGCCTCCAATGTTCTGGGCAGAGAGGAAGTTCCCAGGTTAGTGTGCCTTTTCTTCTTTTGTTCCTTAATTACTTGAGAGATATCTTGAGTGATTTCTTGAGTGATATCCTGAGTACCACTTAGGTGGGTCATTAGGTGTGGATTAGTTGTTAAAGTCTTTGTGTCTTGACCTCTTGAACTTTGTGAAGAGTTTTCCTGAGAAGATGGCTGTACTGTACTTAGTTGTGCTCTGGCTTGGCTTCGTGTACACTTTTACACGGGAAGACACCCGAGGACACCAAAACCTGCATATATATATATATATATATATATATATATGCAACTTCACTGAACCATAACTGAGAGAACCAAGTTGGTCTTTGGAATGTCCTTTCAGTGCTGTTGCTAAAACTTGGGATGTGTTGAGTCCAGCAGCAGGAATCAAATCTAGAACATAAACTTTGTGTCACAAAGCATGATAAGAGTGCTGAATTTTAGTTTACAGAAGCAGAGCTATAAGGAGGAGGTTTTGTACCCAGGGCAAACACCTGGATTTCTAGTTTGCTGGTGGTGCTATTGTGGCAAGACATCAGTTCCATGTCACACGTTCCCGCTATGTGGCTGTGCTACATTTTAGTTAAGGGAGCTGTATTTTAGTTAAGAAAAGAGAATGGTGATTCTATCAGGGAGCTGCCCCATCAAGAAATAGTACCAAAAGCCTCTGCTTTAAGTAGGTTCTAGGTGGCTCCAGTGAAGCCTGCCTTTCATAGTATGGAATGTATTCGGTGGTCTGTGTTTGCCTGAGCTGTAGTCCGGACTAAGGATTCTGAGCCACAGTGTTTTTATTTGATACATGATATCCAATCACAGAACATTTCAGGATTTGGGCCTCTGCCATTGGCCCTTAAACTCTGAGTTATGATTTGCAGCTTGGAAGTTTAGACAGCCAATCATGTTGGGAGTGGGAGTGGCCCAGGCCTTCAGAAATGTATATAAGCAGTTGCTTTACCCCTGTTGTTCAGTTCTGTCAGTTCAATAAAGGTTCTTGCTGTTATCACTGTGTCTTGCCTTGTGGGAACCCACCTACACCTCAGAACACAAATTCCTTTTGACTTCAGCGGGCTCAGATGTGGCAAATGAGGAATTGTCCTCACTGTGGTCATTGCCTCAGGACACAGGCCTTGCAGGCCCTAGACCAGTGTTCACTCACACAGACACCTCAGTGACTTGATCCACTCCACTCCATGTGTTTCTGAGGGAAGGGTAAGCAAGAAAAGAAAGGGACTAGTTCAAAAAGAGAGCGACTAGGGAAGAAAGAGAGAACAGAGCTGGAGATGCATGCAGCACATTTCTGAGTCATCTGGACCTCCTGGCACAGCCTCAGCTGGACAAGCTTATGGGTTGATCCATGGCATGATGTAATCCCCCCAGTCCAGCTCTGATTTTCCCTCTACCCCTCCTCTTGCCTTGGGATGGCCCTGCATCTGGTGCATGTTGGGGGAGCGGGTGTTTTGATTTCCTGCTGAGATATGTGGAGATTTGCTGGCTCTTCCTTAGTAGCTGCTTATGTTTTGTATCACTTCAGTGAAAGGATGCTCTCCAGTCAGGATGCAGAACAGCTGGACATGGCTTGGTCAGGCTTCAAGCCAGCTGCTTGTACAGTGTGCAAACTGTGGTTTCTCCTCTAAAGTACAGATACACAGATAGCCTGTTTCCATCCAATTCCTGCTGGAAGAGGCGTGTGACCTTTTCTTATCTGCCAGTAAGATGGCAATATTCTCCCACATGCACACACATATTGAGAAGGATCCCTGTCCTTGCATTGCCTGGTAAATCTGCGCCTTGTGCATGCTTGTGTAGCTCACATCTTCATCTGGACTAGGAGTAAAGGACTGTCAACCTGGAACAGGAGGAGAAACTTTTCTATTGGCAGAGCTGGGGTGACTAATAATAATAATAATAATAATAATAATGATAATAATGATAATACCACCCCACACATCTGCCTGGGTTTCCCCAGCCACTCTGGGTGGCTTACAGCATATATAAAACATAATAAAACATCAAACATTAAAAACTTCCTGTTACAGGGCTGCCTTCAGATGTCTTCTAAAAGTTATGTAGTTCTTTATCTCCTTGACATCAGAAAGAAGGGCGTTCCACAGGGAGGGTACCACTACCAAGAAGGCCTTCTCTGTAGAGAATACCAAGAAGGTATTCTCTGAGAGAATAACCAGAGTTTGCACAGAATGACCCTTCTCTTTGGCTTTCCCTGGTATTCTATAAATCAGCAGAGGAATGGTGAGCCTCCTGCCCCACCAGCCAATAGTGAGGGACGGGGTGGTAGTCCCAGAATATACAGTCTGATACATGCCAACAAGCCCTTAGAAAGGCCTCTTTAAGAATCCTTCTGGCTAAAACATGTTTCTGCTGAACATGAGCCAGGGCCTTTGAGTCATTGCTTTGGTTACACAGCCTGGTCCTTCCATAGCTAGGCCAGAGAGAGTGGGGAGAACCACACCTGTAAGTAAAAGAGCCAGGAATAGTAACGATAATAATAGCAAGTCTGAAACTCCAAAATGTAATCTCAGGAAAATTCAGAAGCAAGTTAGAAGAGAAAGGGGGGACATGCTAATGCAGATCCTCCAAGTGTCCACATTTCTCAGGGACAGTCCTAGATTTGTAAAAGCCACCCTGGTTTCTGATAATAATAGAATAGGATGTCCTTATTTTCACCGGAGAAAAGCTGGAGGGTATGCAAATGAGACCAAGAGTCAAACCTCACAAAATTGGTGTGTCAACTACTCCTTTCCATCTAGGTCTTGATCAAAGCAATAGCTCCTATTGTCTAAGTCAGACCATTTCCAAAACTCCATTCAAACCCTGCAGAGAACAACTCCAAGATAAGCAGTCAATTGAAAGGATGTGGGTGGCGCTGTGGTTTAAACCACTGAGCCTCTTGGGCTTGCTGATCAGAAGGTCAGCGGTTTAAATCCCCACAACGGGGTGAGCTCCCGTTGCTCTGTCCCAGCTCCTGCCAACCTAGCAATTCGAAAGCATACTAGTGCAAGTAGATAAATAGGTACTGCTGCGGTGGGAAGGTAAACAGTGTTTCTGTGCGCTCTGGTTTCCGTCACAGTGTTCCGTTGTGCCAGAAGCAGTTTAGTAATCTGGACACATGACCAGGAAACCTGTCTGTGGACAAACGCCGGCTCCTTCGGCCTGAAAGTGAGATGAACGTTGCAACCCCATAGTCACCTTTGACTGGACTTAACCATCCAGGGGTCCTTTGCCTTTACCTTTACCTGAAGCAAAACATCAGAAGAATGCAGACATCTTTTGGAGCATCAGAGAGAAGGAAAGATGCAGGAGCATTGATTGGATGTGGGGCAAAACAGAAGAGCATTGAGGTAATCCTGTGCATGCTTACTTGGGAGAGTAAGCCCCATTAAACACAGTGGCACTTACTAGCAGTAGACATAGATGGAGCTAGGTCCAGAAGGAAACAACAAAACTGTTGATAGGCCTGGGATGACCAGTAGCAGGCTTGAGGGGGAGAAGCCAAGACTTACGTGTAAAGGAGGTGGGTGAGGAAATGACTTGACCAGACTCAAGTTCTGGCTATGGGTTGTGGAAGGTCAGCATTGTGGACCCATAGAACTTGGTCCAACTTTGTTTATGTTGTATAAGCACTTTATAATAGGGGGACAAAATGGCTTGAATATTCATATAGGTGTGCAGACTAGAATATTGTTGCATCCAGACAGTTAACATTTTTCCAGGGACACAAATGGATCTTTGGCTTCATTTCAGAGGTTGTATGCTGTGTGTGTGTGTGTGTGTGTGTGTGTGTGAGAGAGAGAGAGAGAGAGAGAGAGAGAGAGAGAGAGAGAGAGAGTTTCTACTTATTGCTGGGAGATTAAAGAAAATACGTTCAAGTAGCTTTGGAACAGCTGTCAGAGCCTACTCAAGCATATAGTTTTGATATGGTGCAGTCCTCTGATTGGATTAAGCCATTACAGAATGCTTGTTAGAAAGTATCCCTATGTCAATATGTTCCTGCATAGGGCAGCTTTTACATCAGGAACGAGGAACCTGTGACCCAGAAGATGTTGAATTCCAGTTCCTGTTAACCAAAGTTAGCATGGCCAATGATCAGGGATTATGTGAGTTGTTGCTGAACAACAACTGGAGAGGCATAAGTTCTCTAGTCTCATGTTACATGTTAGGAAGAAGGCTGAGGGTCACCCCGCCCCCAACTTGTCAGCTATTGATTTGGAAAGATCCTAACTTGGTAGTCCTTTCAAAAAAGCCATTCCTAATATGCATCCTGAGATGCCATCATCCTGTGAAAGGACTGTACCATTTCAGGGACAATCCATTTGAGAGTCAGTCTGCTATATGGTCCCATACAAAAGGTTGTTACAAACTTTTGGTACCCTTTGGACAGTCACAAAGTCCCTTACCCCCACCTCAGGAACCCTCTTGATGAATTTGGCAGTGATATCTTGAGAGGCGGCCAAACCTATGCCCCAAAATGGGTGCAATCACACCCAAGTCATGTTTTGTTTCCCATCAGCACCATTGTTCCTTCAAGAGCGCACCCCCAGTAAGCCATCACCAGGCTGGTCTCATTAGGAGATGAACTGGTGTTATTCCTAGCCCTTGCTAAATTCAGGAATTTACAAGTTTGCTCAGATTCTAACCCTTTACTGGCTCTAGGGGTTTGGTTGGCCTTGCCCCTCCCCCAACCTGTAACAATATTTTTTTTCTAAAAGGAAAGTCAGAAAAAGCCCTTGCATTTTCTTTTTTCTTCTCTGCTTGGTCACATGAGTCAACACACTCAATCAGTGGCCACAGAGTGAATGGGATTAGCAGTGGCTGCACATGGATGTCAATGAATGTGAGTATTTTTTGCTCTGCCAAAAATAGGTGAGTAGGTTGGGCTCAGCTCTGCTAAAAGGTACTTGGCTTTGGTTGGAAAATACGCAGCAGATTAAAGTGGGGGCAGATTTATATAGGGAACTGAAACATTTGCTAAGGCCAGTTAACTCAAAATTCAACAAATTATCATCAATGGACATTGTGAAAGGTTGATTTCAGTGTGGCATGAAGGATATTTGTTGCAGTGTTGACAATGCATGCTGTTGATTTCTTACTTTGCCAGTGACTGCATCTCCTTTTTAGCAAATTTAAATTAACTAAGGGCTATTTGATTACAAGCTCTTGTGTTTGTGACAATTTTCTGACAATTTATAATGAAATGGGTTTGTTTTGTAAAGAAAAAAAGTCAAGAAAGTGTTTCTGCAGTTCTCATTGAATGATGCTATAAGAGTAGTAAAAACACACACAAAAACATATACTTGTTGATATATGTGCTTTTCTCTGTCAAGAGTGGCCTGGTGGAACTGCTATTTACACTTGATCGTGTTGAGAAATATTGAAACAGAAATAGGTGGCTTGTAAAAGTAACACCCCCAGCTGAATACAGGGGATTCTGCTCTGAATTCTTTTCTTGTTGAATTTGTTGACAGTAACAGAGCTGGCCAATAAAGCGAGATGTGTGCTGCAACCCCAGAGTCGGTCACGACTGGACCTAATGGTCAGGGGTCCCTTTACCTTTACCTTTAACAGAGCTGGCTACAATAGCTTCCCACCCCATCCTTCTACTGACTACAGGTTTTCAAAATATTGTTCCTGCTGAACTTCATTTTGGTTGAGCCCTGCCAGTGAGCTGAACCCACACTCAACAGCAGGCCTGCCTGCAGGCTTCAAGCCTTCTCTGGCACAAAGAAGAACCTTCACTTTCCCTGGTTTCTTCACTTCTTATTGTTCAACTTGAATGTGATGGCAAAAAATGTCATTTTTAAAGCTAGGAGTTAAACGTTAATCACCTCACTGATTGCAGGGCACAGGCTTTCCATCGGTTACTGGCATCAGGTCAGAATTCTACGTTCTGAGCGAAAGCGCTTGGAAAACACCCGTGATGCCTGAAGGCATAGAGGTACACCTCCTGCCAACAAGCTCCCAGAGAGCTCCTTGCCTGCCATGGTGCCTAGACATATCACATCACTGAAACCATGAGCAGTCTAGCAGCTGGTGAGATCCTGCCCAGTCTGCTAATTACATCACCATCCTGCTGAAAGCAACTCTTTTGTAGTCCTGAAGATTTTTCCAGCTTGGCTTTAAGATGATTTAGATGAAAAGGGATTTTGCATCTGGGTTGATCGTATATAGTAGATCTTCCTTGTCTTGGGACATTTTGAGAAATCAGCACTATCCCATTCATAAAGAACCAAAGAAAGGTCGCCATCAGTTGTGTCACCTGATCAACTGCAATCTTGTTTTGCTTTTCACAAGTGTGATCTTTGGGGCCCTAGCGCCTACACAATGCGGGGAATTGTTCTTGGCTTTGTTCTGCAGGTTATTGAAGAATCCCACAGAATATCACTTTCTTTCTTATGGATTTAGTATTGGGGATCAGTAAGGAAGAAGCCGTTTTGGATCATTTTGGCTGGGTGTAAGAACATCCTAAGAGGATGGAAATCAGAATGAAAGCTCACATGGAGTGGCCTCAGAATTAACAGAAAGCTCAGTGCGATAAAAGAGTAAGGGCAGTGTTAAGTTGTGGGCGAACATATCAGACGACACAGCGATTCTTCCAAAGCAGCTCTTTATTTGTAAGCTGGAACAGAACTGAACTGAGGAGCTCAGTCAGCCTGCTTATATAGAGCTCCAGAACAACGTAACTGTTGCAACTTTCTAAAACTATCCAATCACTGAACGTCACTTTCTTTCCTTCATTTGCATAACTATCTACAGTATCCCCCTGCTGGCCCAGGGTGAGAACTTCAGTACATAACAGGCAGAATCTCTGATGTTGGAAGAGAAATGTTGGTAAACGGTACAAAAGGGGGCCCTAGCATTCTTTATCAACATAGGATTCAGCTGGTGGTAAATGAGCAAATAATTATCGTAGTCTGCAAAAAATAGAGCACTATTTTGGGTGGAAGTAGAAGGCTTTGAAGACGAATTGAGCCACAGTTCTAATGTTAGTGAGGTGATACAACCTGGGTTGGAGCCTATGCTTCTGGCAGTGGTGGTTTAAATTTAGAGCAATAGGCCTTGGCTCCAAAATGATGTGATGTTTGGCAGGTTTTAGAAGGAAAAAGAAGAGACCAAAAACAGGTTTTGAGCCATTCCAAGAGAGTTCCATGCCAACTCAGGGGAGTTACCCCTAAGAGCTACTGCCCAGAAGAAATTAGCATGAGGACACATTGTGGAATTTGTATACATAAGTGGCTTCATGTGTGAGAATCTTATGCTGTACATGTATGATTCCAGCACAGGCGCTTCAAAATCCAAAGGGCCAAATTACAAGGCCAAAGACAGGCCAGTGGTTGGGCTCTGGAGCAGGCAGATGGTTCTGGAAGAGGCAGACAAATTTCTGGGTGAGGTTAAGGCAAGTCGGTTTAGCAACTTCTCTTAATGGTAAGCTTATCAGTCTGAGGAGTTCTTAGGATTCTATATGGAAGGTCAAGTGAGTCCTGATTGGCTTGTCCGATCAGCTGATTGGCTTCCTGTTGATTGGACTCAATGACCCCTTTGATGTATTAAACAACACTGCTCCAGAATCGTTTTGGAATATTTTATGCAGCCACTGGTAACACATTCTTTTATATCAATGGATAGCATGCTGTATGCATTGACAACATGTTCTACCAGGTTATATGTCTACTTGCTTTTTCTTTTAATACTAAGCATTCCAATTCCACAGCCTTGGCTTGGAATTTTGGAATTAGCATAAAGATTGGCTTGGCTTCTGGAATTAGTACAGGAATTCTTATAGTAAGGCACTGGGATGTGTGTTTCAAACTCAGGCCTCCACTGCGGCAGCCAATCTCCATGACTTATTCTGCTAGCACTCAGTACTTTGCAGACCCCTCATAGAAGGGTCCTCAAATTACAAATTGTAATTTGTTGAGCACTCTGAACAAATTACAATTCTCAGGATTCTTTGGGGGAGACCACATCTGTTAAAGTGCTTTAAATGGGTGGTGTATACGTAACACAGGAATAAGCCCAGGGCAGGTGTAGGGAACTTCTGGCCCTCCAGATGAGCTGAACTACAACTCCCATCATCCTTGGCCATTGGCCATGCTTACTGGGTTTTATGGGAGTGGTAGTTCAGCAGCATCTGGAAGGCTAATACTTCCCCACATCTAAACTAGGGTTAAGGACCAACATGAATACTAACTCTTCCACAGAATTATTGTGAACAGGAATACTAACCTCCAAAAGTAATCTTAATGGTGGGGGCATACTGTTGCTCCCTTCCCAACCATGATGATGATATTGAAAAAGAAATTGGGAAAAGAGTCAAAGGAGAAGCATTGACTGATAACAACTAGTCAAAGAGCCAACTAGAGGGGAAGTGGTCCTTCGATTATTTTATTTATTATTAATTTATTAAACTAAATTTAGGCTGCTCTCCTAATCCCTCTTACTTGGGAATATGCCCCATTGAATGCAATTGGACTTCTGAGAAGACATGGTTAGGATCGCATCAATCTTGAATGGTCTCCAGGTGTGATATGGTGGGAAACCTCTTGGGTATTTAGTATATATGGAAGTGGGAAATTGTTCAAAAAGTCCAAGAGAATCACATTTAATTTCAACAGAGGAAATTTATCAAATAAAATAAAATAATGAGTAGATTTTTTTAAAGGAATGTAAAAGCGGGGAGCGGGGGGAACAGGGTCTAGTCTCTTCAGGAAGCTTGGATGCTATTGAAAACAACTATAATAGAAACTGAAGTAAAATAAATACCACAGACTAGGAAAGGTACAGAGAAACCCAAGAGGATGTCTGCATGGTTAACAGGCAAAGTTGAGCTGTTAAAAGCACAAAATATTTCTTTTAAAAGCTGAAGTCTTGCCCATGTGAAGCAAATAAAAAAGAAGCATCTACTCTGGCAAAAACAAATGTAAGTTGAGAAAAAAAGGTAAAAAGAACTTGAGGGGCAGATTGTAACAACTTTAACACAAACACTAAAAATTTATTTGAATATATCAGAAGGAGGAAAATTGCCAGGGAAGACAAAGCAATGAAAGAATCCTCATGGGAGGGGAGAGACAGTAGAAAAGTAATAACAACTTCTTCTTCTTCTTTTTGTTGTTGTTGTTGTTATGTTGTTATTATGCATATGTTTTTGCTTCAGGAGGTATTGGACTGATACCACCTAAATCAGATTTTTCTCAGAGAAGACAAAGTCCTCTCTCAAACAGAGGTAAAAGGGGAAGAAATATTTCTAGGCCTAATTACCAAATTTTATAAAGTCGCTGGGTAGAATTCAACATTGTGGTAATACGATCGTTCTATCAATGCAAGGATTTCTGCTTGCCAAATGGAACAATCTCCTGTCACCACCCCCTGCATGCTGTTCTCCCGACCCTCCAGAGCAGATTTAGGGAAAGTGTCTGCATACCCCCCAAGTGTCCCGATTTTCCAAGGACAATCCTAGAATTACAAAAGCCATCCCAGCTTCTGATTCAATCTCAGAATGTCCCTGTTTCCTCTACCAGTGCTGCCACCACCAAGCTTAGGGAGGAAGATGAGCTGGTGCTTGTTCCAAGTGAGTTCTCCAGAACTCTCCATCAGGCAAGATGGTACACAAAAGAAGGAAAACAAACAAAACGGTGAACCAAAAAGTAGAAAAACTGAGTTGAATTTTGTAGCCATGAGGTCTGACTAAAAATTGAGTCTAAGGTCCTGTGCACATTTCAGCATTATTTAGCTGTTAATTCATAATTTCCCCCATTCAAGTAAGACTAGAGGAGTCCATACCTACACACCTTTGAATGTGTATGTGAAGAACAATTTCCCCATTCATACCAGTAGATGTTTCCTTTTGTGTTTGCACCTTTCTAATCTGTTGATTCTGTTATGATGATTAAGTACTGATAGGCAATGTGTGCAGTTAGCTTTGTGTGTACCTTGTTGTTTTCTTTTTTAAAAAAAAAAACTCCTTATGGAGGAAGTGCATAAAAGCATACAGTCAGGCAATTTGCTAGTGCTGCTTTCTGGTTTTGTGGAAATCTGAAAGCTCAAAAGAAAAGAAAACACCTTTGTTCAGGAGTGTGCTGGAAATAGTTGCAATCCCTGGCAGAAAAGAAATCAAAGCATTGAGGAAATAGTGGACATGGAGAGGGGAATAGCAGAAAGTAATGATTGATTGATTGATTGATTGATTCACCCATCCCAAAACACCTCCCCCCAAAATAGTCTGCAACCCTGAGTGAAGTGGTTTAGAACCTGATTTACCCCAATTTATTTATTTATCCCAAATTTGTGGGAGGAAGTAATTGAGATTGGTGTTGTTTGAAGGTCATGTTATTTCATGTGGACAATGCAAATTAAATGAGACCTCAAACAACTGCAGACACAAATTAAACTTTATGGGTGGACAAACCCTAAATCAGAGATTAAAGGTGAAATCCCTCCCAGTAAAGTCCCAGGTGCTGAGATGTCAGGTTATATACTTGGGATTCTGGGATGGAAAGGGAAAGATGGCTGTTGCCCACATTTCTGTGCGAAAACAAAGCCTGTATCTGTTCCACACCGTATATGAAACCATAGGTTCCTGGGCTGGCAGGGAGCAGGAGTAAATAGAAATGTGGCAGGCTTTAATTTTAGCAAAGCCAGGGGTTAATTTTGGAAGATACACTGGGTAAAAAAAAGTCAATTAAACCCAAATACAGCAGTATTACCCAGTGGTTGTAATCCTCAGTCCTGCCAAGCTGTTTTCTTTGTATAATTTGAGAGTGTCAACAAATGCACAGATAGGAGTGCTTTGGTAATATAGGTTTGAACTGAAGACTCCTGAGCAAACATAGCTGCTAAACAGCAGGAAGCAGACAGTACAAATAAACTGACAGTTCTCACAATGGGGAGGTGTAGGCAGCTGGGCCCACCAAGTGTCTGTACTGGTCCAGTGATATATTTAAAATATTCATATATTATCTGGAGTCTATGGTGAGCAGGGAGAAAAATCTAGTTTGTGGAGGGTTACAAATAATTCAGCATGGTTGGTGAACACCCAAGCAAACTGTCAAGAGCTTTCAAAAGACTTCTCCAAATCTGAATGGGCAAGAGGGCAAGTGATACATTTTGAGAGACAAACCTCCCCTCCTGAGCTGAACATATACGTTGATAGGATGTGAACTCACTGTGACTATCCAGGAAAGAGATATTGTGACCAGGGGGGATAGTGCAATGAGAACATAAATCAAATGTGCAGCAGCTGTGAAAATGGCATTATGTTTAATGTTAGGGATGATTAAGAAAGGCAGGTCTACTACCAAGCTAAAGCCCTTCACCTATCCAGCAGGTCTGTATTTGAATCAAGATGTGGACTAAATGAATCTTTTGTGGACTCCTGCTCAAACTACAAGGATTTTGTGGACTCCTGCTCAAACTACAAGGGTTGGGTGTAGTTTAGCCCCTTGGAATACTGATATAGACAACTATAGATAATGATGCAACCCTATACCAATCTACCAGGGCTAAGTGCCTCTGAACATGTGTAGAATGGTGCTCTGTGTTCTTATGGTAGTTACCAGATTTTTTTCCAATGAATCCAGGGACACTTTTTAACTTCAATGGATTTTGTATGGGGACTGATTTGTAAATCCAGGGACTGTCCCCGGGAAACAGGGACGTTTGGTAACCTTATTATGGCATCAGAAATGCCATGATGAATTAGATCCATACTGTATCTGTATCCCGTTTTCAATCCTTCTCAAGTCAGTCTTTCTTCTAATGCCTGCCAACTGGTACTGTGAAATGGGAGGGGATTGCTTAACCTTCAGCAACAGAAAATAATGAAATACATTTTGTACAGATGTTCTGTTATTTGTGCATATCAAGTTTTGTGGCTCATTCTGAATTATTGGCCATAGATACTTGTGGCAAGCCATGTGCACAGATATTCACTGCCATTTAAAAAAAAAAGAAGAAGCTTAAATCTGTGGTTTTATAATAAGGAAAATGCTGTCACATCCCTCTAGTTATTCACTTGTGGTCCAAATTGAAAACAATTCCTGGAATTGATCACAAACCTTTGGCACAATGCCAGCAAAGGAGCTTTTTTTTCTCTCCAATAGTATTTGGTATCAGTTTCCCAGCCTGTCCTCTCCCCCAATTAGCACTTGTTCAAGTCTGCAGATAGATATTTTAACCTCCTAGCCACCCAAAATGGTCACAGAAATGGTGCTACCTATGAAGGTGAGCATTGCTATCATAAGTATCTATCTGTCTCAATATGTACCTATCTGCATATTTAAGATATTCAGTGGAAGGTCTCCTGTAGTTGCCCCCACCATCTGAGGGGAGGCTGGTGGTTACAAGAGAGGGGCCCTTCTTCTACATCTATGCATACAAATCAGGATTGGGGAACCTGTGGCCCTCCAGAACCACTGGCAGTCATCTTTGAGAATTCCTGGAGAACAGGCGAAGTCCTGGCAGACTGGAGGAGGGCAAATGTTGTCCCTATTTTCAAAAAGGGGAAAAGAGAGGACCCAAATAATTACCACCCAGTCAGTCTGACATCAATACTAGGGAAGATTCTGGAGCAGATCATTAAGCAAACAGTCTGTGAGCACCTAGAAAGGAATGCTGTGATCACCAATAGTCAGCATGGATTTCTGAAAAATAAGTCATGTCATGTCAGACTAACCTGATCTCGTTTTTTGACAGAATTGCAACGCAGTGGATGTAGCCTACCTTGATTTCAGCAAGGCATTTGACAAGGTGCCCCATGATATTATTGTAAAGAAGCTGGTAAAATGCGGTCTTGACTATGCTACCACTCAGTGGATTTGTAACTGGCTGACTGACCGAACCCAAAGGGTGCTCATCAATGGTTCCTCTTCATCCTGGAGAAGAGTGACTAGTGGGGTGCCACAGGGTTCTGTCTTGGGCCTGGTCTTATTCAACATCTTTATCAACGACTTGGATGATGGACTCAAGGGCATCCTGATCAAATTTGCAGATGACACCAAACTGGGAGGAGTGGCTAACACCCCAGAGGACAGGATCACACTTCAAAACGACCTTGACAGATTAGAGAACTGGGCCAAAACAAACAAGATGAATTTTAACAGGGAGAAATGTAAAGTATTGCACTTGGGCAAAAAAGATGAGAGGCACAAATACAAGATGGGTGACACCTGGCTTGAGAGCAGTACATGTGAAAAGGATCTAGGAGTCTTGGTTGACCACAAACTTGACATGAGCCAACAATGTGACGCGGCAGCTAAAAAAGCCAATGCAATTCTGGGCTGCATCAATAGGAGTATAGCATCTAGATCAAGGGAAGTAATAGTGCCACTGTATTCTGCTCTGGTCAGACCTCACCTGGAGTACTGTGTCCAGTTCTGGGCACCACAGTTCAAGAAGGACACTGACAAACTGGAACGTGTCCAGAGGAGGGCAACCAAAATGGTCAAAGGCCTGGAAACGATGCCTTATGAGGAACGGCTAAGGGAGCTGGGCATGTTTAGCCTGGAGAAGAGGAGGTTAAGGGGTGATATGATAGCCATGTTCAAATATATAAAAGGATGTCACATAGAGGAGGGAGAAAGGTTGTTTTCTGCTGCTCCAGAGAAGCGGACATGGAGCAATGGATCCAAACTACAAGAAAGAAGATTCCACCTAAACATTAGGAAGAACTTCCTGACAGTAAGAGCTGTTTGACAGTGGAATTTGCTGCCAAGGAGTGTGGTGGAGTCTCCTTCTTTGGAGGTCTTTAAGCAGAGGCTTGACAACCATATGTCAGGAGTGCTCTGATGGTATTTCCTGCTTGGCAGGGGGTTGGACTCGATGGCCCTTGTGGTCTCTTCCAACTCTACAATTCTATGATTCTATGATTCCAGATGTTGTTGGACTTCAGTTCCCATCAACATTGGCCATTGGTCATCCTAGCTGGGACTGATGGAAGATGGAATCAAATGATATATGGAGGGCCACAGCGTCCCCATCCTTGATTTATATGTAGAAATGTAGAATTAGACATAATTAATTTACTTGGAACTACATCTCACCATAGTGGGGAAGACAGTGACCAGATGAGCTGTCTTCTCACTCCGTCAGATGCCAACTTCAGTTTCTCTGTTCTCCTTTCTTATGGGTCTTTATGTTTAAATAGGATGTCAATTCTATTTGTAGTGCAATGCTCACCCGCTCGCAAATTCAAATGTCCCAGTGAACCCTGAAGTCCTTCTGAGTATTCTGCTTTCTGTGCTTCAGACTTTGAAAGGTTCATCCTCAGCAGAGCCTGACTATTCTTTGAAGTTTGGCCTCCTTCCATATAATCTCTTCCTAGCTATAAAAGTACTTCCAGTGTTTGGAAGCCTGTCCAAAGGCCAGTTGCAGTTAAAGAAACATGCAAAGCAAGACAGATTACAAGGCTGTGGTAGAATTAAGTCCTGCCAGGGCTATACTAGCAGGTATGGTTTCTATACCTGTATGAAGACGTGAATTCCCATTGAGGGAAATGAGTGCTGAGATCTGGAGGCAGTTTCCTTACATCTTGTTTTTATGAGGGAAACAAAGCAAACAACAACAAAAACCCATCCACACATAAAGGTTAAAAAAAGTTATTGGGGTCTTTCAGCATTCCTTCCCCATGAATGATAGGGATTAAAATGTTGTGCTTCTTTTTCATGACTTGGTTATTCTGGCCACAACCTTTTGATGTGGTTTATGTTGTGTGTCTGTGTGATCTTGACATCATTATGAATCCTGTCAGTTTCTTTTTCCAGTGTGGACACAGGCTAGTCTTTGTCTACCACAGATAGAGCTGGAAAACCCAAATGAGCTGTTTCTTTGGTCTCTAAGGGCCAAACTGTATGTTATCTGCTCAAAATGTGTGTAACTAGATCCTGACATAAATGTCTTTTCTTTTTTTAAGATTGGAAAGTTGCTTTGAGAGGGGCCTATTGAGAAGTAGTGGTGGAAAACAACCTCTTTCCTCTCTGCCACTTCCCTTATCCAAATTGCCTGCTTTCCCAGTGAATCTGAGATGATATGAAGCAAGGAAAGTCTTAGCCCTATTTATCTGTTCTCAGTGAATCCCTCACAAAGTGGGCTTTTCAAGGACTGTCACAGTTTGTTTGCCTCTAACATGAGCTTGGTCCTTAGCATTCAGAACTACTCACCAAATCTTCTAGTCCACAACCGCTACTTGAAGATTCAAGTCACAACCATCAGTCAGAGACATAAAATAATTCCTTTTTATCATTAAACCTATACCTCAGGTTATATGAAGAAAGGATTACAGATTTTCTTCTGGGATCAATATAGTGCTTTACAGTTTTGTAAACTGTGCTCCTCAAATGAGTATTTTATATTTTGAGATAGTTTATCGCAGGGCTTTTGTTCCAGCTGGAACTCCCTGGAATTCAGTTCTGACACCTCCCAGGTTGGGGGCCATTGCCATTCTAAGAGAATGAGGGAGGTGTTCATGGTGAGTTCCAAGACCTCTTTTTTTCAAAAAATAGCACTGGTTTAGGGACAACATCAGAACTCAGCTCTGGCAACATTATGGGCTTCAGAGTGTTGCTGCAGAGCCAGATTACACATTATTTAATAATAGCCCTAGAAGGTAGTGGCATCATCTAACAGCTGTAACGGGTTGCTGAGTACTCTGCTACTGTGTTTGCTCCCTATTTCTCAGGTTCAAGAGCTTACATAGACTTGACTTCCTTAGGCACAATTGCGGGGAACATAGTATTCTTTTGTTTTGGTAATATCTGGGCTTATTTACACAAATAGAAGTCAAACTTAGGTGAAGGCATATCACACAATACTCCTTCCCATAAGCCAGAGCTTTCCCAACTGTGTGTCACGACATGTTAGGGTGTCGGCTGCAGTGTGTATGTGTGTCGCTCGAATGCTCCCCACACTCCTCCCAGGGCTGGAAAGGGGCCAGTTTAAACTCCGGTTTGCTAGTAAAACTGAATGACTGTGTCACGAAATGTGTGTCGCCAACTTGAAAAGTTTGGAAAGCTCTGCTATAAGCAGACCGTAGATGCCCTGCTGCATGTCAGATCCCAGAGGTGCACCCCAATATACTTTTAGCCACCAGCCACTGTCTTTCCATCTCATGCTAAACTAATAGTCTTTTATGCCCCACCCCTTTTCTGTGAGGTTGGGGAGTGGGGAGCCATCTTCCTAGCTGAAGGCTTTCCTGTTCTAGGGATGGTCAAGAAACCATCTCTCTAACAATTAGTTTCTATAAAGAGATATCCGCCACCCATGCTTGGCATTCACCTTTAATTTCTTAACAGAAAGTGTGGCTGCAACAACACAGGCACTGACCATTTAAGGGAGCACTAATATCCTGGCCGCTTAACAATCTGGTCTAACTCCTAGATTCATTCACAGCAGTCAAGACAGTAAACTCACAGCATGATGACTGACAGGGTCAGGCCAAGGAAGACATGATAGGAAGGGTAATGATGCATGCAAGGCAGAAGTGAGGAACCCCTGGCTGAGGAACACACAATCCATCAGCTCCCAGTTAGCCTGAGAGGACTCTGTATGTTTTTATTTAATTTATTTGTTCCCGTGTTTTAAATTTTGAAACCACCTTGGGTGCCTTGGCGGTATACAAATCTGATATATTGATGCAGATGAATCAACTGAGTCTAGAAGTTTAAGCCTTTGCTCTCTGTCCAAGAACATACATATTCCAAAGCAAAAGCCAGAGAATGATAAATATTTGGTACAACCCCAAGAAAGAAATCTCAGTTGGCTTTCTCTGTGACAACCGCAGCATGGGTTCTCTGATACACATTGAAGTACAAGAACTGCATGCATTGAGGTTTTTATTCTGGGAGTCAGAGAGAAGCAGAACATTGTCACATGCATCTAATATGAAATTTCTTCAAAAAGGAAGGGCTTGAAGTAAATTTACAGGGAATTCCCTGACAGTCTTTAGTTTATTACAGTTTAGTTGGTCACACTTAACAGAACCCAGCTGTGTTTCCAACAGAATTAGCCAGTCCTCTCTATTAACTACTTTGCTATAGCAACAAGCCCTTCTAGATACTGAGCCATGATTATTTGTAATTCTTTCAGAGAAAGAAACAAATAGCCAGGATGAACCTTTAAGGGATCTGAGAAATTGAGAATTCCTTTTAAAAGTTTATGGGATTCAATATGGCATTTTGCTGCATGTTGACTTTTTTGCATAGACTCCCCGCCCCTCCCGCCAGATGTGACCATCTTTACCCAGTCCTGGAGAGGCTCAGAGGTACAAAATCTGACAGCTAGCTGCAAACAAGCCCCAAGAGAATTGCTGCTTCAGCAACAGCCTGGCTCACACTGAGGCTCCACCCTTTCTGGCTGTCAGCCAGGCCTTGATCCACAAGCACCTACACAGGGCACCTCCCCCTCCCCCACCTAAGTAGTCACACACTAGGGGGAGTCTCATGCTGCCCTTTTCAGAAGATATGGGAAAACAGTTTCTTTTGGACTTGACCACCCTCCTTCACTTCTTTATATTTGGCTGGTCTGCCAGCACTAGTGTGCCCTGAGTCCTGCTGCTGTATTAGTGGGGTTTTTATGCTGGTGCTAGCTTCACCTTATGAGGATGCAGTGAATCTAGATGACTAGAATCAGATCTGAAGTCCAAAGGTATTGTTTAGACCAACAGTTCTATTCCCTTTTGGTTGCATGGCCATTTATGCATGCTTGCACAAATTAGTGCATTTGAGAGTCTTTTTTTTTTACTGTTCTCCTCCTGCTGCAGACCAAATGCTTCTGGGGCAGTGCAGGTAGTGGCAGACCACCCTCAGTGTGGTTTTGTTTTTTAACAGATTACTCCCAATGCATAAAACAATTACCCTAATATAGTATTGTTGCTGGTTGAAATCTTAGAGATTGCATTACCAAAGAGTAAGTGATTTATGGATTGCAGCCTAGCCCTCTGACTCTTAAGCATTTCCAGGCTCATACGCTCACAACGCAAATGTGAAACTTGTGCACCCCCACACTAAGCATTTTTTTTGTTGGTGGAGCAAGTCAGATTTGGACCAGGAGAGCGATTTTTGCAAACATGTCCTTAAGCAAAAGAAATGGAATGTGACTTGGAGAAGCCAGGCTTAGACTACTTGCTAATTATTATGAACTGGCCAGCCGACAACCTTTTCAGAAGTACAATCTCATGGGCCTGGAGGAGAGTTTAGAATTGCTCAAGAGAGATTTCCAACATCTTGTTAGCTGATTAGTAGATCCACATTAGCCGTGTGGCTTGGTTCCCACTCCCACACATGGTGCATGACTCAAAGGGGGCAGACTGATGGGCCTTGGGGAGGCCAAGGTCCTCCAGTAGGAAAAGAAGTAGAGTGTGTGTGTGTGTGTGTGTGTGTGTGTGTGAGTGTGAGTGTTTGGCATAAATACAACATTCGCCAATGACAACTTTACAGCAGATCCCAGAATCCAGGGTGTATATGGGATTGTTACTAGTCTACTGCCTCCATCCAACACCCAAGGACCTCCTGAATTCGCTGCTTTCCTGTTTCCCTGTAATGAAATCTAAACCACATAGTGGGAGGGGAGGCATACAGGAGTCTGGATAATTTTTATCTAGCAAACATCTCCTTTCATAGCCACACCATGAGGATGCAGGGAGGAAGTGCATGAGCAACCACCCACCCATTCAGAGCACACAGGCACACGGAATCAAGCTTTTTGTCTTCCTAGCTTGGGTAGTTTGTATCCCTGCTTCATGGGGCCCACCCCGCAGGATGCCCACCGATTTCACTCACTCCTGTGTTCCATGGCACAAAGGATGCAGGTTGTCCTCCCTTTGGAAAGGTGGTCCTTTGGCAGCAAGATTAACAGAACTCAGGGTCAAATGATACTGACACGTGTGTATTTGTGTTATGTGTGCGTGTGGATAGATGGATAGATAGATAGATGATAGATAGATATAGATAGATAGACCAGACTTCAGCCTTGATATCTGCAGAAACGAATGGCCCTGGTGACAGCAGTCACACCCTGCAGGCTGCAGGCAGGAGGTGCAACTCAATGGCTCCCCAGCGCCTCTTGCTTCATGGCTCGACTTCCAGGAGCAGCATCTCGCGCATCCTGGAGATTTCGGGGCTGTGCAAGGGAGCTTTCATCCCAGGCAACCTCGCCGGGGCTCCTACCTCAGCCCTGACAAACCGCACGCGGAGCGACTGCTCCATTCTAGCCCTGCACTCCTCTTGATCTGCTCACCGAAAAGACTTCTCCGTTGGCAGGCTCTTCCCATTGGCCCTAGGTCTCTAGGAGCTGTCCAATAGGCTGATAGGTTTCTTATTGTTTCTTCAGAAGGCCTCTTTTGGGAGCAGGTTAACCCTTTGCAGGCGTTTCGATTGGCTGACTTCTCAGGGAGTTCACTTCTTCCGTTTTGTTTTCTCCGGCTGACCCTGCACCCCTCTGGCATTCTCCCCTAGTTTTCCTTTCGCTCCACTGTGCATTATTTCCTTTGGATCCTTGCAGCAGCTACATCCCATATACTGTCTAGACACAAATAAAATCAAAGCAGCCCCCTCCCCTCAAGGCACATATCAGCCAGAACAAACCGTTCCCCACTTCTTTTAAATGCTTGCAAGGGATCTTTCCTCCCCCATTTTTTTATTTTCTCCCTTCCTTCTCTCTTCCAATGTTCATATATCACTCAAGGCATGGGGCGCCTCTGTTACATCCCTGCCCCCAATTCAGATAGAAAGTGGATTCTCAAGTTTACACTCATATTTCAAATTAAGTAAGGTTAATTAAAGTGCATGACTTTACCGAAAGAATCCTGGGAACTGAAGTTTTGTTAAATGTGCTAGGAATTGTAGCTCTGTGATGGGTAAACTACAGTTCCTAAAATTCTTTGGTAGGAAGCCATATGCTTTAAATTTATGGTGTGCATAGTCTAACCTGGAATTCTTTGTCACAGCTGGTTCTGTTCCAACAAAGACCAAAGCTATCATGCTTGTGAATCACTTTCGGAGGCGCCTCTCACTGAGTACAGAGGGACCATATTTAGACTGTTATACTGTCTTTTGCTTATGTTACTGCACATAGACCTTTTCGGGTGCCACAAACACATGGGAAGGGAAGGGGAAGCCTGTGTGAGCCAATTTCCTCTTGATTTCTTAACCTTCCCCATTATGTGGTGAGAGCCCCTCTGTCTGCACAGTTGTTACATGTGGGTGGGTGCTCTTTCAGATCTGATCACCCAAACCCCACTCTTTCCCTCTGCACATGCCTATGATGTCTGAAGAGGTTTACTGATCTTTCCATGCATATACAGTACAGTGGTACCTTGGGTTACAGACGCTTCAGGTTACAGACTCTGCTAACCCAGAAATAATACCTCTGGTTAAGAACTTTGCTTCAGGATGAGAACAGAAATCACACAGCGGCGGCAGCGGGAGGCCCCATTAGCTAAAGTGGTGCTTCAGGTTAAGAACAGTTTCAGGTTAAGAACGGACCTCCAGAACGAATTAAGTTCTTAACCCGAGGTACCACTGTAGTACTTACATGATGGACTATTAAATCTAGTTTATTTCATAGTCATTCTCTTTTCCCATCTAGAATGTGGAGAAAGATGTGTTGGCACATTCATCTCCTCCTCCCCCTTCTCCACAGCAAAGTCTGCTGGCAGTTCTGCGTCTGGCAGTGGTGGGATTGCTGGTAGTAAGGGTGGCTTTTTCCCAGACTAACATAAGGACAGTTCACCTATTTGACTTTGCTCAATAGGATAAAGCTTTCATCATGCAAACTATTGTGCCATAATTAATTTAGATACTCTTAGGTAGCTGGATATTAGAAAAACCACTAACATTCAAGGATGGTTTCCGCTTACAATTGAACTTTGTGAATCTGTCACTTAATCTTAAATGTAAACAAGGCCACTTTGGGCTGGCAGTTGACTCTTCACCTGAAATCCAGCACATTTTCAAAGAGTGCCAGCATGAATGACTGAAGTGTTCCTGTTGTGATACATCTGATGTCCTGCTCAGTGCTGTTGGCTGCAGGATTTGGGAGCCTCTGGGTAAGTGCCCCATGCCAAGTATTCCACTATCACTGACCCTTCACTGACCTTTGTCACAGTTTGATTTGTACGGCCATCAAGATGGAGAAGGGAACACAAGCCAAGGCTGATGCTTGCCCCTCTCCCACCATTGCTGGCTTGTTCAGAGAGGTCAGGTGAAAAGAGAAGGACAGCAAGGAGCAGAGGCAGACAGGCTGAGCGGTTCCAGGGTTCAGCACTGGGCCTCCTTGCTGAGATGGGGACCCTGGCAAGTACCTGAGAATGCTGGCACCTGATTCTGCTGCAATGCTCAAACTGTTTTTCAGGAGTTTTTTTTGTGTGCCTGTGACACCCGTTGCGGCCCTTATGGGACCCAGCATTAGAAACTTTAAAACCATTGCTTTGGCAAAGATCCTTTGCTGGAAGGAGGTTTGCACTAAAATGAATATGAGGCTTCATTGCGGCGTCTTTAAATGGACGGCGACGAGAGCCAAAGAGAACGTATATTTTACATATCACCTTCCACTGTTAGATCTGAAAATTATTAACACATAGGAAGAAAATGCTTCTCACTACTGTCTCATGAATATTTTTCTTCTCTGTTGGTTTTGATTATGTAATAGTGCCCCCTTATCCCGCCCTTCATTTTTGCTGCTGGCAGAAAAGCAGGAATGTCAACCCCGGAGCCTTTTAGAAACTCAAGGATTCCAGAACTCAAGGAACTGGGCAGGATTCTTTTTTACAACTTTCCTGCAGAAGCAATATAAAAGAAAAAGAGTCTAGACTATTCTAAAGCATTTCCCCTCAGCCGGATCTGTATTTAGAGTATAGGTCATATTCACACCATACATTTCAGGCACTCTTACCACTTTAACAGTCATGGAATCCCTCAAGGAATCCTGGAAACTGTAGTGTGATAAGGGTGCTGGGAATTGTAGCTCTGTTATGGGTCTTCTAAGTGCATTCAGCACTCCTAATAAATGAAACTTCACAAGATACTTTGGGGGGGGAGCCATGACTGTTAAAATGGCAACAAGAGTGCTGGAAATGTACTGTGTGCATTCAGATATTGACCGGGCATCAGTAACTCTCTGAATAGGCCACAGCTGAGCAGTAGAGTTAGCCCCCTGATAAAGGCAAATGTGCTTTGGGCTGCAATCTTACGCCTGCTGACATGAAAGTAACTCATATTAAGCAGAATAGAACTTACTTCTGGGTAAGTATGCGCAGGATTGTGTGCTGTCAAGGTTTGTTTAAAAGTGATGGGTGGAATTTGCAAAGGGGGATAGACTTCATTTATTGCAGAGATCAGCAGGGCAGTTTGGTTATTTTAGATATTTTGCAACTGGAAGCAAAGGTAAATATGGCAACTCAAATCTCCATTCCACAGACAGAAGTTGAGTAGACTGGCAGCTGAATTTTGCGTCAAACTAGAGTTGCCATACGTCCGGAATTTCCTGGAAACTGACAAGATCTGGCCATTGGAAACAGTGTCCGGGCAGAAATAGCTTTAATGTTCATGAAAATCCAGACGTAAGGGAACCCATGTCGGAAGTTTAGATTTTTGCAAATTTCTTAAAAATAGCTCAAAAACTTCTTAGCTTCGAGAAAGAAAGAAAATACTCAACAACTTTTGTGTCCACAGCTCAAGGGAGCAGGCTAGCTATGGGGATGCAGGGCACTTTGCATGACACATACAGCTTTCTTCTCCCTACACCTGGCAGCTGCTCTCAGCAGCTGCTGCCTGAGGTGGATGCCTCACTCTGCCTAACAGTAGGACTGGTTATAAGGATTTTTATCTTTAAAATGACATTTCTGCTGGTATATACTCATTTGACTTGTTCATTATATTTTTATCTCCTATAAAATATAAGGAACCTAGAGTGGCTTGCAGAGTTCTCCTCAAAACTCACAGATTCAGAAAAAAGCTTAGGGCAAAAATCGTTTTTAAAATATAATTTTTGCAACAGCTAAATATATATACCTCTTTCACATTCTGTATTTTCCATGCCACTGAAGGGTTTCAGGCAGCCAACTTTGGATAACATCATTTCATTTTAGTAGAAAGAAAGTCTTCATATAATTCTACCAGACAGTCTTTAAGGGGTAATCATATTAGCAATGGAGGATAATTTTGCCCTGTGTTTTAAAGTGTGCCAACCAAATTAGCAGTTCCCAGACTTCTATGCAGATTGCTAACTGCATTCCAAATTTTTTGCTTGCCAAAAAATCATATTTCAAGGGGAAGGGCATGCAAAATCATTTCTTTTGGAGAAAATGTGCACAAAATGCATATTTTGATGGAAGGTGTATAGAAAAAATGCAAAAAAAACCCCAAACTGCATAGAGCATAGCTGTCAACAGATTTGAAAATAAGGGACCAGCAGCCTTGAAAATAAGGGACCAGCAGCCAAAATAAGGGACCTGCAGCCTCACCGGTTCCAGATACTCCAGTCTTCCTGTCCTCCTGCAGTCTGGTCAAACACATGCTGGTAGCTTCGAGAACACTGTCCAACCAACTTTGTAACCAGAGATTCAACTGAATAGAATCTGAATCACATGCACCACAAGGTCTATGCAGCCTCAACTTAAGATGGCTCCCTGGCCTGGCTTTGCACTGCAAAGTTTGCAGCAGCACGTGCAACAAAATGGTGTCCAGCATTCAAAAAACCCCGCAGCTAGCATTAACTAGCCACACACAAGGCATGCAAGCTCCACCCCCAGTCGTTCTTAGACTTCTTATTGGGTGAGCAACACAGCCAAGCAACACAGTTGGAGCCTCCTTCCTCCCTGGCCGGCAGGGAGGGAGGGAGAGGAGCTGCTTCCTTTGAAATTTAAGGGACATCGTTTAAGGGACATTTAAGGGACATCCATCAATCAGGGACAGCAGCGGGACATGGCGCTGGAATAAGGGACTGTCCCTTCAAATAAGGGACACTTGACAGCTATGGCATAGAGAAATTTCTAATTTTGTGTGCGTTTGTTTTACAATCCATGTTAACAGGACACAATCGACTTATGGAGACACTGACAGGGAATGAGAAAAAGCTGATCCAGCCACCCCTGGGCTGTATGTACCATCAGTTGCATTCTGTTCATCAGCTATCTGACAATCATGCTCTTAGCAAAATAAACATTCATGCTTCACTTACCCAATAAGAAAAAGGTCATATGTTAAGTCTCTTTGAACTTGCAGCCCCAGTTGTGGATTGCAAGTGACATGTGTAGCAGTGAACAATCCACAGGCCTGGAAAATATCATTCAGGACCAAAGTGTATGAGGTTACACATCGTGATCCATAACCTCCAACTGCATCTTTTTAAACAGGAACGTAGTCTGTTTTCCTTATAAGTGTTTTTCAGTGATGGTTGCTTAATTTGCCCTTAGCATGAGAATTTAGTGTGAAGTACACATAGTGGGTTTGCATCCAATCTGGCACCAGCTCAAGGAAGCTCACTTGGTGCTCTCGTTGGACATAGTTTTTATCATAACACTAAATACCTTGTTCACATTTGTAAAAGGGAAAAACCTACTTCATTTTCTCAGGGCTGTTTCACAGTCTCATGTCTGCTTGAAGAAGCTTAACTATGCTTTGTCATGATGTCATCCGTTGGTTTGTGATTAGCCAGGAAGCACAGACATCATAGCTTGAAGTGAGTTTGCAGATCGTGGTTTGCCTAACGGTGAGTAAAGGTAAAGGTAAAAGTACCCCTGAGCAGTAGGTCCAGTCACGGACGACTCTGGGGTTGCGGCGCTCATCTCGCTTTATTGGCCAAGGGAGCCAGCGTACAGCTTTGGGGTCATGTGGCCAGCATGACTAAGCCGCTTCTGGCGAACCAGAGCAGCGCACGGAAACGCCGTTTACTTTCCCGCCAGAGTGGTACCTATTTATCTGCTTTTGAACTGCTAGGTTGGCAGGAGCAGGGACCGAGCAATGGGAGCACACCCCGTCGTGGGGATTCGAACCGCCGACCTTCTGACCGGCAAATCCTAGGCTCTGTGGTTTAACCCACAGCGCCACCCATGTCCCTAATGGTGAGTAGGGTGTCTGAATTGATGGTTTCAGTAGCTTCAGCTGCCGCACTACCTCTGGAAGCTGGTCTTCTTGTAGCGGGGAGTGAATATATGAAGCTGAGGGCTGAGAGGATAGAAAATAGAAGCAGCTCTAAAACCATGGCTTGCTTTTTGTACCTTTGGAAGCTCAGATAGTAGTTTGGGTCCTAAACAATGGTTAGCACAAGCCATGGTTTCACATGAAGTCAGAATTAAGTCATCATAAGAGTCAGATTACTGGGTCTTTGTGGAGCCTGCCCTACATTAGGCAGAACAAGGTGACCACCTCATGCAGGAGATGCTGGGGGAGAGCAGTGGCAACTCTCTGGCGCCTCCTCCTGAACCTCCAGCTGTTTCCTTCTCTTGAAAGACAGAGCTGTGTATGCCATATGAGCTGACCCAGCTCCCCTAGACTTGGTGTCTCAGGTGCAGTGGAAGGTGCCATCTTGTCACTTAGTGTTGAGGAAAGTTCAACTGCCATTCCACTCAGCCTCTGTCCATGAAATGAGGAGGGTGCGCCATCTTGTCCTTCATCTCAGGCAGCAAAATATATTGGGCTGACTCTGGGTCCCTTGGCATGTGTACTTGTTTTCAGTTAGTGCTCATGTGTTCTCAAAAAGACAGGTTTGTCTATCTGATTATAAAGGTAAAGGTAAAGGGACCCCTGACCATTAGGTCCAGTCGTGGCCGACTCTGGGGTTGTGGCGCTCATCTCGCTTTATTGCCCGAGGGAGCCGGCGTACAGCTTCCGGGTCATGTGGCCAGCAGGACTAAGCCACTTCTGGCAAACCAGAGCAGCGCACGGAAACACTATTTACCTTCCCGCTGGACTTGCACTTTGACGTGCTTTCGAACTGCTAGGTTGGCAGGAGTAGGGACCGAGCAACGGGAGCTCACCCCATCGTGGGGATTTTAACCGTCAACCATCTGATCGGCAAGTCCTAGGCTCTGTTCATGCTAAAAACACGTGTGAAGTAGCCATTGGATGGCGGAAAGCATAGACGTCCTAATGTGAAATATTCATGGGCTAAGAACAAAGAGAGGACAGGAAGGATAGAAATGTGGGAACAGGCTTATAGTAATCGTGAGGATCAGGTCGGAGGTGTGTTAACCAGGTTGCAAGACCCACATGCTGCCTGTCTCTTGTTAACACTGTCAGGCTGTCAGTTTCACGAGCACTAACATTCACCGCAATTTTTTATTAAGGGAGCAAAGAATGGATGGAGGCATGCAGCTTCTTCTTTTTTGGAGTGTAAAAGAAACCTCAGCTGTGAAGCTGGCGTGTAGGGTGGGGGGGGTGCTCATTCCTTATTGAAAGCAGAGAAGGGAAATGCAGATGTCACAGCTGGAATTGGAGATTTATCTTGGCAGGCAGAGAAGGAAAAATATATATTTATTTAATAATAAAAAGTAAAAGAGAAAACTTAGAAGAATCCCCTCCCGGTTTGGCACAGTTGGCCAGCATGAGGAGAACCTCTGGTTTTCAAGCAGCCTTAGTCTCCTGGATTTGGGCTTTAGTCCAGTGGGATTGGCCTTTTGCTGGCTTCTTTTTGGAGTGAGTTTTAGTGTAGAAAGGTCAGGATGGGGAGAACTTATTTGAATCTGAAGCAGTGGGGGTGAGACTCTTTCCTGGATTTTTTCCTTTAAGGTGAAAAAACGGTACAACCCTGAGGAAAAGAAATGAAGAATTCGGATTTCTCAAAGGAAAGGGGTAGCCCATGCAACAGAGATGAGTTCACATTTGTATATTTTCAGCTTAACTCAGGGGTGGCCGAAGTGTGGCCTTTCTCATGTTATTGGACTCCAACTCCCAGCAGCCCCAGCCAGCACAGCCTGCAGTCAAGGATGCTGGGAGTTGTAGGCTGCATACACACCATGTTTAAAGCACATTTATCCACCCCAAGAATTTGGAGAACTGTAGTGTACCGTTGACAAGTCACCTATTCCCAATGCCCTTAACAAATTACAGTTCGGGGGTGGGGGTAGGCTTTAAAGTTATGGGGTGTGTGCTGCTATAGTTCACCCACATCTGAAAAGCACAAAGCAAACACTCCTGGCTTAACCTCTGAGACAAACTTTTACGCTCAGGAGGCAAAGGAGGAGAACCAGCCCCAGACATTTTGCTCCCTGAGGCAGAGGACAAGATAGCACCATCACCACCCTTGCATGGCTTCCACGTACGGAAGCTGACAGGGCTGTAAGTTGAATTTTACTTCAGCTCTGGCAGTGGGTTAGTACCACTTGAGGGTGGTTGAGGTGATGCATGACAGGCACATACAGCTCTGACATTCAGCAGAGGGAAATGGCTCGTGAGGAACTGCCATAGGGGTGGGGTAGGGCTGTTGCTTCTGCCCCCAGCACCTGCTTCTTGAGGTGCTTGCCTCACCCTGCCTCATGGTAAGGCCCTGCAATGGAGATTCACAAAGGCTTGGGCCGTGTCACTCAGGCAGCCTTAGCTCATCTTGTGGTGATGGGAACATGTGGTGAAAATATGTTTGGAAGACTTGGCCTATCATGCGTCTGTCACTGGGAGAGTGTCGTACCGCAGCCAATGACTGACAGCCTCACATGCTTGCTTCAGGAATGAGACGGCTTAAGCAGGAGCAGATTTTCTTACAAAGTTAAAAGATTGCCTGCCTTTGGAGAATGATGCCTAAATATGAGATCAGGAGGTACCGGTATATCTTCCCCTATGTCCAAGCTCATGGGATAGAGTGGAGCAGTTAAGAGCAGCCTGAGACTTTGGCTTGTGTCAGGAAATCGGCGCAGCCCCACTATGGGTCTCAGTGAACCTTGGCTGCCCCCATTCTGGCTGTTCATTGGTAACGCTTTGGAAACACATATTGTGCTATTTCTTGGCTGTGAAATATGAGGGGTGGGGGAGGGGAGGGGAGGAAAGGAGGGAGAGAGAGAACACAAACACAGGGGTGAAAGAGAGAAGCAGATAATGGAGCACTATATATGGACTTGGTGCTTTTAACTTCAGGCCGCATTGGGAAGCAGCTTTCCCTACAAAATGATGTCGGTCCCATTCCCAACTGGCTTGCCTCAAACTGGTGGCTTTGCCTGAAGGCAAGTTCACAGAAGCCACAGCGAGGTTCACTCTTGCCACTTGACGCTTGCTGCAAAAGCCGTCTTCATTCGCTTTTAAATCACTCAGTGAACAGTTTGTAAGGGTGTTTATATGGTTTTGAAAACAAGCTAGAATCTGGATCTGGAGGAGGCTGCAGAACTTCAGCCCAAGATCTACATGAGTGTCTGCCTTAAGCCCTCTTCCTAGTTATATTAATTCATTCCATGGTTTTCCTAAGTGCAAAAGAGAACTGGCAAAAGTCTTTAAGCAGGGATGTGGGATCTGTGACCCTCCAGATGCTGTTGGACTCCAGCTTCCACTGGGCCCTCCAAGCATGGCCAATGGTCAGGGATGGTGGGAGCACATCTGGAGAGCACCAGGTTCCCCACTCCTTTCTTAAAGGCTTTACGTAATCCATAATGTTCTCCATTATGCTATATTGGACTCCAGTCAGTGCTTGATTGATGTTATCTCTGCAGCACACCCTAGATGACATAAAGTGATTGTTTCATGAAGCATTTAGTCATAGGTTATATAGGAAGAGAGAGCTTCTCAGTTTAGTCTCCTGACACTCACATAAGAAGCAATCATGGCAGAGCCACTAGGATACAACACAAACAAATGTAACTTCCTTCTTTGAAAGAAGATATATATCCCATCCAGTATCATTTATATTTAATCTGGAAACTTTCTTGTAGGAACTGAAATATATAGTAGGAAACACTGCTGAACCACCTTCCCTAAAAGGGAAGTCTAAATTATTTGGGGCTTTTTAGTTTAGGAAAATACCACAACTAAGAGCAATGCTGTGATGGCAGAGTTTTCTGTCGGGAAGATACATGTGCTGGGCTTTGCTAGATCGATGATCTGCCACTGTACTACCTAATCTACACAACAGGCAGAAGATACCCCTGGTGGCTTCCCTATGGGAGGTAGTTGGTGTATACCCTCAAAATTGAGGTTTTGGGAGGCGGGGAGGAGAGGGTGGGACAAGGCTCACCTGGCCAAGAGTCTGCTGGATCCCATACCCCACAAGTGCTGGAAAAAACAGGATGTCCCATTCTTTTCCTTCAAGAGCATGGTGGCCATTTTGGGCGCCATGATCTCTTGCAATTTTGCACTGAGATCTCACCCTGAAGAAAGTGTTCTTTTAGGGGCTGCAGTCTTACATGGTACCCCAAAAGGCAGGCCTTTTGTGTTCTGTGAGCTCACACTGGTCACGTAACTCATGTAGGAGCATGGATGGGAAGACAAGCATCCTGGTTTGAGGATTCAGTATGCACAGGATCCTAAGCTAGCTGCAACAGACCTAATCCAGGTCTCTGCTGCTGCTGCTGCTGCTGCTGGCTGGAGCTAGTGCAACAGAAATTCATGGTTTTCCTGCCCTTTCATCTCCCTCACTGGCTGGTGCAAGTGGCAGAATTCTGGATGTGACATTGGTGTTGCTTTTTGCTCCATCCATCCCCATTGCTGTCTGCCAGGGGTTTGGGGAGGACATGAGGGAGGTTTTTTAACATTTTGTATGGTGTAAAGAGGGAGAGGCGCTTTTTGCCTCCTCCTCATACTATAACTTGATGGTATAGAGTGAAATTCAGAACAGACAAAAAGTACTTCTTCAAACAACACATAATTAATTTATGGAAATCAGTGGCACAAGATGTGGAGATGGCCACCAGCCTGGATGGCTTTAAAAAGGGGTCGTGGACAGGTCACAGTGTTTTTGTATGGAAGTGCAAACTCCAGCCACCAAACATGGGCCTTAGCAGAAGGGCAAGTCAAGAGTCTCTGATCTTGTCAGGGGGCGTTGCTGACCATCTTTCAACTCTCTTCAACCTTTGATTCACCCTGCTGAATATATGAACTATGATTCACCCCTGAATCTGTTGCCTTGCCTTGAAATTAAATAGCATTTTCCAAATCTGGAGTGATCTGGGAGTGCTTTCTTCTTTAAGGGTGTCTGTGCCTCATACAGTCTTTGGTAATGACCATAATTATCCCTTATCCCAGTGCATAAACTACCTTAAGTGCAGAAAGCACTTACCTCTGAAAAACCCATTCTGAGGCACACCACGGTTAGTGCTAATCTGGTAAATGAGTACTTGTCCAGAGATAAAAGGGGCAAGCACTGATGAGGAAGCATTTGCACTTGCAAAAGGATCAGGACAATATGCCAATGAGGGAAAGAATCCTAGAGAGGAAAGGTCCTTCAAGTCATTTAAACTCTGGTGCTTCTCCTTTCCCTCCTCTGGCTCACCTCTGCAGCATCCTTGGTGCACTCCTGGCACAGTTATCTCCATTTTAGCCAGCTGGGCCAATCCCTTCTGTCCCACAAGGCTCCATGTTGTGCAATGGCCTAGGTGAAGGCTCCACCTCCTCCTCTCCTGGTGCCGGGAAGCTAAATGGCTCACATTGCTTTAGTCGCCCCTGAACTTGTTATTCCATTGGACACTGCCAGGGCTGGAGTGTGGCAAGCCAACCCCCACCCCACCCCAGGAAGGAGTTGATCAATCTAGGCTGAACCTGCAGGGAGGACTCACAAGGGCAGAAAGTCTTTCTCCTCTTCTGTCCCATGCAGACTTCCATATCTTGCTGGCAGCAAGGACAAGGGGAGAATGAAGGGGAGAAAGACTTTCTCCCCTTTGCCTCCCCCTTGCCGTCGCAGCGAGAAGGAAGCCTGCAGGTTCAGGTCCCCTTCTTTTTCCCAGCAGTAGGGGACATGAATGGGGGTTGGAGACTTTTCTGGGGGGGTGTGTCAGGGGGCGGTGGTGTGATCAGGGCAGGAAACTGTTCACCGCCCCCTCTAACCTGCTGCCCAGCGCATGTGCTCCCTCTTACTCCCTTCTTCATCCAGGCCTGCTTTCAAGATCTTAAAACATTGTTTTCACCTAGTAGTTTCTTTTGAGATTTATATTAGCCACCCCATATGCTATGATTGTCATGTATAGACCTTTTGAATGCATTTTGAAAAATGTCACCAGTGCTGATGGCTGGGTTGGTGTTGTGTGCACATAGAATTCCCAGTGGCAGCTTCTTTCCTGCCTGAATATCTGAATATCTACCTGGCTATAGTCCTCTTCCAGCTACACTCCAGAACTCTCTGCTCTTTTCAGTACATGGCTGAGAACTGATTGTTTTAAAAGTTACCTGATATCTGTTCCTTTAACCAGCCTCTATGCAGCCTTTCATTGCCTTGCTTCTATTTACATAATGATATTATGCCAGAGCAAAACAAACACACACCTTGCTATTGAAACAGGAACTTACATTGTAGTATCCGGGGTGCCCAGCTCAACTCCTCCCTCAGTTTTTTTGAGCTGGCAGGTCCTGCTCGAGGGATTTCCTCACGGGAGAGGAGGCCAAACAATGACAACCCTCCTCTCCAGTCTGGATAATAAAAAGCAAGCAGTGTGCCTCAGAGTGGAATTTTAAGACCATGCACCACACACTACAGAGCACATCTTTCCTTTCTGATGTTTTGTGTAGAATACCATATAAAGTAAGGTGCTTGCTTCCCACCTTGAAATGCTATCTTTCAGTCATAAATGGATGCTCTGCATCAGAACTGCACACCAAGAAGAAAAGTATTTTATATAATATTCAATCAGAGTACGACTGCACTCTCTCTCTCTTACTCACATATGTGTAATTATGCTTACATTCCATCTACTATATATGTAATCAAGATGATCAATAATTTAATTACTCCATGCATCATATATCAAATAGTAGTATTTGTCAAGAAACAACAGGATCAATATATTGTGGTGAACATCATGTTGTGGTGAACATCATATGTCTTCAAAAAAACCCAGCACACTGGATACATTGTAAGGAGTAATTAGATTTCCAGCTAAAAACACTCTCCACAAAACACATCTCGGGTCACAGTAACAACCTGTCTAGTTAAATTGCCCCCTGCCCCAGACTGCCTCCTAGTGGCTGGGTCTGGCAAGTGTCTTAACACAAAGGGGACTGTACCTTTCCCTCAGCAGCAGGAATGTGGACAGGTCAGTTTTTGATCCATCTGTATACAACAGCAGCATTAGCAGGGGGTGGGGTGGAGTCACAGTAACCTTTATGTAGTATGAAAGGATACGGAGACTTTTTTGTGTAGGGGATATGTAACATGTAAAGCATCCCTGCAATCCTTTCCCCTTTTCTAGGTTCTGAAGAGGGTAACTTCTTGATTACTGTTTGACGAATCCTTTTGTCCCCTGCCAGCAAACAATAGTGTACCATATGGAAAGATCGGGGGTATTTTTTTTAAACTATAAAATGTGGATTTATTGGAATGTAGTGCTATACTCATATTAATGTTACCAGGTCATGTTAATGTTACTAAGTCATAGTTAAACTTTCTGAGCAAGCCAGATATTCACAGGCATCGTGTGACTTTATTCTATTTTTCTAGGACTCTCAAAAGATGGCCGGAATCCTAAAGGATATTAAAATGTCACAGCCCTTTCCTTTTGTTTAGCTTAAGTTCCTTCTTATAAAGATAGACAGAAACATCTGGCCTTGTAAACTCCAGAGGGACGTGGGTGTGCAATGCTGTTTGAAGAACATACGGGAGGGCTTGTTATCTCAGGGACAGTATCTGCAGAGTACAGGATTTGGAGATGCTTCTCTTTAATTTTGCATGGGGCTTTCTGGGTAGTTTTTCACCTTTAGTTAGACAGATGGATAGATTTTGGACACCTGTGGCAAAACTGGACCATAGCAAGCCTCTCAGATGTTTGACACCATGAGAAGCATATGAGCTGTACGGTGCTTACAGCATGGAGACAGATAGGAATCCCAACTGGTCCTAGCCAGGTAGGAAGACTGCAGGGCACAATCTGCATAGGGTAATATGAGTTAGCTGCAGTACTGCATTTCTGGTCCCTGAGGAGCTGGTGGGGCCAGCAAGGGAGACTCAAGAGGTCACTGTGAAAGCTGTGGTAGAAACAGGTTAGAAATCTGTTAAGAGCTGAAACGTATAATCTGGTGGGACTTCATAAAACCATTAACAAAAATAGAAAAGCTTTTCGTAAGAAGTGTTCCACTGACTGCGTACACGCCATACAGGTAAAGCACATTTCCCTGCCCAAAGGAACTTGGGAACTGTAGTTTTTGGGTGCTGGGGTTTGCCGTTGTGTGAGGGGTAAACTACAGTTCCTGGGGTTCTTTTGGGTGGGTGGATGAAGAAATGTGCTTCAAATGTATGGTGCGTATGCAGCCTAAGAGTGTTGAAGGAAAAAATGGTGTTACACCAGTGTTTCTTGCAGCAAGCATATAACATGTGGGCATTATATACATGCATGTCTTTTAACATCCATGTACACACATGTTGGAACCCTTTCCCAATCAGGGTTTCCAGATGGACATATAAATGTCTTTAAAGAGATATGTTTATCTGTGTTTGCTGCAAGAAACATTAGAGTTTCCCCTAGCTATTTGGTTATTCCTTTGCTAAGTGGAAATGTCTTATACAATATGCCTAAGAAAGAAATACTTTTTTGAGGGCCAGACTTCATAATAATCCAGTAGCACCACTATTCATATTAGCTGCTTCATCCTCCGCTTATTTGGGAAATTATGCTAAAATTTGTTGCCATAGGGCTCACCCAGGTTTCTGCTTGTCCCACCACTTTTCCCCAGGAAAACCCAATCTTTACTGCTGAATCAGAGCAAATGTCAATTACGTTCTCCACAGATGGATGTTTGTTCTGATTCAGCTCTAAAGAGTGGGTTTTCCTGGGGAAAGTGGTGGGGCAAACAGAAAACCGCTGGCAACTGTCACTGGACTCAGCTACATTAGTCAAAAATTAGTGTTTTGAATGCATTATAAACATGCAACACCAGATGATGCTGGAGAGGGAGGGAAATTATTTGCAATTTTTAAATTATAACAATTTAATTTCTGACTTATTTATAGCATTTTCCCCCTGTGTGTAGATCCACCCACTGTTATTTTCAGTTTGAAATGGTGTATGCCAATGGTGACAAACCAATAATTCTGATATCCACAGTAATTGATAACATGAAGCTTGTTGTTGAAAAAGATGTACAGATGGTTTGTTATGAGTGCTGAGAAGAAATGGGTCCATTAAATAGGGTTAGTTAAATTGAGGTATAAACGGCAGATATATCTTTGTGGATATTGTCTGGTTTGTTCTTTAAGAAAACAACAGCTTTCTGTAGCTATGAAAACTGTAAGAATAAAAGGATGAATATAGCTGCTTCTCTTCCAGATAATTTGGCTCCTGATACATCTGGCTTGGGATATGTTTCAGTAGAAGGCCCTCTAGTCCCTCACGGAGGTGATGCTTAATGCTCTTCTTTTTGCCCTTTTCTCAGCATTTCTCTGAGAACTTCGACCACTTCTCCGAGAACATGGAGGACTTTTCCAACGAACTCTTCAACAGCTTCTTTGATGACCCCATGCTGGTTGAAAAGAACCCTTTGCTGGACATGGATCTGGACCCTCCTACTCCTGGCATCCAAGCAGAGCACAGCTACTCCCTGAGTGGAGACTCAGCTCCCCAGAGCCCCCTCATGCCTGTCAAGACAGAAGACAATGCCAATGGTGAGCGCGCAAGGTCCATGCATGCTGGTTCGAGAAACGTGTCCCTAAACCTCTTAAAAGCCTACCGTGTTGCTAGCAGAAGAGTTGGTTCTGTTAGGTGGGTGTGTTCTCTTTCAAATGAACCATTGCCCTTGAAAACAGCTGATCAGGCTACCTAAAAGAGATGGCCCATACCTTTACTTTCAGGAAGAAAGTTTAATACCAGGCAATGAATTTGATCCATTTTCTAAAAATTGATTTCTTATTTTTAAATGAAAGGGAGAGGGAGAGGAATGAGTAAAAGTTAAAATAAAATTGAAGAAAGAGAAGAGGAAAAAACACATCATTATCATAAATGAAGGATACTAATGATAACAGTAGACCACCAACATTTCACATTGCAGATACAGTGATGATTGGTACAGAAATCTTTAATTCAGTATAAGCCCTCATTATGTCTAGATCAGCCTTTCTCAACCTGTGGATCCCCAGATGTTGTTGAACTACAACTCCCATCACCCCTAGCTAGCAAAGCCAAACCTCAGGGATGATGGGAGTTGTAGTCCAAAAACATCTGGGGACCCACAGGTTGAGAACCGCTGGTCTAGATGGATGCTTATGTGAAATATGTTTGAATGTAACCAATTTGATCTACTTTTAATTGATTTGAATCCACCTAATAATAATAGAACTTGTGTTGCTCACTTAATTGTCCATGATACATACAAATACCCAGTGGCGGAGCTTCATGCTCTGACAGCGGGAGGAGGAGAGCAGGCGGGGCGGGGTTGGTGTGCGTCCTGGGGGCATGGCGTGCTGCCTGCAGGGGCGTGGCGCCCATCGCTGGGGGCGGGCAGCCGCGATGGCACCCCACCAGGATCGTGCTGCTGGCGCGCCGTGCTCCCCCCACACTCCTCTTCCTCCGCCAGTGCCAATACCCCATTAGGCTGAAATAGAAAGCTGTGCAGGCCTCTTTTCCCTCCCTTCTTTTTGGAGACATGTTTTTCAAGAATCCTGCTTCCTTCTGATAAGAGGTTTGGAGAAGTTGAATGAGCATGCTAAAACCAGGTAGGAACAGCCCAGGAAAGGAAAAGTTGGTAAGGAAATAAGGCTGCAGTAATAACCACACTATGTGATCCTACCTAATCTGCATTTCCTGAAACAGTATGAACTGGTAGACAACTATCCTTCGAAATTCATACATTTTGCAATTCTCCATCCAAATAATGTGCATAAAATGCATATACTATGGGAAAGTGTGAATAACATATTTATGTGGCAACTCAGCCACCTTTACAGGTGCCACATAATACTGGCACCACGTCTGTAAGAACTTTATCATTTAGTGTGGCAGCACTGAAACTTTGAAACTCCCTGCCTATTGAAATCAGGCAGAGACGCCTTCACACCTTCACTGTATTCCTTCAGTGTCTGCTGAAGACATTCTTATTTAGACAAGTCTACCCAGACATTTAGAAAGTTTGTAGGAGTTTTAATTTGTTTTAGTCTATTTTATTGTAGTTTTAACCTTCTGTATGTTTTAAATTAGGACTACATTTTTAGTGATAGTTTTATTGTTTTTCTCTTCTTTGTAAACCACTATGAGATTTTTTTCTACAATCATGTGGTATATAAATCTTATGCAATAAATAAAATAAAATCCAAAAATAAATATCAGTGAAAAGAACATGCAAAATGCATTATATTGGGGGGAAATGCTTGCAGAAATGTATATATTAGGGGAAAGACACATTAACTGCTAACAAATTTTTGTAAGGACCTTAAAAAGAAATGTTTTGTGAACTGATGCGGAAATATGAGGAGCTAAACTTAAGATTGGAAAAGTTAGAAACAGTGAGGAAGCAAACTTGACAGTTTTGTGTATCCCTACTAGGGAGCATCCTAACTGAACACAGTGGGACTTACACCTGAGTAAACATGCATGAGATTATGTTGTGGTTTGCAGCAAACTAAAGAAAGCCAATTTCAGCTTTCCTTGCTTACCAAGTGTCCTTTGCTCAGAGCAGCAGTAATGGAAGAAACAGAAATTGACCATTTCAAATAAGAACTGAGCTCTGTTATATGAAAATATATACCAGACTTAACAATGACCTTTGCTTCTTAATCAGGGCTTGCAACAACAGACTAAACAGGGATTTTGGCTTCATGACTCAGTAAGAGTCACTAACCCACTATTTTAAGAGAGGGAGAGAGAAAACTTACTGCTTTATCGTCATTTAGTGTGAGAGCTAGTTGTTTCCATACTGGATCTGGTCCAAAAACATGACCTCCCACTAGCGTACTATTCACTGAACATTACAATGTGTTCCCATATTTCAAAGCAGTTCTTGCTGCTTTGAGCCGTATAGTAAGCTCCTTTGGGGATATATGCTGGGGTCTTGGTTCACTTTATCTGTTTCTCCATCCATCAGACTTAAATGAATCATCAATGTGGTTATACAATAGAGGCAATGCAGAAAAAAATAACGGTGGTGTTTAGGATTTGTTTGGCAGTGAAACTTTTAAGAGCCATTTGCCTATGTCCAGGCAAAGAATGAACAACCATACTGAGGGGAAATGAATGGACTCCAACAAGTTTTGTTAGGATCTTTATTAGAATGTTTAGTTTGAAATATAACAAGTCTAGATGTGATGGAGCACCCCAAATGGGCCAGAATGACTTCTAAAAGTCAGATAGTTGTTTATTTCCTTGACATCTGATGGGAGGGCATTCCAAAGGGCAGGTGCCACCACCGAGAAGGACCCTCCTGGTTCCCTATCACCTCACTTCTCGCTGTGAGGGAACCGCCAGAAGACCCTCGGAGGAGGACCTCAGTGTCCGGGCTGAACGATGGGGCTGGAGATGCTCCTTCAGGTACACCTGGCCTAGGCCATTATTGAACAGCAAATGGAGTCCCTCGCATGCAAGAGTGCACACATTGTGTACAGTTATATATGTGGGTTTCCTTTCAGAAGTTCAATGGCAAAGGACCACAGCTCAGTGGTAGAGATCCCCTTCTTCACTTGTGGGGCATCTCAATATTCACACAGCCTCTGACATCAAATTGCCAAGTACTTCTAGGAGGCTAGGAAGCTGCCTTCTCCTGAGGCAAAACATTGCCCAGTCTAGTTCTGTTGACACTGACTGGTAGAGGCTCTCCAGGGTTTCAGACTACCTGGGAATCCCATGGATTGAGCCTGGGAACTTCTGCTCTACCACTGGCCTAACTCTAAGCTCCTCCTCTTGTGTCAAGGCCTGTCCTGCTGCAACCTGCCTGGAAAAAGTTCTGTAAAACTCATGCATCCCCGTTCCAAGAAGGAGGCCTAATAAAACATGTCAACTTGTGCTCTTCCCCTCCCCCTCTGACAGGCTCTTGGCAGCAGCAGAGAAAAGGGACTCTTAGGTTGTTGGGTGTGGATGCACAGACCTCTGTGCCTCTCCTGGCACTTTTGGCTTGGGCGTAGTAGACACAGTGGAAGCCGCTGCCTGCAGCCAGTGCTTACTGGCGCGTGTGGAAGACTAAGTGGCTTTTTTACTTACCCGCAGATCTCTCGGTAGGAGACGGAGAGGAACAGTCATTTCAGAGCCTATTTTTAAAACAATTCATTTTAGGATAATTCATGATGGCAGGATATTTTTAGAGCAACCCCAGCAGAGGATCCTGTAATTTGTGGGACCATGTGGGTGTCCCAGCAGTTGAAGGACAGCAGCTGGCCTGAAGAGAGAATGGCACAGATTCAGTATACACAAGAGAAGAAAAGCCTTCCTTTCAGCAAAAGCAGGGAATAGGTTTCCCTGCTGTGGTCAGGGATTATCCATGCTGAGTGATACCAAACATTAAGATGAGAGGAGGCAGAGAAATTTCCCTTTCCTCCCTCCTTTTGGTAGATCCTTCTTTTATTTTTGTTACAGTATTATTATTTATTAAATTTGTATGCCACCCTTCGTCCGTAGATCTTTTAAAATGGAATGATCAGGGCTGATCTAGGGAAAGAGCTTGCCACATGCCAAACCTTGTCTGCGGTTTGTACCACTTTTCACTGTGTGTGAGGGAGTGTATGCCAGCATGCTTGGGAAGGTAAGGTACTCTCCAGTGGTACGCTCCTAGGACCTCCCCCATCCACAAGATGTACATTTTGGTAACTGCCATATTTTCATACATAATGCAGCATGTGTTCAGGTTGTGAGCTTCCTCCATGGGCTTCTGCTCAGAACAAACCTCTCCTACTCAAGATCGAGACCATCGGTAAAACAGGATGGCTAATAATCTTGTGTCTTAGTGGAAGCCATGTGCACAAGGCTAACCCAAGGCATTTTGCTGCCTGAGGAGGAACAGCCAATGTTCCCCCTCTCAAATCAAGGTGTGTAGTACCCAATTTATTTTGGCAGCTGAGACAGAACCTCCTACAAGCCTGTCTCCCTAGCAGTGCAGATGCAATTAAATAACTAACAACTGGCTGCCCTTACACAACACCCAGAATCAGCTGCCTGAGGCAGCAGTCTTGTTCTGCCAAATGTTAGGGACAGGGCGATTGGGTACACTAGCTGCTTCTGGGTTCTGCTACAGCTCTTCATTCTGAAGTGCATTTCTTCATAGCAAAGGTGGGAGACTATGGCACTGAGGAACAGAGGAACAGTTCTGTAGTATGGAGCGCTATAAGTTCCTTTGCATGCTGCAGCAAGCACAGAAGGCAAGAGGAGAAAAGAAGACAGTACAGTTAATAGCTTTCCCTGACTGCTCATCTCCAGTACCCTTGAACAGCTCTGGAGAATCAATGGGTTCCCGCCCCCCAAATATCTTTAGATTACGAGTCCCTAGTGTTTTTCACACCCACATTCCAAGTATCTGACTATATGTGGAGTGTCCAGGGGAGATTGCTCAAGCCAGTTCTCTTGGTGCTCCTAGCACAGCAGGGTGCAGCCATCTGGGGATAGACCAATTAGTCTATTTCTGGTCCGTGTCAGTTTTGCATGTGCTTATTCATGTCTGCCCTGTTTGTGCATTAATCTCCTGCCGCCCGCATGGAAAGACTATTTAAATATCTATCTTGGCTTAATAGGCGGTATTCAACTGAGTTGTACTCAAAGTACTGTTTGGCTGTACTGCTTCCTGAAGCAAGTTATTTTATTTTATTTTGTTAAACTAACCATAACACTGTCTGCTTTAAAACAAACAAACAAACAAACAAACAAACACCAAACTAGCGATAAGTAAATTTAATTTCACAATGGATCTGGCAGTACTTATTACAGAGTAACTGCAACAGTCCAACTCCATTTAACAACATTTATGAGTGCCGCAACCCCACGACTGGACCTAATGGTCAGGGGTCCCTTTACCTTTACCTTTATTATGTGGATAAGTAAGTGAGGAGGGGAAGGGAAGCAGTATGTAAGTGACAATTTGTGCTCATTTTCACTGTTACAGGCAAGATTTATACTGGGCATGGCCTATTCGGATAGATCGTAACACCTTCTTATTTTGCATGCACACCCTTATTTCCTTCTATGCCTGGAGAACTTTTTTTGACTAATAAGCATATAATGCTATCCTTCTCCTGGGACAGCTCAGTTGGTAAAGCATGAGACTCTTAATATTAGGCTTATATGTTTGAGCCCCACGTTGGGCAGAAGATTCCTGCATTGCAGCTGATAGGACAGGTGTAGGCAACCTAAGGCCCGGGGGCCGGATGTGGCCCAATCGCCTTCTCAATCCAGCCCGCAGACGGTCCAGGAATCAGTGTATTTTTACATGAGTAGAATGTGTGCTTTTATTTAAAATGCATCTCTGGGTTATTTGTGGGGCATAGGAATTTGTTCATCCCCCCCCCCCCAAAATATAGTCTAGCCCAGCACATGGTCTAAGGGACGGTGGACCGGTCCATGGCTGAAAAAGGTTGCTGACTCCTGGGATAGGACAAGGTGACCGTTGCGGTCCCTTCCAACTCTACAATTCTATGATTCTAAAATGGTCTCATTCATGGCAACCTGCCCCAGATAGCCCATGAGGGTAGTCCAAGCTTCAGTTCAAAAGGTTCTTTATTCAATCCCCAGGATCATCAATGGGTCAGAAGTACAGGAATTGACTGTACTTCCTGCGTATCTTTACATACAAACACATTAGGCCCCAGTGTTGGGAGTTGGGTCATTGCTTTGCCCCTGATGAGAGACTTTTTTGGCTCCTCTCCACACACTCTTTCCACCCCAGCTGGTTTTTGGTATGCAAACTGAGTACAGTGGTACCTCGGGTTAAGAACTTAATTCATTCCGGAGGTCCGTTCCTAACCTGAAACTGTTCTTAACCTGAAGCACCACTTTAGCTAATGGGGCCTCCTGCTGCCGCCACGCCGTCGCTGCACAATTTCTATTCTCATCCTGAAGCAAAGTTCTTAACCTGAGGTACTATTTCTGGGTTAGCGGACTCTGTAACCTGAAGCATCTGTAACCTGAAGCATATGTAACCCGAGGTACCACTGTAATTTCAAGAACTGGTGCCTGAGTTTGCTTTTTCCCCTCCTCTCTCACCACCACTTCCCCCCTTTGTGCCATGAGATTGTGAGGCTGAGGGCAAGATTGTCTAAAAACAAAAAATCTGTAAAGTGCCCTGACAGTCTTTTCAATTGAAAAACTGGGTAAAAAAAAATGTTGTAAATAAATACATTAAGTTAATTGAGCCCTGATGTAGTTTGTTTGTTTTAATTAAGAACCACTTTAGAAGAGGAATTTAGAACAGAGCATGGTGAAGGAGTAGTGGGCGCAGTACTTCGTTTCTCTGCTGTAAATGTCTCCTACTCTCTACCCTAGGACATATGTATTCTTGGAACCTCATGGTTAATATATGTAAGACATCATCGAGATCCAAGCCTGCTATTATTTAGTGAATGTTTAAGTAACAGTATAATAACATATTGTAGGATAACTTGTGACCAAGCCTAGACTGTAGCTAAGCTAATTCTTCTCTTGTTTTTCCATACACAAAATGCTAGTTTGTCGCCTCTCTTCCATTCCCAATGGAACGACCATAATAGTAAATGTTGCTGGATGTGTTCATGTTGCTGCTGTAGATACAACATGAGATTAAGCATTGTTACTGTATTTGCTTTTTTTCTTAAGGGAACCTTTGTGGTCACTTTACTAACCCACGTATTTCAGAAGCCAGTGCAGCTGCAGTTACTGCTGAATAAATGAATGCAGCAGACAAGAAGCAGATGAGTGCCTCCAGCAATTTGCAATGGGAGGCACCTGCAGACCTTTGCAGGAAGAACATACGAAGCTGCCTTATACAAAACCAGACCATTGGTCCAGCTAATCATGGTCTACACTGACTGGCAGAGGTCTTCCAGAGTTTCAAGCAGGAGCTAGTTCTGGAAGAAAATTTCCTTTTTATTCTCGTTCCTAGCACTGAAAAGCTTCAATGTAGTTTGTATGTAATATTCATGTGCTTGTTTCTGCCTGGAATTAGCAGCATACTAATTTTTTTACTGCAAATAACAGCTGTTGGGAAGACTACAAGAGAGCACTTGGTAAGGAAGGGTCCGTCTTGACAAGTTCTGTTTTGAGCTGTTTTGTCAAAAATAAAAACAGTACTAGAGGAATTTGCTTTTAAAAACATTTTGCTCTTGATGTGTTGAGTGTTCTAATGTGTTCAGCTAAAACTAGATATCTGACTCTACAATGGTATGCCTGATAAGTTGTTTGCAAGGGGAGCAACAATGGATCCACAAATATAAAATATTTCACCTGGCATCTGACCAAGTAGCGGTGTCAAATTGAATTGAGGATGGGATGAGGCGAGTCTGTAGCCACCACAATTCTGCAAACATTAATTTTGAAGATTTCAGAAGAGTAGCCCTGTTTAACCAGCTGTAGCAAAAGCAACACAGAGACCAAATGTGTCTTTAAGACACATTTATTGTGGAATAACATTTTGCAGACAATACCATGCATCATCCGTAAGAGGCTACGGTTCCTAGAGTGGTTTAACAATCAATCCCTCTTCCCAGGGAACTCTAGAAATTGTAGCTGTGTGCAGTGGCGTAGCGTGGGTTGTCAGCACCCGGGGCAAGGCAAGTAATTTGCGCCCCCTAACCCGTGGATTTGCGCCCCCTAACCCTAACCCCCAGATGTTGCGGCCGGTGCGGCCGGCCCCCCCTGCACCCCCCACGCTACACCACTGCCACAAAGTAGTGCGAGGCTTAATCACATGGCGGGGAAGAAGGCAGCAACTGGGTCCCGGGGGCGTCTCTGATGTGACTTTACGGGCACCATTTGCAAGCGGGGAGCGGCACCCCATCCGCGCGAGCGCGCCCCCAGACGCAGGAGCCGCGCAGGCAGGGCTGGGGGCTGAGGCGCCAATGGAGGGGAGATGAAGGGCCTGCGAAGCCCTCGAGCACCAGAGAGCTGCTCCTGGTTTCGCGGGGGGGGGGGCTCGGCCGGGGGCGGCAGCCCTTTTGTCCGCAGGATGGCAGCGGCGCCACCGGCCAGCCCCATTACCGGCCCGGCCAGCCTCCCGGGGCGCCAGGGCTCCGCCGCAACTAACACCTTCCCTCCAAAACTGGGCTGGTCGGATGTAGTTCTCTCCTGCGCTCAGCTCTGCGCTGGGCGGCCGCTGCATTTTCCCTCCCCCAGATAGTCCCTCCCTCGCTCTCTCTCCGCTCCGCAATGCACGCCTGGCACCCTCCCCCTCCACAGTGGGCGGCGACCCGGCAGCTCGGATCAGATTCGCACAGCCAGCACTGTGAGAGAGAGAGTGAGCCAGGACCAGGTAGGGGCAGAGAGCTCCGAGTGCGCCCCCAAAAATGTTGCGCCCGGTGCGGCTGGCACCCCTTGCACCCCCCACGCTACGCCACTGGCTGTGTGAGGGGAATAGCTGTTCCCTAATAATTTTCTTCACCCTAAACAAACTCTGGTTCGCACAGTGCTTTGGCTGTTTAAAATGGTATTGTTATAAGAATTTTAAGGTCATATATATATAAAATAAATGTTCATAACAGAAAAGGTCCTGAACAAATTGACCTCAAATATTTCTCTGCAAGGTCAAAGTGGGAAACCTCCCCCTTGTCTCTCTCGTCACAAATCCTGTCTTAAGGGCACATTCAAGATATGAACAGGGTGTGAGCCTATGACCTGTGACCTAGATTCAGGAATTTAGTAGTTATAATAACAAAAGAGTGGCCAAAACCCAGATAATGCAATCAGGTAACTTGCCAGACAGGAGATAAACAATGCACTCAGATTTCTGTTGTAGACAGCCTTTTCTTTGATGTAGGTATGCTTTATCTGGGGTGTGGTCTTTGGCTACACCCCTTCTGTGATGTATGTATGATGTTTCTGGGGGTGGTCTTGGACTTCAGGGTGGGCAATTTAAAATGTCTACATAAGGGCTTGCATGCATGGCTCGGGGTCCTCCTCCTCTCTCCTGCATGTGGGGGAGCACCCTGTTGCAACAGTTAATAAAGATCAGGCTTACTAGCTGCTTTGCTTCTCAATATTCTCTGGTTGGTCTTTGTTATTTTCTTCTACCGATAGAGAACCTACAAAAGGACTCTATAAGGGCTCTTGGGTACCCAGTAAGGGAAAAGGAGCAGGTTTTTTTTTACTTATATCAGTATGAAACTGCTTTAAATGTATAGTGCAGATGGGCTTTAGTGTTGCCTTCTAAACAGCAGAGCTTATTTCTGAGATTACTGGGGTTTCCTGCCTACTGCAACATTTCCTGTGTATTAATTAGAAGGCACTGGAGACACACACACACACACACACACACACACCCCTACCTTACATTGCTTACAGTACAACTTGATGTGGTTCTTTTCTCAGAACTGGAAAATGGGATGTGGTCCCTCCAGCACAAGCTGTGCTCCATCCTGGTGAAACAGGAGCAGAACATGGCACCAGAACTTCCTGAGACCCAGGTGCCAGCTAATGCAGTACCCATGTTGAACCTGAACCCACTGCAAAGGTTGCCAGTCCCTGAAGAGGTGAGTTTGCTGCATCATTGTTGTCTGCAATATAACAAGTTGTGCTGCAACCTATCCTCCTACAAGCCCTTCATTCCAAATGAAAGGGCTGTTATGTGGCGGAAGATAAAATCTAGCTTTTTATTCTTTTTGTTATGACTGATTTGAAATAAGCCACTCATGGAGGAAAGGGAACAGAGGACACCTAAGGCATGTCTGGAAAGAGTGCTGAACCTCTTGCTGATAGCTGTTAGTTCATATGGAAGGCCCAGAATTAGTAGGAACTGCATGAAAGTGGCCCGTGGCAAAATACAGTCTAAAATAAAATTTAAAAAATCTATAGAGTCAAACTCCTGCATCAATTGGTACCCTTTCCTAGCGGTACCTTCCTGCTTTTGTTCTAGGTTTAGCACTGCAGTGTTAAATCAGTCATGGGAGGAAACTGCCATCCAGATGATGCCCTATGATCCTCCAATGAAGGACAGTATAGAAATTTAAATTATTCCTTCGCTGCTTTCAGTAGTATGAGCCAGAGAGCAGCCAAACACACCCCGTGTTGAAAGCAGTGCTTTAACACGTGTCACCATCTGGCCCATAAAACCATGAAATCTAGATTTTAAAGTTACCTAACTATACCACATAACTGCCCCTCAGGCTGGCAAAGGACCTACAGTATTAGACCGTAACTGTCACTGCTGGGTGCTTTGTAAGGTCAGAGGCAGCATTAGGTTTTTCTTACATTACCTACAACAGGGGTAAGGAACCTGTAGCTCCATAGATGGTGTTGGACTCCAGTTCCCATCAATCCTGGCCAACATGGCCAATTGTCAGGAATGATAGGAGCTGTAGTCCAGTACCATTGGGAGAACCATAGGTTCCCCAACCCTGGCCTGCAGTTCTTCTTCTTGTCTGGAATAAAGTGAGTGATCGCCCTGATCTGTTGCAAAGCCTAGCGTGGGTTATCTTCCTTTCACTTATGGTGGGTAAGGGAAACTGGATGCAACAAGCCAGCTACTCAAGCCAAACATATACACAAACTTCCTTCTCTGTTTACACAGCTTGAACTCCCTGGGCCTGCAAATGCAGATCCATGTGGCGCGTGTGTGTAGTTGACAGCCATACCAAGCTCCCTCCCTGAGCTGTGTTTACAGTATGAGGCAGTGTGAAATATGTCTGTTTAATGTTTTGTGTGTGTGTATGTGTGTATGCCTTTGGTGGGAAAGGGATGCTGGTAAGAGGATTCGCATTGGTGCAGCTGGGAACTAAGTGCTGTTCCTGTTAACTCTTCATCTCATTTGATCAGAAGCAGCTGTTGAGTGGTCCTGCAGAAGGCCCAGAGAACAGTAGAGGCTATTCTCTATCTCCAAAGGCTGTGCAAATACTCCCAGCTCAGATTACAACAGATCAAAAGAGAGGGAGAGAATGTGGAGGAAAAGTTTAAATGGATTTTTTTAAGCAGCTTGAGAAGAGAGGAGGTAATGACAAATATGATTCTGTCCATAAAGTGAATGCCACCTGCGCCGTGCACCCTGGCAGCACACCTGCATGATGCTCACTCTCCCTTGGCAAAACACTCTTGTTTTGAATTGTGACTTCCCTGGAGACAACTTTAATTTTTTTAAAAAGTTTTTGCTTGTCTTTGAGCAGCTGGCTTTTGGTATGCAAGCTGATAAGATGGAGAAGAAGGGGGAACTGGAGGGCTGAGAAATAATTGTCATCAAAGCAAGAAGGATTATGGCTGTAGTCACAGGGCATGCTGGTATTCACTATAAGTTTTGTTTCAGAGCAGGTTAGCTACCAACTGACCTGTACCTTCTGCACTCTTACCATGCATTTAGAAGGCTCCATAGCTCAATGATAGCTCAAAAGGCTTTTCATGGACAATACGCAACTGCTGAAAAAGTCCAGCTTCTAATGGCTGGAGAGGTGGCAAGTGCCCAAAGCAGAAGAGGCAGCAGGCAGGCAAGGAACCAGCCTGGAAGTCCAGAGGGATACTCTAGTGCAGGGACCTCCCATTAGTCCCAGCCAGGGTGGTCAGGCATAATGGGAACTGTATTTCAGCAACATCTGGAGGTCCACAAGTTCCCCAGCCCTGGCCATCAGTCTTTATAGCTGTCTGCTACAAAAGAAAAGTAACCCTGGCCTTTGGGTTAACTTCTTTTCAAGCTGTGCAGAATGAGGAAACATGACACATACAGCAAGCATGGGATTAGTCCTTCAGAATCACATGATTTTTCCGGAGAATTCTGGTCCTTGGTAGTTGCATCCCAGCTCAAATTGCCTGCCAGGCCTCAGTGGCACCCAGAAGGGTGTCAGAAATCACACCATGCCTGTGCAGAGCTGTATGGTCTCAGAATGAACCCACCTATTCATTCATTCATTCATTCATTCATTCATTCATTCATTCATTCATATGGTTTCTTACCTGCCTGTCATTATAAGGTCTCAGGACAGGTAACAATAAAATATACAATTATAGGTAAAGGGACCCCTGACCATTAGGTCCAGTCGTGACCGACTCTGGGGTTGCAGCGCTCATCTCACTTTATTGGCCGAGGGAGCCGGCGTACAGCTTCCGGGTCATGTAGCCAGCATGACTAAGCTGCTTCTGGCGAACCAGAGTAGCGCATGGAAACACCGTTTACCTTCCCACCGGAGCAGTACCTATTTATCTACTTGCACTTTGACGTGCTTTCGAACTGCTAGGTTGGCAGGAGCAGGGACTGAGCAATGGGAGCTCACCCCATCGTGGGGATTCGAACTGCCGACCTTCTGATTGGCAAGTCCTAGGCTCTGTGGTTTAACCCACAGCGCCATCCGCGTCCCTTTCTATACAATTATAGAAGTAGCTAAAACCATTACAATTATAAAAACTGTAAAACTGAACCGAAATGGAGCAGAATGATATACATTCAGCAGAAGAGGTGTGTCCTGCATAAAAAAACCTTAACTATCAAAGGCCAGAGTAAATGATAAGAAGCAAATGATGGGCTGCAGTATGATGTTTTGCCCCTTGTGAGTCTACATTGCATGGTAAAGCAACCTCTTAATCTGCAGGGTAGAGTCATGCAAGAATTGCCTTTGCAAAATCAAACTGTTGCATTCTGCATTCTTTCATACAGGCTCCCATAGAAATGATGCCCCAACCTATAATCAAAGCTGAACCCAGAGAGGTGAACCAATTTCTAAATGTACCAACAGGTAAGAAAATAGTTACAAGTCGCTTTCATCAGCCCTCCAGCCTCATTAATTTAAAAAACTATCTTTTGCAGAGTGGATCCTCCACCAACCCATTAGCACAAGCTTCTAAAGCATCTCTCTCTCCTCCCCCAGCCCCAAAAGGTTACTATGAGTGATGTCAGCTATGGATGTGTGGGATTCACTTGTAATCTGCTGATGCTGCTAAACTAACCTAATGAGATTGCAAGAAACAATTGTTAACAGGGCACAAGTACTTGAGTTCTCTGAGTATTAGTGATTTCATGAGTCTTGTGCCTGTGTGTACTTTCTCCAACTAGCAGTGCTATGCCTCTCTTAGTGGGTTTTCTCATAGTCGCATGGCACTGACTAAACAGTGTACCTGTGAAATGCAAATGCCAGTGTGCCTGGAGCTTGGGAAAACCTTTAGCTGGCTGAGATGCCAATGCTGTTTCTCAGCAGGCTGCTTATTGTTTGGGGTGGGTAGCTCACCAAGAGAAAGGTATACAACCCCTTGCTAAAAACAACAACTATTTTTAAAAAAACAAAATGTATATACTACTGAATTGAAATAACACCTCTAAGTGGTTTACAAAGCCACATTAAAATTATCAATAGAAGACAGCTAAAAACAGGTGTTTTAAAACATTCAAAGGATAATTGAAATCAACAGCAAGTAAAAACAGATTAAAATACATGTCTAAATAAACTTGCCTAAACAAAAATGTTTTAAACAGGTGCTGAACAGAGATATACTTCTTCACCATACATAGATTATGGGATTTGCTACCACAAGATGTAGTGATGACCATTGGCTTTGATGACTTTAGAAAAGGATTAGGCAAATCCTGGCAGCAAAGGCTAGCAATGGTTATTAAATCATGATAGCTATGTTCTATATTGGGGATGGGGGACCTTTAGCCTTCCAGATGTTGTTGGACTCCAACTTCTACTGGAGTCAGTGGGAGCTGGAGTCCAACCACATCTGGAGGGCTACAGGTTCCCCAGCTCTGTTCTGTATTCTGTCTCTGGGATCAGAGTCGCTTTGCCTCTGAATAGCAGTCCTGCTTCTGGGCTTCCCATAGGCATCTGGTTGAACACTCTGAGAAGCGGAATGCCGGAACAGAGGGGCCTTTGGTCTGATCCAGCAGGGCTTGTCTCACAATCAGACATTTTGAGGGTTTTTTGTTTCATTTTGTATAGGACATTTAGTGGCAAGCCATTAGAAGGATATTAGCGTATGGTGCCAGTTCTCATGCGTCTGGTATCACTGTAAAGGATCTCAGTTTTGTTTCCAGAAGGGTAATGACATCAAGAATGCAGCTTGGCAGTCATTAGCATACCACAGAGGGGTCTGCTCAGAACAAATGAGCACATTTATTTATTTGCTCTAAAATGTAATATCCTCCCCCTAGGCACTAAGCACTCATATTCAAGTAAGCAAGCAATGCTTCACACAAAATATTAGACCCTCTTAAATGCTCAGCTCATTATTTACCCTCGCAGAACAGGCGTCTTTTGAAATGTGACTTTTAGCAAGCTCAGCATCTTCCATCAGCAGTCCGTTAAATAAGGAGGAGAGGCAGCATCTAACAAATCCAGGTTTGGCGGAAGGTACAAGGGGAGTATGTTCCAGAAGACTTCTTGTTCGGACAACTCTCATGATGGGAAATAAGCAATTGAAGAATATACCGTATTTCGCCCTATAAGACGCACTTTTTCCCCTCCAAAAATGAAGGGGAAATGTGTGTGCGTCCTATGGGGCGAAGGCAGGCTTTCACTGAAGCCTGGAGAGTGAGAGGCATCGGTGCGCACCAACCCCTCTCGCTCTCCAGGCTTCAGGAAGCTATCCGCAAGCCTAGAGAGCCCGGCGGGAGTGGATAGCTTGTGGATAGCAGCCTGTTCTGGGGGCTGGGGGGGGGAAATAATTTTTTCCCTTTATTCCCCCCCCCCAAAAAAAACTAGGTGTGCCCTATGGGCCGGTGCGCCCTATAGGGCGAAAAATACGGTAACTTGTCCAAAGGAATTGGGGGAGGGGGAGAGAATGACTGTCACACAATGGAATTCATGATCTCATGTAAAGTTAAAGATGAGCGTGTTCACATTGGGCTTCAGAAAAACTGGTTGTAATAGGCTTTGATGGCTAAGAATTTATGACTAGAGATACTAGGGGGGAAAGGATGCCAGGATGGGTGGGAGTTCCTAAAGATGGAGTTGATAAGGCTACAAATTATTCCAGTGGGAGGCATCTTAAAAAGACACTGCGACAGCACAAAAAGCTTACTGCAGAAATGAAAATAAAAAAGGACATGCATAAGCAATGGGAAGAGGAACAGGCCACCAAGGATGAGCAGCTCAGATTTGTAAAGATGGCATCAGGAAAGCTAAATAGCTGAGGCTGGCAAGCGATGCTAAGAGCAGCAAAATGGAGCAGTTCTGCAGTGGAACCAATTACTCAGAGGAGCTGGAAAGCCATCCGTATGCTCTACATCCCCAAACATTACAGAACAAAGAGTGGTTTCCCCCCACCCCCGCCATTCCTTTCCTTGATTCATTTCCCCCTTTATCTGGGTTTGAATTCAGATATCCATCTTACTGAATTTGGTAAATTGATTTGTGCATCACTGATGGAACAATGTGAATGAATAGCAATCACAACAAATCATCATCAAGAATCCAGTTATTTTGGTGCTTAGTCCAAGTGGCTCAAGCTTGCACCCCAGACCAAAGATTTACTGCTGTCTCTTTTTTTTTTAAAAAAATAATTTTTATTGGGTTTTTACATTTTATAACAACAAACACACACACAAAGACAAAAACACACAAATACAATTACATACCCTAATTTTCTTTACCCACTTTCATTGACTTCCCCCCACCCCCTCCTCTTACATCCCAGTTCCAATAATTAATTCAGCAAGTTCTTACCTAACCTCTTAAGCATATTCATATTACTTTTAAAAATTTAATTCTTTTTGTTTATCTATATTCAACTTATCCAATTCTCTTATAATCATTAATTTCTTTTTTTTTTTTTAAGGTCGATCTAACTTCCCTTCCACAAATTTTCCCTTTATTATATTAATTATAGGTCACATTGACCAAATAAAACAAATCATAACATTTTATAGTTCTATTCTCTCTCCCCCCCCTGCCCCGGTTTCTGTCCCTTCCCAAACAAATGTCCAAAAAAACAAACAAAAAATAGTTCTTAGCCCGGATTCCTCACGTCCGAGGCGTCTGATTCTCTGTCAGTCCCTCTCTGCCAACTATATTGGTAGTCCTCTTTGTTGGTCCTAAGACCCCGAAGGAGTTCAGTCAGAGTCACATCATATTTTCTTTCATCCAGAATGTTAAAAAGTGTTTGCTGCGAAGGATCATCTACTTTTCCATACTCAAGAGGAAAGTCCCAATCATGTTGCTTTATTCTTTTTAGTTTTAATATTCCAAGTACTCCAGGGACTTCCCTCTTCTTCTTTCTCATCTTTCGCAGGTTTGTAATCCAAAGGTCTTCTTGCTCGTACTCTAACAATGTAGATTCCTGGTTGATATTTTCCACTTGTAGTGTCTGCACTCCTTCTTTCTTCTCTGTCAATTCCAAAGGCATCTCTTCCTGCTCAGCTGCAGAGTTTTTGTCATATGTCTCCTTTGTGCATTCAGCAGAGTTGTTTGTTTCAGAATTCAAGGTCATAAATACTTTACTCAGAGCCATACTCTGCTCTTGCAGGATTCCCACGAGAAAGAACATTTTTTCTATCTCCGCCAGTAATTTTCCCTCTGCAGCCATTGTAATGTCACTAAATCCCCCTAGGGGGCTTTCAGTTATTTAGTAGTCCTTTTCCAATAATCTGTTACTTTGTTATTATCAGTACTTTGTTTCCAATCGCCTCAGTTCAAATGTATCACCTTTAATTCAGAGAGTTGTTAAATAACAAAATTCTTTACTTTGTCCGCCCGTTTGACAGCTTCTTTGACAGCTGTCAAACTCCTTTCACTTCTTCCTCCGGCACCCAAACAGGACACTCCTGGGTTTTGGGGGGATTACACACAAAGTTCCAAAGTTCCTCCCTTTCTCTCCAGCACAAAATCTTCTTCTATCAAATTTGTGAAAAACTTTTAAATCATCAAAACAGTATTCATTCCGCCTTAATTCTCCGTTCCTTGCTTTAAATCGTCTATAAGTAGAGGGGGTGCGGACTTCCCTTTAACACATCCCCCGGTCGTGCCGAATTCAAAGGATAAAAATTTTTTAAAGTCCAAATTCCACTACTCACGGGTCCTTTGTTATCCAGTCCAAATTTTGGGAAGAAAGTCAGTGCTCTCCGGCCATGGCTTGCGGCTTCGCTCCACTGAAGTAGCGGTCTACTCTCAGCACCACGCCACTCTCCGTACCCTCTCCGTAGCCTTTAAAAAGGCTCTTCGTGGGTCGGGGAGGGCGCTTAAGGTGCCCACCAAGTCACCAAGTCCGCAGGCTTCCGCGCCTGCGGTTTCTGAGGGTCCCCGTGTCGCCGGCACGGCAAGACCCATCTTCAGCAGAGCCGATTCCCTCCGGAGCTCGGAGGGAATCCGCCATTAGCCGTTCGCGCTAACCCGGAAGTCCCCGATTTACTGCTGTCTCAAGATAATCAAAGTTTGCTTGCATTGATAGGATCATAGAGCTCACAGTACCACATGAAAACAAGTCCAAACCACTGCACAAAGATAGGAATATTAATCTATCAGCCCCTTGTCAAATTGCGCCACACAATACAGATCACAACATGCCCTGTGCATAATGGTGTGCACAGAACAATTTGCTTCAGATGAATCAAGCAAATGAGCCAAGCTGCATATTGTATCAAAAGGCAACATATCTCAAATATTTATTTCTCATTTAGGACCTTGATGTGGGCAACACCAAAGATTCATATGAAGGCCACCATATTATATTGTCATGGCAATGAACCATCTATACCATTTATGTTTACTTGACTGGCAGGAGCTCTCCAAGATCTTGCTGGAAGTCTGTCTTTGTGTGGGAGATCCTTTTAGCTGGTGATGCCAGGAACTGAACCTGGGACCTGTTGCGTAGGAGACAATAAAATATTCACCCCACGATTTAGCGCAAACCTCTCTCATGAGCCTTAATACACCGTTATTGCCAGAGCTCACAAAGCAGTCCTCCTAGCTTAATTTATTCCTGCTTCATTTAAAAATCTGTGTTCAGCGAAATATTGTAGTGTTGTTGTCTTCATGTAACCTTCCCTGGTTTTTTAGGGTCATGGGTTCAAGCCCTACATTGGGCAAAAGATTCCTGCATTGCAGGGGGTTAAACTAGATGACCCTCACAGTCCCTTTCACGCCTATAATTCTATGATTCTCCTAATATGCGTTGTCTCTTTCTTACTGCCTTGTTGTTCCCAGAACAGTTCCATGTCTCAATGTCACCTGGAAACACTCCTTTGTTCGCACTCTTCTCTCACCAAATACAGTGGTACCTCGGGTTAAGAACTTAATTCGTTCTGGAGGTCCGTTCTTAACCTGAAACTGTTCTTAACCTGAAGCACCACTTTAGCTAATGGGGCCTCCCGCTGCCTCCGCCACAGGATTTTTGTTCTCATCCTGAAACAAAGTTCTTAACCCGAGGTACTACTTCCAGGTTAGCAGAGTCTGTAACCTGAAGCGTATGTAACCCGAGGTACCACTGTACTTTCTCTCCTTTGCTGTCCATGACTCAGTGTGCTGTTACTGTCTGTTAACCTCTGCTTTGAATCTCCCACATTAGATGACCTGGTGCAGATGCCACCGACTCCTCCCAGCAGCCATGGCAGTGACAGCGACGGATCTCAGAGCCCAAGATCCCTCCCTCCCTCCAGCCCAGTCCGCCCTACTGCACGCTCCTCCACAGCAATCTCTTCTTCTCCTCTCCTCACAGCACCACATGTAAGCAGGGAGCTCCTGTCGTGAATCATAAGGCATCTCCTCGCTCGAAGCACGAGGTTCAGGGTGGCTTTTGGCAGTGATCCCCTAATAAGGTGCACAGTGGGAAGGTGTGACAGGTCAGGATTGTGACAAGGATGGAGGAGAAAACAAAATGGTTTGCATTTTAAGTGTGAACTTTCCTAATTTTCACTTTCTGAACCAACGAACAAACGGAAATGCGGCTGCCCTTCGAAATTCACACTCCTCAGAATTTTGTAATGGGAGTTCTCCCAACAAAATATGCATATTAAAAATGTGCATAGTAGTTAAAATATTGTGCAAAAAGTCAGGAAAATTTGCTTGCAGAAATGCATATACAGTGGTACCTCTAGTTACAGACTCGATCCATTCCAGTCCATAACTAGAGTGCCGCTTCTGCGCACGCATGCGCGTCAAATCCCAGAAGTATACACTTCCGGGTCTGCTGCGTTCGCAAGCCGAAAAGATGCAACATGAATCTAACACAACACGAGGTATGACTGTACTAGACAAAAGTACATTTAAATGCACACAAAACAATTGTATGGTTTTTTGTGCAAAATGTTTTTTTTAATTGCAAACTGCAGGGACGCGGGTGGCACTGTGGGTAAAACCTCAGCGCCTAGGACTTGCCGATCGCATGGTCGGCGGTTCGAATCCCCACAGCGGGGTGCGCTCCCGTCGTTCGGTCCCAGCTCCTGCCCACCTAGCAGTTTGAAAGCACCCCCGGGTACAAGTAGATAAATAGGTACCGCTTTATAGCGGGAAGGTAAACGACGTTTCCGTGTGCTGCGCTGGTGCTGGCTCGCCAGAGCAGCTTCGTCACGCTGGCCACGTGACCCGGAAGTGTCTGCAGACAGTGCTAGCTCCCGGCCTCTAGAGTGAGATGAGCGCACAACCCTAGAGTCTGTCAAGACTGGCCTGTACAGGCAGGGGTACCTTTACCTTTTACTAATGTAGAAATGGGGTAAGCTGGACTTAAGATTGAAAAAATAAGAAAGTGAAATTGGCAGATTCATCCATCAGCATGATGCTGAAATAATCCATAACTACTGGCGAAGGAGCTATTTTAAGGGACTTACTTATTATTCATATTCATTTCACTTCTATACAGTGTTATATCTTTAAGGGGGAAAATCGCAAAGTGGTTTACAATATTAAAAATTAAAACATCAAATAAAACATAACAGAAAAAAACAAAACAGAAAAAAAGTTAAACATAAAGTATACATTCAAAGCAACATAATTGACGGGAAACTAAAATCTTACCTTAAAGATTTCAAAATAAAACATTACAATGGAGGTAAAGTACAGAATGCACATTTAACGCGGTAAAAAAAATAAAAAAACATTTAAAACATTTCTAAAGAAAACGGTACTAAAGGAAGTCAAATATAAAATGCACATTTAAAACAGCATAGTTAGCAAGAGAATAAACTATTGTCATAAACATAGAACCAATCCTGGTTCATGGCAGGCAGCGTCTGTGGAAGCTCAGGCTCCATGACCCAGCTCTGTGCTAGGAGACAGCCAAGAGGCATTTACACTGACCTCTGCCACACGCATGGGGGTTTTGTTGTTGCCTTAGATTTTACAGTTCTCAGATTGCCTGAAGAGTTGGAGTTTCACGATGCAAAGCCATTAATGTAACTTGTAGTTAGGCCTTTGGGTTGTGGTAATGAGGAATGCTGCTCCCCCCGCAAAAAAGCAGTATATCAACCCCAAAGGCCCTTCTTTTTGCAGGGGAAAGTTAGGGATGGGGTTGTTGATATGAATTCTGAAAATGTTGCTGCTTTTCCTTTTCACTTACAGAAATTACAAGGGACCTCGGGACCCCTGCTCCTAACCGAGGAGGAGAAACGTACCCTGATTGCTGAGGGCTATCCCATCCCAACCAAGCTGCCTCTCACCAAAGCAGAGGAGAAAGCACTGAAAAGAGTTAGACGAAAGATCAAGAACAAGGTCGATAATTCCACTGAATTGGGGAAAAAATAGGAGTTTGTGTGTGTGTGTGTGTGTGTGTGTGTGTGTGTGTGTTTGATTAATGTGATCATCCTTCTTTAACTTGCTGCCTCATCTGAGTTTCACCGGCTAAAATTAAATCTGTGTAGTGATAGGGCTTTTAATGCTGCCATAAGCTTTCTAGATCTAGAACCTGAAGAACTTCTTTTAAAAAATAACCATCTAGGGCATTTTCAACATCGCAGTTTTTGATGAGAAGGATGATTTATTTAGTTGTTCATTCTTGCCCAGTGGGACAGGGCCCTGCCCTGCTGAGCTTACAATCTAAAAATTGACACAAGGGCAACAGCAGATAAAGGGAAGGGAAATAGAGGCTGAGGCAAATTGGGAATTAGTATGCAGTTTCTATTACAAGGTCTTTGCCTTAATCATGAACATCATAATACTGGGACAGGAGACAATATATCCCTTTGCAAGTCAAGACAAGGGCCTGTTTCGCACATCACACTAAGCTAAACCGTGGCTTAGCACGAGCACATGAGCAAGCAGACTTCCAGCGAGGAAATGGCAGCTTTTTCACTCTTTCCTAGTCGTTCTGCTGCTGTACTGCTGAGCTAAGCCATAGTTTACTGGTAGTCTACCATGTTGTTGAAGCCCAGGCTCATGATTTAACTCTCTCCAAACTAACCACAGCTGTAACTAATGTTTGTCCTATGGTTTGTGCTTTTTTGTGAGAGCTAAAACACGGGCCGGAGTTTGTATGACATGCTAAGGCAAACAATGACTTATCTCAGCATGGCACAGCAGAAAAAAGGAAGCCGGAAGGAGCAAAGCTGCTGCAATCTGCGCTCTGGGAGTCATCATGCTTAATTGTTTATTTGTCCTCTTGTCCCAATATTATGATTTTCATGACTAAGACTCAGCCCATATAACTGAAAGAACCTCCACTCCTGGAGCCTTGTGTTTGCACTGAGCCATGGTTTGGCTTAGTGTGATGGCAGCACGTGGGCCTTCTAGCTGGAGAATTTGGAAAAGTAGACATCCCTTCTTTCCCCCCTCCCCCCACATTCCTTCATTAATATATTTAAAAAGCTTTGAAGACCAGTATAAATGCACCATTCCATCAAAACTGTTTGCAGCATACTACCCATTCCCTTGTAACTTTGTGAGCATAATGGGCCTCTTGAGTGGTCAGTCTCATCAGCTAATTGCCCAGAAAGAGTTGTTTCTCACCCAGGTGAATGAGCAAGCAAATGTCTGTGGAGTGATATGAAATACTAACTGTGGATTCCCACTCAATGTAAGTTCCCATATTACGAGCCCACAGTATGCATTAGTCACCTGTTGTGTCTCAGACGAAGATACAACCCATTTGGCCCAAGTGATTCAGCCACTTTGGGAAATTCAGATCCACAAAGAAGTTAAGTCATAGCCCTTACTTATAAGTTGGTTTGCATTCTGATCATAACATTTGATTCAGCAACATGTACGTGTTTAAAACAGGATAGGGTGACCTCAAAAAACACTGTATCATGGCGTCCCAGGCAAGGTATCTTAGAGCAAATGTTTAGGGACAGGGCGCCAGTCCTATTAAAGTAAATAGCACAAGGAGAATGGTTCAAGTTCAATAACATTAATGTGGGTTGTCAGTTCAGTTTAATAGATCATATATGAAGTTGCCATCCACTGAGTCAGTGTATTGCTCCATTTAGCCCAGTAATGCTTACTCTGGCTGTCAGGAGATCTCCAGCCCTGATAGAGGCATAATTTTTCAACTGGAAATTTCAGGAACTGAGTCTGGGAACTTTGGTGTGCAAAGCATGAGCTTAGCCACGCAAACACATGAAGATCCTTTGCATACACCATCAGATCATTGGCCCACCTAGCTCTGTGCTCTGCTAGGGACAACCATCCAGGGTCTCAAGCAGAGGATTTTATTTATTACAAGGGATTGAATTTGGAAGCTTATGCAGGCAAAGTGTGTGTACTCTACTTTTAGCCTACGGGCCTTCCAAAATTGTGACACAGCAGCCAAATTAGGGCTGATCAACTGGACAGAGTAGGAAACCTTAAGAGCACACCATACTTTTTAATGCATCTTTTCTTGCAAGACCTTCTGATTATGATTATGAAAATAGACAATCGGGATATAAATTAATAAATTGTTGTTGTGTGCGTCTCCCCATGACCACAGTGGGCAAGTGACATAGGAGGAGCACAGAAAGCAGAAGTCACATGCAGTTTCCATTTCAGCTGGCGCAAGAACATACGAAAGTGCTCTGGGGAGTTATGTAGTGACAGGAGGCCTGCCTCAGGGCCAAACTAGATATGACACAGAAAATCTATTTACAGGTTATCTTCTGTATATGTGTGTGTGTGCGCGCACACACACACAATTTTAAAAGAGCAACAGGGTTCTTATGTGAGACTGGGGCTGTGATGCTGGGAGAGGGGTCTTTAACTCTTTCCTCCCATGCCATTCCCCCATGCCATACACACAAGGTAACCATTGAGGGTTTTGTCCAGCAAAGGGAACAGCGCCTTGATGTGGGGTAGATAGGGTTTACTCTCCCAAGTGCTGTGACCCTGATCCAAATTGGGCTTCTCCGTGGCTGCTTTTAAATTCTAAAAAAACAACAACGAAATGTGGGTGATTGTGTTCACGTAACATTTAGTTTGACTTTGACCCCTTGGAACAGCCTTCCCTACCCACATACTTCCTAGATAAATTATTATTATTATTGGAAGTTTTTAATGTTTAATGCTGTATTGTATTTTTAATATTTGACTGGAAGCCGCCCAGAGTGGCTGGGGAAACCCAGCCAGATGGGCAGGGTATAAATAATAAATTATTATTATAATTATTATATTAGCTGTTTTGGACCTCCCATCATCTTTGACCATTGGTCATGCTAGCTGGGGCTGATGGGAGTTGTAGTCCAAAACACCCAGAAGGTGCCAGGTTGGAGAGTTACTATATGGGAATTGTTCTTCAGGAGGTTAAATTAGCATTTCTAACGTTGGTATTCCTCATTCCTTAGATTTCTGCACAGGAGAGTCGCAGGAAGAAGAAAGAATATGTGGAGTGTCTGGAGAAAAAGTATGTTCTTCTCTCTGAGCTCCCATGCTACATTAACTCTGGATTTGTAAGATCAGTAGTTTCTTTTGTACTTGGCAGCATCATGAGAATTACTGGAGCATTGTGACCCTCATGCAGAAGTGGCACATTCTCTTAAGTCTCTTCCCTAATGCGTCCCTGCTTTAGGAAAGAGTCGTGCTGTTGACAAAGTCTTGAATGTAATGATTCAAGAAGTCCACCTGCTACCCAGAGAGTAAGATGCACATCTAATAAATAAATGCATGAAACGATATGTGCTTAACAATATCACTTAAATCGAACGTTTCACCATGTAACAATTATGTAAATGAAACTCGAGTGCCAAGGGAGAAAGATTGTTCTCCACCAGCCTGTTCAAAACCCCTTGAGCTTTTGGTGTGCTTTCCCAAGCACTGCAAATAGCTTAATAAAGATGGAAGGAGAAACCTGAGTTGTTATAGCACAAATTCCTTAGTTCCTGTTCCCATGAAAGGAATTTGCTGCTGGGTGAGATGTCCTTGAATCTGTGTCCTTGAATTCAATAACAAATGTGCTATTCTTCGTGGATAGCCTGGTACCACCATCTCACTGATCCTCATCCTTGAAAAAGGGAGTGGGAGGAAGAAGCGTGGATCAGTGAATGAGGCAGTAGCTTTTGTTACAATAAGCATCCATGAAGCTTACTGGATGACTTTGGGTCAGTCACCATCTACTTAGCCTAACCTACTTCTCAGTTCCATAGTGAAGGTAAATGCAATTAGAATTGTAAAGAACTTTGTATATAGAAAAATGCTATATGGGAGATAACAATAGTTTCTTGCAACATGTTCTGCACAGTGGGCACCATGTAAAAACAGCAGGAATACTGTACACCTTGATGTTACCATTAATGGTTGTTTCTTATTGCATTTTGTTTGTTTTGTTGTGAACGGCCTTGGATCCCCCACCCCCAATTGAAGGGTGGCATATGAATCTGAATAAGAAAATATAAAATTATACTTCCTACAAACAGGGCTTATTCAGCCCTGATTTCTGCGTTTACAGCTGCAGGATTGGTTTAAGGGTTGCCATATGTCCTCTTTTTCCAGGACACACCCTCTTTTTCATGTATTTGTAAAATGGGAGTTGTCAAAGTGATTCAAAGTAGAAGTTGGCAAATGTGTCCTCTTTTTTTGCTCTTCAAAATATGGAAACTCAATATGCTCAAACTGTCTTGCCCTGGTGAGCAACCTGGCAACTGAATTCTGCACTAGCTGAAGTTTTGGAACTGTCTTCAGAGACAGCCCCAAGTATAATGCATTGCAGTAATCTAGGTCACCAGAGCATAGACAGATGTTAGGCTATCCCTGCTCAGATATGGGTGCAGCTGAGCCACCAGCTGAAGCTGATGGAAGGCATTACGTGTCACTGAGGCCACCTGAGCCTCAAGCAACAGCAGTGGACTCAGAAGAACTCCAAAGCTATGTACCTGTTCCTTCAGAGGGAGTGCAATTTTATCAAGAGCAGACCACCTTCCATTGATCTTTTCTAGGGAACCACCCACTAATAATGCCTAAGTCTTATCTGGATTGGCTCTCATCCACTCCTTAACCAACGCAAGACAATGGTTGAGCACATCCACTGCCACCCCTGCAAATGTAAAGGAGAAGTAGAGCTGTGTGCCATCAGCATATTGCTGACAACGTACTCCAAAATTCTGGATGACCCCACTCAGTGGTTTCATGTAGATATTAAGCAGCATAGGAGATGAAATCCAACCCCGAGGAACCCCACAATGAAGGCTCCATGGGGCCAAATAGCACTCCCCAAGCATCACTCTCTGGAAATGACCATTCAAGTAGGACTGGAACCAGTGGGGGTAACGTGGGGGGTGCAGGGGGGGCCGGCCGCACCGGGCGCAACATCTGGGGGTTAGGGTTAGGGGGCGCAAATCCACGGGTTAGGGGGCGCAAATTACTTGCCTTGCCCTGGGTTAGGGGGTGCAAATTACTTGCCTTGCCCCGGGTGCTGACAACCCACGCTACGCCACTGACTGGAACCACTGCAAAGCAGTGCTGCCCACCCCACCCCAAACCCAAACCCAGACAGCCACTCCAGAAGGATACCATGATTGATGGTATCAAAAGCTGCTGAGAAGTCAAGGTGAATTAACAGGAACATGTTTCTCACCTCTCTCCCAACAGAAGTAATCACACAGGGCAACCCAAGTAGTTTCTGTACCAAAACCAGGCCTAAAACACCAGTTGAAATGGATCTAGAAAATCAGTTCCCCCCAAGAGTTAAAAAAAAGTGTTTCTTGTTATGCAAACAGCATCTAAGAGGAATTCTGAGCAGCCTTGGGACTGGAGTGGGAAAGGAAGGTTAACTCTCTCTGCCACAGTCTTGATAAAATTGCCTTTCCAAATATGTTATTTGTATTTCAGGGATCTCCAGAGTGGCACCAGTGCAGCTTTCTCTTGAAATGCAAATAGCAGCAGCAGGACTATATGCACCTGAAAGTAAATCCTGTTGAACCTAAAGGGGGGGTTACTTATGAGTAGGCACGTGTAGGATTGCGATGTCAGAGAAGCTATTATGTCAGGACCATTATAGGGACAGAAGGAGTTAAAGTTCCCCCCTACTCTAACAGTTTAGGGACTTCTGAAGCTTCCTTGCTGCTGTTATTTACATCACAAAACTGTGAATGTTAACTGCAATTCATTGCTGCATCTAGGTTGGCTCTTAAGGATGAGATTTTGGAGGTGGGCGTGGATCAGGCTGATGGATTTCTTTATTTTTAAAATGGGGCTTGTTTTTACTTCTCCAGGGTTGAAAGTTATACATCTGAAAACAATGAACTGTGGAAAAAAGTAGAGACCTTAGAAAATGCAAACAGGTGAGCAGAACCCACATTTGATCTTTGACTGAAGGATGGTGCCAAGCAAAGGGAGGTCAGGGGAAGGCTGGGAACAAAAAGAGAAGAGGTTTTTTGGCGGACTTTGGCTTACCCCGAAGTATAACTTTTTCATTTTTCCAGCAGCAGCAGCAGCTAGTCAGCTGGGTTTGGTTAGCAAATGAGGAATGTTTGTGTTATGACAGCCAGGAAGGAACTTCTGACAGATGGAGGTGCAGATGGGGGCACCTCTGAGTGGACCATTTCCTGCCTCTCTCTCAGTAGCCTGCCTGGCCTTGGGACCAACTGGCTGACAGCTGAAGTGAAATTAATCATAGATTGGTTTCTAGGGAGAGTGCTTGCCAAGGTCAGGTAGGTATAAGCTGGAATCATTATCCTGGGAAGCATTCTATATAGTTAAGGGTGAGGAACAGGCCATGGTGAACAAGAGTCAGCGACCAGGATGAGGGTTAAATGGGGCTAAGGTGAAGGGAGCAAGGAAGTCAGTCCTGGCTCAGTCACTGAAGTTCACCAGCCAAATGTCCAGATTAGAACCTGATCTCTTGGGAGGGTTTTACGGAGGGGGGGGGGACACAACCAGCTGAGCTCAGAGCCAGTCAAGATGCCTGAAGGAACAAGGGACTGTGTGGAGTTCTCCTTTTTCCCCAGGCCTTCTATACTGACTGAGTGGTTGAGGCCCTGACCTTTGGTTACATTAAATGAAACTCTCTTCTATGTTCTTTGAGGTGCAGAGAGTGTTACCTAGAGACATGGAAACTGAGAAAAGAGTCTAGCAGCTACATGAGCAGTTTTAGGGGAGTTCTTATGGCAGGCCTGTTAGCAACAAATAGGCTGGGAACAGAATGCTAAACTGCTGACCCCAAAGGCCACATCTGCATGTAAAGCACATGGCTTCCTCTTAAGAATCCTGGGAACTGTAGGTCTGAGAGGGGGAAAGTACAGTTCCTGGGATTCTTTGGCGGAAGTCATGTGCTTAAAATATGTGGTGTGGATGTGCTAGCTCCTTAGTCCAGCAGACTGACACCAGCTTGTGCGTTTCCCCCTCTGTTCATAATCTGGGGAGAGTTGTCTCTGTTCGGTTCTGGTTTAGGTTTTGGTGTGGTGCCACCCCCTCCAAGGCACCACACTTGCCATAACAAAGAAGCAGATATCGCCTCTTGCCGTGAGCTGGACTTCTGCCTGAAGAATCCTTGAGGCCCCCTTATTCCCGTCTGGCAGAATCTCTGTCCAAGGAATTTGTTTCGTTTGATGCTTATGGAGAAGACAAAATATCCGCTTCATGTAGCAATGGGAGAAGACAACAGGAGGGACCGGGAGTTTTGCCTAGCCTCCCATGAAGGGCCAAAACAAAACAAAGTCACAGTACATAAAACATATGCAAAAGACAGCAGGTTTGGGGGCAACACCTTCACATCCTAAACTAGGCTACTGTGCTCTAGTTTCACTCTTTTTCTCCACGCATGCCCACAGGCCAGGGTCACATGAATAGCTTTTTCAGCTTTACAAATGTATTATCCACACCATGAGGTGCTGAGAAGGAAGAAGGACCCAGGAGTACAGATTTTTCTTTATAGAGGATTAACTTTCTGTCAGGGGAAGACAATGTGGTGCCATTGAGATATTCTGGATAACAGCTCCCATCATCTCCAGCATAGCTAACAGTCAGGAATGATGGGAGTTGTGATCCACAACATCCAAAGGGAACCACATTGGCTACTCCTGGCCTAGGTGAGCAATGCAGAAACGTGATCTGGTCTTCTCTTTCCAGCATTCCCATTAGTCACAAACAGTATGGGCTTATTTGCCCTCTGAAATGCACCCAAGTTTCATCCATGGGCAGAATCAAGGCATTCCTTTGTGAGCAGCATATGTATGAATAGTGCAGGAATAAAGCACTTCTAGAGGAGCTTCCCAGAATGGTTTGCTTAATGTCCTTTGTAATCAGCCTTAGATGCTGCCTTTCCAGGCTCTTCCCATCAGGCACAGAGCTTTCTGTAATCTGCAAGACTTCAACCAAATGGGGGAAACTATCATCAGTGACCCTGTTATCCAGGACCTATCCCCTCACTTAATCTTGCCAGCACACTTGACCTTGCACTTGAGCTCCCTGCCCTCATTCAGAGACTCTTTGTCACACTCATTTCCTCTGATTGCCTAACAGCAGCTTCTGACCCTACCTTTGTGGCTTGATGCCGCTCCCTAGAGACCCTGGAAGTGTTGAGCATATTCTCAGCTTCTCAGTAGCTAAAGTAGCTATGTTGGTGGTTAGTGACTGCCATCTGCTGGGCAATTTATGAACCCTTGTGTTCAGTTTATGAACCCTTTCTCCCATGCATTCTGGAGTTCCGTTTATTGTTGGTTGTATTTGGAATAATAGATCTCCCCCACCCTGCCCCCTCCCGTCTCACTCTTCCTTCCTCTCCTGGTACTACTGTTTATGTGCATCAAAGCAGATACTGTATTCTGAAATGGTTCCCAGGTCTATGTACTCTAATCCAGCTCTAGTCTGAATCCATGGTTCACTATGTGCAGCAGTAATTACGTCACCGCCTCAAACTGTTCACACTGTTCTTTTAAAAGGTAGCAGCTACTGGAAAAATAAACAACCCCAGCATTATACCTATGGACAAATGAGGTTTTCAGGCATTAATCCCAAAGGATATCAACATTTTTGGGGTTTAACAAAAATAGTCATTTAACCTGCCACTGAGAATGTACAAATGTGCCCTGCCATGGTAGAGCAGTTTGTAAGGTAGTCGCCATGTTAAATGTTGAAAGGGTCTGTAAATATGTAGCGTTAGCTAAAGGAGCATCTCATTTGCATGACTTGTTCATATAAGTATTCTTCTGACATGCTTACATCTTCAGCAGAACATTTAATTTATTTTTACATTTCATATCTTACATTGTGCATATACAGCATAGCTGTCAACTTTCCCCCTTTTTAAAGGGAAATCCTATTCGGAATAAGGGAATTTCCCTTTTTTAAAAAGGGAAACGTTGACAGCTGTGATATACAGTAGTATTTCTGGAAAAAAGAACATTGAAAGTATTAAGCTCAGGGTGAACCACCCTGAGACCTCCAGGTATAGGGCGGTATCTAAAGTCAATAAATAATAACAATAAATAATAATTAAGTTTCTGAATTTGTAATGTCTTTGGATTTCTTTCTGTTTCTTTCTTTCTCTGATTATTTTTAAACAGTTTCTTTTAAATGTAAAAAATTGCTCTCTCATAGGACTCTCCTCCAGCAACTACAAAAGCTGCAAGCTCTGGTAGCAGGGAAAGTTTCTAGGCCATATAAAATGGCTTCCACACAGACAGGGACCTGCTTGATGGTAAGGTCTGCATGCTATCCATTCCTTGGTTACTTAAGCTTTATTTCTTCGTTGTGTACATATATCTCATTTTTTCCCCAGGTGATCTTGGACTTGGACAGTGTTAGGCCAGATTTGTAGTTTGTCTCCCCCAGACAAACCCAAGAGTGGTAATCCAAGAAGAAACATTTGTTACAGTTCATGTTTTGTTTGGAGTGAGACAAATCACAAGTCCTGCCTGGGGGGGGGGGGGAGGTGTCAGCCTTCTATGGGCAAGAATGACATGTTTTAGTTTAGAGGTCTCTGAATTTTGTTTCTCCTACTTTTCTTCTAAATGCGGTTAAAGTGTCTGTCTAGGACCAGGGACATCCAGTTTCAATTCCCACTCAGCCACTAAGCTCACATTGGACCAATTACTTTTTCTCTGCCTAGTCTACCTCACAGGGTTGTTGTGAGAATAACTGGGGGTGGGTGGGTCATGTATGCAGCCCCGAGCTGATTGGAGGAAAGGCAGAACAGAAATGGAGTAAATAATTTGTTTTAAAACCTGAATGCAATACTAACATTCAAATGTCAAGTGGTTTGGTTTGGTTGCAAGTATTATATTGGCATTTGGGATTTTAATGGAATAAGTACAGTGGTACCTTGGTGTCAGGGAACTGCCATCGGAGAGACAGGTGGTGGACAGGCTACAGGAGAATAGGAGAGAATCTGCAGTAGAAGAGGGAACCAGCAGGGGGAGTGCAGGAGTCACAGCGGAGGGGAGGCTCTGGGATGCTTCCAGTGAGAGTAGTGGAGAGGTAACGGGACCCCCGTTGGGAACGCCCACCCTTCGCCGGAAACTGTCACGCAGAGAGTCTCGAAAGCGCATGTCTGTCAAAGAGCTTTTATGTTGGCGTAAATTCCGTAGACGCCCACTGTCAGATTCTACCAGCGACTGACGGAGTCATGCTTTGGGGGCTCCGTTAGTGCATCGGTTTGGATGACCAGCCAAACCCCAGAGGGATCAAGCTTTTACGCACAAGCAGCTCACTATCCCATCACAGCAATCTGACAGTGTTTGAAAGCAGCTTGTGCAAGCAGAAGGCATCATGAGCGAACCATCCGGAACCGGAGGAGCAGGAGCGGGAGCTGGCGCAGATCCAAGCCTGGAACAAAGGTACAGGGCGTTGGAGGTCCAGCTGGCACTGCAAACGGCGAGGCTCGAGGAGAGGAGGGCTCAAGATGCAGATAAGGGGAAGACCACCCCACTTGCCAGACGGGTGCCTGGACTGGTGCAGAAATTTGGGGGGGATCCCCGGAACTATCAAGCCTTTAGGACAGAGATGCAATATGCTCTCAATCTACTGTTTGATGACTTCCCCGACGAGAACTCTAGAGTGGCGTACGTGATTGGCCATCTAGAGGGAGGGGCGAGGGACTGGGTTCGGCCCCTGATGGCAGCCAATAATGAAATCTTAAAGGACACAATGAAGTTTTTCCGCGCCATGGACTTGATGTTTTCCAGCGAGATCGAGCAGGGAGTGGTGCGCAGGCAGTTAATGGCGTGTAAACAGGGGAGCCGATCTGTACGTGAGTACTGGACTGAGTTCACCATGCTGATTCATAGACTTGGGTGGGACCTTGCTAGTGAACCTATTCAAATGCTGTTTGAAGAAGGTCTCTCTCCGGCAGTGAAAGATGAACTTTCCCGGGCGCCTAGGGCGGAGTCTATGGATCAGCTGACTAAATCAGCGCTGTCCATTGGGGCACGCCAGGAAGCTAGAGCTATGGAAAAGCGGGAAGGAAAGGGGGAACGTTGGAAGGACTTCCGCATTCCAGAGATTCCGGAGCAGCCTTTCCCGCCAGCAGAGCCGATGGAACTTGGAACAGCGCGCGCGCGCGCAGTTTCAAACACCAGTGAAGGGCGGAAGAAGGAGGGAAAGAGCGGCAAGAGATGCTATCTCTGCCAACAGCCAGGTCACTTTGCCAGAGTCTGTCCGCAAAGGAAGGAATGGCAAGGGATGGCGGGAACTGTTGGGGGGAAGGAGGAAGAAGAAATCACGGAGCCGGTAAAAGCCAACGCCTGGTTGCCAACATCAGGGCACAGCAGCCAGGCCAGGGAGTAATGAATGTGCCCACGCCGGAACCTCCAAGACCAGCGCTTGTGATAGAGGTGTTGCTGGAACTGGCAAACGGACACCCACTGAAGATAAAGGCGCTATTGGATTCAGGTAGCTCATGTAATTTCATGAGCAAAGAGTTTGCAGCTGCACACCAAATACAGACTATCCCATTGAGTAAGCCTTTGCAGGTTACCACGATTGATGGGAGGGAGCTGTTGGGAGGAGAAGTGAGCCAACAGACTGTACCAATGATAATGAGGGTGGCACGACACACCGAACTGATAGCGTTTAACGTAGCCACCTTGGGAGGAGCTCCTATTATCTTGGGTATGAGCTGGCTGGCGCTACACGATCCGCTAGTAGGCTGGCATCAGAGAGTGGTTTCCTTTGGATCAGCACATTGCCTAGAACACTGCAAGGAGGGAGAGGCTCAGGCAGGCGCCAGGGGCACTCTAGCAGTGATGGAAGTGATGGACAAAGGGAGGGTGCCACCACAATACGCTGACTTGCTTGACGTATTCAGCGAAAAAGAAGCAGATAAACTGCCCCCGCACAGACCCTTTGATTGTCAAATTACCTTACTCCCAGGAGCACAATTGCCAGTGGGCAAGCTGTATGCAATGTCAGACAGTGAGATGCAGGAGTTAAGGGAGTTCATTGACAAGAATCTCAAGCGAGGTTTCATCAGAGAGTCACGAGCGGTGGGGGGCAGCCCAGTATTCTTTGTGGACAAAAAAAACACAGGCAAGCCCAGGCTTGTATGTGATTTCAGGGCCCTAAATGCAGTGTCAGAACCAGTGACTTTCCCTATGCCCAGAATTGATGACATTCTAACACGGGTGAGAAAAGGGAAAATTTTTACCAAGCTGGACCTTAGGGGGGCATATAACTTGATACGTGTGAGAAAGGGGGATGAGTGGAAGACCACTATGTTCACCCCCTTGGGGGCCTTTGAGTACACCGTTATGCCTTTCGGATTACAAGGGGGCTCCGCCTGTTTTCAATCATTCATGAATCACGTCCTGGGGCCACTGCTCTACAAGAACTGCGTAGCGTTCTTAGATGACGTTCTGGTGTACTCAGACAATGAGGAGCAGCATGTGCGAGATGTAAGAGAGGTACTGAGCAAGCTGCGAGAAAACCGGCTGTGGGTGAAACTGGAGAAGTGTCAGTTTCATACCAAGGAGGTGGAATTCCTGGGGTACCGGTTGTCTGACAAGGGATTGGCCATGGATCCCAGCAAGGTTCAAGCGGTACTGGAATGGAAAACACCAAAGACCAAGAAGGACGTGCAAAGGTTCCTGGGCTTCGGAAACTTCTATAGGAAGTTCATCAAAAACTTTGCCCATTTAACAGCGCCCATCACGGATTGTCTTAGTAGCAAAAAGAAATTTGTTTGGACGGGAGAAGCGCAACAAGCGTTCGAACGCTTAAAGCAGGCGTTTGCGTCGGAAGAGCAACTCTTGCACGTGGATCTACAACAACCAATGAGAGTGGAGACTGACGCGTCAGACCGAGCGGTGGGGGCCGTTCTTCTCCAGCCGGGAAAAGATACGTCTGAATGGAGACCGTGTGCATTCTTCTCGCGGAAGTTGAACAAATCAGAGAGGAACTACACAGTGTACGACCGAGAACTGCTCGCCATTCATGAAGCATTCCGGAAATGGCGGCACTTGCTGATTGGGGCGCAGCACAAGGTTCAAGTCCGAACTGACCACAAAAATCTGGAATACTGGAGAACAGCCCGAGTGCTGAACCAGAGACAAGTGAGATGGGCCCAGGAGTTCTCCAAATTCCACTTTGAGATTCGTTACGTGCCCGGCTCCGAGAACGTGAGGGCGGACGCTCTTTCCAGGAAACCTGAGTACTTAGAGGGGGAGGGAGCGCCTGAGGCAAGGCATGTAATCTCTGAAGACCGCTGGGTGTGTGGGGCGGCATTGGTGGGGCAGAGGGAACTGATAGAGGGTACGGAGAAAGATGAATACGCCCAAGAGAAACTCAGAGAGCTCCGGAGGACAGAGGAGAACACAGGGGGGTTCGAAGAAAAGAACGGGGCGTTGTATTACAAAGGGGCACTGTACATACCCGACGGGGAACTGAGGGGCAGAGTACTCAAGCAGTTGCATGACAGCCCCACAGCGGGACATTTTGGACAGCACAAAACCATGTGGTTGGTTACCAGGGAGTTTTGGTGGCCCAAGGTGAGGGAGGACGTACGGGAATATGTCAGGGGTTGCGACAGGTGCCAGCGAGCGAAAGGAGAGAGGGTGGCGCCAGCGGGGCTATTACAACCCTTACCCACGCCCGAAAGGCCATGGGAGGCAGTATCCATAGATTTTATGACGGACCTGCCAAAATCCAAAGGCAAAACAGCTGTCATGGTGGTGGTAGATCAATTAACCAAGATGTGTCATTTTATAGCTTGTTCACATGCAGTCACAGCGGAGGAAACCGCCAAGTTGTTTGTAGAACATATTTTCAAGTTGCATGGCGCCCCCTTGAGGGTGGTCAGCGACAGAGGGAAACAATTTACTTCCAGGTTCTGGAGGAAACTTATGAGCTTACTGCACGTAGAACTCAATTTCTCAACTGCCCGGCACCCAGAAACCAATGGGCAAGCGGAAAGGGCAAATGGGGTTTTACAACAATACCTGAGGTGTTATGTAAAAGACAGAGAAAATGATTGGGTGGATAAGTTACCTCTAGCAGAATTTGCCTACAACAACGCGGAGAACGTGTCCACAGGGATGAGTCCCTTCCTGGCAAATTATGGGTGTCACCCCCGGGCATTCCCAGGAGAGGGAGGGGAGAGGTGGAGCGTGCCGGCGGCGGAATATTTTTTTGAAGAGATGGAGGCGATCCACCGTCAGCTTCAACTTAACTTAGAGAAAGCCAAGGAAGAATATAAGAAGCAAGCAGACAGAAATAGGAGGGAAGGTGAAACTATAAGGGTGGGGGACCGGGTGTGGTTGTCCACCCAAGGGCTACCGTTCAAGGGCGGGAGTAAGAAATTGAGGCCCAAAAGATTGGGGCCCTTTGAGGTCATACAGCAGGTCAACCCAGTGGCATTCAAACTCAGGCTGCCCAGTCACATGAAATTACACCCAGTATTTCACAGGTCATTACTGTCGCCGTACCGAGAGGGACGCGAGTGGGGGGAGCGTGAGAGAGAGGCCACCCAAACGCCCGTGATAGAAGAGAGAGAGCGCGACATGAACGTGGCAGGAATCATTGATTCCAGGTGGAAGGGGAATCAGGTGGAATATCTGGTAGAATGGGAGGGGGAAGCAGAGTCGGAAAACACTTGGGTACCAGCAGAGGTAGTCAATGACGAGGTTTTAATAGAAACATTTCATCAGCGTTTCCCAAGAAAACCGCAACCCGTGGCTCGATTTAGAAGGGAACACTTTGGGACCACCGATGAGGAAGGAGAGTTTGAAGGGTTCCCAGAGTCAGGGGTGGGTGAAGAAGCCGACTCCGACGAAGAAGAGGAAGACGGGGAGAGAGACGGTACGCCGTGGCTGGAAGTGTTAGAATCCTCGGACGACGAGGAGAGTTCCTTCAGGGGCTTTCCGCCCTCACCGCCAGTGGGAGAGGAGGCGGGAGGGGGTGAAGGGGGCCCTGGGGGGGAGGTGGATGTCAGGGAACTGCCATCGGAGAGACAGGTGGTGGACAGGCTACAGGAGAATAGGAGAGAATCTGCAGTAGAAGAGGGAACCAGCAGGGGGAGTGCAGGAGTCACAGCGGAGGGGAGGCTCTGGGATGCTTCCAGTGAGAGTAGTGGAGAGGTAACGGGACCCCCGTTGGGAACGCCCACCCTTCGCCGGAAACTGTCACGCAGAGAGTCTCGAAAGCGCATGTCTGTCAAAGAGCTTTTATGTTGGCGTAAATTCCGTAGACGCCCACTGTCAGATTCTACCAGCGACTGACGGAGTCATGCTTTGGGGGCTCCGTTAGTGCATCGGTTTGGATGACCAGCCAAACCCCAGAGGGATCAAGCTTTTACGCACAAGCAGCTCACTATCCCATCACACTTGGTTTACAACCATAATCCGTTCCGGAGGTCCGTTTGTAAACCAAAACAAGTTGTAACCCAAGGCACGCTCTCACCAATGCTGCCTCCAAAATAAAATTGTTCGTAATCCCCCAAAAAGGATTGTAATTCAAAAAAAGGTTGCAAACCAGGACGCGCACTTCTGAGTTTGATGTGTTTGTAATCCAAAATGTATGCAAACCAAGACGTAAGCAAACCAAGGTACCACTGTACACACATCTAAACTAAATACTAAAGTAAATATGTGCTTAGTAACTGAATTCTGTTGATTTTCACCGTACTGTAATAGTTTACGATTTCCTTCTTTTCTCCTCAGTTGACCTGTGTGAATTCATGTACATATCCACACCCTGTTTGTTGACTGCACTGAGTATTTCTGCCATATCTCCTCCACAGGTCCTCGTTCTGTGCTTTGTTCTGGTTCTGGGCTCCCTAATGCCGTGTCTCCCAGAATTCTCTTCAGCATCGCAGACAGTAAAAACAGCTCCAATGTCAGACATATACACAACCAGTAAAAGTGAGTCACATGTGATCTAATTGTTACTAAAGCCCTCCTGCAGAGCCAGAACTACTCAAGTCACTGCTGAATCCAGCCAGCCATTTCCTCAAATGGTGCAGATTATCCTTCTGTCTTAATGGTAGCTCTAGCCAAGGCTGCATATGTACCATTCATTTAAAGCACATGACTTCTTCCAAGGAATCCTGGGAACTGTAGTTTAAGGATGCTGGGAATTATAGGCTTGTGAAAGGCAAACTACTGCTCCCAGGATTTTTTTGGTGGAGACGAGCTTTAAATGTATGGTGTGTACACAGCCAGTCTTGTCCCTGTGGTTTGTTTTATTCACAAGAGTGTATCATTTGAACAGAGCAGTTTCCCAAGCTTGGGTCTCCCACTGTTTTTGGACTACAATTCCTATCATTCCTGACCACTGGTCTTGCTAGCCATGGATGATGGGAGTTGTAGTCCAAAAACAGCTGATGGCTCAAGTTTGGGAAACACGGATTAGAGTGATGCATTGCTCTTGTTTCCTGAGTGACCTTTCCTCCAGAGCTGCTTGCTCCAGTTTATTCTTTACATGGTCCTATGGCCTAGCTGTACAGTAAAGCCTCATTTGCCTTTTAAAGGATTCATTCTCCTTCTCTTCCTCATAGATGCTTCTTCTCCTGTTCTTCCCACCATGGGAAGTAAACCAATTAGCCAGGAAGTCTCCCTGACCTTGGAAGATAAAACCCAAATTCAAATAAACATGTGATCTTCCAGTTCATTTGTTCACTCTCAGCCTGCCTTTAAAATTGTGCCGAGAGTTATTAGGAGACTCCTACTCACAAAGCTGCAACCCACCCACCTCACTCACACACGAAAACAAAGATCACCACAGCCAATCACAAACAAACAATCACATCCTAGGCCAACCCCAACCTCTCTCACCACCAAAGGAACACAAGTGAACAACACAAGCACGCTGACACCAAACTACATACATTAAGCATAATAGAAAAACCGCTACCCCACCCCACCCCCATCCATCTCCCCTCCTTCCACCCTCCTTTCTTCTTCTTTTTTTTTCTTTTCTTTTTTCTTCTCCCCCTAATGCCTCAACAAATGAAATGGATTTGTAAAAATGTTACACGGGGAAAAAAAATACACGAGGCATTACACTTACACTGTAAAACAAGAAAACCCTTAATAAAATATATTATTAACAAAGCTGCAACCCCCAGAGGTCTCTGGGAAGAGACATTGCTTGTTAAACCACTCTGAGAATTGTAGCTCTGGAGGGGAATAGGGGGTCACCCGATAACCCTCTGCACCCTTAACAGACTACATTTCCCAGGATTCTTTGGGGGAAGCCATATGGTTTAAAGTGGTATGATACTGCTTTAAAGTGCAAATGGGGCCTATATCTGTCACTCCAACTCAGCCCTCTGATCTAAAATCCTTCTTTGGGCTAATGAGTCTCCTTAACACACACGGCAAGACAAGCTGGAAACAAGGGCCTGGTACCCACATAAGCCTGTGGGCTGTACCACTTTAGATTGTACAAGGAGTGTACTTGAGAGGGGGACTGATATTATGGAATGCTTCTCCATTTTTTTAAAAGTCCTGTAAATAGAGAGCTAGCTTGCCAAGGAGAAACACAGGCAGCTGCCTTGTACCTGGTCAGCCTCATTGTCCATTGAGCCCTCAGATAAGGCAGCTTCCTTTGTTACTCCCTGACCACGCTAGCTTTCTCCTTCATACAAATTTCCTCTTTATGGAAAATTAGATGTCATGGAAAAGGGAGCACATATTTTGCCTGCTTAAAGTCCCTCATGTAGCACAGTCAGTCATAAACCTGACAGTATCAATATTTCTCGGCCTAATCTATCACAGAGGGTTGTTGTGATTCCCTACTGGTGCCAGGGAATCTTGTATGCTGCTCTTAGCTCATTGGGAAAGGATGGGGGGAAATATTAAATAAGTACATAAGAATTATTTATTCCGTTGAGGCCTCACCTGCAGTCTGAAATGCTACAGTCCAGACACTGGCTTACCAGCCTATCTGCTGTTCATGAGCACTAGGTCTAAGTGCTTCCTCATCTCAATTGAGCTGGCATTTTGAAATGGGGGGGATTTAAAATCTCCAATAACTTCCTAACAGCTGGTACCCTTTTGTTGGGTACGGCCATAGGCAGGATGGTCTGCTTTAAAGCCTGGCAGCATGGAGGCCACAACCAGACCTAAGTTGTTTGTTTATGGCTCAGCCAACACTCAGTAGGGAGGCAGCTGCAATGTGTATATTGGCCCTTGGGTAGCCAGACCAGCTGAAAGCCTTGAAGGGAGGAAGAATAGCGCTCTCTCTCTCTCTCAGAACAGATGGCCTGTTTTAAAGCCCTCAAGCAGTCGGGATAGTCTGTTTTATAGCCTCAGTGGCAGTTTTAGTAGTGCTTTTTCCTTATTGCTTTTGTATCCCAACCATCCCTTAAAAAGCTGGAACAACATATGTAGGCTTCCCATTCAAACACTGATCAGGCTCAGCTCTGTTTAAATACAGGCATGGGGTGGTGCAGAGGAAGGACTTTGTTTGCTCCTTAAAGTACAGATGTCATGTTCAAAGGTGCTGCCTTTCGCTGCACATTCTTGGCCCAAACAAAGCAGCAGCCTATAAATCACAGCTTCTGTGTGGCAACTTCACTCTGTAGCAGCCACCAAGAATCTCTGGTATTGGCCTGGTATATTCTACATACAACATCCACATGGAAGTAGCACTGCACATCATGACCACAGTGTGAAGAAGTTGTTACCATAAGGGTGTTGTTTTGCAGAAACTTATTTGGAAGGCCTGCAATATGCAGACTTGGCCCCAACTCTGGTGTCAAAGGGTTCCGCTAGTGGTCAGAAAACATTTTCACATAGTTTTGGGATGTATTATGATCACATGACACCATTTTATGAAAAATAAATGTTGGGTCCCACAGCTGGATTTTAGGAAGAAGTGTTTTTGTTTCTTTGTCCTGAAATTATGGGACCTGAAAGTGGAACTATATGGGTCTCCTATGAAAACACACCCACTGACTTCACTCTAGTGAATAATATTGGGCAGGTATCCGACAACTAAGTTTTCTTACAGTTGCCACTTTTTTCTGGCCTGGTTTTTTAGCCTCCAAGAACTGCATGACAAGCAGTGCAGCTTTTACTCCTATGGAGATGCAGCAAATGAATGCCTCACCTGCTAGATTTCTGCTTGCTCTGTAGCTGTTGAGAACAAGAAGGGGAGAGAATGCAAAGCCTTGCAATAAGTTTGTGTGTGATAGTCAAGATGTCTCTATATTCTGTGACTGGCTTTATCTACATGCCTTGGCACATGGGAGTGGGCTGGGAACAGCCTCATGAAGTTCCTGTTCTCAGCCCTTAACAAAACGCTCCCTTTTCAGTTCAGTCACGGCGCCTTCTTTTCTACGATGAGCATGGGGGCTCCCTCGAGGAAGGCTACAGCTCCTTCATCTCTGTGGAGCATCCTGACAAGTGGGAAGCTGACCAACGCCAAAGCGAAGAACAGCGACCTCAGGAGCATGTGCACAGCCCCCTGGCTGTGGCCCACGAAACAGCCAAATACCTGCACAAACCCCACCAGGAGGGGCCAGATCAGAACCAGACCAGCTCAGCTCTCACTAACCCCAAGAAACAATTCCAGGAGAGGTAAGCAGGTGTGGGGCTTTCGTCTCTTTCCAGCTCATTCCAGCTATATTCGATCTCCGAAGTGCAACGTGGGGTCTAAGCAGGGTTGCCAACTTTAAAGCAAACCACTAACCACTACTCCTGTGCTTTTAACACATCTGCAGGCGTCAGCCACTCATGGTGTTTATTTCCATGCCATAACATCACTGCTGATTGCAGTCTTCAGGAGTCACAAGGGCAGGCTGTGTTTTTTCTTCTCCTCAGTTTGCAACCATCAACCTAAAGTTTCTGATCCTTCCCTGAGACCTCTTGTGTGCACAGCATAAACTCTTAACTCTGAGCTATGTTCCAGGGTTTTCCAAACTTGGGTCTCAAGCTGTTTTTGGACTACAAGCTACCAGGGATGATGGGGACTGTAGTCCAAAAGCAGCTGGAGACCCAAGTTTGGGAAAACTTGGTCCAGGCAAAGAGAACCCCACCCCACTCAACTGACAGTGAGAAATAAGGAAATAGGAGAATCTTCTGAGGAACCTCACCAGCCAACCTAAAAAATAGAACAAAGGATTTTGTGTTTTATCTGTACTTGTTTTGAGTCCCAGTTCCGGGGAGAAAGTGGGATAGAAATATATAAAATGATGTTGTTGTTGTTGATGATGATGATGATGATGATTATGAGGAGGAGGAGGCAGCAACAGAGCAGTTATCAGAGGCCAGAGTTGCGAAATAAATAGCAGGTGACAGAATGACTGACTGGTACTTTTTTTCTTTCTTTCTGCAGAGACAGAATCTCCAGTGATGCAGCTGAATACTTGTAGCAGCTGCCAACCCTCAAGGCCTCTTCTGCCTGGATGTAGGATCCTTTAGTAGATGCCTGGTTAAGGCTGCAATTCCATGCATGCTTCCCTGGGAGTATGTCCCATTGAACTTGGTGGGGCTAACTCCTGAGTAAGCATGTGCAGGATTACACTGTAAGGGGCGTGGGTTGCAACCCTAAACACACTTACTACGGGAGAAGGTCCATTGGACTTCATTCTGCATAAACATGCATAGGATTGCACAGCACATGGGAGAGGTTGTTCCATTTAGATATCTCCAAATTGGTCCTGAGTTCCGCCTCTTATACACCTGATTCCCAGTGTCAAAATTGCATTCCCCACAATCAGGGATAGCGTCTGGCAACTTGGACAGAAGCCTCAGTCAGCCCTCTAATTTACCCCCACTCACAATCACCATGGCCACTGGTTATGTTCTTTCCTCTCTCTGCAATATGTCACCAAAAGTTACCAACTTCTTGGCACACAAATCTGTACTATATAAATATTCCCCAGCTGTGTCTGTCTCCGTGTCAGAAAAAGCTTAATTTCTATTTTGTGACTTATTTTTACATAGTTACATTTAAAAAATGTAGAGAATTCAAAGGCAGAGACATATTACAGTTAAATGTTCAGATAAGAGAAAAAGAAAAACGTTCTTCAAAGGAGGCTTTCCCCCCATTAAACATTAAGCAAAATTCACAAAGCACCCCCATGAATCAGTTCCTCAGTGATGAGGAACACACTTGCCTTATCCCAGTTCTTGACCCTCTTTGTAGACAGTCTTTTCATTCAATTTTCTCTAGACAAGCCACCTCAAGGACTTTTCCTTTTACCTATGATTTCCCCCTTTAAAACATGAGACTGAAGAGATGGTAGGGACAAGTGTATGTTCCTTGCATGCCCCCATTCATTGAATGTTTCCTGGTGACATTTGGGACAGATGTAAAAGTCAGCAAGCTGCAGCCATGGCTTTCCTTTCCAAAGTTTATGTAGGGATGGAGAGATCCTTCAGAACAATTCTTCTCCAGTCAAGTCCACCAGGGACCAACACATACCGCTGCAGCCTCCCCACCCCACCCCTAAAACACCCTTCTCTGTCCCAACCCAAAACCAGCATAAAGAACCACTGTTCCATAGTTAGACATGCTCCTGGGCATAGTCCATGCGTGCCTCAAGTTCACATGGTTGTACAGAGACCAAAAGCAGAAATTGTTTGTACATAATGAACCTTATTTTGTATTATTGCCAATCCCTTAAGATATTGTATTTTGGAGACTCTCAGATCCTATTTTCTGTATTGTATTTTTATTAAGAGTTATTGCGAGCTTGGCCTCTATGAACTTCCTCTCTTTGCAGATCGCTGTTTCCTCTTAGTCTAGCAGCTGTTGTTTGCCTAGTTTTCTTTTTAAATATATCACTCTTTTCCTCCTGTTACTAGCTCTGCAATTGCTTTGGAGCAGCAAAATTAAAAAAAAAAAATGCAGCATCAGCTCTGTTGTTCAGATTCTTCATTATTTAATTGAGGGGTTATTAATTTAGCAAATCTCAGTGCAAGTGCAGGCCTGCCATCACTCACCGAATAATAGCTGTGCTCTCCCTTTGTGAGCAGAGGTCTCTGAGCTGAGCAGTGTTTCTCTGAGGGCTTATACAGAAATGTTAATTACTGAGAAATGATGACAGCCGCTTCCCTCCTAGATCTATCATTCTGATAGCAATACCCCGGTAGCTATTGTATTATAATAATATAATTATAATATAATATACTTATAATATAATAGATGAGGAAGAAATCTTGTTGCATGGGGACTATCCTTGCTGGTAGGAGCAAAGCATATTTGCTTTTCAAAACAAGCAAATAAAAGATGTGCTGTTATTAAATTTGCACATCGCTCTATACTCAGGGCGGTTCACAGCACAAAAAATCACAATGCAAAAAAAAAGAAAAGACATAATACAGTGGTACCTCAGGTTAAGTACTTAATTCGTTCCGTACTTAACCTGAAACTGTTCTTAACCTGAAGCACCACTTTAGCTAATGGGGCCTCCTGCTGCTGCCGCGCCGCCAGAGCACGATTTCTGTTCTCATCCTGAAACAAAGTTCTTAACCTGAAGCACTATTTCTGGGTTAGTGGAGTCTGTAACCTGAAGCATATGTAACCTGAGGTACCACTGTACCGTAAAAACGAAAACAAATTCCAGGCTCCCGGCAATGGCAGCTGCATGACCTGGAGGGAACACCTAGGTCTTCCTCAAGACTAATTGCAAATACAAAGCAATTTCTCAAGGAAATCAAATGTGTCTAACCTACTTCACAGGATTGTTGTGAGGATAAAATGTGGAGGGAGGAATCCAACATACACAGGAGTTCTAAAAGCCCAATAGATGTCCTAAAGGCTGTGACCTTTGAAAGGTCTTCTTTGAAAATGCACTACTTCAGCCCAGGGGTGAGGGGTCTCAGCCTATGGGCCAAACGGGCCCTCAAGGTCTCTCTATGCAGCCCTTGGGACTCATTCCCAGGCCACTCCTGCTATGCAGCCATACCAGCTGGTCCCATTTCACTTCCTCCGAGAGTGTTTCTGCCTGGCTGGAATGTGTCTTTGAACCCGAATAGTGCCTCTTGCTTGTCTGGATGGAGGAGACGCAGTGCTGTACAAAGGTAACAGTGATATTTGCTCTGCCTCTTTTGCCTTTGGACCCACACACCAATAGGATGTGGCTCCCGGGAAGATCTCAGGACTGGAAAAGTTCCCCTCCTCTGGTTTAGCCAGATTCCATCAGAGCCTTGGGACTATTAGACTGCGAACATGTACATGTAAGTAAGGACCCACGGAGCCTACATCAAAATATTCCAATAGTCTTCCAGCACTACACCCACCCAGTAAGCTAAAAATATAGTCCTGGAGAAATTACTTGGTTTTTCCACCGTAAAATGTGAACAAGCTCTTAAGGGAAATACATAGACTATTTTCATAAGCAGCAATCTAACTACTGGGCTTAATGTATATTAATCTGCATTTGTTACTCACATTAAAACCTCCAACAGCTAGAATGACTGTTCACTCCTGAAATGGCCCTCTTCCCCTTTCCATTTGGCAATAACAAATACTCACGACATCAAGGGAAAGCTTTTACAGAGGGGAGTTCCACATGCTTGTCAGACCTTTGTCACCTATGGGAAACTACTGGTTTCGGACATGGGTGGTGAGTGTACTTTATATCTTCTGTGTGTACGTAGGATGAAGCCTCAGCTTTGGAAGCACTTCCTCTTTGGTCCTGTAGTGCAGCAGCTCCCAAACATTTTGGTGTAGTGACCCCCAAGTCCAAATGTACTTGCTTTGCTGACCTATCAATTTATTGACACATGAATTTTGGCACCTTAGGTCTTCAGCAGCTGTCAGTTTCACCCTTGTCTCCTGCTTGTGGACTTCTCAGTGATATGTGGTTGACCATAGCGAAAAAGGGCTGCTGGACCAAACATGCCTTTGGTCTGATCCAAGAGGAATCTTTTTCTATTTTTTAAAATGAGAGAAGCTGCATTCTTTACAGATTTCTGAGAAGGTGCAACTGGGATGCTACTTTCCAGGGCTGGCTTGAGACACAGAGCACTTGCAGATTGTCAGGTGTGATTGAGTGATAAATTCAATTCATGCAAGTAGAATTGATTTGGAGTTCCTGCACAACAAATGGGCTTTTCCCCAAGACTGGGTTTTTTTGCAGTAAGGAAAGTAATGTGGAAATGTCCTGGAAAGTAAGGAATAACACTTGTTTGACACAACGTCTAACCTCACCATAAACAAAACAGAGTGAATGCCCAGTAAACTAGTTCTCTGTAAGTGACAATTTCTCGGCCTGATACAGAACAAAAAAATGATCCTACTTCTGCGCAGGTCAAGGTCCAGAATCCCCAAGGCCAGTCAAGTTATATTGGCACTTGATAATTCACCAAGTGGCTCTCAGCTTCCTTGGTGCTAAAAGTCCAATAAAAATAAAAATAATGGGTAATTTGCTGCCCTTTCATAACAGCCCAGATCAGCTGCCCATGGCAGCCTCCTTTCTTTACCTAATGGTTTTGCCAGGCCTCCTGCTTTCAGTGGCATCCCTGTCGTCATGGTAGCAAGTTCTGGTTTATAGGATTGCTCTTTCAATCTGCTTAATTTATTGTAGGCAGACCTGGATGCACTTTTCTTTTGAGAGCAAAAAACTTCCAAATCATAAAGGCTGTTCTGTCATTTCACACACAGTTCCATGTGCTTGTTTACCATAATTTTGTGTAACGGGGGGGGGGGGACTTCAACAATGGGTACCTATTAGGCACCGCATCATACTTTTAACAAAGGGTTGCACTTCAGATGAAGCCTTCTCTGCTCCTCTACCGCGAGGGCTACATTTCCTTGCTGAGCTCTATGCCATTTACTGCAGACACAGCCCCCAGGTGGGTGTATCATTCTTCCCTAACATACTGAGGAGGAAATGGGTAGGCAGGCGATCTGCGCTGGGCACTGATGCCTTTGTCAAAGGAAAAAAGAGTTGGCTTTTATTTCTGTGCAGCGCAGACACGATGTTAAAGTGGAGTGATGACTTCTATTTAAAGAAATAGCTCTAGTTACTTGGGAACCCTTCTGTCAAGAGAGCAGGAACCCAAAGCTCATTGCTGTCTCCTTGGTATCACTGCAACTAAATTTACTTTTGCTCACCCTGGGTCTTGGTTTGCCCCAATACAGGCTCCCATGACGGGAGATAACGGTGTTGGCACTAGTTCTGACACACATACATATACAGTGGTACCTCAGGTTACAGACACTTCAGATTACAGACTCTGCTAACCCAGAAATAGTACCTTGGGTTAAGAACTTTGCTTCAGGATGAGAACAGAAATCGCACGGTGGCGGAGCGGCGGGAGCAGGAGGCCCCATTAGCTAAAGTGGTACCTCAGGTTAAGAACAACTTCAGGTTAAGAACGGACCTCCGGAATGAATTAAGTTCTTAACCCGAGGTACCACTGTATACAAATAATAATCTAAATTTCCATGCTTACAGGTATTGCTCATGTACTTGCAGTTTGCATCAAGCTTGCCACTGTCTTCGCTGGTCAGTTGTTTTTGTGCCTTAAAACACAGGTGGGGCTTGTTGAGTTCTTTTTCTCAATTCAGATCCAATCTGGTTCATACCCACACTCACATACAATTACAGTGGTATGTCTGGTTAAGAACTTAATTTGTTCTGGCGGTCCGTTCTTAACCTGAAACTGTTCTTAATGTGAGGTACCACTTTAGCTAATGGGGCCTCCTGCTGCCGCTGCTGCGTAATTTCTGTTCTCATTCTGAAGCAAAGTTCTTATCCTGAGGTACCATTGTATACTAAAAGACCAACATATTGAAGCCAAACCAGATTAATCTAGGGTTCCACCAACCCCCCCCCCCCAAGAAAAACCTCATCCCATTCATCAAACACTCCTTCACACAGAGTTTTTGTGCATAGTTGAGGGGCCAAGCTGTCACCCCAATTATCAACCCCCTTTTCTGAGCTCCTAGCTGAGAAGTGGTCAGACTCCAGTGTTTTCCCCAACTGTCCTATGTCCTCACCCACCCCAGATCCCTTTTGGGAAACTATGAGAATTAAAGTAGCAGAAAACAGATCTATGTTTCTTGTCAAGGAAAAGTTTATGTCAGGGAAGCTGTAGGGGGAAATACTCTGTCTTAGTAACCTCAAGACTTGATTACTGCAGTGCACTGTATGTGGGGCTGCCCTTGAGCTTGATCTGGAAGGAGCAGTTAGTGCAAAATGCTATCAGCAGAGGGATGCTGTTATGGCATGGAGATCAGCAGTGTTGCTGTTAAAGGCACAACAGCAGAGTAAAAAACATATCTATATATTTAAAAGCACAAGAGCAGGTCATCAAACCTAGCTCAGCAGGCAACTCTTGTTATTTAAGAATTAAACAGTGAATGTCATGTAGCAGAGCAATTTACTCTTTAGTTGCCTTGCCTACAACCACTTTGCTTGTCACCTCCACTTTGCAAAGCTCTCCTGATGTATTAAGACATTTTTATTAGTCTTTAGGAAGGGCTTTTGACAGTAGTTTATACTGAAGGTCCTGAAGGCTGGAAACGGAAAATCAGATTGCTTTCCTCTAAAACATTGCAAAAAATATATGATGGAGGCATGATCGATTGTGGTGTCTACACTCAGCTCACTATCACCTCTGACCAAGAGGTTTTGCAGGGTCTGGTACTGTATCAAAAATGTATTTATTCGTTTTCTTATAAAATTATATATTTTGTCTCATGATAATATCTAAGCAGCTTACATAACAGTAATAAAATACAGCAAAATTCGATTAAAATGTCCTAAAAACTAGATACCAACAAAATACAACAGTTTATCACAAATAAAACTGAGTCATGTGCAGAACAAAATAATAAAAATGTAGAGTCCGAGTCCTGGAAAGCTTGAGTAAATGTATTTGAAGGTGTTTAAAGGTCACTACTGCCCCCACCTCAGTGGCTCAGAGTGCCTTCCATCAGCTTCCTCTGGTGGTCCTGCTGCGCCCCATCTGGACAGGAATAGCCTATGCTCTGGTAACCTGTAGGTTAGGCTGCAACACACTATATGTGGGGTTTCCTCTGAAGAGGGCTTGGGAACTTCAGCTGGTGCAGAATTCAGCAGCCAGGTTGCTCAATGGGGCAAGGCAGTTTGAGCATAAGAATGCCAATTCTGGCCCAACTGCACTGGCTGCCAATCAGTTTCCGGGCCCAATTCAAAGTCAAAGCCTTAAACTGCAATACTTCAAGGACTGCCTCTCCCCATATGAACCAACCCAAACTCAGTGATCATCATCTGAGGCCCTTCTTCGTGTGCCTCCTCCTCAAGAGGTCCAGTGGGTGGCATTATGAGAACGCGGACTTTTCTGCAGTGGCTCCCTGTTTGTGGAATGCTCTCCCAAAGGATCCTTGCCTGATGCCTTCATCTTTAGGCACCAGGCAAAAACAGTCCTCTTCTTTCAGGCCTTTGGTTGATTAAACAATCAATGGCCTTTTAAACTGCGTGTAGTGGGTATTGTTTTTATTTGATATTATGGTATGTATTTTTGTGGTTTTATATTGTAGGGTGGTATTGAAATTTTAATAATGATATGTGTGCTGTGCATTCCTTCGGACTTCTCTGAGAGACTGTAAGGGCAAAGTTGGTAGCCTGAATCACCAAAAGGCAAGCAAACTAGCTATGCCAATCCACACCATAACTTCCTTATAACCAAGTTCATATCTAATTTTCTACAACCCTTGAACCTTCTGGATTTTATTCAGCCATCCTACACCTTATACTGGGTAGAGTGGCATGACAGGCGAATAGCAAGGCTTCTGACCTTTTTTCAAAACAAATTGTGTTTTTTCCCCCTTAAAGATTTAATAAGGCAACAAGTTAGTTTTTGATAAAATTATTTCAGAAGAGGCTAATTTTACAGTCTGAATAGTTGCCCATACAAGGAATTCTTTTTAAAAAATTAACAGACATAAAAGCATCCTGCTCTTTCTGTTTCCATTGCTGCATTTTGCTGTTTATGCTTTTATAAAGTATTCAATGATTTTATGTTATGCCTTTGTGCTTATTGCTCAGCGCTCCATTGCTGCTCCTCCCCATTGCCAGAAAGGTCTGGGGCCCCACTGAAATTGGAGCAGGCCCACCAACGGGCACTTTGCCAAAGACCCCCTCAAACTTGGAGCCGGCACTGGCCTTGAGAATGGTCCGAAGACCCAGGATTCAGTTTTACTGCTGAAACTAAGTTGGGCTTGTAAGCAGCTGAATCTGAGATCAAAGAGCAATTGGGTGCGAGCTGCTGGAGCAATCTGGATGAAGATCAGGGTCAAGTGTAATACATAAAATAAACGGCATCCGGCTCAGTCCAGGACAAAGGCAGAATGCAAAAGGTGGAAATCGACAGAAATACTGCATACAGGTCAGATCAATCACAAAGAACCAAGAGAGCTTCTAGATCCAAGAAAGGACTGTGTCTTGGAGTGGTTAGTGATTATGGAGCGCTTTGCCGCTTTGTCAAAGGGCAAAAACAAAGGTGATGGAAAAACTACCACCACCCTGCTTTAAGAAGTATTGGTTAGCATGAAGGTTTAGCATTGCTGTTAGCCATTTTGCAGTACAGCTGCTGTTTCCCCTCTGCCAATACAGTACAGCTCTAAAGATGCTCTTCGTTCTTTCTGGGCCATGGTTCAGGCATGTGGATCCTGCTGATTCAGCGCTCCTGCCATTTACGACTGGTCTACATCTAGAAGTCCATTTCCCTCCTTCCCCCTTCTCTAATCATGTCAGAGAAGCGTAAAGCATGGTTAAGCTGCCTGGCAACGGTGACCACAGCGCCATTTCCACCGCTATGTTCGTGGGTGGGGAAATTGCTCCAATAATCCAGTTCAGTCACATTTATTTTCAAAGGGGGGAAATTAGCCAAAAATTAGAGGATTAGTCAAAAAGCACCTGCAAATGTGTAGTTTTGGATGATCGGTCCCTTTCAGGCAGCTTCAAAGCCTCTTAAAAAAAACCCTCAACTATAATAGAGATTCTGATTTACAAGCCATGAATATGAGCAGTGTTATGGTTAAATAGCAGATGTGGGGGCATGTAAGGAGGATGAAAGGCATGCCCACAAGAAGGAAACAAAGGAGAGCGAAACTCTGGCTGGAAACATAATCGTTTGCCGCAGCCTCACTGTGCTAAAGGGGTGTGCAGGTGTAGATAGAAGGTGTTCAAACCCTTCAAGCGTGGGTTTTACTGACAATTACCCAAGATTAACAAGAGAGTGTTTATTTGAGTGACAATAGAAACAAATTCCTGTGAACTGAAGTCTGGGGTGAGTGTGATTAGAACTAGCAATCTCCTTTCTACGCAGCTGATTCCCCTCTCCCCGCTGTCATCGGACAGAATCCTATGGTTCCTTCAAGTCCCCCCTCCCAGTTAACATTCAAGACGCCAGGCAATCTCCTCCTTCCTCCCCACCCCACAACACAAACCCAAAACAAGGCCCATGACAAGGGGGCTGAAAGACCTTAAGCTGCACACACACACCATACTGTTAAAGTATACACACACTCCAATGATCCTGGGAACTGTAGTGTGTTGATGGTGCTGGGGATCATAGCCATGTGAGACATAAGCTACATTTCCCAGGATTGTTTGTGTGCGTTTGAAATGTATGCTGTGGACTCAGATCACACTTGTTTTGCCCTGTCATCATTTCAAGTCAAATAGGTTTTTGTCAATTGCTGGTAAAAGTTGACACAGACCAAGCCAATCTTTTAAGATCTCCCAAGGAGTGTGTCTGCTGGTTATTCCAGGTGCAGTGGATCCCAGTTGTTGTTGAACTACAACTCCCACCACCCCTGGCCATTGGGTCGTGCTTGCTGGGGCTGATGGGAGTTGGAGTTCAGCTACAGCTGGAGGGCCAAAGATTCCCCAGCTCTGAACTAGATGGACCTTTGGTCTTATCCAGCAGAGCTCTTATCCTTGCATATTTGCATATCCTGTAACTCACTGTTGTGCAAGACAGTTTCTCCTTCCAAGTCCCTAAAATATCAGAAGCCTGCTCCATAGCAACTCAGAGCAGGGCTTTCGGTGTGGCTGCCCCTGTTTTGTGGAGCAACACATTCCTCTTGAAATACAACATGCATATCACTATCTGCACTTTCAGGAAACAATAGAATACATATTTTTTTGCTGCTTGTCAAAGCTTTTTCTAGCTGGATGACAAGATTTCCGCCTTAATTTTGAAAAAGATCCCAAAACTAAGAATTTGTCAAGAATGTATAACTTGCTGTTGAAATGGAATACACAGGATGAAATGGTTAAATCTGTCATGATTAAATGGGCACAAGATGTTGGACATAATATTATGATGGCTGACTGGGAAAAGTTATGGACCACAGGTATGAAGTTTACGGCATGTAATGCCTTAAGAGAGAATATAATGAAAATGATTTACAGGTGGTACTTGACACCAGTCAAGCTTGCAAAAATTTATCATTTGCCCGATAATAAATGTTGGAAATGTAAAGAGATTGAAGGCACATTCTTTCACCTTTGGTGGACATGCCCAAAGATTAAGACCTTTTGGGAGATGATCTATAATGAAATGAAAAAGGTGTTTAAATATACCTTCCAGAAGAAACCAGAGGCCTTTCTCTTGGGCATGGTCGGCCATTTGGTGCGAAAGGAGGATAGAACTTTTTTTATGTACGCTACAACAGCAGCAAGAATACTCATCGCAAAGTATTGGAAAACACAAGATCTACCCATTCGGGAAGAATGGCAGATGAAGGTGATGGACTATATCAAATTGGCTGAGATGACTGGCAGAATCCGAGACCAAGGAGAAGAGTCGGCGGAAGAAGAGTGGAAGAAATTTAAAGTTTATCTTCAGAAATATTGCAAAATTAAGGAATGTTAGAAAGATGTTGGAAAAAAAATTATGTGGTTTTAGCAGAAAAGATATAAATGATTAAGTAAAAATGAATTGGTGAAAGAGAGAATGTAAAATTATAGTATATTAAGATAAACTATTAGGATAAAAACAAAGTTGGAAGGATTTGCTGGAATATCTAATTGAATTAGAATACAAAAATGGGAGGCGTGAGGAGGTCAAGGAAATAAGTGAATGTAAGTAAGTGATTTAAAGGTTTGACTTGTTTTTTATTTCTTTTTTCTTTTTTCTGTTTTTTGATGATGCTTTTCTATATGTATGGTTTTTTCTTTTGCTTCTTTGATTGTGTATATGTATATGTATATGTATATGTATATGTATATGTATATGTATATGTATATGTATATGTATATGTATATGCTTTCGTAGATTTTCACGGGTACAGGAATGCAGGTTTTGGTGTCCTCGGGTGTCTTCCCGTGTAAAAGTTGGGGTGTCTAGGCGACGTTTCGACGAGGTCTCACTCGTCATCTTCAGGCTGGTGCTTTCGGCTTCTTGTTACTGGAACAGAGCAGGATCTCAGTGTTTGAGTTCCTATAAATACTGTAGAGGGGGTGTGGTGTATAGCCTCCAATGTTCTGGGCAGAGAGGAAGTTCCCAGGCTAGTGTGAACAAGCGTGACGACACATCCCGCTTGCCAGACATCTGGAAATTAGCCCTCCCCACAAAAACTGACACCAGATCCAGAGGCACACAGAACGCCAACACCAATCAACCACACCAGACCCAAACCCAGACCCTCTCCACAGATGAATTACAGACACCATCCAGTAGCCAATCCATGGTGGCACCTCCGGATGCTGCACCCCCCTGCAATCCCTACACAGATCTGGCTGACACAAGCCACAAAACCACAGCTCGCCCCTATACACGAAGCCAAGCCAGAGCACAACTAAGTACAGTACAGCCATCTTCTCATGAAAACTCTTCACAAAGTTCAAGAGGTCAAGACACAAAGACTTTAGCAACTAATCCACACCTAATGACCCACCTAAGTGGTACTCAGGATATCACTCAAGAAATCACTCAAGATATCTCTCAAGTAATTAAGGAACAAAAGAAGAAAAGGCACACTAGCCTGGGAACTTCCTCTCTGCCCAGAACATTGGAGGCTATACACCACACCCCCTCTACAGTATTTATAGGAACTCAAACACTGAGATCCTGCTCTGTTCCAGTAACAAGAAGCCGAAAGCACCAGCCTGAAGATGACGAGTGAGACCTCGTCGAAACGTCGCCTAGACACCCCAACTTTTACACGGGAAGACACCCGAGGACACCAAAACCTGTATATGTATATGTATATATATTTTTCATTTTGTCTTATTTTTCTTCTGTAACCTTCAAAATCTTAATAAAAAATTATATATATATAAAAAATTAATTTTGAAAAACAAAACACAAACACCCATCTTTGGTTGTTTTTGCACTGGTTTTTTTTAAGAACTATTTTCAGCTGTTAAATTGCTTTGAGCTGTGTGTTAAAGCCGATTCATAAATCAATAAATAGCAGCAATAATAATGTTCTAACCTAAATTGGGTGGAAGTGGTAACTGTAGGATCCCATCGATCGGCTCTCTTTTCAAGCTTGCCTTGCTTCAGCGCCTTCAACTTTGTTCTCCACCACCCCTTCATGTGCCCAGGGCCAAAGATTTTGGCGCTAAGGGAGGGGTGGTGGCAGGGATTGGTCTCCGCTTCCCCTCCCAACAGAATAGCAGCTTCACTGAAATGAAGGAATGCAGAGCTCCTGCTGAAGGCCTTCCCAAAAGCCCTTGCTTGGAGTTCAGTACCTCAGCATCAGCAATAGCAGCATCAAGGGAGGAAATGTCACCTCCAGCTGACTGGAAATCACACCCCCGGGTTCACTGTGGGTTGCTCTGCTAATTAGCCCTGGGGATACCAGAACACAGGTGTCAGGGGAAATGTCACAGGAAAAAAAGCACTAATGAAATAATTCCATGGCTCAGTAAACAGAAAAAAAAAACTGTGGCGTTCTTCTACCTCCTGCTTAGAAAGAAAGAGGATGCAGTTGCCGTGAGCCCCTAGAGGGGGCGCCCTATCCTCCCACCATGCTCCTTAAGGGATCTCCAACTGAGACAGATCAGAGCTCCCCTCCTCTGGCTCCACCATCAAAAAGTAGCTATATGTTCCCTCCTTTATCCCACTTCATACAGTCAGTGCTGCCCGTTTTATTTATTACTCTCTCTCCTCCCTGGCTTTTAAACAGCAGCCCAAAAGGTGGAAATTAAGCATGTGAATTTTTTGCTGGCATGGAGCTACAGTGATTTTTCAGCCTGCCAGGCTTCAGTGGAAGGCGCAGCAGCAAAGCCTGGCATTTTACATTGGCAAAGCCTGAGGGGTCCGTGCTAAAAGGACAGTCAGAGCTGCAGCTGGAAGATTGAGGCAGCAGGCTTAGGCACACTTGGCTGGGAGGAAATCACATCAATGGCTCGTACTGGTGCTGGTGACAGAGGCCACCGTGTCTTCCCAGGGCCACACATAGGGATGAGGGTGGAGTGTGGAGAGGGCAGCAGTCGCAAGGTCAAGGGAGCTTCAGGTTGTATGGGGGCTGCTGCCCATTGGAATTGGTAGGGAGCATCCTGCCTACCTGGCAGCAAGTCAAAATCCCCAGTCCAGGGTCAATCCATATGTTCAAAGTCCAAACTAAAGCACAGTCCCACAGAGATCCCACAACATCCAAAGCAAGGTTCCTCAACATGGGCAGCTGAGCAGACACAGCAGCTCAGCTCTGCTTCCCTTATGCCTGCTGTTTGCAGCATCTGGGCTTGATGAGACATGAGACCCTCACCTGTTCTTCACCTACTCCGGCCGGAACCACACACCTCCTCCCAGAGCTAGTGAGCCCCACCTGGCCAGCTAGGGAGCTGGGCTGTGGGCCCTGCCTGCTGCTCCCTACACCTCAGAGTCCGCCATGTTCATGAAAACAGGGGCCCCTCTGGCTCTGGTGATGGGTCCTGCTGCTCTGGTTCCTGTGCACAGACCCCCATCCAGTGGCAGAGCTTCATGCTCTGACACTGGGGGGCAGAGAGCAGGTGGGCGGCGGGGCTGGCGTGTGTCCCAGGGGCGTGCCATGTCACCTGCAGGGACGTGGCGCACGTCCTGCACCACCTGCAGGGGCGTGGCGCCCAGCATGGGCAGGGGGGGCAGCTGTGATGGCACCCCACTAGGATCGCGCTGCCGGGGCGGGGTGCTCCCCCCGCATTCTTCTTCCTCTGCCAGCGCCCCCACCCCTCGTCATCCTCTGTCACCCCATGAATACTTCCTACACCAACCTCACCTTCCCCATCCCCAGCTTGCCCTGTGTGTCCCATTCCCGGCTGCACCCCTCGCCAGGATCCTCTTCTTCCTCCCTGTTGTTGTGCCAGTTCATGACAGGTAAGAAGGCAGAGAGGTCAACAGCAGGTGGCGCTAGAACCAATGATAAGCCCACTTCCTAGTTTTGCTCCTGCCCTCCTCCGGGCTCAGATCTGCAAGGGTGAGACTGATACTAAGGAGGAGGAAGGTGAAAGCAAATGCCACCTCCTGGATGGGACGTAAGTCAGTAGACAGGTAGGTAGGGGCCAGTTGAGCATCCTCAATGTTGCATTTGTGCTAATGGACCAATTTCTGTATTGATCTTTTAATCCATAGGAATAGATGCTAGTGCAACACCAGCCATTGCTGCAAATAAAAAATGGCAATGGAATGTCAGGACTTTGTTCAGGAACCAGCAGGAGAAGCTTTCAGCCTACCAGGTTCCCTCCCTTAGTGATGGAGGTGGCCATCTCAGATCAAAGGACCTTCAAAGGCAGGGGTCGGCAAAGTTTACTTCCCCTGGACTGGTTCACTCCAGCGGCGATCCCTCTGTGGGCCAGATCACGTGTGTGTGATTTCTAGCGTCTGCGCAAATGCAATTTCTGGCGTCTGCACAGACTCGATTTCCAGTGTCTGCGCATGTGCAGACGTGATTTCTGGCGCCACAGAAGCGAGTCCCCGCGCCGTGCTGGTTTAGCACAGCACACGGGGACTCACTGAACGGGCAGCTCAGTTCGGGGGTGGCTTGTGCACCGGTTAACCGACCCCTGTGGGCCGCTTGTGGCCCATGGGCCTTAGGTTGCCGACCCCTGTTCAAGGGCAAAGTCCAGCATCAGTCTGCTGGATTTCACCTTTCCAGTTCTATTCTTTTGGTTTTCCACAACAGGTGGGAATCTGTTCAGCAAGATGATTGTGTTGTCAGCAAGCACATCTGTCGTGAAGAGTCGCTGTGCTCATTTTGCATCCATTTAAATACTAATCGTATGGCTACTTTACTCAGCAATGCTAAAATGATTCTGTTGTCATCTTTTACTGCTGCTGTGAAAGGATATTTGGCATACGTTTATGCTGTAATTGAATTGTCACAGACTGACAGTTTAACTCCAGCCTTTACATCCCCCCTCCTGGTGCATATTCAACAGGCCTCATGGAGAATGCACGCATAATCATTCCAGGAAGAGGGAATTGTGCCAGTCGATATACAGGCTTTGGGGAATGTAGATATCTCAGCTGAAATTTGCACATTCTCTGGCCATTATATATAATATCCAACAGACTCTGGGGGATGTACGTATCTTGACTGTATTTTGTACATTCTCTGGTCAGCATGCATAGTCACCAAGAAACATTGCCTTTCAGGCTGGGGCAGCTAATAAAATTGAAGCAACAGCATAAGCCCCAGCAGAAAATAAATAATTTATTGATTAGTTAAAAGGCAGATGAGCAATTAACCAAAAATTGCAGAGAGAAGAAGTGCCATGGTGCTTCTGCAGCAGCACAACTGGGTGCCTTCATCTGCCCCAGCTGCAACAAAACATATGTCTCCTGCATCAGTCTCTATAGTAGTAGTAGCAGTAGTAGTAGTAGTAATAATAATAATAATAATAATAATTAATAAATTTATTTATACCCCGCACATCTGGGTGGCTCCCAACAGAATAAAACTTCAAACATTAAAAGCTTCCCTAAACAGGGCTGCCTGCAGATGTCTTCTAAAAGTCAGATAGTTGTTTATTTCCTTGACATCTGGTGGGAGGGCGTTCCACAGGGCAGACGCCACTACCAAGAAGGCCCTCTGCCTGGTTCCCTGTAACCTCACTTCTTGCAGGGAGGGAACCGCTAGAAGGCCCTTGGAGGAGGACCTCAGTGTCCGGGCTGAACGATGGGGGTGGAGACGCTCCTTCAGGTATATATAGCCACAGCAGGCACTGCGAACATCCAAAGGCTTGACTTTACCCCCAAAGGCAAACTCTTCTATTGTCTCCCAGGACAGATGGATGCCAGCAAGATGATAATTGGCTGAGAACCCCAAGCAGTTCAGAAGTAGAGTAGGTGTAGACACAATGGGCCACCCTATGGTGTCATTCAACTGATGTTCAGGAGGGTCCCCCAATCCTCTGGAGCTTCAGGAGGGGGAGGGCAGAATTACTGAAACTTGCTTCTCTTCCCATTCCACTGACAGACGCCTTCTTGCTCTCTGCTGAGTGACACTGTTAGATATAACCCAATTGTATTAGCTTCATCCTCATAGTTATAAGTACATATAACTGAATCAAAGACATATGCTTCCCTCCTGCAGTAGACACAGCTCACCCCTCCTTCAGCCCCATGGTTTTGGGAAAGGGTGTGTGTTATTCAGATGGGGAAGCCCTGCAACTAGCAGTCCTGAAACTTGGGGCAGGAGGGTCAGCGCTTTGCAGTTCCTTGACCTGCTGCGGCAGCTTATCACTCACCGCATGTGTTGACAGGCAGAAGGGCCATTTGGAGAGTAATGGAGCCAGACGAAATCATTGTAATGAGGTTTATAAGGAGCAGGTCATGCTCAACAAACTCAATCATTTCCCCTGATAGAATCTCAAGCTCATCAGTGACCAAGATGCTGTGACCAAGGCAGCTAAGCATTAGCTGAGCATTGCTCCCAGATAAATTTTTATTTCCGTGGACATATTTACAACACTTCACTCGGAGATTAATCTTTTCCATGGGCTAAAATTTTGAAGCAAAGGCTTTTGTATCTCTCCCAGCAACTGGGACTATGTGACATCATCAGCAGAGTGAAAAGACGCCCCGTCCTCTTTGAGACTGGAACAACTGACTTCCAGACTGTTTTTTACCTGGTAAGTTGTCAGCAAAGATAATCACCCTTTGGAGGGATCAGCAAGGATAAAGATTGTACTGAAGTTTTGTTCAAACATACACCAGGATCTCCCTGTTCCTGGTCTTACACTCTATGCAGTTCTTCAACCTTGGGTACCAGATATTTGTTGGACTACAACTCCCATCATCTCTACTAGCTTAACCAATGCTCAAGGATGATGGGAGTTGTAGTCCGACAGCATCCAGGGACCCACGGTTAAAGAAGTTTGCACAAACTCCAGGACACAGACCACTGGCTGTCAGGCGGCCTTATTACATTATTCTTGTAAATGTTTTGATTTGTATGCTGCCTTGGAGACATTATGGGTGAGAGGCAAGAAACCCCAGCACAGATTAGTGGGGAAGGGATCCATAGCTGACTGGATCCAGGGATACATTCGGATGCATTGAGCAACAAATAGCCCCATACTTTTAAATGGAAAATTTTTAGCCTCTTTGCCTTATGGGATAAGGCAATGGCAGAATCCTGAGGTGACAAAATGGCATGTGCCATTCCTGACTGCAGGTGGAAGATCTTTTTAAAAACAAGTTTCCCACATTTAAAAAACCCCACAAAAACCTTCAACTATAAATTTTGAATCGTCCTTCCAGATGCATTTGTTTGCTTATTTTTTGAAACTGAAATGAAATATTTTATGTGGGAAGTGATCCACTATGGTACCCCCTACCTGCAGTGGTACGATCCATTCAACCGCCTCAGGATTTTACAAGGGGGGGGGGGACTTTGGTCTTTCAGATTTCAGTGGTGCCCTGTGAGAGGCCAAAATTCAGCAGCCCCCACCTTTTGCCTTCCATTCTGCACATAGCCGTGTTGGCCTACAATGCCCCCTTCAGAGGAGAGAAGGCCAATATATGGTTTTATGTATAGTTCTTATTATTTGGCTATGCAGCTTGATCCTATGGATGTTTATTCTGAAGCATGCCCCACTGATTTCAAACTGGGCTTACTTCCAAGTAAATTTAACGGAAGCCTTGCTTTCCTCGGACTTTATTCTTTAAGGATCTCAATTGTCATTACACAGAATGAATTATGCCATTTTGAGGGAGACGGTCAAGTGGGGCACGTTAATCCTTGTCATGTCACACGGCACCAGATTCTCCTGCAGCTTACCAGAAGCCCGTGGGCTCAGCAAAACTTGCCAAGTGCCTCCAGGTACATTCAGGCAAAAAGAAAATGTCTGCGTCAATGCTTGCTTGTGAGTGTGAGACAGGCACTGTGAAAAGAAAGTGAGGAGGCGGAGATAGCAAAAACTTCATTTTTAGCTGTGGGAGAAAACTCTCTCTCTGACCTTGTTGCTCTTTTAGGAGAAAGTGTGGCATTAGAGCGGAAACTGCTTTGTTCTGGGCAGTTCTGTGATGCCGCAATTGCGTGGCCAAATGAAGAAGACATAGGAACATAGGAAGCTGCCTGTCTGGTCAGTTTCACGAACAACTCTTCTAGGGCACAGCAAAGAAGAATGCTCCCATATTTTTTCCCTGGCATCTGGAATCTGACACTTCTTCTGAATTCATGCTGCGGCTGCGAAGGAAGAAACCGGAGCACCATTTCAGATAAGGGTGCCCAGCTTAAGCCATAGCTGCAAAGGAGGAATTGGGAGCTCATTTAGAAGCGGCTCCCAGTTCTCCCTTTGGAGAGGGGCTTGGACTTTCCCATCCCTTATTGTCAAATGACATCAGGTGTGGGCAAGGTGGGCGGGGTTCACTCCAAAGGCTTCATGGGCCAAATCCGGAGGCTACTGCTCTATTCTCCCTCCCCCCCTCAACAGACACTCAGTGGCCACAGAGCATAACCAGTACTCATTAGGCTGTTTTGGAGAGTCTCCCCACTCAGACCTTTTTTCCTATACATTTTTGTACTTCTGTTAACTTACGGTTACCCCCTCTCTCCAGCCGTCTGCTGATACCTCTTGCTGCTGCCTTAGGTATATCAGGAGTGGGAAACCATTGGCCCTCCAGATGTTACTGAACTACAATTCCCATCAACCTCAGCAAGCATGGCCAATGGCCAGGGGTGATGGGAACTGTAGTTGAGCAATGCCTGGCAGGCACTTTGAGAACGTGTTTTGCTATTAGAGTTCGCTGCAGCAACTACAGTCATACCTTGGTTTACAAACTTAATCCGTTCCGGAAGTTTGTTCTTAAACCAAACTGTTCTTAAACCAAGGTGTGCTTTCCCAAAGCAGCAGGGGACTCAATTTACAAATGGAACACACTCAACAGGAAGTGAAACATGTTCTTATTTCAAGGCAAAGTTCACAAACCAAAACACCTACTTCCAGGTTTGCAGCGTTCTTAATCCAAGTTGTTCATAAACTAAGCCATGGGTAGGCAAACTAAGGCCCAGGGGCCAAATGAGGCCCAATCGCCTTCTAAATCCGGCCCACAGATGGTCCGGGAATCAGCGTGTTTTTACATGAGTAGAATGTGTCCTTTTATTTAAAGTGCATCTCTGGATTATTTGTGGGGCATAGGAATTCATTTTTTCCCAAAAAATATAGTCCGGTCCCCCACAAGGTCTGAGGGACAGTGGACCAGCCCCCTGTTGAAAAAGTTTGCTGACCCCTGAACCAAGCTGTTCTTAAACCAAGGTACGACTGTATTCCAGATTATCAATAAGCCAACATGAGACCTGGCTAGCAAGCTACACACATGACATTGCAGCAGCTGCAATGACCAACAGGAGGAAGTGGCCTGCACTGGAGAAGAGAGACAAGTGGGTGACTAACGCCCCCCCCCCCACTGACAGTCACTTTCTCCCTAGAATCCCCCACCCAGCTTCCTTTGCCCATGGAGATTTTCAGACTCACGTTTGCTGTGAAATCCCCTTAGGCTGGTTTTAAATGTGAGAAGCATATTGACTCAGCTAGATCAGCCTCTGGCTATCCGGCAGAAGCATAAAGAACACTGAGCTTTAAACAGCACAGAATCCATTTTTGTATTTCAGTGGTCTAGCAGAGGAGAAATAAAGCAATTGCAAGGCTGATCTCTGTTCATGGGCAAAAGGGAGCATTAATCCTTGGAGCCAAATGCTTTTTTAAAGGTGTGTTATCTAGCCACCCATTTCTGGCTACTCTGGCTACTGTGAGGCCCATGCAGAGCTGGGCTCTCTCTTGGGAAGGTGGAAATAAGAGCATAGATGCAGCAAAAATAGCCCATAGTCCAAGCCTTACTCTAACAAAGTGCCACCATTTGATAGTATCTTGTATGCTGAGGCATGTAAAATACACCAAATGAATGTACATTTCACTGGCTGAATGTGCACCTTGGGCAGAGGAGATGACAGCTGATCTAGAGAAGAGGAACTAATGCTGTCTGGGGGTTGATGGGGCTGAGTCATGGGAGAGATTTGAAAGGAAAGCCTGGGGAGTTTGGCTAAATGACAAGTCACGACAAGGCAGTAGGAAGATGTGGGAAGTGTGGGGGGCTGAGATGTCAAGCGATTGATGGGTGTAACCCTAGCGAGGCAAAGAGAATGTAAAAGGCGGAGATGTCACACAAGCGACATGACTTGTTTCTGGTGCGCAGATTCAAGGACCCTTTCACTTCCCAGGTGCTGCTGACATTATTTCCTCATGGTGGTTTTGGGTCTGCAAAGAGCAGGCACAGTTTCTCTTGCAAATCTCAAGCAGCTCCTTCTCGCAGATATGTGTGCATGCCCATGCTGGAATCCCCTTTTGTGCAGGAGAATAACTGAGTCCCAGAAAAAGAAAGATGGCAGCACTGAACCTGGTTGGGCTTTATGTGACAGCTGAGAGACAGCAGGAGAGGAACTCACTCTAACTCCTTTTCCTTTCCATTACTAAAAGGCTGTCTGCTCTCAGGATAGCCAGTGTGGTGTAGTGGTTAAGAGTAGTGAACTCATAATCTGGTGAACTGGGTTTGTGTCCCTGCTCCTCCACATGCAGCTTCTGGGTGACCTTGGGCTAGTCACACTTCTCTGAAGTCTCTCAGCCCCACTCACCTCACAGAGTGTTTCTTGTGGGGGAGGAAGGGAAAGGAAAATGTTAGCCACTTTGAGACTCCTTAGGGTAGTGATAAAGCGGGATATCAAATCCAGACTCCTCCTCCTCCTCCTCCTCCTCCTCCTCCTCCTCCTCCTCCTCCTCCTCCTCTTCTTCTTCTTCTTCTTCTTCTTCTTCTTCTTCTTCTTCTTCGCAACAGATGAGAGGTCAGCAACAAGGCCAAGATTCTGGTTAACAGGAAGGATTGGTGGCCAAGCAGATTCACACCCTTTGGTGATAAGAAACTGTATATAAATGGCACTACAGATCTCTGGAGAGGACAGTCAGATGCTTCATCCCCTGAATTACAAATGCAGACCAGGCACAATCCTGCTGTGGTTTCACATACATACATACATGTGGAGGTGGTAGTGGGAGAGAGAGGAAGGGAAAATTTCTGAATGTTGCCTGATCTTTGTGCATCAAGATCAAATTGGTTCTTTAGGGAATAAATATCTGCATGTGCTGTACATCCCCATTGGCTGGGTACTTCATGTAATAGAGCCAGTTTCTACTGGTATAATTTAGTCCAGTCCTCAGAGCATCCCTGCCCATTCACCAAGTTGTGCTTGCTTTCTGGTGCAGTGCTGTCTTAGCCTCTAGAAGCCAGGTGCATAGTTTCCAGTGTGACCAAGAGACATGGGAGCAAGGTAGAGATGTAGAGGCGACAGATGCAAGAAGACCTAGCAAGAATTCCACTTGCCCTAACCCTTCTCTGCAAGCACAGGAGGATGTGTTAGGCAACTTTGTTAGTGGATAGCCAAGCTGCTGGGAGAAAAATACAGTACAGTGGTACCTCGGGTCACAGACGCTTCAGGTTACAGACGCTTCAGTTTACAGACTCCGCTAATCCAGAAATAGTACCTCGGGTTAAGAACTTTGCTTCAGGATGAGAACAGAAATCATGCGGCAGCAGCGGGAGGCCCCATTAGCTAAAGTGGTGCTTCAGGTTAAGAACCGTTTCAGGTTAAGAACAGACCTCCAGAACGAATTAAGTTCTTAACCTGAGGTAACACTGTGCCTGTTTCATTTTGGGGGTGGGGGGGATAAAAAATGGAAACTGTGCCCTCCTGTGTTAGACAGGGGAAGTGAACGGGATTCCAAATAAGCAGTAGGGGGGTGGGTGAGAAACAAATAAGAATTGGGGTATATTGGTGAGAAGGAAAGGTGTTCAATTCTTAATAGTTGACATGGGTTTGTTTCTTGTAAAGGACGACGTAAGTATTCGCCTTGTAGAGTATAAAAGTACTCATCCTAGAAAGAACTAAAGCAAAAACAAACCTTTAAAGAATGCCCACATTATGTGCATGCATGCATTTTGTCTTTTATTATGACTCATGTCCTGGGCACTGTCCAGTAGGTACCTCTGACAGTTGCCCAACTGTTTGATGCGCAGAGAGCAAGGGGGGTGTCAGCTCTGGAGAGAATCACATTTAACCAGCAATAATAAATTGGGAGAGTCTTGGGATAATGAGATTTACCTGAAGTTTATTCCCTTCTACTAAAGGCAAGCATGCAGCCATTTTTCCAGAGGAAGAAGCTAAAGCCTTACACCCCCTAAGAGTCCTTTTTATTATTTTATTATTTTGATAGCACTATATATAGTACAGCAAGCTATAAAAGTTTCATTCCCATCTGTTTCCTGCAAGCACCCATTCTTACTCCCACCTCATTATATGGATAAGTAAGCAGGATTTTAAAAAAATAAAATGATTTCACGGTGTTTCCTTTGCGAGGCAGGTCATTATTATTTCCATTTTACAGAGGCGTGACTTGCCTAAGACAAAAAAATGTGAATTAAAACATCTATTCACTCTTTTTGTACAGCACCTGGTGCCCTCCAGCTATTTTGGACTACAGCTGGATGCGACTAGTCTGAAACAGCTGGAGATCACCGAGTTGCCAAAGAAACAGCTACGCCCCTCCCACTATTTTTAAATAAATAAATAAATAAATAAATAAATACACGCTATTATTGGGTGAACCCTATTCTTTATCCATCAGAAATCACCCTAGCAGATCACTCACCCACCTTCCTTCTTCGCGTGTGGTCTTGTTCACACCCTTCGGATTTTCCACGTGTGCACGGAGGTCAGACTAGATGATCCCTGGGGATCTTTAAGATCGAATCCTTTCTCGACCAAATCTCAGGGCATTCTAGGATCAGGTCACAGTTCCAGGGCTCAGTTCTGCCTGGATTATAAAGGGTTAAGTGCCGGCTTCCGAGTGTCTCTTAGGTGACACTGCTCTCCGGTGTAGCGTTAGCACAGCCCCCTTCCCTCCCTCTCCCTTTGCTTTGTCTTCTGCGGCAGCAGCGTCCGCGGAGTCTCTCCTTTTCCGCGGGTGCTTTCTTATCACTGCTGTCCTGGCTGCTCTGGAGGAAGACGCTGAGGTGGAGAGCATCGGATCCCAGGTCATGAAGAAACCCTGACTGGTCCTTTTCTCCCTCCAGCAAGAACAGAAAAAGAATAAGGCTTCCCCATCTCCTCTGGCGGAAATTGATCCTTCCCCAGTTCGCTGCCTCCTTTTCTCTTTTGACCGTCATATTAACTTCTTATTCCCATTTTTAAAAAATCTTCCTGCCTCTCTGGAAAGGCAGCTGGATTTGGGGGGTATAATTCCTCCGTCTTGTCTAAGTTTCTGGGATCCCCCTCCCTCCCCGGAATTCCTCGTGCTTTTGTTTTCCTGAATGAATGAGGCTGATGAGTGATAATTCTAAAGCAACAATAGCCACCCATTGAAGAACCTGTCAAATCTTCTCAGCCAAGCAAGCTGACTTCCTTGTTCTCTCTCCTTCCTTCCGAAGAAATCCAAGCCCACCGCCAAGAACAGCAGGGCTGAGTATTGTGTTCCTCTGGGTAGCAAGTGCCCAAGAGTCCGTCTTCCTTGGGAGAGAATGGCTGAAGCTTCTCCCAGGACCTGGAGAGGATGTGATTCTGCTGGAGAAGAGGAAGCAGCTAGAGGAGCTAAAGCGAGCTGGCAAGGCTCTGCAAGAGAAGAATGGAGGGTTCTCGGAGCCGGGAAGTCACTGCCCCCCAGCCTGCAGCTGGGCCACAACTTGAACCCGCAGCCGGAAGAGGAGAGAGCCGAAGCAGGCCTGTCCCTAAGGGCACAGATGGAGGATCAGTTTCTGCACTTGACCATCAGAAAACAGGTGTCCTACAGGTAAGGGCTTCCTCCGGTCAAGTCACCAAGGGGGCTGGTTCTAGGAAAAGCAAGACGTTTCAGTGAGTCTTCAGGTGGTTTTCTGCTCACTCTGAATGTTTTGTGAACTACCAGAAAGCGGGTCTGGGGGAGACACAGGGCAGAGCAACATCCAAGTCCCGTGCATGTTTGCTTGCAAATAAATTCCGCTGAGTTTATGGGGACTCAGTCTCAAATCAGTGTGCCTAGGGTTGCAGCCTTAGTCTTTTCCAGTCAGCAACCCAAAGTCTACGTGTGTGTGTGTGTCTCAAGTACAGGAATAGCCAATGTGGCACCCCCTCCAGTTGTAGTTGTCCTGCAACTTCCATCATCCCTGATTGTTGGCCATGCTGAGGGAGGTCGATGCGAGCTGGAGTCCAATAACCACTTAGCTCCCCCTTTATCATGATAGATGGTCACAACAATTTAATATAACTAGGGAATTGATCGGCTAAATCAATGTAATTTTACCCTCGCATACCATCTCTTTCCCTTCCCCCTGAAAAACACTTTAAGCATCTGTGGATGGCAGAGAAATGTAAATAAGGAAGTGAGGCAGAAAAACTTCCGAAGTGTATGACTGGGAAACCTGGAGGCGGGGGTGGTCGAGAAAATAAATTTAAATCAGATACAGTCATTTGTGTTTCCTGTATTTGTCTCTGCCTTTGAAAGCACACCACCCCAAGCCGTTCTTTTTGGCTCCCTTATAGTGAGACTATCTACTTGGGTCTGTGCCAGTAGCCAACATGCCTAGCTGAGATCCCAGTCCATATACTCATGTCTGTGATGTCTCCAGCAAGGAGAAGCCCCATTCTTCTTGCTCCAGGGCAGGACTCCTGTTATGAACCCACAGACTTCATTCTAGCTGATGCCAAGACTTGGTGACTGCATTAGCGGAAGGGATCAGAAGGACACATGTACCTGTACGGGAGTAAAGTGGGGTGGTGGGACAAGAAAGTCGAAGGACAGCTGCCACTACATGGGCCTGTTAGTAATGGGAGAAACAAGGGAGTAAATAATTCGTACCCTGTAACCTAAGCTATTGTTTTTGTAAATTGTAAATCGGGTTTCCGTAGGTGACAATGTGAAAGCTTTCGAGCTGTTCTCTATTAAAGCTAAAAATAACTCCAAGTATATTACTTTGCAATGCCACTTTAGTTACCAGCTTTTTAATAACCCCATAGCACTTTCATTTGGTAGCATTAAACAAACAAAACTGGGTGTCACAGAATATAAGAAGCCATTGTTCACTGTGACTGCAAGCTCAGAGCTTCCCAGGTTGCTTGAAGAAGAGCTTTGTGATACTAAAAAGCTTGCCCATTCTCCGCCACAGAAGCTGCCATCGCCTTACCAGCCTTGCATGCTGACTCTCCCTGATCATCCCCATATAAACACTTCAGCAGTCAATAACTGAGGGCGGTTTGACGTGATTCACTGTACACTCATGGAGCAACCCTCTGTCCTGAACAGCGTATGAAGGAAAATACTTTATATAGAAAACATTCTTGCTTCATGGATACTAGTGTTCCTACTGCAAACAGATAAAATGGGGGTGACATACCCCCACCTTCAAACACCATTGCTTGCATCTGAGAAAGCTGATCTAATTATCTGATGAATTTGTATGTTGCAGTGATTCAAATGCTAGATTTAGATGTGGAAAATGCCTGGGCTTACATCCCCATTCAAGTATCATTCTCATTCAAGCTCACTGAAAGGACAAGTCACTTTCTCAACCTAACCTACCCTGCAGGGTTGTTGTGAAGCCAAAGCACTGCTCTGAGCTCATTGGACGGAGGGAGAGAGGCTGTAACTAACTAGTAATAGACTTGTGCTTAGGGTCTCCTAGAATGACTTGGGTAGCCAACTTTGTGCACAGCAGATCTGGGGTCCATGGGGGCTAAAATTCAGGAAAATGAATGGTGCTGCTATAGCACATGTGATCCCCACAGTATACATTGTTACCTTAGGTTACATACGCTTCAGGTTACATACGCTTCAGGTTACAGACTCTGCTAACACAGAAATAGTACTTCGGGTTAAGAAATTTGCTTCAGGACGAGAACAGAAATCGTGCTCCGGCAGCGCAGGGGCAGCGGGAGGCCCCATTAGCTAAAGTGGTGCTTCAGGTTAAGAACAGTTTCAGGTTAAGAATGGACCTCAGGAACAAATTAAGTTCTTAACCCGAGGTACCACTGTATATGGACAAAATGCTTCATTCAAGGACCAGGAAAGGCATATCTCTGGCTTCTCACAGGAAGAAGATTGTTGCCCAAGGAGAAATGTTTCCTTGGACACTTAATGGTTACCGTATTTTTCGCTCCTAAAAAGTAAGAGGAAATGTGTGTGCGTCTTATGGAGTGAATGCAGGGGGGAGGCAGGCAAGAAAAGCCCCCAAGAGCCGCACACAAGCTCCGCGTGGCTCTTGCGGGCTTTTCCCCAGGAGGGAGTAGGGACTGACACAGCCAGTTAGTCCCTTCTCCCTCCTTGTTGAAAAGCCTGCAGGAGCCGCGCACTCCTTAAAGGGTGCACGGCTCCTGGGGGCTTTTGAGGGAGGCGGGGGAATTCCCCCACCTCCCGCAAAAGCAGGGAGAAGCGGACAGGCTGCACACAGCTGGGGAATAATATTCCCCCCCCCCCGATTTCCCCCTCTAAAAACTAGGTGTGCCTTATGGTCAGGTGCGCCTTATGGAGTGAAAAATATGGTATGTGCCAGAACATCAAACAGAGGTTGTGGAAAGTTGCTGTTCAAATGCCCCGGCTCAAAACATTTAGCCATTCTTAGCAGGTGTGCAGCATGATCTGTGAGCTATGCTCTAGAAACTTTGCGACAGCCTTTGCCAACCCTGTGCCTCCATATGTTTTGGATGACAATTCTCATCAGCCCCAGCCAGCGTGGGCTAGGGGGAGTTGTCACCCAAAATATCTGGAGAGCACCAAGGGACCTTGAGAGTCATCTGGTCCAACTCTCTGCAATGCAGGAATCTCAGCTCAAGCATCCAGGACAGGTGGAAACATGGGCATAGTCGTGGGGGGGGCAGCTGCCCCCCCCATCATGTAAATCAATAAAAATACTTAAGTAATCCCCAACATAAATCCTGGCTATGCCCATGGGTGGAAAACTCTGAAGGAGAGTCCACCACCTCCCAAGGGAGACCATTCTGCTGTCAAACAGCTCTTACTGTCAGAAGCGAAGGACTGCTTCCAGATTACACACTGCTTATTAATGCCACCATTAAGTGCCTTATTGTATGTTGCAGCTGGACACTGGGGGGCTACCTTAAAGCCAGAGGCATGACTTGCCCTAACATGGTGCCCCCTAACATGGTGCACACAATGGTGTACTTTCTGAAGCTTAAAAGCATTCTGGCCTGGATGCCACCATGAGTCAGGGATTATCAAGGCTGGGAAAGGGAAGTGAACAGGATTTGCCTTCCAAGCTATACTTCTCCAGGTGCGCAGGGTATGTTTTATGAATGGATTAGCTTGCTGCAATTATCCCAGAATCCCTGTGGGAGAAATGGAACGTATTGCAAACTAATATGAACCATTTGGATTTGCTGGGAAGCTGCTTCATCGTCCTATCTGGCCAGGGGTTCTTTCGATAGAAAGTTCTGAAAACTCCATCCTTGAGTTCCAATTTTCTTCTGATTGGGACCATTAGCAAACTTTGTATGCCTCTTCTGATGACCCAAAAACCCCCCACCCTTCACACCTATATTTTCCACCTGAAACACTTGCAGATTCTAGTTATAATTAATTCTGTGATAGTTGTTGAAAGTGACTCATGGAGTTGTCAGTCAGGACAAAATGTTCAAAACGTCGCTTTTTAAGCAGTCAAGGATGCATACAGACACCTTTTAGGCACAGAAAACTTGTTCTGTTTGGGATGTGTGTGTGTCTGTGTGCCGCAGCCTGTTAAATGCTTTAAGAAGAAAATATATCAGTCTGTGTCAGAATATCCTTTATTAACCAACTCAGCAGCAGCAGTAGAAGCAACAGCAGCAGCAGCAGCAACAACAACAACAACTCTGGGCAGCTTTCAACAAATTAAAATACAATATGACATCAAACATTTCAAACTTCCCTGAACAGGGTTGCCTTCAGATGTCTTCTAAAAGTCAGATAGTTGTTTATTTCCTTGACATCTGATGGGAGGGCACTCCACAGGGTGGCTGTATTATTCATGCCAATAAACTTTCTGACCAGAATGGAAGGAAGATCAGCATTTTAGATCACTGTCCAACCTGGAATCTGAAGAAAGAAATTAAGGCAGAGACAGGATGATGAGCCTGGCAATGTCTCTAAACCAGAATTGGTCTTGTGCAGAAAGCCAGGCCTAGCCACTGACACACACTGTTGCAGTACAAAATGCAGGGCCAGTCTTGACTCTTGGGTTGTTATCTAGTAAGCGGCTGTGTAGTGTAGCAGATTACGCAACTGGGATTGTTAGGAGTAAGAATCAGGACACAGAACAATCCTAGTGAGATGGAATTTAATATTCAGGTTTTGCATACAGCAACCATCCGGCTCTCAGTACTTCTCTGTCCTCCTTAGATTTATTTAAGTCCTGGGATAGCTCAAACCTGTGATTAACGCAGGGCATTCCGAAATGCTGGAGCTGCTGTAAACATTACAGGTGGGGGAATTTGGATACAGCAAGGGAGTGCCAAGAGTGAAAAGTTCCAGGTGATGTTATCACATTTGTATGTCAGTCTGTGCTCACAGGTTAGCACATGCAAATGCAGACAAATTCAAGCTATTTGCAAAGAGGAAAATTGAGATGCTCCTGTTGCCTAACACTGCAGATCCTCTAAAGAACACCAGACAGATGGCAGTCTTAACCACCAGGTCCAAAGAGAACCCAGGCAGGAGGAAATCCATGGGCACATCAAAGGAGTTGGATGTGCAGGCATAACCCAGTACATACAGCACGCTGTGAGCTGTTCTAACCACCTCCCATTCCTCCAAAGCATTTGTCAAAAAATGGAGGACTGTAGGATCAGGGTCAGCTCTATAGTCTTCCAACTAGAATGCAGGAATCCCAGCATGCCGGACCCTGCTTAGCTTTGCAAATGTGCTAGCAGTTTTATTGCTGCACCACTGTTTTAAGAATGTATTTTGCGGGTGGCGCTGTGGTCTAAACCACTGAGCTTCTTGGACTTGCCGAATGGAAGGTCAGCAGTTTGAATACGTGTGACGGAAAGAGCTCCCATTGCTCTGTCCCAGCTTCTGCCAACCTAGCAGTTCGAAAGCACACCAGTGCAAGTAGATAAATAGGTACCTCTGTGGTAGGAAGGTAAACGGCATTTCCATGCACTCTGGTTTCCGTCATGGTGTCCTATTGTGCCAGAAGTGGTTTAGCCATGCTGGCCACATGACCTGGAAAGCTGTCTGTGGACAAATGCCAGCTCCCTCAGCCTGAAAGCGAGATGAGCACCGCAACCCCATAGTCGCCTTTGACTGGACTTAACCATCCAGGGGTCCTTTACCTTTTACCTTTACCTTACTATTTTGCAGTGGGGGGTGTGTGTTGGCATGAGGATTAGCAAAAGGCTCCCTGGAAAGAGGATGGCTGAGCCCAAAAAGATTGTGATACAACTCCTGCGAAGGCAAAATTTCCTCAGCCTGTCCGAGACCCCACGTTTCACGTCATGTTAACTGCCTATGGGCACTTCCTGCCAGTCCTCTGCCTGCTCTGCTCCCCCAGCCGGCAGAAGGGTAGAGGGTGGCAACATCAGCCTTTTACGTAAAAGAAGGAGGAGGAGAAAAAGCACGCTTGATATTTTTAAGGACTTGGAAATAAATGTTTCTTCCAGAAATAGAGAGAATGTGGTGTGTGTGGAGGTGTCTCTGGCGGGGGGAGCGTGGGCTGCCGGAGCTGGTTATATATAGCACTTCCCGAGCCAAGCCTCTTAGCAGCAATGGATTTGCAAGGCTCGCTGGTTCCAGCCTTTGCGGAAGCGGCTGCAATAAATACCTAAGTAGGTTTCATGTTTATAAACCTGATTTTAGCAGTGATTCACTGGGGGGATTTGGGGAAGTCATTCAGAGAAGCAAGTGAGACAAAAGCTTCTCGGCCCACTAATTGGCCACTAGTTCCACTAATTGCCATATTGCACATTACAAAACTAGGTAGGCTGCTGCATGGGTAGCATAACCATGGAAGGATTTCATAATCTGTGAGGGAGACAAGCGGTGCTTCGATTACACTGGGGCAGCCCCCTTAGCTGCTGTTTTTAGAAATGTATGGGGGCACAATTTGTCTGTAATTGTCTAGCAGGTGTTAGGCAGAGAGGGTTTGTAAATTTCATTAAGGCCCCCTACTTTTCCTCACATTATTCAAACGACTTCTGAGACCCTCGGTGTGTACACACTGAAGCAAGCGAGCGGCAATTGCCCCCAACACCGTACAGTATGTAAAAATAAAATGTGTATGCCTTCTTACGGATTATAAGGTATGACATAATATAGGTACACACTGTGTGCTTGGATGAAGCAGCCGATTATGGGTAAAATTCATGTGCCCGTATTTTTTTGCCACAAGGGTGCTTTTTTCATTCCTCTGCCCCGCAGCTGACAAAAGGCTGAACATGTTTTCAAGCTTGAACAAGTGAGGCAGCCTGGCTTGCTGAATTCATATTGTGTGGGCTGAACCATTCAGAGGCTTCAAATGTTTGCGAATGTTCATCATCAGTTGACTGCAAAATATCACCTTGCAGTGGGAGGGCGGGGGCGGGGGTGGGAATCTAAATGATACTCAAAGCATAACTGAGGCTTGGGATATCCACCAGTGCTCAAAAAGGACTCTGTGGAAGTCAACTTTTAAAATGTGGATTTGTGACTCTATTAATCTCTCAGCATCCCTTTGGCCTACATCAGCACCTGAGCCATTACAATCCTCACCGTACTCAGGTATTGCAAACACAAGGGAAAGCACTTCCTGAAGCCCTTAGCAAAGTCTATGGCTAGTTTGGCTGGTGCAAAGAATCCTGGTGCCAACAGATCAGATTTCTCAAAGGGTGGAGTCAGCACCTCACCTTGAGTAGAAGAGGCCTTATGGCTTTTATCTGCCAAGACTGCCAAAAGTGCTTATTAGAGTGGAGTAAAATGGTAGGGAACAATATACCCTCCAACATTTCTCTGATGAAAATAGGGACATCCTATTCAACAACAACAACCATTTTCTTTATACCATGCCCATCTGACTGGGTTGTCCCAGCCACTCTGGGTAGCTTCCAATATATATCACAACATAATAAAGCATTTAACATTAAAAATCTTCCCTATACAGGGCTGCCTTCAGATGTATAATTGTTTATCTCCTTGGCTCGGGGGTCACGTAACTCCATACATTCCAAACTTTATTTGATGAAAATGGGGAAATCCTAAGGAAAAGTGGGACATTTCTGGGATCAATTCAGAAAACAGGATGGCTTCTGTAAATCTGGGACTGTCCCTGGAAAATAGGGACACTTGGAGGGTCTGGAACCAGTAACACACTCAAGGCTTAAATAGGGACTTGAAACAGTTGGACTGCAATTCTGTACCCACTTTCCTTAGAGTAAGCCCTATTTAAATACATTTGACTTAATTTTGATTATAGGATTGCAGAGATAATCTCATTTATATAGTAAAAGGGTGTGCTGGGAATGACCCATGTGAATGGACAGAAATGCAGCAACCCAGCCTCAGATGTTCAACTTTAAAACTGCCTGGTGACTGGCACTTGAGTTGCTGATGAGAACAAGCAGTAGATTTCTCCTCCTGCCAACAATGTGTCTAGCTCTGTGTAAGGTGTAGCCGATCGAAGGGCCACATTCTCCTTTAGCCACTGCTGGCTGTGGTGAAATGTGATGAAATCAAAATGGCATTAAAATTTTAAAATACAGGTAATTTGATGACTGGGAAGTGTTAAGTTCTGTCAAGCCCAAAGCTTTGCCTATGTGATAGAGAGACTGGATTGTTTTCCCTGCAACTTTTTGTTCTTTTTAACGCATCCTTCTTAGAACCAAATACCGTATTTTTCGCCCCATAGGATGCACCGGCCCATAGGACGCACCTAGTTTTTTGGGGGGGAAATAAAGAAAAAAAATTATTCCCCCCCCCCAGGCGCTTGCGGGGCCGGCAGCGGGGAGAAGCGCTCTTCTCCCCGCTGCCTACCTTCAGACCAGGTCCGGGGACAGCTGGAAGACGCGCTGCGCCTCCCCACTGTCCCCCGAGCTTGTGGGGCTGGTGGTGGGGCTCTCCTGAAGCCTGGAGAGCGAGAGGGGTCAGTGCGCACCGACCCTTCTCGCTCTCCAGGCTTCATCGAAAGCCTGCATTCACCCCATAGGACGCACACACATTTCCCCTTCATTTTTGGAGGGGGGAAGTGCATCCTATAGGGCGAAAAATACGGTACCTCTCTCGCTTTTGTTACTCTTTCCTTTTCATTTCTCTTCTCTTCCCCATTTCTTCAATCCCTCTCACTTTTTTAGCTTTCCAATCCCCGCCCCCATGTTTATTTACCCGTTTTCTCTTTGTTTCTTCAGCCTTTCTTAGAAGCAGGTCTTCTCCAACTTGCATCCTGCACTCACCCCCTTGCTCCCTGGCAGCTCCAAAACTGCCTGGCTCCTAAATTTTGCACACACAAAACATGTATCACTGTGAATAAGAGATATGCTTTTTATGCTTTCCTCATCCATTGTTCCTTGGCTTAAAAATGCTTGTGTCTTCCTGTGAATACTCAGCGGATAATAAACTCCCAAAATCCGCTCTTGGGAAATGTCTTTATTGGGACCCACCAAAATGTCACAAAAAGTGTGAAGAGGGTTCTCTAATGCCCTTTTGGGCCCTTTCCCCTGATATGATCCTTCATATGGAGCTAAGCATCACTTTTCTCATCTATCCCTTACTCTTCCTGCATGGTGGCCTCTTTACCTCTACACTCTATGTTGCAGACAGATGGGTTTGTTTACCTAGTAAGCACTAGCACTAGAGGTCAGGAGTTGCAGGAACACAAGCCTACTTGTTATCCTTATCTCTTAGGCTTATCAACTATTCCTGTGGTAGGTGCAGGGACACTAGGGAGGCTACAGGTAGGTAGCCGTGTTGGTCTGCCGTAGTTGAAACAAAACAAAACAAATATAAAAAATAATTAAAAAATACTTCAGTAGCACCTTAGAGACCAACTAAGTTAGTTATTGGTATGAGCTTTCGTGTGCATGCACACTTCTTTTCAGCCCTATTTCAGCACTTGGCTGTGACACAGAAGAGGGCAAATACCTGTTCGCAGCTGCCCCAGAGAGCAGAGTTAAGGGTAGATTTCAGAGGAACATTAGGAAGAAACTTCTTGATGGCCAGAGCAGTTTGACATGAAGGGCACTTGCCAGGGGTGGGCACTCTCCCTTGCTCGAGGTCCTTCAGGCAGAAGCTAGGCACTCATTTGATAGAGGATATTCTGAATTGAGAAGTTTGGAATAAAGGTCTTTCAACACTCCTATTGATTCTGCATCGAGTGTGGTTTCCACTGCTGGTTTGGGAAGCAGTGTACACATGGTGCTAGCCACAAGCCACTTCTATCCTGTCATTTGTTAGGAAATGCTGCATTTTGATGCATTTTCCCCCAAACTTGTTTCAATTCAAACTGAGAAAAAGAATGAGCAAGCTGTGTTTCAAGCTGGTAATGTGTACACAGCCCAACTATATGAGTCTATGAACCAGAGAGACACATTCTCTGAATTCTAGAAGTTTCACCCGTTTCCCTAAACAGCCATCTCTTTCAACAGATCCCACACTAATGTTGCTCCCATGATGTAACCATCACTGTAGCTCTTCTGCTCCCCAAAACTCCCAGAGCAGCAGACAGGACATTTGTTCAGTGTTGTCACTTACTCTGCCTGTTTCTCTGGAGCTGGCAGCCATTATTATTATTACAGTGGTGCCTCGCAAGACGAAATTAATCCGTTCCGTGAGGCTCTTCGTATAGCGGTTTTTTCGTCTTGCGAAGCAAGCCCATTGACAGCTTAGCGGATTAGCGCTATTAGCGGTTTAGCGGCTTTTAGCAGATCAGCTGATAAGCGGCTTAGGGCTTAGGAAAAGGGGGAGGGGGAACCCCGCAGGAACTCGCAAGACATTTTCGTCTTGCGAAGCAAGCCCATAGGGAAATTTGTTTTGCGAAGCGCCTCCAAAACGGAAAACCCTTTCGTCTAGCGGGTTTTCCGTCTTGCGAGGCGTTCGTCTTGCGGGGCACCACTGTATTATTATTATTTTTATTATTATTATTATTATTATTATTTTGTTTGATTTGGTGGTGTGCTTTATGTTTTATTGATTGTTTATGACTACTTTTGTTATGTTGCAAGCCACCTTGAGCACAGTTTTAACTATGGGAAAGCGGCATACAAATAAAATTATGTATGTATTCTTATATATTTTATTTTTACCCCCATCTCTTTCCCTGATGGGAATTTCCAAGGTGGTTTGGAAATTACCCCAGATGGAAATCATTCTTGTAGGATCTAATTCTACTTCCAGAATTTAGGATTCACTGATTCTTTTGATCCTGTGCTCTCCAGAGTTTAATGCTTCACTGCAGCAGCTGTTTACAGCGCAGCACTATTACAGTGTGGAACATATAATCATAGAATTGTAGAGTTGGAAGGGATCCTGAGGGTCATCTAGTCCAACCCTCTGCAGTGTGAGCTTAAATATGTTTACATGGAAACTTGCTGAGTTCAGAGGTACTTACAACTTGATAAGGACTGAAGGTTTGGTTACACAATAGCAGGGAAACAATTGAGACACTTCTTAAGGTGCATAATGGGATGTTCTGGGAAGAGATGAGGTTGTGTAGATTTAGAAAAATAGAAAAATAATAATAATGAGATTTGTAACCTGTCACTTATTACTTGCATCTTAGAAATCTGCTTTAGACTGCCTGAGCACAAAATGTAATTTTCCATGAGGACCTCTTAACTACACAAAGGCATGACAACTTGGTTCCCGGTCTATTTATTGGAGTTTCCTTTTCATCTTCACGTGCTTGACAAGTTATCACAGCAGGGAGGGTGACAGTGTTGTAATACCAGTGGTGGGATTGTAGTGTTTGCTAATGTAAACACATCACTTATGCCTTTGCAATGAGAACCACAGACTCAGCTGTTTTATGCAGTGATATAGCACTTTTTAAGCTCAGACCATGAGTTTGCAAATTCTGAAGTTTTGAGGAGAAGCACAGAAATAAGGAAGATCACAAGAAAGATCACAAGACAGCCCAGAGAACATTTCTAAAAATTGGTGGAGGAGTATGAGGAAGAAAAACCTAGTACAGTGGTACCTCAGGTTACAGACTCCATTAACCCAGAAATAGTACCTCGGGTTAAGAACTTTGCTTCAGGATGAGAACAGAAATCATGCAGCAGTGGCGTGGCAGCAGCTAAAGTGGTACCTCAGGTTAAGAACAGTTTCAGGTTAAGAACGGACCCCCAGGACGAATTAGGTTCTTAACCTGCGGTACCACTGCACAATGAGCTTGCTATCTATACAAACCCAATGAAATACTTGCAAAGCTCTAGCTCTTTCACTACCTCTTGTAGCCCAAGGATCAGGGCTGTATATAGTCTATGATTCTGCTATTCCACAGGTAGAACAAGCACAGACATTGTCATGGAGTCCCAAATTCAGTAACCTGAGGGTGCTTCTAGATGAAAGGTTTCTGGCATAAGAGACTCTTAGCTTTCAAGCTTTCATGCACCTTCAGAAATAGTTTTGAAAGTGACTGGTCAAAGCCTGAAGAGGTTTGAGTAAACTGAGGCTATGTACACATTAGCAGATTAAAATTCAGCAAGGTCGTTTCTCTCTTGCATGTTGGACACATCAGAGAGGGGGTGGAGATGACTTCACCAATGTGCATTATGTTGGTGCAAGAGAAATCTATATCTATCTGTCTATCTGTCTGTCTTTCTGTTTATTTGTCTGTCTGTTAATGAATTCCTGGATACTAGGATCCAGGTTGGGGGGAAATACTCTTTGCTGAGAGAACCCCCGCAGAGATTTAAAATAACAAAATATGCGGAAAAGTAAAGCATGAAAATATAGGAGGTTTAGACCTTTAAAATATGCCCATGTGAGTTCCAAAACTTCCCTCTTTCCCCAGAATAGGAAAAGGCCACACATTTGGTAAGTGTGCAAAAGTACGGTATATGTAGGTCTGCAGATGTCAGCTTTCTTTTGTGCAGTACTAGGATTACCTTGGCATTGTTGTTTTCAGAACAAAGTACAAAGCTCAAAAGCTTGCAACCTGCCAACTGTATCACATTGAAAGATAATTATCTCTACAGGGTTTGATGTGCTCAGTGGTGCAGTTAGCTAATTTCAGACTCTGGACTTAATGGTCTTATCCCACCCACTTTCCTTTAGGTGCTAGTATTACTTCATTTCAAAATCTGATAAGACAACTCTGCTGATCTGCCCTCTTGGTCATTCTTCTGAATGGAGCCCTAGACGCCTGCCCCAAAGTCCTGCCCTGCTGGAGCCAACTAGGACATACTCCCCTTTCCGTTTTGAATCTTATCCACAAACGCCTCATAATTTCCTTCAGCCTGATCAATACCCCATGCCTTACAGTTCTTTATTCTCTGGAACTGTCACAGTAGCCATGGCCTGTGCCAAGCACTCCCATCGTAAACAGGTGCAATGCTGCTAAACAAAGGCACTTTGTGCAGCCAGGATGTGGGGCTCCTACTGTGAGCTGTCCCTGCTGCTGCATTGCGTGAAGTCTCAGTGGCCTTGCTGTGTGCCACTTTGACAATGGTGAAGCCTGGAACGCTGCTGTCATTGTGTTTGTAGGCTGGGAAATGAGATGCAGGAGTTACATCCTCCGCTCCCAGGTGGGAAGACATGTGCAGATGGGATGGATGCTTTATGGGAAGGGAGTTTGATGAACAGTTCTTTCCGGCTCAGCCTTCCCTTTGAATCCTTTTTAAAGCATGCTAATCAGCCTTCATAGAATAGCATAATCAAATCCCCATTTGCTCCCACCAATCTGTGTCTACAGCTCTTTGACGTGAGCCTGTGTTTCAGCATCTCTTAAAGCAAAAAAATAAAAAAAAGTGTTCGCAGGCCAGCGCTTCATGAATACAACTGCTGTGCTGCCCTTCAACTTGGACAACACTGCTTTTTCCAAGACCCGGTGCCAACTAAAAATCCCCAAAAAGTGAGATTTGCCACTTCTGGCACAGGTGGGAAATCAATGGGTACCAAAGGGAGCAAGTTCACACCCTTGCATTACTCGCTGGGCACTGCTATAGATTCCTAATTGTTATTATTATCAGACCTGGTGCTGCCTGAAAGATTTGTAGCAGCTGATGTGTAATGACTGAACACAGCTCTTTGCGAGTCCAGTTTGCAAGAGTTCCAGCAGGGCACAGGGCAAGGGAATTGGTGACTTAGGCAAAGTATATACATATATATATATGCTCAAAGAAAGAGGAAAGGAACAGGTTCTGGGATTCTTGGTGAGACCTGGTGGGGCAGGCATAGGCAAACTGAGCCTTCCAGTTGTTTTGGGACTACAACTCCCTTCATCCCTAGCTAACAGGACCAGTGGTCAGGGATGATGGGAATTGTAGTCCCAAAGCATCTGGAGGGCCAAGTTTGCCTATGCCTGTGGTGGGGACTGGGAAAGCACCCTCTGAAACGTACTAGGCTTTAGCAGTCTTCTGACTTTGTGTCTCACTAGCGCTCACTGCAGCTCACTCTTCTCTTGCTTTTTCCTCTTCAAATAAGGCTAGGCCTTGCAATACGTGATTGACTCCCCCAGTGCAAGAGGCTGCTCTATCTCCCAGCTTGAGCCTGGCTTTGTCAGGATCTTTTCTGAGCCCACTTGCTTCTTCAGATAGTTTAGGTAGCTGAACAATTTGGAGGTAGTCGCCCCCATGTTTTTCCTCTTCCCTTGGCAGATGGCTTCACTTGCTAATGCTTCCTCCTTCCTTTGGCTGGAAACTTTCCCAAAGGGATTATTGAGCAGCCTGCAGGAACCGACACATGGTGCACATCTCTGTTGTGCTCTCTTCCTGCCAATCCCACCTCTTCATTCAGTCGATTGGCCTTTGCTTGGGAGTCTGTTCTTCTCTGCCAGGCTGCATATGGCTCTGTCCTCCCCTCTCAGCTTGTGGGCACCGCTTCCTGCGCTTAGCATTTTCAGATGCACAACGGAGGGCAGGAACAATCTGTCTGGCTTAGCCTAACCACTGGCTGATGCTCGATTTGTTGTTGATTGAGAAGGACTAGCACCAAAAATCTACAGGTTGCCCTATAAGGTGGGCGGGATGGTGGGAACCTTTCTGAAATGTGTGCTTGTTGGCTGTCTTATCTGGGTCAACTGAACTGATCTCTGTTGCTTGTCATAATATTATCCGGCTTTGTGTGCAAGAAAGTGTAACAAGCCAACTGCTGCCCAGAATTTCCCAGGTTCCTTGCAAATTGCACAGGCTTGACAGTACAGTATACATTTCGGATCGGCAGTACATTCTGTGGCCAGGAAAGAATGGATGGACTAGAATGGGAGGTCTGTTCTTCTCAGGAAGCATCGCTATCCATGATGAACACACCCAGAGAACTGGGAACTGGAGAATTCTTAACAGGATTTCTCTTGCCTTCCAGCAGATTCTAGCAGGGACCTTGGCTTTTGTCACAGAGCAAAACTGATGCAGCTTAGGGTCTTCAAAAGTTTAGCAGTGATTATGGTGGGGATGTGAAATTTATGTGTTCATTTGCTTTTTAGTGCCTACCTGGCCTTCGAAAGACAACAAAAGCAGCTTATGGAGGAACAGCAGCAAAATAACAGTTAAAAGATTCAAAAGCAGGCATTGTGAGAAATTCTAAATGTGTCAGAAGGGTTTGTAGATGACAGAAACATTCTATTCTGATAACCAGAGCAGCTTGGGTTCAATCATGCGCTTCCTGGGTTCACTGCCCACCATTCACAATCTCTACATGGCCTCAATCAATGTTCTGACAAGCCATGCATCCCCCACAACTCACCTTTCCATTCTGGAACCTTGCACCATCTTCTGGCAGAAACCTGCACCTGCAGTTCCAAATCTTTTCATTGCCACTGAATATGCTGAGAAAACGCATGGCAGGAGGCTTAAACATTCTAAAGTAATACATACATTCTGAAGTAGTACATACGTTCTAATTTGTTGTTAAAGGGAAACTCTTGTGTTATGGTATATGCAATGCCTAATAATACATTTAAAAACCTACAGATCTTAAGCCAGTAAGAATGTACACTCTCAGAGTCTGTTATATCATAATAAAGCATGGTTTAAAATGCTACAAAGGCATGTGCATAAGGCAGCATTTTCTACATTCCATGTTCAATGCTGCAGGACACAGTTAAACACATTAAGCGCCCCTGGAAAAGGCACCTTTCCCCTACCACTGTGCAGAGAAGACTGAGCAGTTAAGCTCCCACATGGGATGGCTCAGCTGGTAGACCATGAGACTCTTAATCTCAGGGTCATGGATTCAAGTTCCATGACGGGCAAAATATCCCTGCATTGCAGGGGGTTGGACCAGATGACCCTCAGGGTCCCTTATAACTCTACAATTCTATGGTTTCTGTGAGTCATGTGGATTGTTTGGAACTGGCACAGGCTGAATGCCATTCTTCTGTTTATTGATGGAGGGTGATGTGTTCAAGATGTAGCATGCACGGTCTCTTTAATGTGCAGATGTGTAGCAAGAAAATCCCCAAGTATCCTTAAAGCTCCTTAAAACTGATACCACCTGGCAGCCCAAGGGCCAGCAAGTGCACTCTACAGAGCAGAAAGTCTCAAACTGTGTCAGAGGTGATTTTAGGGTAGCATGATCGGTACAGTTGCTCTGGGCACCGCCCTGCAGGAGGGGCGTCAAAACAATGCTGCAGAATAGAGCATGAGAGGTGGGGGGGTGGGGACACACACTGAACTTTAGAGCCTAAAATCTGCCTCTGATTGTGTTCTATGGACAACTTGTGGCTCATGAGCTCCATTCAGGAAAAGCTGTGGAACAGTCAAGAACAGCTGCACTTTTTACAGTATTTTTTCTTCTTCTGGTGACAGTGATCACAGTGCGTTGCTCAACAAAACAGGCGGATCCATCTCTTTACAAAGGCAAGACTGTAGTTATTAAAATGTAAATTATGTATGTGCTTTAATTTGTAGAACAACAGAAGTTTATTAAGTAGTCCACTGAGACCCACAGCAATTTTCAAGTGGTCCTCAGGGGAGAATGTTTGAGAATTGTTGCTGTACATCAGCGGGAAACACCCTTCTTAGTGCGACTGTTTCTGTAGATACTGTTGGAGCCAGTCTCCTTTTGGTGCTGCTTCTACCACTGCCACTGTAAGCTATGGCTCTTTCAACATCACAGCCTAGTGCACTCCTTAAAACGCTTCACATTAAGCATTTAAATTAGCTAGCAGCACCATTATTTAAAGCACCCCAAAGCACAGTGTAAATACTGCCTTGAGATTTCTGCATGCTCCGGGTTCAAAATATCTCTAAAAGATGGGAAATGATCTATAATGAAATTAAGAAAATCCTTAAGTGGACATTTGTAAAGAAACCGGAGGCTTTTCTCTTGGGCATGGTCGGCCAATTGGTACCAAAGAAAGATAGGACCTTTTTTATGTACGCAACAACAGCAGCAAGAATCCTTTTGGCGAAGTATTGGAAGACTAAAGAACTACCTACTCTGGAAGAATGGCAGACCAAGGTGACTGAATTTATGGGACTGGCAGAGATGACCGGCAGAATCCGTGACCAGAAGAAAGAGACAGTGGAGGAGGACTGGAAAAAATTTAAAATCTATCTTAAAAATTGTTGTAAAATTTCGGAATGTTAAGATGTCAGGGGATTGGACACTAAGAATTACAGCTATAAATCGAAATTTATAAAGCAGAAACTCTTTTTAAAGAGAATTAAAGATAAAAATGGGATGAAGAATTGCTAAAAATTTTGAAATTTGGATGCAGTGAAGGGGAGGTTTGGGGAAGTCGCATTATGTTTGTTTTGTTTTTTCTTTATGTTGTAAAATCAATAAAAATTATTATAAAAAAAAAAACAAAATATCTCTAAAAGAAATCAGTTACAACCATTCCACTGATTTTGTTAAAGCTGGATCACACTTATTAGGTTTTGTGGCATTCATCTGAACATACATGTCCTCCATAGTCAAGGTATGCCACATTCATTCCTGAGTAAATTCCCACAGATCTTATGCTTTTTTTTACCCACTCTTCAAATGCAAGACTTTTTCAGGTGATATTAAATCCCATACATGTTTGTGGTGTGTGTGTGTGTGTGTGTGTGTGTGTGTGCTGTAGTTGCATTAGCATGGACCCAGCACCAACAGCATGATATCCTGGTCTCTTGGAAAGGGATGGGATGCAATTAAGAACATAATAAAATAAAGGAAGCCTTGCTGGATTAGACCAAAGTCCATCTTGTCTAGTATCCTGTTTCCATCTGTAGCCAGCCAAATACCTTCAGGAAGCCCACAAACAAAGCATTAGCAGAGCCGTCCTGTCATTTGTTCTGGCGTTTGGCATTCTAAGGTATATTGCCTCTCAAGCTGGAGGCTCCACTCAGCTATCATGGAAATAGACATTGGTTGACCTGTCCTCCATGAATTTGTCTAATGCCTTTTTGGAACTATCTAAGGTAAGCCATGTCCAATGGAAGTGAATTTCATAAGTTAATTATGTGCTGTCTGGGGGAAAAAACTTCTTTGTTTGTCTTGAATATACTGCCAGCCAGTTTCACTGAGTTACCTTGAACACTAGTGTTTGGCTGCAGTGGCATTGTCTTGATCGATGAAATAAGCTCACACTTGTTCAACAACAACAATCTGGAGAGAAATATAGCCCAGTGCTGGAAAAGGCAACACACAGTTCATTTTATCTAATCTTTCTGTCTATCTGTCTACCTATTTTATTTATTTAAAAGGCTCACAAAACGAGAGAATGTTGCAACAGATGAGAAAGTAAATTTGCTGATGTTTATCACCAAGTTCGTTAAATAATAAGTTTTCCTGCGCTGTACATAGTGTAGAGAGACACTTAGCCTCTAAATTGTCTTCTTTTAAAGTAAATCTCCTGTCCTGACATTCATGCATCCACATTCCACGCAGCACCTGCAATGGCAGCGGTTACACTAGCTGTGTAGAAAACCACACTTTCCTAGCAGTTACTTAGGTCACGTATGCACAACAGCTGTTTCCCAGAAAATAAAGGGTTTTAAACCCAACAGGTGAATCTTTACTAAAAGTGTGCAGTGCAAATATATACAGTTTAAAGTAAGCCCCGTGAGCTGCTCTGAAAACTACGGCCTGAGATATAAATGCAATAAATTGCCAATATCATTAATGACATAGGTGTGGACCTATGTCATTAATGATATTGTGATATTCCTTAGTGCATATAATTCTTATTGTGATATTCCTTAGTGCATATAATACTATGCATGTAATATGCAGCTTTGTTTATTAACAATTCTTGTAATAAAGATAGGCGTGCTCAAGCTGTACAGTATTTCGTCCTTTCCCTTTAACAATGTTCCCTGTAGGGTTGGAAAAGCAGAAAAGGGTTATTATTTTTCTGTCATTGATCCTTTCAAACCTTAAAAAGAATTAATTTTTAAAAAATAAAATGGTAACATATATAAAGTCATGATGACAATTAATTATTTGTAAGAAAATTCATTAGCATTCTGTTCGCAGTTTTAAAATGGGAGATTCCTTTGTTTATCAGTGTTTTGTGGTCTAAATGTGAAAACAAAGGTCTTTCTGTTCCCCATTGGTGCTGGAAAGCCATCAGGACGGTAGAATCATACTGTTCGTCACTCATCAGATGATATAATATGGGTCATTCTTACCACCCTACTTCCTACTCACTTCTTGAGCCTTTGTCTCCTACTTTCTGTTCTTGATACAGTGGTACCTCGGGTTACAGACACTTCAGGTTACAGTCTCTGCTAACCCAGAAATAGTACCTCTGGTTAAGAACTTTGCTTCAGGATGAGAACAGAAATCGCACGGTGGCAGCAGGAGGCCCCATTAGCTAAAGTGGTGCTTCAGGTTAAGAACAGTTTCAGGTTAAGAATGGACCTCCAGAACGAATTAAGTTATTAACCCGAGGTACCACTGTACTTTCAATTCCTCATGGAGTTTTAGCTAAGTCACATGAACGTGTAAACTGTAAACTTTGCATCTGTTTTCCTATGAAATCTTAGGAAATTCTGGAGGAGGCCGTAGAACAGTGGAGGGTTAGTTTAAATTATGTCTGTTATATTTGTTTTGCAAGATAGTGCTGGGAAATGTAGCTTAGGGGTTTTTTTTTGTTGTTCATTCCTTTCAGTTTCACAGCATTTTCAAAGTTTCAAAGCTTCACACAATCAAAATACAGCAAAAATCAATAAAGCACAGTCCACGTCCTAAACCATTTAGATATTTAAAGGCCAAAACTAGCACTTTCAAACGGATCTGGAAACAAGTTGGGGAGCCAATGAACTTGATGCAATTCAGATGTAACATGAAGATCAAAAATGTGGTCCCATCAGCATCCTACGTGTTGCATTCTTGTGTCACCAGAGGTTTCTGACCATTTTTCAGCAGGGAAGTAATGAACCCATGTGTTATTGTGGCAAGATCTGCCTTCACCAGAAAATAATACTTTTGTTTTATTACAAATTGCAGGTGTGCCCTTTTCTGATTTAGATCAAGCCTGAAGCAGGGCAAAGCTTAGTTTTAGTTTCGTTTGTTATATTTATGTATCATTTCACAACATTCAAAAGGCATCCTAAATCAATTTACGGTAGAATAAAAATATAAATATAATTATAAAACAAGAAATGCAATAAAAAAATAACAATAGAAATACTAAGCGTTCATCTAAAGATAAAGAAAACTTTCTTTTCACACCACAGTCCCATTTTTTACTGGTTACTTATTGGGGCAAGGGGGAATCGGTCAGCAAGGACTGGAGATGTGAATAACATAATACAGTGGTACCTCGGGTTACATACGCTTCAGGTTACATACACTTCAGGTTACAGACTCTGCTAACCCAGAAATAGTACCTCGGGTTAAGAACTTTGCTTCAGGATGAGAACAGAAATCGTGCTCTGGCGGCGCGGCGGCAGCAGGAGGCCCTATTAGCTAAAGTGGTGCTTCAGGTTAAGAACAGTTTCAGGTTAAGAACGGACCTCCGGAATGAATTAAGTACTTAACCTGAAGTACCACTGTATCTAATTTCATTCTTGGGTCTGCTGTTTAGCTCCTTCACTTGTCTTCTGTCTTATACAACACTCCCTTCATATCTTTGAAGGAATTAGAAAATTCTGGTGGGCTTTTTTTGTTTAAATTTATGGCTCTTATTGATGTAGGTGGTGGTAGGGAGATTGCTAAAACTGAAAGTGTGCCATTTTTGGTGGCGGGCAGGGGAGAAACCGCTTTGTATGCAAACTTAGACTTTGCATTTGGCCATCTTCTACAACTCTGTGAGAGCCAGTGCAGAGCACTGAATTTGGATCAGGGTACAAGTTCCTTTTCCACCACGAACATTGACCTTTGGGAAGTGTCACACCTCTCAATCTCAGTTTCTTTCTTTATAACATAGAAATAACAAGAGACCTGCCTCCCGGGGCTGCTGTGACAGCAAAGACAGTAACCTGGGCCCCATCTACATTATGCATTTATGGCAGTAACGCACCACTTTAAACCATCACCGCTTCCCACAAAGACTCCTGGGAACTGTAGTTTGTTAAGGGTACTGAGATTTGTTAGGAGACCTCCATGCCCCACACAGAGCTGTGATTTCCAGTGTTCCCTTGGAAGAGGCATTGGTTGTTCAATCACTTTGAGGACTGTAGCTCTCTGAGGGGAATAAGACTCTCCTAACAGCTCTTGGCACCTTTGACAAATTACAGCCTCCAGAATTATTGGGTAGTGGTGGCTGGGAAGCCATGACTGTTTAAAGTGGTATAATACTGCTTTAAATGTTTAGTGCAGACGAGTCCATAGAAAGCATATTTAAAGTGCTAGGTAAAAGTCAGAGTGAGGTGGCAGATGATTTTGGACATCACAGAGGACAAGCAACTTGTTAGTTATAGTAAGAGTGTATTTTTTCTGCTGGGAAATAGTGCTTGTGGGATTTCCTGATTCAGGTGCCAAAATAACTTGGCCAGCCTTGGTACTATGCAGGGCTTTTTTTCCCAACCGGAGCTCCGGCACCTCTCAGGTGTGCACACCTCAATGCCATTCTTTCTTTTTTAATTATTTTAACACATTCTCTTAAAAAAATTTTTTTACAAAGTAATAATCATAAATAAATAAGAATAAAGGTGTGCACCCCACCACCGAGACCATTCCATTACAACTATCCAACCTCCCAAAATTTAAACACCTCTTGTGATGGTTTGACCCCTTTCTGTTTTAACTGTACAAATTCTACAAACACCCTCCATATCTCCTCAAAATAATTTCTCCTGCATATTCCCCGTCTTACCTTAATGGCACATGTTAATTTATCATTAATAGCTATATCCCACACCTCTTTATACCACTCTTCCGTTTTATATTCTGCTTGCCACTTCCACTTCCTAGCTATAATAATTTGCGCAGCTGTCAGTAAATTTATGAGCAAGTCCTTCATAGCTTGTGAACCTTCCACCCCATCGTAAATTGGTCAGCTTTAACCCAGTCATTTCTGTTATCTCCTTCAACACCCTTTCCAATTTTTTTTTTACATATTTACACCCCCACCACATGTGAACATAATTCCGTTTCCTGGCATCCCCTCCAACATAACACCGAATATTCCTTGTTTATTTGATTTAATCTGACTAGTGCTAAATACCATCTCCAAATTAATTTATAATAATTGCCATTCTAAGAGAATAAGGGAGAAGTTAATGGCAAGCTCCTGCACCACTTTTTCTAGAAAAATAGCACTGGTACTATGTACCTTTACTTAGGAGAGGGTCAGGGGTGGACTTTGGTAATCTTTCGTAATATGGCACCCTGAGTGTGAGGAAAGGCCTGTCTCTAAGGTGCAGCCAAGGTTAACAGGTCCAAGAGCTCAAACAAAAAGCTGTTCTTCAAAAACACATAAAAACTTTATTTAAAAAACAAGGTTCATCAAAGAAAAAGGCTTCAAATGACAACACAAGTTAAATCTACTCAGAAGCAAAGAAAGCAACAAGACTGTCTTGTCTGGTTATTAATTAGCTAGCACTCAAGGTGGTGCAAGTTGAGCAAGAGGTTCCTGAGCATAGAACAGAATTCAGTTGGGCAGCATGACCGGTAGCAGTGATCATTGCACGATGAGCGCTGTCTACAATAGCCCAAACCCCGAGTTTAAGCAAAACTGACCTGAATCATAAGACCTGATATGCCCAATCATAGGGCTTAATTGGTAGAGCTTTGAAGATAACAAGCACTCACCCCTCCCTTCATGGTGTTTGGATCACCCCACTCTCATTAGCCTTAGCCTTGAAGGCCTAATAAGGGACACCTGTTCTCAGCTTCAGTACTCAGGAATCCCACCAGTTTCTCAAAAAGACTAACAAATCAGGCCCAAAAGATCTATTTCCTCACACTGTGCGAGGCCAAACTTTGGCGTCCCCAAATAGATCTTCTCAATTATGAATCTTCTCAGTTTTGAGCCCCTTTGGCTTGGCACCCTGTGCAGGGATCTGCCCCACCCCACCCCACCCCAAATCTGCTGCTGAGAAGGGGTGCTCTTTGCTGTCCCCCCACCAGGCAGCCCAACGTGTCAAAGTGCTTAGTACGCCGACGCCCTTCATTGGTTAGCAGGGCAAGGGCCAGAAAGGGGAGCGAGCGTGCTTCTGGTTGTTCCCCAAGCGAGGGAAGAAATACCATGGCCTCTCTGTAGTGTGTAGCCAGAGTAGCCGACCTAACGCATTCAGATGGCCATTTCCCAACGGGGGAAAAGCCTGTGAGGAGTTTCCTCCGCTGTCGTAAGGAGGCGCTTCTGCCCTGAGGGAGAATTCTCGCCACCCGAGAGAGACTTGTACGACGGGAACTTGTTGCCACTTGCCCAAGTCTGAGCAGAGAGGCTTCGGCGTCGAGGCTTCTCTCGCCTGAGAGGAGCAACGTGGGCTGCTCAGGGCTGGGAATCGGTGCGCGTGTATGCTTTGCACAGCGTGGTGCAGCGGCGGCGGCGGCGGCGGCGGCCGTCTCAGGCTGCCTGCTACCCTTTCAGGAAGCCCATAAAAAGAGGAACAGGGTGGAGAGAGAGCGCGCGAACAAAGCCAGTGTGCCCCGCGCTGCGGACCTGATGGCAAGGAGCTGCTGGCGAGGGTCTGCCCTGCCGGGAATGACTCCGCAGCCCGGCCGCGGGAAGAGGGGCGGCGAGGCGGCGCAGAGGAGGTCCGAGGTGGTCTGAGGAGGACCTGCCCGTCCCCGAAGGGCAGATGTGGTGGCACCGGTCGTGGGATGTCCCGCGGAGCCCCCCCGGGAAAAGCACCGTCGCCAGGTACTGCCGGCCGGCCAGGCTGGGACTCTGCTGATTTCCTCTCGCCGTCTGGGCTGACGCCCTGGTCTCTCGCACGGAGAGCTGTTGTTTACATCCTGCTATTGTGGAGGGAAAGGGCCTTTGCCATGGAATCCCTTCCTCCCCTTGGGGCCATTCGCCGCCTACGTGGAGGAAGGGAGGCCTGTGTGGAGTAGGGGACCAGCCGGCCAGGCTGCTCCTCCTCCCGTGCTAATGGCTTTAACATATATCCGAGAGGCTGGTAGGATGCAGGGTGTCCTGAGAGGAGAGGAAATGGGGGCGGGGAAGCAAATGCGGTTCCAGGAATCCTGAATGTTTTCCCCTCAAGAAGTCATTGTTATGATGGAGCTGCAAAGGGGGTGTCCTCATTTCTTCCTAGATACTGTTGTGGGGAGTAAGGAGGGTGTGTTTGGGGCTCTCCCCCTGAGACTTTTTTGTGGTTGGAACTGGAAGGGTTCCATCAATGACCTCCCTCCCCTCTCCAGGGATGCTCTCCAAACTTGCTCCCATCCAGGGCTCACACTATTGTCAGGCAGAAACTTTTTACTGACAAAATGGTATTATTATTTCTGTGAACTGCTTTGAGGTATTAACAAGTGGCATGTAAATGTTGTGTGACAGTCGCTTCAATGGCGGGGAGTGGACCGAGATGAGGGTGCCACACAATCTGCTCTGCACTCTTGACACTAGCTGCTGCTCTCGGGTGCTGTAGAAGGTGCTACCCCATTGCCAGTATTGAAAGTAAGATTTAGCTGCCTGCCCAGTTGGCTTCTGTACATGGAATAGGGTGTGTGTGTGTGTGTGTGTGTGTGTGCACTTGCCTTTTGCCTCACGCAGCAAAATGTACTGAGCTGGCCTGGCTTGCGTTTATGCTGGGCTCCCAGTGAGCTGATGTGTGAAAACTCAAGAAGAAAGGAAGGAGCTGGCTGTGAAGTTCATTTGCTTTGCAAAAAAGGAAAGAGGTGTGTGTGTGTGTGTGTGTGTTGTGTGGGTTTGAGGGAGTGATGATGTTGACAGCTGCTCCCATTTCCAGGGAACAGGTGTGGGTTTCCTAGGTGAAGTCACCATCTCCCTTGGTGAGCATAAATAGTCTGCATGTTGAGCGATACGGCAAAGTGGTACGTAGCTTTCCATTTCTAAAACCACAGAGTGGTAGGCCTTTGAATACCAGATCTAGGTGAGAGGGGAAAAGCAAAACAGACAGCAAGCAACTATTCAGAGCAAGAAGCAATGGGATGGAGGGAGAGGGGAATGTCTAGCCACAAACATAATGTGTTGCTGTTCACTCCATACATTCCACTCTACCACACTGTACTGCATCTTCCCTCACACACATACCCTGTGACCCACTGAAGATGTCTGAATTTATCCCCTTGAGAGCACTCATGCAGATGGAATGGTTTCTTAGTTGAATGTTCCCGAGAACATCTGAGTTGGTCTGGGCAAGCTGCAAGGATAACTCGATTCATTATGCTCTGTCTCATGAAATGGCAAGGATCTTAAAAGCAGTGGCATGATGAAACACAGTAATGCAAAACCTGTGTCCCTGACTTCAGGAAATTCTTTATCTGTAGTCAGGCTGCACATTTTGATTAACAACTTGCCTTCTGGAAGGGCTAGAGACTTACTTTAAAATAATAATTATGAAAGGCACAGCCCCGGGGGCAATCACTCCAATTGCACCATGCATAATCTGGCTTTGGCTATGTTAATGGGTGGCATATAAATAATACAATTATTATTATAAGAACATTTGCTGCTTGAAAAGTCTTTGAGGGCAGCCTGAGTGGAAGTGGCTACCATATTTGGGGATATACATTCCCCACCAATACTGTTCAGTGGTTAACTCGGGATTCCCACTCCTCTCCATCTTTCTTTTCCTGGCTTTTTGCTTGAAGCATCTAAACTCTTAATCCAAGTGGTGTCTTCATAGTGATTGCTCTTACACTTATCAGACCTCTAAGACAGCAGAGGTTTATAACACTGGGTAAGAGATCTACTGGAGATTTGTAAACTTGGATAATAGTTCTGCACTCGGTATGAGATTATTTTCATCTTGGGAAGACTTGATGGGCTGGACCAGGTGACCTCCTTTTCTTGCCAGGTTCTGTGTGCATAAGATGTCAAAACACATGCTAGGATTGTGATGCAGAAAAATAAATCTTAGCTCAAATATAACTCATGTAGTCCTTGGAAGAATCCAAACAACATTTTTTTTAAAAAAAAAAAACACCACGAGTACATATTGAGCATATTCAGTTGAAGCAAAGCTGTATCAGTTGTGTCACAGTCAGGAACCAGAAATCCAGCCTCACAGTTTAAGAGATTACAAAGCAGGGCGTGTGGGCTTTGTGCAAGATAAAGGGCCTATTATGCTACAGCACTTTTAATAATAATAATAATAGATAATACAGTATGCTGCCCATCTGACTGGATTGCTCTAGCCACTGTGGCGACTTCCAGCAAAATAAAACATCAAACATTAAAAACTTCCCTATACAGGGCTGCCTCTTCTAAAAGTCATATACAGTGGTACCTCGGGTTAAGTACTTAATTCGTTCCGGAGGTCTGTTCTTAACCTGAAACTGTTCTTAACCTGAAGCACCACTTTAGCTAATGGGGCCTCCTGCTGCTGCCGTGCCGCCGGACCCGATTTCTGTTCTTATCCTGAAGCAAAGTTCTTAACCTGAAGCACTATTTCTGGGTTAGCAGAGTGTGTAACCTGAAGCATATGTAACCTGAAGCGTATGTAACCCGAGGTACCACTGTAGTTGTTTATCTGTTTGACATCTGATGGGAGGGCATTCCATCACTGAGAAGGTTGACAAGCCCCATCTGCCCCTAATAAAAGAAAATTAAACCACACTGAATAGAATGTGTCTTGCTTTGTTTAGCCATTGAACAAGTTAATTTTTTGTGTCAGCTTCTCTGATATAGCTAGGAACGAAACCTGCTGTATCAGGCTCCTGTTATGACTCCCTCAAGATGTTTCCAAATGCAAGTCACAAGCATTCTTCCTGCCATGAGCAGGAAGTTAACAAGCTAATGTTTTGTGGGCCACAATTTGTTATGTTGTGGGCAATTTGTTCTGTCCTGTTCTAATTTATAGTGAGACTGTGATCACAAGCCTTAGCTGGGATTTGTGCTGCTCACATACAGCCCTGCTGCCATGAAGAACTGCCATAATGTAAGGCAAAATAGATGCACACAAGTGTAACTCCAAAGAGAAAGATACTGGTAATTACCATATTTTTTGCTCTATAAGACGCACCAGACCACAAAACGCACCTAGTTTTTGGAGGAGGAAAACAAGAAAAAAAATATTCTGAATCTCAGAAGCCAGAACAGCAAGAGGGATCGCTGCACAATGAAAGCACCAATCCCTCTTGCTGTTCTGGCTTCTGGGATAGCTGTGCAGCCTGCATTCGCTCCATAAGGTGCACACACATTTCCCCTTACTTTTTAGGAGGGGAAAAGTGAGTTATAGAGCAAAAAATACGGTAATCAAAATAGCTGAGAGTTTTGAAGAATATGGGAATGCAAATCTAATCATTTCCATGTTAGTGAAATTAAGTGATGTCAACAGAAATGAAGCCAAAACAGAACCACAGAAAAAAAAGAAGAGGTATCAGAATGACTGGTATATTTGGGGGGAGGCCCATAGCTCCGTGCTAGAGCCTCTGCTTTGCATGCAGAAGGTCCCAGGTTCAATCCCAGTCTAGATTGGGCTGGGAGAGACTCCCCCCTGGAGAAATGCTACCAAGTCAATGTGGTTAATACTGAGCTAGATGGACCGATTGTCTCATTCAGTATAATGCAGCTTCCTGTGTTTTATGTACCCCAAGAATTGCAGAAGTACGAACCAACCAACCAACCAACCAACCAACTGAAAACCCTTTTGAAAACACCACAATTAATGAGGCACAGCCCTATGGTGACTGAGCATTCTTGGTATCCATGGAATGCTGAGCGTCAGTCAGAAAACAAAAAACGTGGTGGTGGTGCAGAGTGAAATAGAATGCAACACAGCATTCTGGAGGAGAGCATTACTTGATGGCTGGCAGGAACTCTGCTAGGAAGTTACCAGTACACTTAATTTTTGTTGTTGCAGGTCCTGTTTGTCTAATCTAATCTGGAAATTCCAGGGAGGAATCTCAGAGAAGCAGAATAGTGAAGCCTCTAGGAGGAAGTTGCACCCTGGCTCGTTCATAATGCCCCACATTGCACTCACATAAGGCTGAAGGCTAGGCTCCAGGAATTACAGAGGGCAGCTTAGGCTAAAGGCAGTAGTGGGGAAATACACAAAATGTGAAAAATTGCTTGGAGACACTTGATGTCTTTAGTTTCCACCAATGGAGGCACAAACCAAACAAGCAAAGTCCTGGCTCACGGGGGGGAGACCTCAAATTGCTTTGCAGGGATATTTCCATAGGTAACTGATACCAAGTGCCTTTGCATGTAGGTGATCACCAGCGCCAAAAGTTATTGTCATGCCATAGGAATCAATTTTTAGGGGCCGTGGGGGCTTAAGCCCCCACAATAAAATATTTGAGGGGGCTGGACACCCACAAAGTTGATGTGCGTTCCCATTCAAATAGTGTGTGTATGTGGGGCACAATATTTTATTCAAGTTGGCACCCCTGATTCATGCTTAGCTTTGTGTTTTCGGTCCAAACCGAATTAAACTTTTTGTTTGTTTGAGTACGTATTCTCTCTTTAGCTTCCATTCCCTGTAAAGTATTGCAGTCTGTTTGCTCTGTTCAGGCACGTGGCCTGAGACTGCAAATGAGCCGGCAGGCTCCCATTAGCAGCGGCAGAACGGTGAGAACACCCTGCTAGGTCCGACAAATCCAGATGCTTAGGGCAAAAGCACTTCTTCGTCACTCCGTGGCGCTGCCACCAACCAACCAACCCGCCAGCCCTGGGCCACAGTCCCTCGCTGGCCTGCGGATCCCCCATGGATGCAAGCAACTCCTACAGTTGCACAGGCCACGCTGCACCCAGATCTGTCCCCTAGTCTTCCTTGAGCAGAGATGTGTCCGTGTGTCAGTTCTATTTCTCCCGCCGGGTGCCTGGAGGGGAGGGCGCTCCTCGGGGCCTTCCCTTGCGCGGCCGCTGTTATTCCGACCCGCCCCTCGGTCTGCTGCCGGCTGCTGCGCATGCAGTGCGCACGTGGGAACGGCAGGTGGAGCTGGCCGCCTGCGTTTGCCTGGGTGTTCGGGCTGCGAGGAGGCAGCTTCCCGGGCAGCTATCTGGGGTCCTCGGGCGCTTACCTTGCTTGCTGCTGATACTTCCTGCAGCGCTCCAGTTTCCCGACGAGGCGCGCCGGGGATTGCAGCCGAGGGCTGAGACGGGGATGCAGCGCCCACCGCGGGGACGCGCGAAGCTGTGGCGCGCCAGTTGACTGCTGCTGCTGTTCTTGGGGAGCTGCCCCGCAGATTCGCCCTCGGACGAGGCAGCCTGGCGCCGCTTTCCGCCTCTCGCCCGCCTTGGCAACGGATTCATGGACTCGGGCGAGAGGCTGCCTCCGCCTCCGCTTCCTTGTGAGCCCGATCGCCGCCGTCTTCTCCCGCGGGAATGACTGGCGTCCTGCCGGGCAGGTGAGCGAGCAGCGCAGCCGGCAGGCACATGGAGCCGCAGGAGGGCACCGAGAGGGACTTGGGCAGCGGCGGCGCTGCCGGTGGTGGTGGTGCCGCGGCGGCGGCCGCCGCCTGCTCCAGCTCGCCGTCCTCCGCTAGCTCGGAGAGCTCCATGTGTCCGGAGCCGGAGAAGGTCCCCGCGCGGAGGCACAGCAAGAAGAGGTTTACGGGGCTTAAGATCTTCGGCCGCAGGTGAGCGGGTGGGCGAGCTCTCCCAAAAAATGGGGCGCAGGTCCTGGTTCTTGGGTGACGCCGGGGTGCCCCGATTCCCACCTGGGGCGCGTCCTGGAGATCGCCTGACGCGACCTCTTCAGTCCGGTTACCTGCCCCGCCGTATTCGGGAGCCGGAGTGGAGTCATGGAACGTGTGGAGGTGATTCCCCTCTTCTCTGCCCGCTCCCCGTTTTCTCAGCGCCAAGTGTACATGAGACTAGCAGCCCGGGATTCCAGCCTGCAGCGTTGGGGTTTTGGAACGCGCGGTATCAAGAGCTGGTGGGTGCTGCGAATTAATAGGAAGGAAGGTAGAGCGTCTTGGTTACTTGTAGGTGCGGGAGGATGCACTCAAGGGTTGTCCCTGCCTATTCATATTCCTTGTCTTGGGGAGCATCTAAAGCATTGACCTGCATTGCAAACTGTAAACATCAAGTGCAGCTCTTGTTCTTGCCCCTCAAAAACTATTTTTTCTTTCTCACTGGTTAATCCTTGAGCACATTCATTCAACAAATGAAAGTGTTGTTATATCTGTTTGTAGAGTGTGAGTGTGCCTCCACCCCCCTGTTTTTGTGGGAAAAGTTAATAGCTCCCCACCCACCCCATGCCTCCACCAAGTGCTTCACAAAATGTCCCTGGGTGTCATTGCCTGTTGACAAGGACTAGTAGCTTTTGAAACTAGTTGAGGTTACAAAAACAAAGGCTATAGCCTTCTGCCTCATTGTGACACTGAGCTTGCTATTCCCTCATGGCACCTAAATATTGGAAGGAACTGGGCTGCTGGCATTTGTCTGGGAGACAGAAATGGAGGAGGCGGTATCAGGGAAGAAGAAACATCCTTGCCAGGTTCACTACTGTATTTGTATGGTTCTTAGGGTTGTCCTTTCCAATGTGCTGTTTACCCTCAGGCCCTGTGTAACATAACTGGAAATACTGATCTCATATTCAAACACAACTTTTATGTTTATATCCTGCCTTTCCTCCAAGGAGCTGAAGGTGAAATACATGGTTCTCTTCTTGGCCATTTTATGTTCACAACAACCCTGTGAGGTAGGTTAGGGGGAGAGAGAGCGCTATTAGCCCAAGCACCCCAGTAAACTTCATGGCAGAGTGGGGATTTTAACACTGGTATCTGAGGTCCTAATCTGGCATTCTAACCATTATACCATAGGGACTCTCTTTGTAATCTCTGTGTTGCTTTTTGGACAACAGTGGCAGATTTCAGGTTTGGAGATTTCCAGAGTCTGTCAGCTGGAAAAGTCACACAGTATAGGAATGTGAACCCACAGAAAACTCTTTCTTTAGTGTACAGCATGGTTTCCTACCTTTTTTGTCTCACAGATCACTTGAAAATTGCTGAGGTTCTTAGGGGACTGCTTAATTATTTTTCTGCCTATTGTAGCAAGTGTGGTGCATTGTGCTGGATGCTGAGTGATTAAGAAATAAAAGAAGTGATATAAATACAATTTAAAAAACAGAATTAACATTTATTATGATGGCTGTGCCATTTTTCATCTTCAACCACAAATCCACAGACACACCATGACCGCAGTTCAGGAATCCCTTGGTGTATAGTTCTTGTGTGTGCTGACAAGTGACCTGATACCAATGATTTCCATGACTGGAAGATTTGTGATGGCTAACATAATCTAGGCTCCAAGAGTGCCACAAGTAGAAAGGAAGAGCTAAAAGTGCACTGGCTGCAGTTATGTTGCTGGTCCAGTCTCAGACCAAGCCATTTCGGGAGAAGCTGAAGGGACCAGCAGATCTAATGCGCTAATGCTACCCCAATTGCAGGTAGGCAGCTGATGGGGGATGGCTAGCAAGTCCTCACCACTACTGCTGCCACTGCCCGAAGCCCCACTTTTTGGGCTGAGCTGACCACAAATACTGTTTGCCTTCCTTCTTGCTACAGCTTGAATCTAGTTTTGCACATGCAGGCCAGCAGTGTACACGTGCTTCTGGGATTCCCCTTGCCAAGTATGAATGCCTCTGAAGGTACCCTTGCACAGAATGAACATAATTAAAAAGAGAAGAAGCAAGGGCTAAAATTGCACACTATTATCAGCTATGCTGGGGGTGCTCCAAACACCCAGGGATGGGTAGTTCTATTGTGACCTACTTGAAATTGGGCTGATCTGTAGTCTGCCTGCCTTTATTCCTAGGCATTCTCCCATAATATGGCAGTTGATGGCTCTAAAAGTTAAATCAATGGATAACCAAACTAGAATGCATTGTATGTTTGTAGTTTGTTTTGACCATCATGGTCATATCAACCAAATGCACTGTATATAAATGAATTCATGTTTTCCCTGAATAAACTTTCATTTTGTTTCACAATGTTTGTGAACTTTGCCATGGATAGTTAGAAATTCGGGCCTAAGTCCACAGAAATCTCTCTTTTTTTCTTTTTTTTTTCCAAATACATTTTTATTAAGGTTATGCACATAACAAACATACAACCAAATACAAAAGAAAAAATTGTAACAAAAAAAAGAGTCAAGATATACAAGCCAACTTTTTCCTCTCTCTAACTATACAAAGATAGATTAATCTGGCTATTTCACAAAACAGTAAAAGATTTAAAAAAAAAAACCCCACAGAAACCGCCTCCTGGACTTCCTTCCATCCTTTTGGTAAGTATCGAATATCTGCTTCCATTACGTATTTGATTTTTAATCTATAGACCTAAATTCACACACTGGTAGTATTTGTTCTGACCCCGCCAATCACATTAAGCATTTATTCCAATATAGTTCCAGTATTTACTCCAATTTTTCAGAGATTTCTGTTCATCGTGGTCTCTTAGTTTACCTGTTAATTTATCAAGCTCAGCATATTTTATCATTTTAATTTGCCAATCATTTATATTGGGGATAGTTTCCCCTTTCCAATATTGTGCCAATAAAATTCTCGCTGCTGTGGTGGCATAGAGGAATATCGTTCTATCTTCTTTCTTAATATCTTTACCCGTCATTCTCAGCAAAAAGGCTTCGGGTCTTTTGGGAAAAGTGTATTTAAATATTCTTTTAAGCTCATTGTAAACCGATTCCCAAAAGCCTTTCACCTTTTTGCATGTCCACCATAGATGATATAGGTCACCCTCCACCTCCCCACATTTCCAGCATTTCTTATCTTTTAGTCTATACATTTTGGCCAACTTCACAGGGGTGTGGTACCACCTATATAGCATCTTCCAAACATTTTCTCTCAGAGACATACATGCTGTAAACTTTATGTTACAATTCCACACTTCCAGCCACCTTTCAAAATCGATGTTATAACCAAAGTCAATTGCCCATTTAATCATTGCCTCCTTCACCTCCTCGTCCTTTGTATACCACTCTAAAAGTATGTCATAGATTCTAGATAGGGTTTTGTTTTTACCTTCTATTACTTCTACATTAAATTTAATGTAAGTCCACAGAAATCTCTCTTTGCTGATTCTTTCCTCTTTTTTTATATGGTGGTGAATTTTGAGGTTATAAAGGCCCTGTGATAGATTTTTCTCATATATATATATATATATATATATATGCAGGTTTTGGTGTCCTCGGGTGTCTTCCCGTGTAAAAGTTGGGGTGTCTAGGCGACGTTTCGACGAGGTCTCACTCGTCGAAACGTCGCCTAGACACCCCAACTTTTACACGGGAAGACACCCGAGGACACCAAAACCTGCATTCCTGTACCCGTGAAAATCTACGAAAGCAAATATATATATATATATATATATATGAAGCTAAACTCACTCATCTGATTATTTTTTTGTTCTAATTGGTCACCTCTTTCTGAATAGATACATGTGGTTATGGTAGCAGCTATTCTGTATTAAATATAGTGGTAAACCCATGCACTTATAATCAGCCTTATAAAGGCTACTTACTACCAGGTGAATGTTTAAGTACAAGGCTGGATAAAACTCTTTTAGGAGCAAGTGTGAGAATCTGGGTCCACTTGATCTGCTTCTGGAGCCATAGTATCCAGTAACACGACACACTGCTGATTTTCTACCTTCTGCCCAGAGATTTCTATAGAAAACAACTGCACCAGTGGTGTGGATGGGTTGTATGTAACATATTTCAGTGGGTATAGTCTATATTTTGTCAGAGCACAACATAAATCCAGCATGAATGGATGACTCGGGAATAATACTAAACATACCTTGCCCAAACCTGAATTACAGGTCCAGCTGTGGTGGGGTTTATGTAGAATATTTAGAGGAGCTTAGATTCAAGAGAAATATTCCTTTTTCTCTTTTTCATTTGAGAAGTATCAGACTCTCCCTTCCTATCCTTGCAGTTCAGCTGCCCTATCTTACACGACTGAGAAAAACCAGGGCACCTGTAATTGCTGGAACAGGAATGGAAGCATTGATGAAGCATTTCTGTCTGGGGCTGTGGTAACTCTGAAGCTCATGTTACACCATCTATGTCTTAGTGAGGGGCACTGCTTGTTAATGAATGCCAGTCTTTTCCCTGTGATCCTTGATGATCAAATTAGCATGCAAGTAATTAGGTCTTGTATACCTAGATCCTGTAACGTTAATTATTATTGTTTTTTAAAAAGCTGTTAAATCTGATCAAAACTTGGATGCTAATTGACTGCTTGGGAGCAATCACTCTTCAAAGCTGGCATTTTGTAGTCTTCTGGTTTTAAGCATTTGGGGTTATGTAGCACTTAAATTCAATTCACAGGTACAGGAGACACAACTGGACTGCCTGTAAAGTGTGAATTGGAGATGCTGGTCTTGGCATCACATTTTGGAAGAGCTGAACTTGGATGCATCTCCCTGGTCACTTTCCCTGTGGAGGTGGCAAAAACATTAGTGCTTGATAAAGTGTGAATCGGTTTGGCAGAGGAGAGTGGAGAGGTGTTGAATTCCAGGTGAAAGGAATACAGCCAGCAGACTCAAAACATAGATAAAATCCTGCTGATGAATCCTCCTAGCTGCTAAGGGAAGTGATACCCATTTCAAAGAACTGAATATCATTCTTTATGGCAATGTCAAGGTTTCCCTTTGATATTATAAATTTCAATCTTCTTTTTTTCACTTAAAAAACCTGCAAAGCATTCTCAGACACCTTTTCCTTCCAGACCACATTCTTTTTTATTTAGAAGGTTGAACAAATGCTCCCAAGAGTTGGCTCTTTCCTACACACAGGTAGATGTGGAACATACTACTTTGTCAGATGCTCCTAGGAATAGTACTCTGTGTATGGAAAGCAAGCAGAAGCTGGTCTGACACCTCGTTGTTATGCTGCACAAGTGCCGTCTCACTGCGCTGATGGAGGACCTCTGTGTGGGAAGCTATTGGTATAGAAGGGAAGCAGGCTGTAATTTCAGCTTCAAGGGATGTAATTAGAACCCCAGAAGACAGTGCCCTGGTATCTGATTAAGCTGTCGACAATGTGTTATGGCAAATGACTGGGCTCCCTAAAAGTCATAGTGGCTGTTGGCCAACTTTTATGCGTAACCGTATTAGCCCATGTTTAATGGCAAGCTTTAGTGAAGTTGCCATTGTGACATCTATGTGAAAAAAATCAGCAAAAAATGCAAGAGGTTAAAAAATCTATTTGGTGGGAGGCCGAGGCAAAAGTGTGTCCTTGTGCTAATGTGGCCTGTGCTTTCTCATTTCTAGGTCAAATTATGCACCTGGTCCTGACAGGCATCCCACTGTCCCTAGAGTTTCCTCAGCTCTAGAATTAGCCAGACATGTGGTCCCTTGATCACTTAGAGGTCACTAGTGAAGGATGCTGAGAGGATATTATGTGTGTCGCCTTCATTCGACTCCATGCTGGTTGAGAACTATGTAGTCATGAGGGGCAGGATGTGGTGTGTTTACCTGAAAAGCAGTTAAATTGGTCCTTTGCTCTCACTTTTGAAATAAAATAAATCTGTGGATGACTTGGCTGCATTTTATCCCTGAATGCAAGGTGAATAAAGGGATGTCTGGAACCATCTATTAAAAGCTGCATTTGGAGGATTTGGTTTGCAGCTGATTTTTCTTTCTCTCCAGATTAAACCCGAAACATCATTGTAGTCCTTGAGGGATGGAAAGGATAATTGCTGCTTTCCTCCTTGATAAATTTGATTCCTGCTTTCCTCTAGAACAGTGATTCTGAACCCTCCCCTCCAATCCCCTGCAGACTGCTTGAAAATTGCCGGCAGTCTCAGTGGACCACTTAATTTTTTTCCCTTGTTCTACATATCAAAGCACATACATTACTCAGATTTTAATAACTCTGGTCTTGTCCTTCTAATGAGATGAATGTGCCTTTTTCGTGAGCAAAGTTCTGTGAAGTCAGTTCCTCAGTCATCAGAAAGAACATACCAAGTGCAGGGCCAAGTTTGGTTCTTCTTGACTGCTTTGCAGCCTTTCCTGAAAAGTGCTTGAGAGGTGGATTACTTTTTGCCTTATTTGTGGGCATGATGTGCTAATTTCTTACTAGAGATTTCTGGAGTGGTGCTGTGCTGACCCCCAATATCTTACTCGGAGGAGCTTTCCCCCATCAGAATAATTATTAATTTCCAGTGTCTACTATCTAAGGGTGGAATTAACATAGTACTGAGTGTTCATGGGAAATAAGATCTGCTCACACAATGAGACTCTTCCTCTTGTGATCTCTCTTGTGTTCCCTAAATCTGTTCTGGGGGTTCCCCAACCCTCCAGATAAAGTTTAGGTGGCCCAGGGGGTAGAGAGGGGCAGAGGTCCCTTTGCACGAGAAGACCCTGCTTCATGCATGCTGCAACTTCCCACCCCAAGGCTAACTTCAGAGAAGCGCACCCTCCAGTGAGGTTGGTCTACCTTTGCTCTTTCATCTCATTGGAGTCCCTTTTGTAGAAAGAGTGTTAAAACCATTCTAGTTTACACATGACTCTCAGGCAGGATGTGAGCTGGAGGGTGAAAGCAACAAGTTTCTGTTTGCAATACGGTGACAGCTGTCGTTCAGCGTGTCTGTCTGACTTCTTCTAGAATACCACCCCTAATAGCATATGGAGACTCTATAAACTCCTATGAGGGAGGAGGGTCTACATAGAAAAGAAAATTTGGGAAAGGGAGAATGTGTGTTATCACCTTGTTCCAGTATGGAGGATAATTGCTTTCTTAAAAAACTGTACTAAGTAGGGAGAGGCAATATACTTCACTTCCCAGGTGATCCTTGGTGCTGACCGTTAGCCAAAAGGAATCCACGTATTTGTTGATTTCCTTCCATATATTCTGAACAGATGTAGTGGGATGTTGGCCTCTTGGTTGGAAACTTACCCTGCTTTGCCACATGAATCATTCAGTCCTTGGTTTTAATAAGATGTGTCCATAAGGGTTTTTTTTTAAAGTCAGACTACATAATTCACCCCCTTAAAATCCTGAGATGAGCCTCAGAATTATGAAGCATGAAAGTGTTATAGAAGTTTTGCCAACTTCTGGTAACAAGCTTTTCAAATGCAGGTTGCTCATTTTCATAATTCCACAACTCTTAGCAGGAAACGTCATCCTTCTTCTTTTCGACAATAAGCTGTGATAATTAAAATTAAGTTTTAGTTGGCTGACTGAGGAGGTCTAGTTTTAATTGGAGCTTTGAATTTAGGGCCCACTTGTTAATTTTTAGGCTATTTCAGTTCTGATGTGTTACTATAATAGGAAATGAAAAGGAAGGAAAGGTCACCTTTGATTTTTCTTTTTAAAACAGTGAGTGATAGCTTTATTAAATTGCAAGTTATGTCATACTTCCTTCAGGATCTCAAAATCCCTATATTCAAATGTACTTAGCTAAAAGGCAGCAGACTAATTAAATTCCTTAATTGGTTGACTGTTCTAATTCCCCCCCCCCAATTGGTGCAGGTCCATATGGGTTTCCTTCAGCACTTGCATGCACTTCCCCCTTTCTAGCAGTGTCTGCTTTTACCAGGACCACTGTGTTGGGAAGATGATGAGCAAGGGTGGCATAAACAAGGCACCCGGAGGCTTTATTGATGTGCTAAGTGTAGCAGCTAGCTATACATACTTGCGTGATTTGACATATAGGGGAAAACTTAGGTATGCTGTTTCATTTACTGGAGGGATGGGGGTAGAGGAGCTGGGTGTGAAAGCCATAAAAGGAGAGCACATCTGAGGTAGTTTACACATGGTTTACGTTTGCATTTTGGAATGGCTGCTGACATGAGGATTGGTGAGTTGGTGAGTATTAGACAGTAGCTGTTCCCAGCTGCAAGCTTTTCCACCAGCAATCACTCTGGTCACAGACCATTTGGGTTAAATATTAGGTATGTATGATGGTTATGGGATGCGGGTGGCGCTGTGCGCTAAACCAGAGAGCCTAGGGCTTGCCGATCGGAAGGTCGGCGGTTCGAATGCCCACGATGGGGTGAGCTCCCGTTGCTCAGTCCCTGTTCCTGCCAACCTAGCAGTTCGAAAGCACGTCAGAGTGCAAGTAGATAAATAGGTACTGCTCCGGCGGGAAGGTAAATGGCATTTCCGTGCGCTGCTCTGGTTTGCCAGAAGCGGCTTAATTATGCTGGCCACATGACCCGGAAGCTGTATGCCGGCTTCCTCGGCCAGTAAAGTGAGATGAGCGTCGCAACCCCAGAGTCATTTGCGACTGGACCTAATGGTCAGGGGTCCCTTTACCTTTACCTTTATGATGGTTATAGATTTTGTAGGCCCATACGAATGAGTGGGCTGGTACTAGAACCAGCAGGCTGCAGCACTAATAGGCTACTGGTAAATTTTACCACTTTTGTCTAGAAGACTTTTCAGGGACATTTTAAAGTGTATTGTTGGGGTGGGCAGACAGGGGCGCATGAGGCAGGTTTGGAGCATTCCAAGTGACATTTTTGAGCAATTCAAGACTTGAATTACATGAAGAAGATTCAGACATGAATACATTCCAGGGGCAGAACACATCCATGCACTGTCTGCCTTTCCCCCTGTCTCCACATGTCTCCAATTCCACCTCTCACATACTGACCATCCCTAGATTTTCTGACCTGTTTACCTTTGCTGAGCACCGATGTGTAAACTCATTGGGTTTTAAGTGTTTACTTGCAAGGGGCTGCTCTACTCACTCAACCTCTGAGCAAAGGCAACACCGCAAGTTCATGCAATGGCAAGTTCAGGAAGTGCAGACAACTGTGGCACCACCTTTGTATAGACTGTGCAGTATACATGTTTGGTCAGGGACCAATCTTGCTTCAGGCAAGTTGTCAGAAGAGACAGCTGGGCCAGATATGAGATGGTGACAGGACAGTTTTGTGGTAGGTCTTATTCCTTCTTTGGTCATTACCTTCTTTATCAAAGAGCTGCTGTCTGAAATTCTGGAAAGGTGCTGCCAGTCTATGTAGACAGTATTGAACGAGATCAGGGTTTCCCAAATTTGGGGCTCCAGCTGTTTTTGGACTACAGTCCCCATCATCCCTGACTACTGGTCAGGCTAGCTAGGGATGATGGGAATTGCAGTCCAACAACAGCTGGAGACCCGAGCTTGGGTAACCCTGAGCTAGATGGACCAATACACTATGTCAGGTTAAGGCAGATTCCTGTGTGCCTGTCAAATAATATTATTATTATTACCACAGTAAGGTATTTAAATCCTATTTAGATTTTTTTTTCTGGAGCCGCAGCTGTGTACTACCAGGCAGTCATACAAAGCTATCTCTGCCAGAAACTGTATGTCTTGGGACTTGGCTAGGTTCTTGTCTTACCTCACACAATAGATTTGCTGCCTTACCTGAAATGCAAATCCATATTTGCTCCAGGGTGATTCCCAACATCCCTAGGAATTTCCACTTGCCTCTCCCTTTGCTGAATTCCACACAAATCTAAATGTCTGTGCTTTAGTTTTGTCCCCCTTGGGCTATGATGATAGTTAGAAGAAGTGTTTGCTTTCTATGAAAAGCTACTGCGCATTTTGGAATGCCAGAAGGAAGTTAGTGACTCCTCCCCCACCATACAAAAGTGGTCTATTAACAGCATGATAGATCTGAAAGCACATGAAACCACTACTTTGACTATCTTGAAACCACTTGTGTACACCTTCGGTTCTCTGATGGAAGAAATATGGGATATAAATATAGAAACATTAACCAATAATTGTTTAGGAGATAGCTAGACTCTGTGGCAGAAGGAGACAGGTGCCTTTTTTTAGCAGCAGCAGCGCTTGCTGTAGATTTTGAAGGGAGCAGCTTAACCCATTATAATCTCACTAAAATGAGAGAAGCTTCACTTTCTGAAATTATGTGCAACTGTTTTAAAGTATAATGACCTACTCCCATACTGAATCTGGCAACTCTTAGACCACATAGGTGGGTAGGGAGACATAGCTTTGCAAATACATTTTTTCCTATTCGTGGCATGCCTGCTTCTATAGTCCCTCCTTGTCAAGCTTGTTACTCTTTCCACTGATAGAGCAGGGGGCCAGCCAGAACAGTTATGGCACCAGCAGCCCTTTTAAAGGGCGGGGGCACTGAGTCAGTTGCCCATGTATCGCATGTTGAAGGGGAGCTACGTAAACATTGGCATTGCTACCAACCCATCCCTTGCTGAATTCCACTCACTTGAGCTCCATAAATCCAGTGGGGAAAATTGCAAAGCAGACTTCACAGCAACCTGAGAAAGTGATGGTTACAACCACAGACAGCTCTCACTGTTGCAGCCCAGCCCAACCATAGTCAGATCTTTGAGGGTGCTCCCCTCACTGTCTGTTTCTGGTTGGCCAACACACTTGGAAAGGAGGAGGGGAACAGTTCTAATTGGACGCTACCAGGAGAGGAAAGAGAGAGGCCAATTAGAACTGCTCTCCTCTGATAGCATCCAGTTGTGAAAGAGAGTGTGTTCACTAGTGCTTCCAAGATGTAGGAAATAATTACAGTGCATGGAGACCCCTTTCCTGACAAATTATATGAAGTTGTCTGTATTATGATAAGGGTGGTGATGCCAGAAAATATGCAACATGGTGTCTTGAACGGGTACTGAGGAGCTGCATTTGTGCATCTGGTTTCTCTCTCTCTCCTTTTCACACATATATATTAATTATATACCCCACTTCCAAATAAAGTTTTATTGGATCTTATGTTGTGTCTTACATGAAGCTTGAATATTGTAGCAGTAGTGTTCTCAAATTTCCAGTTCTGACTTTCTGGAATGTAACTTTCTGGAATGTGACTCTAAGCAACAAAGCATGGAAAATAAATGGGTGTGATGTAGCAGGTATGAATTACAAGATGTGTTGTATCAGTGCACACTGTGTGCATGAATTACAGTGGACCCCAGCAGAGATTCTTGGGCCACACCAAAAGAAAGCCAAGACATCATTGCAAGTAAATCTAATAAAATGTTGTCTTTGAATTTTACAAACATACAACCTTAACATGCTGCTTCTGATGTGAAAACTAAATGCCTTCAGAAAAAATTATATGCATATTGGGGGGGGGGGGTTAAGGCTGCTTGGGGTCTTAAAAAAAAAGAAGAACTGGGTTAGCATTGTATGCTTATTGCACAACTCCTGCCTCACAGTAGGAAAAAAACCCCCAAAAAGTTGGGTGCTGCTGCAACAGTAAAGTCACCCCCATCAATGAATGTGCCCACTTGGCAGGAATGAGCAATATAACCTGGTGGCAGCTGCTTTTTGTGCTCTTTTTCTCCTGATCTTAATATGGAAACAGAAAAGGATGAAAGCATTGGTAGCCTAAGTACATCGATCACATCCTTTCTTCTGATGGGAGAGAGGAATTGAGAGCAGCCATAGCATGTTGCTAGATTTCTCCACAGCTGAAGGACTACACTGGAGTAGTGGAGTGTTGTGGCTGCTGAGTCTTCACTCAGAACTTAACTGCATTCAGAATGGGGTCCCATATCTGGTTACTTGGAGGCCAAATCAGTGAGTGCCAAATTGCAGTGAATTACCACTTGGAGCCTACACCTTAGAGTAGCACAGTGTCCTTAACATTCAGGGCTTTCCTGATGAGAAGGGAAAACTACTTCTATATAGCATTTGATGATACATAATAAACATTCCCCCTTCCTGCCATTATTGAAGATCAGTTTTCCTTGTTATTGCTGTTCCACAGCATACATGTTGTGGGCCCTGCTTTCACCAGGTAAGCTCCATCAACCCACACAGTTTTGTGATTGAATGTGAGCTCTGCATCCCTCAGGCATGCCTGCTGAAAGCTAGGCTCGGCTGATCTGGCTTAAGAAAACTTTCCATTGGCTTTGGTGCACAGGAGTTTGTGCAGTTTTTTATCCCCCTCCCCCCTTTCAGTCAGTCAGTGTTGCCTGACAGTACTTTAGAATACCTTGTTCTTTTGCTTTTCAATCAAGGTGGGATGCTTTGTAGCAGGGATGGCGAACCTACGACCCTCTGGGTGTGTCTGGAGTACAACTCCTGGCATCCCTGGTTATTGACCATGCTGGCCTGGGGTGATGGGGGAGTTTGAGTTCGACATCTGGAAAGCCACAAGGTTCCTTAACCCTGCTCTACAGTGGAAGTAAATCCATGCTTATGTGCTGTCATCTCAAGAGACAAAAACTTCCCAACCCCGAAAATGTGCTTGCCAGGATATTCTCTGGCATATTGTCTTTTTTGGCCCGGATTAGATCTCTGGGCATAGCCCAACACATGCAATTATCTGCAAATTAGGGAGATGGGTTAATTTCTCTGTTCTAGCATGCATAGAGTTGAGACTTGCTCAAAATAATTTCGCAAACTGGGGTGATTAGGATAGCACAAGCTGTTTTACTGACATATTAAGGACAATCTCTCGTTGGAGAGATTGGTTCATCGTTTAAGCCCCACAGCTATCCTGGCATGTGCTATATAAATGACATTTCTAATGTCTGTTCAGAATCTTGCCACTGTTTAATTGGCATGTATTTGCAGGGCAGCCATGGCACTTCATCACTTGCTTCAGCCCTCTCTCCAAGTGCTGTGGGCAAAAAGGATTTCTGTGATGGGTCATATCAACAAGGGCCTATTAGCTGGGATGGAGCAGTGGTGAAAAGTAACTGAGGGAGAGCCTGTTTTCAGCTTTCATTCATTACCCTGTCTTCAATTACTGACACCAGAAACCCTCTGTTCTGATAAGAAGTGGTGGGAGAAACAATGGGAAGGTAGCTTGTTCTGATATTCCAGGGCTGTGATATCACCACAAATGTGGCACCCACAACACTCTGTCCTGGGAAAACAGTTGCTCATAATCTGAGTGTGATGTGGGTGTGAGGTTGTGGAAGAGGAAGCGGCAACTTCCTCTGAACCCAGAGCTGCTGTAGGTTGGGCTCCTGCATTTTGACAACAGGCCTATTTCTGTACCTTGTAATTGTCTTAAGGGAAGTGTAGAATAATTGGCTGCAGTGCTGATTGAGGGAAGTGCATGGTACATGCATCCGGGTTGTAGCTTGGTAATTCTTCTAATTGGGCTGATGAGTGACAGGTGGTGAGCACTAATTGCCTTTTGAGTTTTGTTCTTGTCTTGGAGGTATGCTTGGGGTGGGGGTTTCTGGAGGAAGGTAGCAACAGGGGAACTGAGATAGGGGACAGTGCGCTATTTTCATTTTCTTCTAAATTCTAGACCTGGCAGTGAAGATGACACCCAGCAGTAATAGGGCAGATGCTGGGAATACTCTAAAATTCCTAACAGGAGATGAATAGGAGGGGAAAGTCTGCATCTGTAGTTCTGCTGTGAAGTGAAGCTCTTACCTCTCAAGTGTACTTCATAGTTTGAATGTCAATACTCTATTTTTGTGTGTGGAAGAAAAATATAGAACATAGTGTAGCTAGTTTCTCACCCCCAGTGTGACCAGAGTGTTGCATTCTAGAGGATGTGGGAAGCCCAGGTTCAACCATATAAAGCTTAGGAAGTGACATTGGACATGTTTCTCAGTTCTACCTACCCTGAAAACTTGGTATCATACTAAAGTGGTACTTTGGGGTGAAAGGCAAAAATACGGATGTCAGGGGCTCAGGAGCAGAGGCACAGGGAAGAGAGGAAATGGAGAGTGAAGGGGAAGAATCTGAGGGCAGCGTAGGAGAAGATGACAGTGGCCTGAGAGATTCCATGAGCCTCTCCAGCGAATCAGAAGATTCACAGAAGGGGGCGCCGGTGGCCAGGGCAAGGGGGGTCCAAAAGGGGACACTCCAGAAGCAAGGTGCCAGCGGGGACTCCCAGAGCAGCAGTTGGAGATCAGGACCAGCTTCCCCACCAGAGCGTAGTGGGGGGGAAGAGTCCCAGATCTCGGGGCCAGCGTCTCCCCCAGCAGGGAGAGAAGATGAGTCAGGGCTGACCACGCCTCCATCGGAGAGTCAGGGAACGGAGGGGAGGTCAGGTCCAGCTAGCCTCCCGGAAGAGGGAAGTAGTGACAGAAGCAGTGTAACGGTCAGGAGGAAGGTCACTGGGTTGGCGCGAGAGCCAAGTTCAAATGTACAGGCGCGCGGGACAGCAGAGAACCCGGATTGGGAACCAGGTCCTAAAGCCCGCCGGAGGCAGGGGGAGGAGTCAGGGGACTCAGCGTCAGAAGAGTCCAGAAAGGGGAATGCCCCAGCGGACAGGAGGACCCAGAGGAGGAGAGAGCAGAGGAAGAGGTGGAGCAGGTCTAGAGTCTTAAACTGGTGTCAGAGGGGAGGAGATTCAGACAGAGCTTCGGCGGTCTAGGGTTTAAGACGTAGAGCTGCGCGCCACGGTTTTGAAATAGAGACTGAACTTCAATAAAGACTTTTGTATATAACAACGACCTGGCGTTGGTCCTCTGTGAGCTGGGACTTCGGGCAGCTCTGACAACAAATGAAATAAAAACATTACTTAGGCTTTCCTTTCTAGTCTCCGTATTGCTGCTGTAGCCTACCACTTCTGCATTTACTGCATCCAGTGGTCATTATCACCAAGTAAGGGTTTCACTAGAAAAGAACAAGACCTGTGAGTTCTTGGCGATAATCACTAGTGCATCAAAGGTCACAGGAAAAGCTTCCCTACCCTACCCGTTTCGAGAGGATGCAAAAAACAAAAACAACCTTCTGAATGTTTTGGGGGAATATGAACAGAAGTATTGTTTATTTATTGCATTTATGTCCCACTTTTTCCTCCAAAGAGCTAAAGGTGGCATACGTGATTCTTCCTCTCTTCCTTCAATCCCAACAACAGCCCTGGGATGTAGGTTAGGCTGAGAGGCAGTGACTGGCCCAACGTCACCCAGTGAGCTTCATGGCAGAGGGGGTGGGGTTAGAACCCTGGTCTCCCAGTTCCTAGTCCAGCACTCTAACCACTACACCACACTGGCTCCGAGATGACATCCCTAACTCGTAAGAGCCAAGCTATATGCAACAGTAGTTATGTGCTTAAACAAGTGTGCTTTAACCTCTCTGCTTTTATTTCGTGGAAAAGGATGCCAGAGGGCCCTGATCCAGAAAGTTCTCTAAATCTGACTCAGGGCCCTGCAAAAGCTCTCTGCTGAAAATGGCTCTTTCATTGCTTTCTGCCCTAGATGTAGTGTTTATTTCAAACAGTACCTTTTTGGGGGGTAGTGATCGTGTAGGGGGTGATTTTCAGCAGGAAACAAGTGTGATCTGGATTGGAGACCCATAGCTGCTGCTGATTCAAAATAAAAGCAGGCACATTAGTACAATTTTTAGCACATCCATCTTAACATCATACGTAGTTTTGCACTAACAGTGCTGTTCATGATTGGTCCAATGAAATTGAAGCTGTATGCAAGAGCCTGCAACAGTGGAAGAAGGAGGAAATTCCAGCAGTGCCTGTGTGTTTTAAAATTTGTTTTCATGTATGCGGGGGGGGGGGGTGCAGTGCTGTATAGTATTGCCACCCTGCAAGTCTTAACCAGGCTTGTCTCAAACCTGCAAGGAAACCTGCAAGTGCTCCCTTTAGACGGCTTTTTAATTCTTAGTTTCTTGTGGAGGGAGGGGAGCAGTTCTTCATGTGCAGAGCTGTTTGCCAGTTTTGTTCTTTCTGCCCTACTGAATTTGAGGCCTGACCTGCTCCATGTCAAGAGCATTCCAGTAGGCTCATGTTTTCATATATCATATGGTGCCTGCGGATTTGATCTTGCTTGTACTTTGAGTGATGTTTGAGAAGAAACACATCCCAGAAGGGAACATAGCTTAGCTTACTGTCTGAACTGGTGCCCAGGCAAGACGTTGTGAGCCTTGGCTGCCACACCCTTGTACTTTCATGTTCTAATGTTGAGCCGTGTTGAGAGAGGGCAAACCACAATGGGCCCCAAGCTACCTGTGCCTTGACACTTGCATGAGACCAGGTTGGCATGGCTACTGAATCATATGGACTTGATTCCCAGCACTAACCTCTTGGGGTGCACTGATTTTCTACTTGTGGCACATGGTAGACTGGGTGGGCAATACTGCCTTTTTAGGCAAACAGCTGAACTACCGTAAATGGCCCTTGAGTCATAGACCGGATAACTGTGTGTTAGAGGCAAAGTGTGAGTGGGGGCGTACCCTGTGCTTTTTAAAAAAGGCAACACTTAATACTGCAAATTTGCTTAATAAGGCAACAACATTCTTGTTTGCATAGGCTTATGGTTTTTAAAGGGGATGGCTGTTAGGTATATTGGTGGACTTTGTTGTGCTCATCCTTTAAGTGGTCTAGGTAGAATGTGTATGTTTCTCTCTCTCTCTCTCTCTCTCTCTCTCTCTCTCTCTCTCTCTCTGTGTGTGTGTGTGTGTGTGTGTGTAGATAGATATAGATATATATGGGGTATTACTCAGATGTTTGGTCATAAGTCCCACATTCTATACAAGATCTCAAAGTAGCTGTCTTATTACTAAAGAATTTCAGAAATAGACTGGAAAGAGAAGTTGCTGAATTGCAACTTATTACCAAACTTAAAACCATGGAGAGACCTGGTCTGAAAAGAGACATTGGATTCTTATCTCATTATACATGATAAAGCTATTTTTAGCCATCTCACCCATTGCTTTTTCCTGTAAGACCAATTTCAGTTGTTAACAGTCGTCAACAGGTTTACCGCACCTATCAGCCAATCACCCATTCCCACTACCCTTCTGAGTAATACCCCTCCCCACCCTCTCACTATATACAGTGGTACCTCGGGTTACATACGCTTCAGGTTACAGACTCCGCTAACCCAGAAATATTACCTCGGGTTAAGAAATTTGCTTCAGGATGAGAACCGAAATCGTGCTCCGGCGGTGCGGCAGCAGCGGGAGGCCCCATTAGCTAAAGTGGTGCTTCAGGTTAAGAACAGTTTCAGATTAAGAATGGACCTGCGGAACGAATTAAGTACTTAACCCGAGGTACCACTGTATAAGGGTCTGGTGACTTCTGTTTCAGTGTATCTGAAGAAGTGTGCATGCACACGAAAGCTCATACCAATAACTAACAGTTGGTCTCTAAGGTGCTACTGGAATTTATTTATTTATTTATTTATTTATTTATTTATTTATTTTGTTGTTTTTTTTGTTTGGGTTCAGCACTGATATTAAAAAGAGATACTTGGACTTAGCCTTGGTACAATGTAGTCTTAAGTGGGGGTGACAAATAGAGAACTTGCTGGGATGGGGACTTTTATGGAGGAGGATGTTGCTCTTTGATTATAAAGAGCTTACAAATTATGCTGGCAAAGGATATGGAAGTACTGCTTAATTTCTAATAACAGAAGTATTGAGGCTTAGACCTGCGTTACTGACATGCCATATGGTCTGCGGTTTAGATCCTTAATTTTGAGTGGGTGGGTGGGAGCAAAGGGGGTCATTGGATTAGCTGCAGTGCTTCAGTAATGAGAAAAGTGCATTCTGTGCAGGGGGTAGACAAAGTGGTACCCTCCAGTTCCCATTAGTCCCAGCCAGCAGGGTCAGTGGTTGGGGATGAGTTGTAGTACAGCATCTTCTGGAGGCCATTGTGTTGGCTTCCCTGCTCTACGTGCTTGTTTGTTTTGGTACACAACAGATTTGTGAGTGAATGCAAGTACCTTGCTTCCTGATAAACAGGAACTTAAGGGGAGCATGTGGCTTTAACAGAAGAGAGACCTAAATAGAAAGGTGATAGCTAGTTGGATGGGGCGAAAGGAAAATAACCCACAAAATCTCGGTGTAGAGTGCTGTTGGCATTAGTGGAGTGGCATGAACAAGCAAGGGAAATTTTGTTTGTTTGTTTTTTAAAATAATATTTATTAACATTTTAAAAACTGCAAAGGAAAGACAAAGAATTAAACAAAACAATACAATACAATACAAAAACAAAAACAAAAACACCACACAACACAACACCAACCCCCAAACATTAAATTAACAAAACCAAACAAAACCAAACAAAATTTAAAACACATCTAATAAGTTCAGTATCTTAACTTTCATTTACTTGTTTCAACGACCTCCTCGCACCTCCCTTTTTGTATTCCACTTTAATTAACTGTTTCAGCAATTCCTTTCCATCTTCCTCTGTTTTCTGTCCTGTAATTTATCTTAACATATTCTAATCTTATTTTTCCCTTTAATATATAATTGTCTTAACATATTTTAACTTTATTTTCCCTTGAATACTCTAATAATCTATTTGTACTTAATTCCTTGTAACATTTCTACTAAAGCCATATAGCTCCTTTCCAACATTTTTCTAACACTCATTAATTTTACAATATTTTTATAAACAGTCTTTAAACTTTTTCCAATCTTCTTCCACCGACTCTTCTCCCTGGTCCCGGATTCTGCCAGTCATATCCGCCAAGCAAGGGAAATTTTGAAGGCTGTGGGTTATAGAACCCAAAGAAGAGACCAGGAACTCTAACTCTAACTAACTAACTCTCTCTCTCTCTCTCTCTCTCTCTCTCTCTGTGTGTGTGTGTGAGAGAGAGAGAGAGAGTATTGCATCATATTGGTTGGAACGTATCATCCAAAAATTCAAAGTGTGCATGTGTGAGAAAGAGAACAAGAGCGAGAAAGCAGGAATTCTCAGCCTGCTGAAAGCTGCACCCAGCAACAAACTCTGTGCTTGGGTAGAATTGTGGAACACAACGAACCCCCAGAATGCCCTGTTGTGGAAGGTTGAGCAGAGAAAACTATTAGCAGTAGGGGTGACATAGAAGGGAGGACTGTTATGCGTGGGTTTTCTCTTTGCTTTTGTTCATGACACACAATGAGACGGTTTCTCAACTAGATACGGTGAGCCTTCTATATTTAGCCTTCAGCTCTTTTGGAGCTCCAGTTTCTCTTTGTGTTCCCAGGTGACCCCCTGAGCTGACACAAGTCAAACCCACGCCTCTCCACTCTGATAATGAAGTGGAGTCCTTCCCCTCCTGAAGGTTGTTGCTTTGACTGTGATAGATCAACCATGGATGAAGGGCACTGCCTTAGATGGTTACCTTATATGATTCAACTGCTCCTGATCCCCACTAAAATATGCAATGATTCTGGGCTGTTCATATGACTTTGTCCCCTGGGGTGTAATTGTGTGTGTATGTTATGTACTGGTAAACTTGTGCCAATAGTATGTGGTAGCTTGCCGGTGATATGAAAGCTTTTTAAGTAACCAAATAAGGCCTTGGAGATGGGATCAAACCACTTTTGTAGTTGTCTATAATTCCATTGACGGATTTTGTATGGTAATGTGGTGTAATTTATTCCTTAGTGCAAGATGGTCCTCTACAATTAAAATAATAATAATAATAATAATAATAATGTGTATTGTAGTTGTATATTTTTTGTGTGTGGTGAGGAAGATTCATGGGGTTGCCATAAAGCAGGGAGCTGCTGGACTAAAGCTCCCATCATCTTTGGCCAAGGATTATGCTGGCTGGGGCTAATGGGCATTGGAGTGCAACACCAATCCATCCATCCATTCATCATTTTATTTTTATGCTGCCTTTCCAAAGTTAAGACCACACTCAAGTCTGCTTACAACACATAAAAATTGCGTAAATACAAACATAACAAAAGTAGTCGTAAACAATAAACAAAACATCAAAAAGAACACAGCCAAATTGAACAATTTCCACATAAATTATAATACAAAATAAAGATACAAAATATAAACAGCAACAACCAGAAGCAAAAACCCCTAAACAATACCTCGGCTTCCAACATCTGGAGGGCACCACGTTGATGGACTCTGCTGTAGCATCACTGGTTTTCTGTGGCTGCAGAAAACCAACTCTTTAGCTTCTAAAGTGGTAGACTGCTGCACAGCTTACTTAGCAAGCTTTTCCATGTTCAGAGTTTCCTGAGATCTCAACAGAGGGCTGAATTTTGGGAGCATGTATGTCTGTGGAACATACGAGAAGATGGATGCCAAATGGTGACTGGGCCATTGGAGAGTGCCTGTCTGCCATTCATCCATCTGTGCTCACCATTTTGCTGCATGCTTAGTGAATATGAAAAATACATAATTATCCCCAGCTTCACATGCATGCATATATCTTGTGTTTATTTCCAGAGGGCAAAAATGATAAAAATAATAATAATCCTATATAGGCCCTTTGGTGAACTGGGGAAAACTACTCAGAGAATTATTTTGGGGCTCATGCTGATAGTAAGGCAGGGGTGGTAGAACAAAAGCCACACAGCAAGTCTTACTTTTTGCCCAATAAAGGAAAATATATGGCATGCTGATAATATGGGACAGCATAAGCTGTATTGAATATAGCACTGAAGCAGACGTGTGGGCTGTATTGTAATGTTAACCGTCCTCCTTTCACACTTTGTTGGATTAAAAATATCTGCTAAGTAAAAGTATCGGTTACAAGTTGCTATTAAATGCAGAGTTTCCAGCGTAGAATTCAGTTTGCCTTTTAGAAAAGGACTGTCACAACTGCTATCTGCTGTGTGTGAGAGGCTTGTCCAGCTTCCTGCAATATCCTCAGGCTGGTTGAAGACTTAGTCTTATTTCCTGTGTTTTAAGACAGAACCTTTCATCAGGCTCATGTGCTTTGGAAAATATTAAATACAGGAAAATCTGTGCCTGATCATCTTGGGCAGAATTTTACTTTAGCAGCCTACTGCCCCGACCTTTCCTGTCCTGGATAAATTTAGTGGAATGCTCTGATTTGGTTTGGTTAAAGTGACTTTGCATTCTGTACAGGTGCTCTCACAGTGCAGGCACCCTAGAAAACTCTAGTACAAGGGTCAGCAACCTTTTTCAGCTGTGGGCCGGTCCACCGTCCCTCAGACCATGTGGTGGGCTGGACTATATTTTGGAGGGGGGGAAATGAACGAATTCCTGTGCCCCACAAATAACCCAGAGATGCATTTTAAATAAAAGCACACATTCTACATATGTAAAAACACCAGACAGGCCCCACAAATAACTCAGAGATGCATTTTAAATAAAAGGACACATTCTATTCATGTAAAAACACGCTGATTACTGGACCATCCGTGGGCCAGCTTGAGAAAGTGATTGGGCCGTATCCAGCCCCCGGGCCTTAGGTTGCCTACCCCTCCTCTAGTATATGTTCATCTTACGAGTGCTGTGCATCCAAACTGAGTCTTTGCAAGTTTTTCCCCTTTTTTTGTAGCTGAACGCTTACTGCAACCCTCACTTCTGCCACTGCCAAAGTCTGTTAAAACTGTCAGACTCCTTTCTCACTTTCTTGCAAAGAACGATACAGAAAGGGTCTCTGCCTGAATCATGTTTTCATTACATAATTTGGGCAGTCTTTTCTCCTTAGTTTATGACTGTACCCATCATTGCTTGTTATATCCCAATCTTTCTGTATTGTTCCTTTTGTTTGAGGCATTTGTTGTCTACCACTACCACCATTGCTTCTGTGAAGCTCGGAACAGCTGCCCTACATGGTATGCAAGGTGATCTTCTCGGTCCAAGAGGCTTAGGTTCATGTAGTGAATGACATCAGCTATCTTTTAATTCATTATCTGCTTCCATTTTCAGAGAACCTGCCTTTGTTTTGCACATGTCCTTGTGTTGATGTATCTGCTACAGTTTGTAGGCGGCAGCAGAAATCACATTTCTTGTCCCAAGGGACTTACCAGAGGGTCTAACAGACTGAACGTTTTCCAAACACCAGAGGAGGCTGATTTCTGTTGTTCAGGCAGCAATACTTTCAACCCCCTAACCATTGCTAAAGGAACTGTGTGTGTGTGTGTGTGTGTGTGTTTGGAATCAATCAGGCATTCCAGCTCTAACCCTGCCTCCCCTTACATGTGCTTACATTCACACCTGCTCTTTCTTGCTCTTGCAAGCATTTTGAAATGCTTTCTGGATGCCCTGCAGACCATCTCCTGCCATTGCTAATGGTCACTGCTGAGCTCTTAATGCACTTCTTCTTAAGCTATTCCTGGCAGTGCCAGCTAATGGCAAGCTTTAGTCATGATACAAATATGGTCACAGACCTGGACGTGGGTGTATTCCAATAAATGCTGTTCTGAGGCCCTCTCCAGGGGTTGGAGAGAACAATCTAGACAGCCACTTCTTTTTTCCTTTCCTTTTCAGTGGTTTCGCAATGGCAGTCTTCAAAGGTTCAGAGCAGGCTTGTGCTAGGAGTGTACGACTGGTAGGCACTTGAACTGAAGTAGACTTCCCGTCCATCTGACCTGCAGTATCTGTGTGTTATGTTATGTTATTTATTTTTAGTTACTCAGTTTGTATACTACCCTTTACCAAAAGATCTCGGGGCAGTGTACAACATTAGAAACACATTACAAAAAATTAATTATTAAAAAATAAAACCATAGTAAAAAGCATAGTGATAGACAGCCTAATAGCTAAATAATCTTAATAGTAACAGTCCTCTCCTCCACACTTTCATAGGCTATAGGTTATTTAACAGCCATAGGTCTGGGTTAAAGAGGAATGGTTTTGCCTGGCATGTAAAGACATGTAATGATGGCGCCAGGTGAGCCTCTCTTGAGGAGAGCATTCCACAATCGGGGAGCCACCACAGAAAAGGATATTTTTCTTGTTGTCACCCTCTGAACCTCTCTGGAATGGAGGACATAAGAGAAGGGCCTCAGGTAACAAGCGCAGTGTCCAGGGCTGTTTGTGTGGGGAAAGGTGGTCCTTAAGATATTAAGGTCTTTTGCTGTGTAAGTCTTTATAGGTCAACACCAGCACTTTGAATTGGGCCCAGAAACTAATCTGCAGCTTGTGCCAGGATTGGTGTCATATGCTCAAACCGTCTTGTTCTAGTAAACAATCTGACCATTGCATTTTGAACCAGCTGAAGTTTCCAAACCCTCTTCAGAGGCAGCCCCAGGTATAACACATTGCTGTAATCCAACCTATTTGCCCTCCTCTGAGTTCTGATTTTTCACTAGTCACTGTCCAACTACTTTTGAGTATCACATTACAGTCATGAGGACTAGAAACTTTTTTTTTATTTAAAAAAGCTGAGATTCTCTGTATGGCAGATTCAAAACTTCCATGTATGAATCTCCCAGATGCACACTATACAGCTTGCACATACTCCATACAATTGAAATATTTGGGGCAGACAAATTTCTCCACTTCAGCTTAACTACATTGCAGAACAATTGTAGGTGGAAGTCCCTGCATCAGTATGTGGCTAAAAAAAGAGTTATGGTCAGGCAAATTCTGATTTATATCTTTCATGGTTGTACATATTCAGCCCCAGTACACACCATGATGAGCAACTGAGTAGGAAATACTGGGAGGACGAGGCGATTCATGGTAGGATGTTTTTTAAGAAAACAAATCTGTGTAGGCAGAAGATCTGTGCAGCTCAGGGGAAAGTTTTGTGCGTGGGGGAAATGACACAGGTCACTCTAATTACATACCAGACAGAGGATGTGAATCTGTTATGGTAACTCATGGAGCTGATCACAAGATGCCACACAGATGCAAGCCAACGTGGAATGAAACAAGTCCACCGGTACTGCCGATATGGTCTTCTGCGTTGGCTGAAGACGCTGGCTTCTCCAATCCAAGACCTTCTGTCTTTTGTAAGCCCCAAGACTTACCACTGTTGCTCTGGAAACACAGGTGGAACTTGGAGCTGCAGCTGTGCAAATGGCCCATTCCCTGCCCTCCAAGCACATACACAAAGAAAAAGTTGTTGCCACAAACAACCAAGTTTGTTCAGCTGCTGTGAGAGCCTGTACACGGCTGACAACTTAGGAAGAAAAAGAGAGGGGAACCTCAAAGGATGATGTTTTGTCACAGAGGTTCTCCAGAAAGTTTGCAGCACTTGATGAGGTTTTTAGTCTAACATAAAGATCTTCATTAGAGGCAATAATAATTCCACATTTCCTACATGGGGAGGTTTCTCTCTCTCTCTCTCTCTCTCTCTCTCTCTTGGAGTGTACACCCTCAAGAAAAAAAACTTTGCAGGAGGTATGAAATTAATGTTGCCGCTGTTACACCACTACTCTAATAAACATTTTCACAGCACCTTTTGAGGTTTGCCTCTACTCCTTTCCTTTCCTCCCCCGCCCCCGCTGCTTTTGATATCTAGTGCTAACTTCTTTATTTTTGTGACAATACGACTGTAGCCCAGATACGCATTTACTTCCCAGGGCCCTGGCACTACCAAAGGCCTCCCTCACCTTCCCTAGCTGATGTTGTCAACATTTCATCCTATCTGGACCTAGGAAGCCCACTTGTAGGATGGCACGAGGCCTACTATCTAGAGTGTACTCAAGAGCCAGCTCCAAGGTGGTTTGAGGCCCTTATCTTGAAGGAAGAGTGGGTGGGGGAGATCCCGGTATCTAGCGACTGATCTTTTTGTGTAGGCTGCCAAGTGCCGAAGCTTACAGATCACCCGCCCCCTTTGCCCACAGCACGGGAGAGGGAGGGGAGTGTGTGTCAAGCCATTCGCTTGCCTGCTTCATGTGAAAGTTCTTTCTCAATCGGGTTATTTGAATCGCATCTTCTCCCGCCACTAGTGGCTGCTGCCTTGAGCTGTCCTGATTCTGCACTAAGCTGCTTAGCCGCCGACCGTGTGGGGTCGCCACCCAAAAGCATAGTTTGCCCCATAGTCTGGGGAAGTATACTTGGCTTTCAGGTTCGCCTTTGGGATACTGCCGGTAGACAGGTTTAAAAGCAGCCATTGTCCCACTCTCGCAAACCTTTGGGTATGAATTGAATCGGGATCTCACAGCAAAACAGAATACATTTAGCAGGGCTTATTTGGAAAGAAAGCAGTAGTCAAAGCACATCAGGTGCAGAATGCATAAAAACAAGTATTCCCAGCTAATTACTGATCTTCACATATAGTATGGCAGGATGGAGCTCTTTAATTTATGGAACTAAATTGTCAAAATACCAGCTAGGGGGTATTACTAATGCAGTAACGCCCCTTCAAAGTCGTCAGAGTTGGCTGTGTCGTTTGCTCTTCCCCCAAAACTTAATCTCAGAGGATGTTAACCAGGCCTCTTTTCCTTCTGTCACCATAATTATGCATTGTAAGACAAATTCCAAAATCCAGTCAGGGAATTGCTAAATGTGATCTGATTAAAGGGCTACACAAATGCTGGGGGTACTCAGCCACTAAAAGGTTTATTTTTAAATTTTTATTTCTCAACCTATGGTGCAGGTGTTAGTCATAGAATTATAGAATTGTAGAGTTGGGAAGGGCCCTGAGGATCATCTGCTACAACCTCCTGCAATGCAGAAATATGCAGCTGTCCCATATGGGGATCAAATCTGCAACTTTGGCCTTATCAGCACCATGCTCTAGCCCATGGGTAGGCAAAATAAGGCCCAGGGGCCGGATCCAACCCAACCACCTTCTAAATCTGGCCCGCGGACGGTCTGGGAATCAGCGTGTTCTTACATGAGTAGAATGTCTCTTTGTATTTACAATGCATCTCTAGATTATTTGTGGGGCCTGCTTGGTGTTTTTACATGAGTAGAATGCGTGCTTTCTTAAAAAATGCATCTCTGGGTTATTTGTGGGGCATAGGAATTTGTTCATTTCCGGCCTCCCCCCCAAAATATAGTCTGGCCCTCCACAAGGTCTGAGGGACAGTAGACTGGCCCTCTGCTGAAAGTTTGCTGATCCCTGTGTTTAGCCAACTAAGCTATCCGGATATAATTAGTAGATGTCACAGGTAATGTCTAATACGTGCGTTTTGTGTGAACACCATCATATTTCTCATGGGTGGGATGGTTAACCATATTTTCAGTTAGATTACTGAAGTTTTGAGTGGTGGAAAAATGTTTTGATCTCAAAACAGAATTATCTTGATAGAAGATCCCTAGATAGCACCCATCCACCCCTGGAAAAAGAGAGCTGCATATTGCTGTGTCTGTGTGTGTATTTGTAGGGGGAGTTATTGAAGATAATGCTGGATCAGGTCAATGGGCCATCTAGTCCAGCATCCTGTTCTCACAGGGGCCTACCAGCTACTCGCGGGAAGTCTGCAAGCAGGACATGAGCACAACAGCACTCTCCCCTCTGGTAGTTTCCAGCCATTGGTATTCAGGATACTGCTCCTTCCATGGAACATGTGCACATGGAGCAAATGCACAGCTATGCCAAGATCAGTTTCTGGAGGCAGCCTTACCCTGAGAGGGCTACTTTGAGATGCAGATTGAAAGAAGCTGCATGGGCCGAGCTCGCACACTACAGAGCTTAGTGAGTGGTTTCACTGTAGAGAAGGGAAGTGGAAGACTTGAATAGATCCTGGCTGGGATAAGAGTAGCATCTAACAGTGGCTGTGCGGTTTGGCTCATGGTCACCAGTGAAACAGGGCCTAAACATTCACGTAGTTTGTCTCTCTAAAGCAACCTTCTTGCCTTAGGGAGTCCTTTTTTCCTATTAAGGATATGGGGGGGGGGCTGCTGTTGATGGTGGTCATAAAGGTAAAGGGACTCCTGACCATTAGGTCCAGTCGTGGCCGACTCTAGGGTTGCGGCGCTCATCTCGCTTTATTGGCCAAGGGAGCCAGCGAACAGCTTCCGGGTCATGTGGCCAGCATGACTAAGCCGCTTCTGGCGAACCAGAGCAGCACACGGAAACGCTGTTTACCTTCCCGCCGGAGCGGTACCTATTTATCTACTTGCACTTTGACATGCTTTCAAACTGCTAGGTTGGCAGGAGCAGGGACCAAGCAATGGGAGCTCACCCCGTTGCGGGGATTCGAACCGCCGACCTTCTGATCGGCAAGTCTTAGGCTCTGTGGTTTAACCCACAGCACCATCTGCGTCCCTCTGATGGTGGTCATAGCCAGAGCCAAAAGTGGGTGAAGTTTGTATCATTGCAGGATTGCATAGCAACTTGCTTCCTGCTGGCCACATGAAACTAGTCTGAGGACTGCCGGTTCTCCACCCTGCTCTAAAGAGAGACTTACTTAAATGAAACAAAGCACCTGATGTGTTTTGACCTCTCACCTGCTCTGGTAGCAGGCCCATAAATCACCTACAGTAATAATGTGGCCAGCTTGCTATGATTTGCACTCTTTAGTCTAGCTTGGATTCACACATGCTGGATCTTGGCAGGTGTCACTGCTTGCTAGTCTTCGTTGCTCAGTTTCAGGTATCCATTGTCTCCATCATGCCAGAAATTCTTGCGATTATTGAGGCCACTGCTCCTTTACCTTGCCTTACAGAAGCACATGAAACCTGTTGAAAGCTTTGAAGTTGATTGTAATTGTAATTTCTGTGGCCATTCCCTTGTCTGCTTCCCCTTCCAGCTCTTTACTCTGCATTCTTCCTTTTAGAACAATGATGTGCAGAAAATTTTCCAGCACTAAATTTTTCCATGGAAAATTTTCCATTTCACAATAAATGGATGACATTTGAAAATAGAACATTAAGCAAGCTTGGCAACTTCAGAGTGTTTACCTTCGTTTGCTAAATGCAAGTGAAGTCAACACACTAATTTAGATCACTATCTAGGGCATCAGAATTCCCCCCAATGGAAATTACACAATGCAAATTATCCTAATTTGCTCTGGAAAATTTTCCAGGTGAAATTTTTCTGGAAAGCCCGCATCACTTCTTCGGAATATAATTAACGCTGGGATGCTTATTCCTCAAAAGATTTTTGCTTTGTTTTGTCTAATGTCAGTGTTCCAGCTCTGTTCCAGTGTCATTCTTTACTTCGCACAGGAAGTGACACCGGCACTGTCTGGCTTTGTCCTCCAGCAGGTTATCTATGAGAATTGCAGTTATCTATGAGAATTGGTCCAAGCAGCTGGCTTTGAGGTGGCTTCTTACAGTGCTAAAATGCAGATGATAAGCAAGTTGACTTTGAGGTCTGGAGGTCTCTGTATTTGGAGGTTCAGTCAGACAGGAACTAGAACATTTTCATCTCCCCCCCCCCCGGTTCATTATTTATTGGGTAAGTTGGAACTAAGAGTGTTGCAGTCTTTCTCTTGTTAATGTATTTTATCAGATTTCTCACTTTGCCCTTTGCTATAATGTTCCAGAGTGGGTTACAACAGTGAAATACAGTATGCAATTATGAAACAGGTAGAACAGTGACAACCAGAAAACAAGAAAAGGATAAAACTATTAAACACTTCCACATATGAAACAACTTTAAAAAGTCACATATTTTAAAAAACACACACATTAAAATAGTTCAAATACAGATGTAGACTGGAATATAGTTGTTAGAGGCTAAGGGTGCTCAGGTCACCACAGGGAATAAGCGGATATTGGGCCTATGGTTTATGTTTTGAATGATCCCGGTGCTGGTCGATTACGTAAAGCCACAAAACCCAACCCCACAGAGTTTTTAAAGGGAAGAGCACTTGCCCACAGGGAAACCAAGAGCTAAATTTTCAAAGGTCTCATTGTCAGGAGAAAAAGGAGCTCTTCTTTATCATCTTCTAGATCAAAATTACTCAGAGGGGCTGGTGCGTTGAAGGTTCTGCTCCCTCCTTCCCTTCTCAGGGACAGTGCTCTGTGCACCATTCCTGAAGTTTTGAATGTCATTTGTTTATGATGGGAAGCAGGCGGAGAATTTAAATGAGACCTCTTTTTAAATCTATTTTTTGCTTTCTAAAATAGCTAATTAGCTCCTGTTGCTGCACAGAAGGAATTGCCTTGATAATGTATCGGTATTAAACAAGTCTGCTTGTTGTCTTACCACCCTTGTCCACATATGGAACTTTGGGTATTTATTAATTAAAATCTCTCTCTCTCTTTAAAGTCCTGATTAAACAAAGCTTCAGGGTCAGTTTAGTGCAGTGTATGCCTGGAGCCTTTCTGCAACGTATTTAAATTACAAATCAATATCTGTGTCTAGCTGCCAAGGTGAGTCGCTGCCGATGAGCGAGCCAGGAGACAGGCTGGTGTTGTGATCAGGAGAGGGGAGGGTGCTGCAGCTTCCCCTGTTAGATCTGCCACCTGACTCTCCTCACTGAGCTTTGCTCTGAAGTATCTGGGTCACACATACTAGGAGATGTTTGGAAAGTGTTGACAAAGCCACAGGATGATGATACTTGCCTCTGGCTAGTTAGGGAGGTGACTCCACCTGGTGGCAATAAACACGTCTTGCATTTATTCTGCCTCGCTCACCATTGCCATGTGCCAGGATAACTAGTGGCGAAACACCATGGGGCATCCAGTTTGCTCAAGCACCGTATGTTAAACAGCTCTGTTGATGATTAAAGATTGGGAGCTGTAATCATTGGTTGTAGCGATAACTATGACAAAAACCCCTTCATATTTTGGGTTTTATATGGTGCGTGCACACTTTGTAGTGAGTGATGTTACAGGAAAGGAATTCCCTTCTGTTTGTGAGAAGGGGAAGTGAGTGATGCCTCTTTTAAGCTGGTACCTGCCACCCATTGTTTTCATCTTTCTAAAAAAAAGGCACCACCATCACTACCCTAGAACACCCTGCTCATTATATTAGGCAAGCACCTTTGATGTATTGTTTTTGGTGCCTGTTTTGGCAAGCCTACCAAGACATGAATTCTAACATGTAATTATTATGTCTCTCTATATTTTTAAACTGCTGTGATTTTACATAAATTTGTCTTTTGAATTTTTTTAGGTCAGCTTGTTTTTAATACATACCTGATTTCATCAACATTTTAATTCTGTTTTTTTAGGTAAATAGATTACATGTTTTGATGGCTAAATGGTTTTTGATGGTCAAGCGGTATGTAAATCCTGTGCAGTATGGGTAGATATTTAAATTTTTTAAAAATCTGCTGCCTGATTTTAATTAATTTTAAGGCATCTTTGCCCCTAGTGATCTTTCTGACTGTGCAGGTGGGTGGAACTCAAGGAGGGCACAGAGCTGGACCAGTGAAGAGGGTAGCCTGGTGGGGGGGTGGCCTGGGAATGTCCCATGGTCTGGATAGAGGCCTAGAGGGACCGCATTTGGCCCACAGACCTAAGGTTCTCTTCCCCTGCGGTTGACCAATTGCCGAAAATTTCCATACAGAATGTGTATATTTATGGCCCTCAAACCTCATTGTGCCAATAATTAAGTTAGGTACAAGAATCAATTAATTTTCCAGTCTGCTATGTACTGAATTTTGCTTGGTGGATTTCTATCCCAGCCTTGTTCTGAATTAAGTAACCTATTTTTCGGCAAACGAGGATCACCACCATTAATGTCAGATAGTTTTGGATCATTAATAGGCCATTGCATCTACAGAGGTGCTGTGATTTGTGCAACTACATGGGAAAGCCAAATTTCATGTGTTGCTGAAGACAGATGAAAGGAAGTCCTTCTTCACATGGCACATAGTTCTTACGGCATTCAGTGCCATGCGATGTAGCGATGGCCACAAACTTAGATGGCTTTAAAGGGGGAGGGGTTAGATAAATTCATGGAGGATAAGGCTATTTATGGCTACTAGCCATGATGGCTATGTGCACTCCCTTAAGATTCAAAGGTCTCTGAGTATCAGTTGCTGGGGGACAATGGGAGAGGGCTGTTGACCTTGTGGGCTTTCCAGAGGCATCTAGTTGGTTAATGTGCCAAAGAGAATGCTGGACTAGATGGGCTTTTAGTCTGATCCAACAGGGCTCTTCTTATGCTTTTACATTCACACCTTGAATGTAGAGCCCAATGTGATTTTAGAGGCAGTGTTCTCTGGATAGGTGGTGGTCTCTGGGTCTGCTTAGGAGAAGAGTTTCCTTTTGTGACTTCAGAAAGGGAAAAAGGATTGTCTGCCTATATGAGGGCATTGTTGTTTGCTCTGAGTGCTGTTCTGTACTCCATAGACATGTCATTGGCATTCAACTTTTTATCTTTTCCGGGGAGAGGTGCAATACGTCCACTGTAGTAAGTAGAAGTAGAACAAAGGATAAGAAAGAGAAAGCCTTTTCTCTTAGCCATGGGCATGGCTGGGTCTTGCTGACCACTGTCTTTGTATCCCCAGACTCCATCTGTCCCATGGTGATGTCCTGCTTTGCCACCAGGGCAGCCAACCTGGCTGATGGGGGACTCCACAGGATAAAGCACAGGCCGGCAGTATATAAGTATGTGGTCTTTTTACTAGCTTGCCCAAGCTCTGTGGTGCTGAAAGGCTGCAGCTCCGTCTACGGCTGAGCAAAGGTTGCTTTTCCACCGACATCTCACCCTGCTAGAGCTAATGGGGGCCTCTGAAACAAAGGCTGCTTACTGGGTCTGCATGAGTCACTAACCTTTGTGCCAGGGAGCAGCGTTCAGTGCTTGAACATGCAAATCTGGAACCTTGTGTCTATGTGTACAGAGTGAAATTTATCTCTTCGAAATGACCGAGGCTTTCCCATAAATGAATGAGGCTTTCCCATAAATGACTGACACTGGCGGGTGGGCCAGCTGAACCCAGAGAGGTCTGCTTGGAGTTGCTACTTAATTCTCAGCTACTTTGTTTTCCCCTTAGCAATACCAAGCATATTAGAATCATAGAATTGTAGCGTTGGAGGTAATGCTGAGGATCATCTTCTAGTTCAACCCCCTGCAATGCAGGGATCTTAGCTAAAACATCTATGACAGATGGCCATCCAACCTCTGCTTAAAAACCTCCAAGGAAGGAGAGTCCACCACCTTCCAAGGTTCTACGGTTGAACATCTCTTACTCTCAGAATGTTCTTCCTGATGATTAGTCAGAATCTCCTTTCTTGTAATTTAAATCCATTGGTTTGGGTCCTACCCTCTGGAGCAGGAGAAAACAAGCTTGCTCCATCTTCCATGTGAGCATGGAACCCTTTAGATATTTGAAGATGGCTATCGTATCTCCTCTCAGTCTCCTCTTTTCTAGTCTATACATACCCAGCTCCCTCAACCATTTCTTATAAGGCTTGGTTTCCAGACTCTTTATCATCTTGGTCACCCTCACCTGCACATGTTCCAGTTTGTCAATATATTTCTTAAACTGTGGTGCCCAGAACTGGACACAGTACTCCACGTGGGGTCTGACCAAGGCAGAATAGATAGGGACTATTACTTTCCTTGATCAGGACACTACCTTTCCGTTGACGCAGCCTAGAATAGCATTAGGTTGTGTGCATTTTTTGCTGCTCCTCCTGCTGTTGACTCATCGTAAGCTTATGGTCTACTAAAGACCCATAGATCCTTTCCACATGTACTACTAGCAATCCAGGTGTCCCCCATCTTATATTTGTGCAGCTGATTCTTCCTGCCCGAGTATAGAACCCTACATTTGAAATTCATTCTGTTAGTTTGGACCCAGTTCTCCAGTCTGCTAAGGTCATCTTGAATCCCGATTCTGTCTTCTGTGGCATTAGCTACCCCTCACAGTCTGGTGTCATCTGCAAATTTGATGAGCATCCCCTCAATTCCTTCATCTAAGTAATTTATAAAGATGTTGAACAATGATGGGTCCACAGGCTGATTAGTCAGTAGTTACCTTGGCTTTCCCCCCACCTGCCCTTTTTGAAGATGGGGACAACATTTGCCTGCCTTCAGTCTGCAGGGACCTCAACTGTTCTCCAATAATTCTCAGAGAGGCTCTGGGATTGCACCAGCAAGCTTCTTTAGTGTCCTTTGGTTCAGCTCATCAGGCCCTGTGTGATTAATGTTAATTGTGGACATTGTAAAACATGCACATCAAACAACCAGAATATCATGTCTTTGTCATTAGTGGCTACAGTTAATATTGTTGCATGGACCAAGTTCTATTCCCCCACCCAATAACAGTTGTTTTCAAACAATTATGAATCTTGATGGGTTGGGGAGGCATGTATTTTAAATATTTTTTAAATATTTTGTGGGTTGTGCATTTTATTGACTATTCTGCATCCCACTGAGAAGATTGTTAATCTTATACTTTACTAGACCTTGGGAAAGGAATATTGGATCTTCTTTGCAACTCCTTTCATAATTTTGTTTACTTCCATTATTCTTGTATCTAGACAATATGAACATTGTAAAATTTCCTGCCAGCAGTGAAGAGCAGTGTGACTGTACTGATGTCCATCCTAAGGGGGCTGATCTGAATTCACAATTTCCTAATAGCCTTGCTTTTCTTGGTAGATGTTTAGTGGGTGAAGTCATATAAGTTTTCCATCTTCACAGAAGGTTATCAACAGAAATGAGTCTCTGGTTTTTTTCTTTATCCTCTGTTAGATGTGAAAGGCGGGAGTCTCAAGCTTCCTGTTCACTTTCTAATACTTTATGCCATTCCTCTGGGTGGATGAGGATAGTTGGAGTTGCCATTTTGTGTATACTCTGAGAGAAACTAGATTTGTGAAAAGTTCACAGCTAACTTATCCCCAGGAATAATTGATATTTGTAAACATTTTTCCAACAAAACATTTATTATTTTTTTAAAAACCTGATGCTGTTTGTAAACCACGTAATCCAAATTGCAATATTCTCAATGAGCCTAAGGAATCCATAGGTTTAAGCGAAATTGTGCAGAAAAAACAACGGACAAAAATGGCCACTCTGCTGGAAGATGAGTGTTTTCCCTGTGCAAAATCCCTTCTCTTACTGTTGGCCAGAAAATGAACTGATATGATGCCATCAGAAAAGTTGTTTGATGCATGTCAAAATCCTGTGTTCTCTTTCACCAGCAAAAGTGAACCCAATACGAACCCAATACAACTCTCTAGTTAGCATGGTCTGGGGTGATGGGGAGCTGTGATCCAACAATATCTGGAGGGCCACAGGTTTCCTATCCCTTCATTATAGAGTTGTCACACTCTATAGTAGCTAGTAGCCTAGCTACTTTGATCTCGAGAGCAGCTTGGGAGATGTGGTACTGAACTTTAAACACCAGGGGGAATATGTGATCCTCCTTCTAATGCAGACATATGTTAGAAATGGGCCCCTTTTCAAACACTAGCTTTTATTTTTTATTTTTTTATAATAATTTTTTAATGATTTTCCAAATTTAAAACAAAATAACATACAAACATCAACAAACAAAAACATACAAACAAGTATAATTTCATATCCTCATTTTCATAAACCTTCTTTCTCAGACTTCCCCATACCTCACCCTCTCTGCATCCTTATTTTACAGTTTTTCAGCAACCCTTCACTCCAATTAAGTTATAACTTATTTTCTTTCTCAGTTTCATCTTAATTCATCAATCAGTTTCAGCTGTAATTCTGCTTCTTCCTTTCCCTTGACATTTTAGCTCAAACACTAGCTTTTAAAGTGTACCCAGTGATAAGGCTTTTACAGCATACTCTCCTGAGAAACACTGCCCCAGCCCAGCAGTCTGATGTTTGTGTGTGTGCACACGCACACAGTAAATAGTTAATTTCATTAGGAATTGCTTCTCTTTGAATATTTGCAAGCAGGTATCTCTCTTTCCTGGTCTCCTTTCCTCCCCCCCCCCCCCACCTAATAGAAGCAGAGCATTGTCATAATTGTCCATTTGGGAATGGAGCCCTGTAGAGACTTCCCTGGGAAGAGGGGAGGAGGCTGCTGTTTAGTGCCTTTGTAGAGCACAGAACCCTCCATAGCATTTACTCATTAGCTTCTACCCTGCTTTTTCTGACACTCAGCTTTGCGCTCAGGGGAAGTTCATTTAAAAAGGGAAGTCATTAATGAGAGCTTGCTAGCCTCCCTACTGAGAACTCTCTCTCTCTCTTGCTGCATAGATATTGTTAACCCTGTAGCACCAGGAGTTGCAGCAGCTGTTAGGTATTGCTAATAGACACTTCCAGGAACTGTACAAGGGAAGTCAGCATCTAATACCGTATTTTTCGGCCCATAGGACGCACCTAGTTTTTTTGGGGGGAAATAAAGAAAAAAAATTATTTTTCCCCCAGGTGCAGGGCTGGGGCGGGGGAAGCCCGAGCTTCCCCCGACCCCAGCCCCCAGAACAGGCTGCTATCTGCAAGCCGTGGGAGAGCGGCGCAAAGTCGCGCAGCTCTCTCATGGCTAGCGGAGTGCTGCCCGAAGCCCGAAGCTTGGGGCGTGCTGAGCTCAGCGTGCCCCAAGCTTCTGGGTGCCAGCAAGCTCTCTGCTAGCCGTGGGAGAGTTGCGTCTCCCACGGCTAGCGGATAGCTTCCTGAATCCTGGAGAGCGAGAGGGGTCAGTGCGCACTGACCCCTCTCGCTCTCCAGGCTTCAGCGAAAGCCTGCATTCACCTCATAGGACGCACACACATTTCCCCTTCATTTTTGGAGGGGAAAAAGTGCGTCCTATAGGGCGAAAAATACAGTATTTCCTATAGCAGTATCCTGGAAGTATGTTGAGGAATTAGATTAGCTCAGAGAACAAGCCTCCCTGAAAACAATATATTTCCCAATAAGATTTGATGCCCAAGAAGAAATGGTGTTGAAATTTCCCTAGCTAAATAGTAGATCATAAAATAATAGAACAGTAGAGTTCGAAGAAACCCCAAGGGTCATTGAGTCCAACACCCTGCAATGCAGTAATACCGACAATGGCACATAATGCAGTGGTGCTGATGAAGCTAAGCAGGCACAACCCTCTTAGTTGCCTAGATAGGAAACCATTGAGGAACCATGCATGAGAGCTCCTGCAACTCCTTGGAGCTCCTTTAGTACTAGAGGAGCAGTTGTAATCTCAGAACCTCTGTCTATAATCTTGGGGAGCAGTTAAAATAAAACCATTTTGCTTTCTGTAAATGAAGGGGCTATGTGTGTTTCACATGGTAACAGCAGCCAAGAAATTAAAAGACGCCTGCTTCTTGGGAGAAAAGCAATGACAAACCTAGACAGCATCTTAAAAAGTAGAGACATTACCTTGCCAACAAAGGTCCGTATAGTAAAAGCTATGGTTTTCCCATTAGTGATGTATGGAAGTGAGAGCTGGACCAAAAAGAAGGCTGATCACCGAAGAATGGATGCTTTTGAATTATGGTGCTGGAGGAGACTCTTGAGAGTCCCATGGACTGCAAGAAGAATAAACCTCTCCATTCTTAAGGAAATCAGCCCTGAGTGCTCACTGGAAGGACAGATTGTGAAGCTGAGGCTCCAATACTTTGGCCACCTCATGAGAAGAGAAGACTCCCTGGAAAAGACCCTGATGTTGGGAAAGTTGGAGGGCACAAGGAGAAGGGGACGGCAGAGGACGAGATGGTTGGATGGTGTTCTCAAAGCTACCAGCATGAGTTTGACCAAACTGTGGGAGGCAGTGGAAGACAGAAGTGCCTGGCGTGCTCTGGTCCATGGGGTCACGAAGAGTTGGACACGACTAAATGACTAAACAACAACAACATGTGTGTTTCAAAAGATCAAATCAACTTTAATACCAGCAAGATAGCGCCCCTCCAAAACTAGGGCTGTTGCCTCATTTTAAAAAGTTGATTAATTGTATGAGTTTAAGATTTATTAATTAAATGTGCATATGGATAAGAACAATAGATCTGAATTCTGAAGCAAGAAGCATACTGCCTTTGTTTTTAGGTGTCTTAGCCTGGCATCTTAGCAGGCATCATCTTAGAAGAAGCATTCTCTCCTAAGGAAGAGAAAAATGAGAGATGCCTCTTTTAAGATGGTGCTTGCCATTCAGCATTCCCTAAATACTAGTACAGTTGTACCTTGGAAGTCGAACGGAATCTGTTCCAGAAGTCCGTTCAACTTCCAAAACCAAAGCGCGGCTTCTGATTGACTGCAAGAAGCTTCTGCAGCCAATCGGAAGTCCTGTCAGACATTCGGCTTCCAAAAATAGTTCGCAAACTGGAACACTCACTTCTGAGTTTGCGGCGTTCGGGAGCCAAAACGTTCGGGAACTGAGCTGTTTGACTTCCAAGGTATGACTGTATTCTTGTAAATACTTGTAAAAAAACCTTGCTATCCAGTTAATTTGGGGGGAGCTCTGGGATGAATAAAAGTTTTGAAATTGATCAGTCTATTAAATGCTGCAGTGCAATCTAAAACAACATTTAATCTGTACCTAAGTACTTGAAATTCAAGGGGACTTTGCAGTAGGAAAGTGTTCTCGCTTTACTAGAGCTCTTCATGCCCGTAAATGGACACTTAAACACTTGATCGCCTATGCAAGTTTATTTGGAAGCAAGTTATCATTAATTTTAGTAGATTTTACTTCCAAGTACAGTCGTACCTTGGTTGTTGAATGCCTTGTGACTCAAACGTTTTGGCTCCTGAACTCCTGCAAAGCCAGAAATAAGTGTTCCGGTTTGCAAACTTTTTTGGAAGCCGAACGTCCAGTGCAGCTTCCGAGGCTTCTGATTGAGTGCAGAAAGCTCCTGCAGCCAATCACAAGCTGTGCCTTGGTTTTTGAACATTTTCAGAAGTCAAACGGACTTCCGGAATGGATTCCGTTTGACAACCAAGATACAACTGTATATGTGCTTAGGACTGAAGCCTATTTATTCCCCTAAGCATGCTTGGCACCACATTGAGCTCAGTAGGGCTTTCAAGGAAATGTGAAAACAATTGCAACCATCCAGTTTTTGGGGGTGGGGTGCTCCTGGAGGAATTGCTCGGGGTGGGGGAATCCTCCTTGGAGTAGATGGCATATTGTTTAGTTTAATTTTCAGGCTTAGATGTATCTTCACAATGCCCAGACTCAGTGGGGCAAGTACAGTGTGTAGTGTCTTCAGTCTCAGTATGTGAAGCCTGGTAAGAATGAAACTCATCTACTTGCCTCATAAAAGAAGCTCATATGTTTTTATTCATAGAAAGTAAACTCTTACAAATTTAGGGGAGAGGTATCAAAAGAGGATATACTACTGCTACACAATATATCAATTTGTTTATATCCTGTTTGCTGATAAACAACATAGAAGAAACTTCTCCATCTGCTACATGAGAGTACTGACATAAGCACCTTTCTGTAACAGTCTAAATATATTAAATCTTCTATGAACTTCTTTCATACTTGCAGGCTGTCACCTTATGGGTACAAGTTTTCAACCAAATAAATTACTACCTTAGACTCTTATACCTTGAGACCCTTTCTTCCATTACACTGAGTGTGCTGTTGCCATTTCCATTTTCCACTTTGAATACAGGAGGCACTAGTGTGTAGTTACGTCCCATTACATTTTTGTATAGCTGTATGGTGTAGCTTAACTGTGCTTGTATCAGGTCCCCATAAATGACTCTTGCATTCTGAGAACAGGACCTCAGTCCTGCTGCATGGAAGGGCAGTCTGTGATTTGCAATGGATCGCATGTCAAAACAGTGATGGGGAACCTCAGACCTGGAGGCCAAATGTGGCCCTCTCTAGTTCTTGGGACTGAAATAACCCTCTCTCTTTTTTCAGAAACATGTATCATTTCAGATTTAATCTATGAATTTGGCAATTCATACTGAGGTTTATCTGTGATAGGTTTTTTGTATTTTTATCTCCTCGTGCGATGCTTATTCTGTGCTCTTGTTCTTTATTGAAGCTATTGTTCCTTGCCCTGAGATTTTTAGATTAAGGGTGGGATGTAAATATTTTAAATAAATAAATAAATAAAACAATCAATCAATTAATTCAGTAAATCTCATAATTCACCAGGCACGATTTATTTTAATTGAGTAACACCCCCAGTTTTTCTGGAGGACTGGTTTCAAACTTCCTTGCTTAAGTGACTGAACAAAAGCTCTGTGAAGATTTTTAAACATGTATTGTACTTTTGCCACAAACTTTGTTCACCGAAAATTGTCACCTACTTACTGTCTTTGGTAGTTCTTGCCATGTTGATTCTTTTTCTCAAGCAATAAGTTCCTAAACCTCACTGGTCCAACTCATGAGTTAATTTTGCAAATCTACGTAAATTCCCTTCTGCGCTTGAGTTTTTGGGGCATACAAATCACATTTGCAAGCTACATTATTGCAAGAATGAAGCATTAGAACAGGCATAGGCAAACTAGGCCCTCCAGATGTTTTGGGACTACAGCTCCCATCATCCCTGACCTCTGGTCCTGTTATCTAGGTATGATGGGAGGTGTAGTCCCAAAAAATGTCTGGAGGGCCAAATTTGCCTGGGCCTGCATTAGAGGCATCTTTTGTGAGTTAAAACATTTATCCTACCACTTTAGCAGCTGGGATTTTAAGAGAGATGCCCGCAATTGCCATATATTGTATTAAAGCCATGAGCATCATTACCTACATTGAGTATCCTCTTGAATCATAGAATTGTAGAGTTGGAAGGGATCCCCAAGCATCATCTAGTCTAACCCCCTGAAATACAGGAGTGCAGAAGTGTCATAATAGCAACATCTCATATTTCTTCCCTGAAGCTCAGGGAGTTGTCCCAATTTTTTCCACTGAGAGGTGGCAGTGTTCTCAAGGCCAGCCCATGATCTTCATGGTTGAATGTGGATGTGAACTGCTCCTTAACTTAATCCAAAAGCCATTCTTAATATAGTTTTGGCCTGGAGCATCTAAAAAAAAGGGGGGGGGGTGTACCGGTAATTCAGCTGCCCAGAGCATCTCCTATGATATTATCTGACCTCGGTTCTCTTCATGCTAGAATTTGAAAGGGAAGTGAGATAAATTACGCTTTCTCTAGAGTGTTGAGATTGTTACATTTGTCCCCATTTTGCTGAAGAAAACGGAGTAATCACTTTCTTCAAGCGAGTATTTTCTTTGGTGACTGGAGGGATTGTTTTCTGCCACATCAACCTCCTTGTAGGCTAAGATCTTACTCAGAGGCAGACCCCCTTTAGGTAGCTACCCCCACCCCCACCCCTTTGAGGTGATGTGAGTGGCAACAAGGGACAGGGCCTTCTTGGTTGTAGCACCTTGCTTGCAGACCCCTCTCCCAAGGGTGTCTCACCTGGCAAATGTCTGTTAGGTGCCTGGCAAAGGCAGTTTTATTTTCCCAGGCTCAGGTTGATCTGAGGTGTATTTTCATTTCTGCTGTGGTTGTTTTTAGAGCAGCCCTTTACTTTGTCAGCTACTGCATATTGGTTATTTTACTGTGCTTTTTGACCTATTGTCACAGTAAACTGCCCTGTGATCCTCAGAGGAAGGGCAACATGTAAAACAATAATAATATTGTAAACTGCCCTGGAAATGTTGAAAGGTGGACTAAGCATTTATTTAATATTTAAATAATATTTTAACAAGTGCCCTTTCCCCTGCTTCTTATCTTGGGCTGTCACAGAACTCTCGGGCTTCCTTTCCTTTAAGCTGGCATAAGAATGGGCCTGGAGCTGTATCAGCCATGGAGAAAAAGGACCCCTTGGGTGTACAAGGATTGTGCTTGATGCTTTGGAAAAGTCATTTGGCGTTTCACACTTTCACAGATTAATGCATAAGTATGTAACGATCATGGCTATGGAGACTTCGGTCCCTCTTTTTACTTCGGTTCATGACATCCTGTGTTAGGTTTTCTAGTTATACATCAGCAGAGCAGCAGTAAGGCAGCTTCCCTCTCCTGTATCTGATACAGCAGTGTGGTGAGTAGAGCTAGCAATCAGTCCAGAAAGTGATGGGCTAACATATGCTGCTTATGTGACACATGACATATGACATGCTTCTTGCACTAAAACTCCATTGTGACCTCCGCCCGCCCTCCCTTAAGATGGTGTTGTATAGTCTCTTCTTTTTCTTAAACATCAGTGTACAGTGGTACCTCGGGTTAAGAACTTAATTCGTTCTGGATGTCCGTTCTTAACCTGAAACTGTTCTTAACCTGAGGTGCCACTTTAGCTAATGGGGCCTCTTGCTAACGCTGCGCTGCCGCCGCCGCATGATTTCTGTTCCCATCCTGAAGCAAAGTTCTTAACCTGAGATATTATTTCTGGGTTAGCAGAGTCTGTAACCTGAAGCATCTGTAACCCAAGGTACCACTGTATTCTAAATTACTAAGTGCTGCCTGTGTGCAAAGCATTTTGGAATGAATGAATGGTTTCACTGTCTGTAGGGCAGTTTCTGGATTTATTTCCCAGCTGAGTTATTCTGCATACTGTGGGAGGAAATTTCATGAATATCTCATAATTAAAGTATGGGGAGAAGCAAGTCTCCAAGCCCCAAGTTTTTCTCTGCCAAATGATTTTACATAAGGGCAACTCCATACTTCCTGCAGCAAATGTGCTTACTGCATTTACAGCAAGTGTATTTAACATAGCAAATACACAGTGGGTGCACAGCAAACACCTATGTACATGTGCCTGGTGTTCTTGTCGTGGTTTGGCTTCCCAGACACAAGGGCTTGTTTCATTTCATTTTAGATGCATGTAAAAGTGAGTTGGTACCCAACAGTAGTCCTCCTAATTGTGAACACAGTTGCTGAGTGCTAACGGTGCAGAGTCAGAGTAGAGCCACTGAGAAACAATGGGGGAAATTGGCATATGTAACTGGGAAAGCTGCAATGCTAGCTTAGCAGCTGGTGTGTTGCTGCTACTTACTAGAAGGGAGAAGAGATGGGGAGGCCAGTGTGGTGCAGTCACAATGGCTGAAGTGTCCACACTGTGCCAACCTCCCCACAGCCTCTCTCCCTCCTGGTAAGTGTCAGAAACACAGCTGCCCTGGTGTTCGCTTTGCTGCTCTTTTCCACCAGGTTATCCACTTCTATAGTCAGCAGAGCCTCAAAAGTTTGCACAGGTAAAGGTAAAGGGACTCCTGACCATTAGGTCCAGCCGTGACCGACTCTGGGGTTGCGGCCCTCATCTCGCTTTACTGGCCGAGGGAGCCGGCATACAGCTTCCGGGTCATGTGGCCAGCAGGACTAAGCTACTTCTGGTGAGCCAGAGCAGCGCACGGAAATGCCGTTTACCTTCCCGCCGGAGTGGTACCTATTTATCTACTTGCACTTTGACGTGCTTTTGAACTGCTAGGTTGGCAGGAGCAGGGACCGAGCAATGGGAGCTCACCCCGTCGCGGGGATTCAAACACCGACCTTCTGATTGGCAAGTCCTAGGCTCTGTGGTTTAACCCACAGCGCCACCCACATCCCTTTGCACAGGTACCACCCGCTCTTTCTTACCCCACAAATATCACAATGGGGATGGAGCATGTTCAGTAGCCACATAACGTTCAGTATCACTTGGAAAAGAAAAATAGGAATTGGGAGAGAGGGGTGGGGAGGTTTCCTGCTTTGAGGAATGCCTTTCTGGAACCCTGAACAGGATTATGCATGTTAGATGGGACGCTACTGTTGTGGAAATAGGGAGGGGTACAACTTACCTTCCTCAGTATACTGCAACATTTTGCAGCAGTTGACATTTCTATTTTGTTTTTGTTACGGGAAATGCTGGTATAAAATAGCATAGCCAGCACACTTCCAGCATGAGCTAAAGAGCTCCCCCACCCACCCACAGTTACTCTCTCTTACAAGGGCTGAAAATAGCTGTCAGTTGAGAATCTTAATATTTGCATGTTACAGTATGAATGATTTTAAAAATTAGAGTGCTCAGCATTGTGGTTAACCATATTTGGTTAATCTGCCCTTTTAGGCTGCTTTCCAAATTACATATTATTCCTCTGTTACACAGTGGAGAAGAAAGCATTATCTTCATTAAATATTAAAATGTATTCCTGTATGATGATCCTGTAATATGTATTTTATTTAGTTAAGAGGAAGATTGTAGTGAACTTTGATAGATCTACTTTTTGTTGGGAGGGGGGCAAAAGGAAAACTAAAGCTTGTTGAAACCTGCTTTCACCTACATGTTTTAAAAATGTGTCCCACGTATTCACAAATTAATTGCAGCAAAAATAAACTATCTTATTGATTTAATGCCTGCATGTGTGTTTCACATCTGCATGTGTGTTTCACAAAGTAAAGGTGTGACTTGTAAGATTCTTCCCATAATTCCATTGTCCAAGTTTGAGGCAGTACTGTATAGCACAAACGTTGTGCAAAATCAGACCTGGAAAATGTGCATATTTGTGCTGAGGAAGCAGAAATGCAAATCTACCTCGGTAAAATTGATTGGCTTCCCTTCCATCTGCAGTGTCATCTGTATGTACATTCCACGTGAGAAGATATCAAGGGCTCAAACAAGTTGTATCAAGTGCAATAGCTGTTCCCAGCTTGCATGGGAAATCACTCAGGGAAATAATTTTTGTTGTCATGATGGAGTAGAATATCATTCAGTGGCACTTTGTTTTGACTACCGTGGGTGGGACTGTTTGTCACTCTTCACTCAGGTAACTGAAGCAGCAACAGTGGCACAGTACCCTGATTAGAACCAAGTAATAAAACTAAGGTGTTTTCCTAATGGTCCAATATGGTTGTCTGCACTATTTGATAGATATGTCACAGATAAGCAAAGCTTATGGCTGAGTGCAAGGTCTCTTTAAGCAGAGAAACGACCGGATGGGAAGGAAATGAGGCAATGAAGAAAGTGACCTTTTGCAGTTGCAAAAGTGGGTCAGTGCAATTCTACTGAAGCAGAAGTGGGTCAGTGCAGGTGTCTTCCCAAGAGAGCAGGATTCTCTTGAGTCCCCTTTAAGGGATGTGTATGCAACGCTTTTAAAAAGTTTGACCAATAAAATACTTCAGAATCAAAAGTATGTGTGTGAAGTTAGAATTGTTTGCATGCTCTCTTGCCATCCACCCCTGACACTCTGTGTGTGTGTGTGTGTGTGTGTGTGTGTGTGTGTGTGTGTGTAGATAGAATTAATAAAATAAAAAGTTGCTGGTTGGCCCCTGAGTAATGTAGCTCTATTGTGTGTTTCTTGTTCTGCAAGGACTATCTGAACGCTGAACTTAGCTGGGGTCAGTAAGTGTGTTTGTGTTTGTGTCTCACTCACTCACTCACTCACTCACTCATTTCATTCCCCGCCCCCTTAGAGGTAGCCGCCCCCATAGCAGCCATAGGAGGAAGTGCCTGTTGGTTATTTTAAAAAGGGCTGTCATGATTTGCAGCATGGGGAGGAGGCAGTGGGATAAACAGAGACCTCTCTCTCCAAACTAGGACTGAATCTCTTCAGGGCTGGCAGCCTCTCTTCCTCCTGCAGCTGCTACCCAGGCTCCTCTTCACCTGCAAGAATTCTCCCTTCAGCTTCGGATCAGGTCACAAAGGCTCTGCCCGTCCCCTCCTCTTCCTCCCCCACCCCGTGTTTAACCGTTCTTTGCTTAAGGTTTGCCATTCAGGGTGAGGAAGTGAGGCGCTTTTGAGAGCGGGAAGGGAAATGCTGGATCTCTGTGTGAAATAGCCTCACCCTGTGACTCTAGAGACATGGCAGGAGAGCAGGATGAGATCCTTTGCTGGGTGGGTTAAACATTGTTGGAAGCTGCTCAACAGTAGTTTCAGAAGCTTCCGGAGGGAGTGTTATTGTGGGCCAGTTCTGTGTCGTTTGTAACCATAGGTTTGAGGGGATTTGCAGTTAGGGGCCCCTTTGTTTCCAGCTTGGGGGGAGAGTTTTCCATCTTCTCTCTGCTTTGTTATGAACCTCTCCTTGAAAGAGAGAGAGTTTCCTTAGACTGGAGGTGCAAAGTGACTTCATTTTTATTTTATTGCAACAAACTTGAGGCCAATTTACTAGTTGTGTTTGGATGTTGTGTAGCCTTCAAAGGTTGCCTTTAATATGTTGGAATGTGCTGAGCTTGGTTTCACGAGGCGGGGGAATAGAAGTTAGCACAGGGCAGTGTGCTTTTGCATTTACCCCTTGGCTTTTTATTTTCACACGTGAGGTGTTTGTATGCACCTGCATCCATGTTGGAGAACCTGAGTTATCTGGTTAGGAGAAAACAATTAAGCTGACATTGTGCTGTACCTTAGCAATTTTTAGTGCTCCGGGTGGGGGTTGATTCATACAGACATCTCACTGCAAAGAAAAGAGGACCGAATGTTAAGTCACCCATAAGAACTTCACCATCTTAAAAAAAAATGTCTTGTGAACCAGATGGTAGTGTGACTGGCAAGTGGATGAGATGGTGAGGACAGCTGCAGCAGTAATAGGACAGGCTTGTCTGCTTAATGCAGCCTCACTGGATATTAGTCTGCTGAATAAGGCAGGTTGGCAAGAGGGTGTCAGAGGTCCTGTGTGGTTTATTGAGCAGGGTCCCCAGCAGTTTTTTCAGAGTTTGCATCTGGGTCTCTGTCCCCAATCATAGGGGAGACAGTGGTGGCCTTTTCTTTTTATCAGTAGATCACAGACCTGGGACTGTAGCAGGGCCTTGTTTTTTCCCCTGTTCAGATTCTATGCTGGAAAAAAATATGAAAGAAACTCCTTAAAAAATTCCTCCCCATCTTCTGTTCTGTCAAGGGATTTGTGAACCAACAGCTGCTTTCCTTACACAGACCAGTTGTAAAGAGCAAGTCCCTCTGGCGAAGCTCGTCTAAATTTACTTGTGTGAGACAAGGGTTCTGTATTCCCAAAGTGGAGCTCCCACAGGTTAACTTCCTCGTAGCCAAACTATTTAGCACTGTACCCATAGTTTCCAAGGCTGCTTTCTGCCTTTTAACATTATGCCTGAAATTTTCCAGACTGGGCTTAGGTATCTTAAGAATGCTTTCGTCTTCTCAAGGTACTGTGTGCTATGGCAAAATGTGGAGATGTTATACAAGATGTAGTTCCACACTATGCCCTGTTTAAAGCATGCCATCTGGCAATCTATATGTAGAGTGGCAAACGGTTTGTGTCATGCAGTTCTGTCCACGGCTTGGATGAAGTGACTTTCCTCCATGCCACAGCAAACCTGAAGGTTTAGAATAGTGGCGAAAATGGTCTGTTCTGGATGTTGAGCTGTCGCTTTCTAAATGGTGGAAGCCAACATGTGGAGTTACTTAAAATGGCCCCTATATGGCAACCATAAACATGTACATATGCCATAGGAAAGGACTAGACCAACAGAGGGTACCTGCTGACCAAACAAAGAGCAAGGTGTTTATGAACCCCAACTGCTGACATTTTTACTAGGTAAACTAATAATGCCATTCACCTTCCTAGTCGACAGGTGATTGGGTTTTCACAGCACTTGACCTAGCCTAAGAACCTAGAATAGCTAATATCTGTATTCTCAGTTGCTACATTATTTTCCTACACAATGCAGGAGTTTTGCCGTCATAACCAATTGCTGCAAGGTTGGTCAGGCTCCATAATAACGTTTTGTTCCAACCAGCAGTCAAGGCTTCACAGTTGAGGAGCAGATGTGCCCAGGCAGTCATACATGTATAAATTTACTTATTGCATATTTGAAAGAGATGGTAATATTAAAGCATGGAACAGCTCTATTTTTACATAATTTGAAAATACGTCAGCCCAAAGGGAGAGGTCTCTTTCCTCTTGGGCAGGCTGGATTTCTTTTATGACTGTAATGCTTGACATTTCTGTGATGACCTTTTGGTTTTGAAGCAAAAAAAACAACAACATGTCTGAATGTCAAGGTGGGAGGGGGCACTATAAAAGATGTTACTATAGTTCCAGTTTAAAGTTTAGTAGGCTAATACTTTTGGCAAGGAAAATGTCAGAATAATGTACGTTGAGGATGTACATCAAACACAAGTGGGCAGTTAAGGGTTCCTTTATTATTATTCCTGAGGGTGTTCCCTTACAGTTTTGGATTCTTACGTTTTCTGTCATTCAGATATATCTCAAATGGATCCCCCGTAAGTTAAATTTTGTCTTTTGAGGGTTATGCCCTTAAAAAAAAATACCATCCCTTTGCCATCCCTTTAGAACCTTGGGAATAGTGGGGTCTCTCTGTTCAGTTCTTGTGAGTTGAGGTACATGAATATTAAATGGTGCTGAGAAACTACATTTTTCACTTCAGATTTTGGGGTGAAAAGCTGGATGGGGATTGTTCTTTCTTTGTGCTGTTTTACTGCTATTCACAGCCCTCATCAGCTGCTATTTTGGTATATTTTTAAGTAAATAAAATAAATAACTTATAATCTAGCCGAAACTAATTGACTAAATGATGACTTAACTTGTGTTTGTGAAGCAGACCATCTTTAAATGGTGCTGAAGAAGCAGACAATTGGGGCTGCAATCAAGCTACAAAATATATGGAGAGGCGAGTGTTGAAGGGAGATCATGTATCTGCTTATAGCGCACCCAATGTTGTGGCCAGTTGGTTTGGGAAGTGGGTGGCCGCGTGTGTTCGTATGGAGGATTGAAGATTTCTAGCACCTTTTGTACTCCTCCCCCCCCAAAAAAAACCCCCAAGGCAAATGGGGATCGCACTGTTTCAGTGGGAGAATTTATTTACAAAACACACACATGCACACTTTGCATCATTTCAGCTCAGTATGCATCACTTCAGCCATTTGGGCATATCAGAAGTTTTTAATGAGAGTAATGAGGAAGGACTGTAGCAGAGTGGTAACATAAGAACAGGCCATTGGGCCATCTAGTCCAGCGTCCTGTTCAATAGTAGCCAACCAGATGCCTTTGGGACGCCCATTAGCAGGACCCTGAGTGCAAGAGTGCTCTCGCTTCCTGCAGTTCCAGCAACTGTTATTCAGAAGCAGACTGGCATTCAGAAGACCCAGGTTCAATCCCTGGCATCTCCAAGCGTGATGGGGAGAGAATACTATCTGAAACCCAGAGAGGAGCTGCTGCTGCTGCCTGTTGATGTAGGCAGCACTGAGCTTAGATGGACCAATGTTCTGACTCAGTATAAGGCAGCTTTCCTATGTTCCTGTGAGCTAAATATGAAAGTTGCACCATTTGACCTTCCATCTTGTTGCAGATATGGGGCGCTGGGCTATAGTTACTTAGCATTTCCCATTTCCTATCTGGATGTGTTGAGAGCAACTCCTTCTTTCTTGCTTCTCATGTTCCTTCCTGCCATTTAAAACAGGATGCAGGGCTTGGCTCTGGTGAGTAGCAGGTCCAGTTCAGCCCACAAGGGCCCATTTTCCATGAACACACTGTGAAGCATTGCTTTTCTTGTCTCTTCTTAGAGAGCAGTCTTCTAACAGTTTATTTTAGTGTAAATAGCATTGTTTAAACATGGCAGTGAATGCATTTTACGGCATGTTTTCCCCAGTCTAGATGGTTATCTATGTGATGTTTGTGTGTGCATGAATGTGAAGAATGTCTTCCTTTCTGCCAGATTTGGGTAACTAAGTAGTAAGACTATATATCCTGCTGCTGCTGCGCATTAGGCTTGATACATGGATAAGGAACAAAGCTGTGGAACCAGGAGTCTGCCATCCCTTGCCTGCTGTGACTGTGTGCGTCTGGTTCTGCATCCCTGGCAAAAGCTTATTAGCATCAGCATAACATTAAGATTGAAGAGCTATGGTTACTGGGCAGACTGGAGCCAGCAAACACAAAATGATATTAAGAAGAGCTATCTGCAACTCTTTGAGATAGTATTATCTCATGGCTTCAACTTGCAGAGCAGAAGGTGGTTCTACATTCAATTTCGGAAGTACAGAACTTTCATTGGACAGGGGAGTTGGTAATTTTACACACACACTTATATTAGTCAAGACTGGATTATGGCATTCTGCTTGGCAGGACAGAAATGAAATAGCTTTATGGATTATGCTCCCCTGCCCTGTCAGATGTGGTAGCTGGCTGTGTCCTAAACAGAGCTTGGGAAGGGAGATGGTTGGTAGCCTCTTGTAAACTGTTCAAATCAGCCTCCACAACTCCTGTTATTTTGGACTACACTTCTCATCATTCCTGACTAACGACCATGCTACCTTGGGTTGATGAGAGGTATGATTTAAATATTTTGGAGGGCACCAGGTTGGAGAAGGCTGCTCTAAGTTTTATGATAGGACTCTGGGGTATAGATGAATATAAGTATAAAACAGGAAGGCTGCAAAATATTTTCACTGCCTTATCAAAAGTCTGCAAGTCCAGAAATTCTGTCACTCCTTCAGGCACAAAGAAGGAAAGTTAAGGGGGAGTTACGGTATTTCAGAATAAGGTCAATGTTAACCCACCCACCCCAATTAATAAACCATCTCTGTATTATTTGTTTTTGTTGGTTACGCAGGCTTACAAATGGGCTTGTTTTTTCAAACCCACAGGGTTGGAAGATCCCCAGAAAGGCACCTGGTCAGACTATCAGATACGTTTTTCTGTACCCAGTAGAGATAGATGGCTATCCATCATGTCACTGGGGAAAAAATGCTAGAAAAGATTCCACAGCCTGCCTAGGCAGTTTGCTCCATTGTTGTGCCATATGTTTAAAGATTATGTCTTTCAAATTATAGATTTGAAAGTCACAGACCAAAAGACATAAGTCAGTAGATATTGAGGCCGTACTTTAGTCTGCTTAAGAAAATAATGGAATTTCTTTGTCCATTCAGAAGGTTTCTACAGGAACAAAGCTTACTCATGATGTGGTTGGATGGAGTTTCTCTGTGTGTCTTTGGGGATATGAGCTGCTTCTTTGTGGGTTCTCAATGCTGAAGTAATAAGAAAAGGGATATTTGCTAATAATGAAATGCTGGGAAAGTTGGCAGTGCTCTTTGACCCTTCCTCTAGAACTGTCTTCACTGACCTCTTCATGCTGATGCACTCCATAAGTACTTTAGGACTTCTTAGAACAGGACACGTGTGAGTTAAGTGTGCCTGCACATCCAATTTAAACCAGTTTCAAATTCATTTAATGGTCATAATGGTGCTCAGCCCAAGCATTATCGTTATGAGGATTAGTGATTTCTGAGCATTTTCACAAAATTACAGTTTCCAGAGGGACACGGGTGGTGCTGTGGGTTAAACCACAGAGCCTTGGGCTTGCCAATCAGAAGGTTGGCGGTTCAAATCCCCGCAACAGGGTGAGCTCCCGTTGTTCGGTCCCTGCTCCTGCCAGCCTAGCAGTTGGAAAGCACATCACAGTACAAGTAGATAAATTCCCGCTCCAGCGGGAAGGTAAACGGCGTTTCTGTGTGCTGCTCTGGTTCACCAGAAGCGGCTTAGTCCTGCTGGCCACATGACCCGGAACCTGTACGCCAGCTCCCTCAGCCAATAAAGTGAGATGAGTGTCGCAACCCCAGAGTCGGTCACAACTGGACCTAATGGTCAGGGGTCCCTTTACCTTTACTACAGTTTCCAGTGTCCTTGGAGGAAGGGGCCTTGATGGTTTCGGTGTGTAAGGTAGTTATGCCAAGAACTAAACACATAGAGCAGGGATGGAGAACCTGTGACCCTGCAGACTTGGTTGGCCTCCAACTCCCATCAGACCTATTCAGCATGGATGATGGGAGCTGTAGTCCAGTAGCATCTGGAGGGCTGCAGGTTCCCCCTCTCTGGCGTAGAGGCTGCTTTCACATTCATTCCAAGACACCTGCACCTGTATCTGGATAATTATTTCTGTGACTACCCTATGACTGCCTGGCCAGGTGTCACGGTGCCGTCAGGCAAGGAATGTCCAGTGTGAGGAATTGACTCTTTACTGTCAAAAGTACACTCCCAGTTTAGGAAAAGTCAGTTGCTGTAACAGAGAGGTCCAGCTTATGCATCTCCCCCACCTGAGCTGCTCACAAGCAGGCGAAGATTCTGCCTGCATGCAATCCACTTCTGCTCCTCTCACCTCTGGTCCTGGGAGACTGTGCAGCAAGAGAGGTGGGGGCAGGAGGAGGAGGAGGTGTGGAAGCCCCTTTCTCTACACCAGCCTGACCTTTCCCTCCCTCCTGCACTTGTTCTTCACTCTCCAATCCTGCAGCTTCTTCTGCCTCAGACCCTCATCTTCCAGCTGTTACAGGCTCCCCTAGACCACTGATCCCGTCTTCCAAGACAGTCTCCAACCCCAGTTCTCTTGGTTCCCACTCCTCAGTATCCAGTCTCATTGTCCAGCCAGTCCCTGCCGCCAGGGCAAGTCTTGTTTAGCTGCAGAAGAGAACAGAAATCCTCCATTGGTAGAGGCAGTTGGCTGTTGTTAAAATGCTTCTGTTACCCCATTTATTGCCAATACTGCTTTCCTCAGTAGCAAGTCTGAGTGTGAGCAGACACACCTGCTCCTCGAGCAGGCCTTGGCACTTGGTTGTGGTTCTTCAGCGAGCCCTAAAATAAGACTTGGCTGCTGCTTGCACACAGCCGGCTTGGTTCTCTCACCCCACAAGGCTGTTACGTACGTGCAAGCTTGGCTCTGAAGGCCAGGCACTCAAACTGCGGAGGCTTCTGTGATAACTGCCTGTGTACTTCAGAGTTCTTGGCAGCTTAACAAGCACATCCTTTCTGGTTAGAAGGCAGTTGGTGGGGAGAGAGAAAGAGAACTTCTGTTCAGGCAAATGTTGAGTGTCCCTCTCCGATAACTGAGAACTCGAGTGCCTCAGATGATTCAAGAGGCTTTGCATCTCAAGGATCATCCCCTGCATGCTTCTGGTGCCAGGTGGGTGCATGTGGTGTATGATTCATATGCCACGTTTACTGGGAAATGAAAGGGGAAACTGGGCCTGGCCAACTAACTCTGTCGAGTCAGGGGAAGACCCTGTGAGAAATGCGCACCCTCCTTCTTCTCAAGCCACTGTGGCTTTCGGTCATGCTGCTCAACCACAAATGGCCCATCTAATCTCGTGCGCTGCATCTAGCGGAGCATAGGGCCTGGCAACTATCATAGCAAGGAACGTCCTCCTCCTTCCCGCATGCCTTTGGCAAGCTCAGCATGGTCGAGTGCTGTGTGGTGCAGCCGCTGCAGATCAGGAGATGCAACAGCCCAGCTAGAACGGAAAGAGGATCTTCGAGAGGGGAGGCAGAGGCAGCTTCGTATATGAGAAAGTGCATCTTGGGATGTCAGGAGGGTGTGGGAGTAAGGAAACACGAGCTGAAGGAAAGCTCTGGCATGTGAGCCGCACCGGAGTTGGAGCGGAATCCCCGGCCAAGCTTCCCAAGCCTCCGTCTGCCTGTTTTTAGCGTTCTGATGGCAAAGCGATAGTGAGCAGAGCCCACGAGGTCCCTGTGTCAACAGTGGGGATTATTAATAGCGCTTGTACTTCTAGCAGTTTCCTGATCCTGGGGATGCTAGTAGCTGATATTATAGGAAAAACCCCACTTGGCAGGCTTCAGGGTCTGCCCTTCCTGCAATATGCTCTCTTTGCAGTCTGTTGCCTTTTGGAAGGGAGAGAAATGGACATTCCTGTGACCTCTCTTAACCTGTGTTGCAAGTAAACTAGTCCCAGGCTAGCTGCATACAACAGGCTTTGTGTCTTACTCTAGGGGTAAATGGCAAAGCGAGGGCCACAGGAATACCCACATTTTACACATCATTCATTCTACACACCAAAAGACGTACAGGGGGCACTGTAATGGTTGGAGCCTTTGTAGTCAACTGCCTAGTGACTTGTAGGATTCCTGAGTTGGGAGTTGTGGCTGGGGATTGCCAAGCCTGTTGTATGCAGGGGGTGGTGTTAGACAGTGCAGAGCAATAAGCTGGAACTCTCCTTGGCTTTGGGGATATCTCAGTTGACAGCCCTTTGCGCTGAACTTTCTCCTGGCTTTGCTTAGCTCTCTAGGGAATAAGGCAAGATACAGTGAAATGTGTGGAACTTGATCTCGGCACCCACACTTCCTGCTAGAAGGCTGAGAGGAAGGAACATGCTTTGTGTGACTTGACCCAGCTTGGTTATTAAGCTGGAGTTTCAGCTGCCTTTTGAAAGGAAAACATGCCCCATTAAGTTAAGCTTATCACAACCCTGATTACAGATCATTAGCAGATCAAAGCCCCAAGCTTTGCTAGTGAAAGGGCTTATGATCCGGAATCAGGGCCTTTAGAGAAACTGTGTGTGCATGTTGCGTGTTGCTCTCTCTTTCTCCCCCCCTCCCCCCTGACTTTAAGGATATCAGAAATAAATTCTGTAAGACTTCTTTATGCAGCATATTCAGATACGCAAAAATGCTAGAACAACAAATGTTCTTATTTCCGCTGCAAAGATTCAGTATGGATTAGCAGCACTCTGAGTAAATGCAATAGGCCATTTTCAATTAGATATGCAGCAGCTGCTGTGTGGTTTGTTGCTTTGTGGATATTTCAGTTTTGAATATGTTTTAGTTTCAGATGTAATTTTGTTGCTTATTATTCATTGTACATTGTGATGGCATCTGAGGTATCTGATGGTATGGCAATCCATAAATATAATGATTAATAATAAAAAATAAGTTTTGCTTCACACGAACTAATATTTACGATATCTACAGTTTCAGAGACACAAAGAGCATGATTCACCTAAGTCCCACCAGCATAAGGCTTTTGCAAGGGCTCCCACCCCTCTCCTCTCCTCCCCCAACGCTCCCCAGAATTGGCTCGGGGGGGGGGGGTCAGGAGAACAGCCTGTGGGGATCGTTCCACCTAGCAAGCTGCAATGTTTGTCATGACAGGACGATCACCATAACATGATGTTTAATTCCACCTAAAGCTTTTCATTCTCATCACACAAACACTATAGATTATTATATCATTCAGTTCGGCAAAATGTAGTACGGGTTTTATCCATAAAAAAGTCTTGATTGTTAAATGAATTCTTCTGCCAGCCTGATAGGAGGTTTGAAACTCATGTTGAGGTTCAACGTGAAAGTCAGGTTGGTTTATGTAAGATCTCTTCTGTCAGCTCCATAGGTGGGGCAGCCCCATTCCTAAAGGGGAGTGTTATGTAAGTTAATACAGGGAGTTTGCTAACCTGACCTTTACATAGCTAATTATGCAGGTTAACAGAAAGGTTAGTATGAACACCAGGAATTAAATGACAGGCATATGTTTTGTTTTGCCAGGGTGTTAGGGATGCAGTGAACAAAGGGGATACCAAAAGGTGTAGCAAACAAATTAGTTTATGCTGTAATTTAGAGGTTAGTGAGGAGGTATCTCGAAAAATAAATTTTAATATTGTATCGCAACACCAATACAAACAAAACAAACAAAAACAAGTTTAAAAGCAAAGTAAGAGTGTGTTACAATGCAACCATGGTTGAGCATTTAGGGAGAGTGATGCTGAGAAAAATATGCATAACTTGTTGAAGTCAGTGAGACAGAGTCCTTAACTTTGTAAAATATTTACTACATTGTAGATGTCATTTTATAAACTTATAAAAATACTTTGTGTACATGTGAGCTTTCTCCATGGTAGGTTCACAGTACACCTTTTCAGCAATCCTCCTGTGCTCATCATAATAACTGCAGAATAATCAAATTCTTACTTTTTACTGCAGGCATGCTTCCTTATTGCTGGCTGACTAGAGAACGCAACTTAAACTGAAAAGCAGAGCAAAAGGAGAATGTGAGGTAGACTAGCCCATAATACAAAGTTCTAATATTTAACTCTTCAAGGATCAGTACTGCCTGGTTTTTTCAGAATCGCTTAAGGGATTACAGGATGATTGTGATAATGAAAAACCCAACCTTCAGTCAGGGAAAGTCTTGAGTGAGCAGAATTTGGGGGGCTCTCCCAGATGAGGCTTTTGTTCTGCACTTGTCCTGACTTGTTCACTGAATTTTTCAGAGGTTCTATTCGTAAATTGCTCCTGTTCTTAAAGCTGTCATTCTTTAAATGGAGGCTGTCATGTCACACACAAACAAAAATTCCCCCAAATCCAGACGGTGGGGAAGCACAGCTGGAGAGGCGAGGTGGTGCATCAGTTTGCCCCACTCTGGCTACAGGGGTGTCCTCACTTGACAGCTGTTATATGAGTATAGTCCTGGTCTGTTTACCAAAGAGATAGGAAGGAGGGGGGTGTGTGTCATGAATATTACAAAGGAAAGGCAGGAATTGGGACTAGCAGTAATGTAGCAGAAGGAAGACAAATTCTTGGGTTTAAATGAAGTGAGATCACTACAGAAAGCCTCGATTCCTGCCTCTGATTGGGTTAAATATTTCTCCCAATGTATTTGGTGGGCAATCACATGTACCAGCAGTGTGTAAGGATTTCTCAAACCTACCTGAATATGACAACCAGCCTCCTATAATGAGATAAAGGTCCGGTTTCCTGCTTGAAATAAAATAAAGCTCTTGGAGAAGATAAAAGCTTCCACCTGAGCTCTATAAGGAATATGCAGAGTGATTGGGTGCCTATCCTGAGTGGCTTATTTACCACTATAAACAACACTGGAAAATGACTATCAGTTTCCCGATTTATAAGAAAGGAGGTAGGAATGCTCAACAAACTATCAGCCAATTAGCTTGTTAGACATCTCTGCAAAGCTATATTCCTGGTATCTCCTTCAAAAATTGTCAGGCTGGTTGCAAAGTAACAACATTATTCATGAAGAACAAGCAGGGTTCAGAGGAAGATACAGCGCCATTGATCAGTGTTTTACTCTGAACCATATTGTAAGGAATTATACATTGAGATTGATCTTTCTGCTGCATTCGACTCCTAATTGAAATAGACTGGGAGAAAATTCAAATTGCCAACGTTGGCTGCAGACTTCTGCTATTGTTCCAAGAACTGTACAGTAACACAGGAATGAGGGTCAGAGTAGGTTTAAATGATGGTATGACCGATGCTTTTAAGACTTCGAGAGGAATGAAGCAAGTTTGCATTCTGGCTCCCACTATTTTTAACTTTTATAGTAATGATTTGGTGTCATTTTTGGCCAATGTAACCTCCCCCCCCCAAGTAATTACAAACAGAAAGATCTCAGTCTTGATGTATACAGATCATTTTAGTGCTTCCCTCTTTCTTGATTGGGCCTCAGAAATCTCGTGGAGGTGATCAGCATATACGGTAAACAGGAAATCCTATCTATAAATTACTCTAAAACCAAGATTATTACTTCTGGCAAACACAGTCCTAGGTGTAAGTGGTGTTTAGATCAGAAAACTATAGAACAAACTCATTCATTTAGATACCTGGGTCTACCCTTTAGCGAAGCCCTCTCTTGGAAAGTGTCATATGGAGGCAGTGCACAAAAACCATAGGAGCATTGATTAAGTTCAGTTACAGTAAGGGAGGGCAGGTAATGGAACCTGCCCTAAAGATACTTGGTAACAAAGTGCTTGCTCAAATTCTCTATGCCATGGCATTGAAATCTGTGTCACTGATTCACATGCCATTAAGGTTTTGGAAACCGTGCAAAATATCCCCACCCCCCCGGAAGCTATACTCTCTACCATCAAGAATATCAGCAGCTTTTCTTCATATAGAATCTGGGTGGCCAGCAATTAAGACAAAAGCGGATTGAGTTTAGTTAAAGTATATTTTTTTTAAAAAAAATGCTACTATGCCTATTGAGTGTTTTCCTGCACTGTGCTATATGGAATTGGGTGAAAACCAACTCTGGAAAGCAGCTTGTCAAGATGTTTCAGTCCATTATTTTTTTCCAGAACTGAGTTCTGCTTTAACCCTGAATAAGTGTCTACTTAGGGATTGACTCAAGGGACCTGCAACTAATTAGAAACACTAGATTTCCCCCTTGGTATCCACTCTTGAGGACAGAGCATTTTAAAGCTAGTTTATTGACCAAACTCCTCACCAGCTTCCTCAGGAATTGCCCTTATTGAGCGGTATGTGATGCCCACTGCAGTCTTGGACGGCCAGCTCAAGAAAACCAGCCCGTAGGCTGACAGACTTTGTATTCTTGGTCAACGTCAGATGGAAGACATCACTAAAACAATAAACTTATGAACTTAAAGCCAAACAATACACTAGAACAACAGGTTTGTTCCGAAACTCATTTTTTGGCAATATGTTCCTGAGGGGTAGTTGTGTTAGTCTGTTACAGCAAAACCTACTAAGTCTTATGCTACATTAAAGACTAACAGATTTATTGTGTAAACCCTCATGGACTAGAGCCTACTCTGTTAGATGCAGGATGAAGTGCACTATAGTGCATAAAAGCTTATGCCATAATGAGTATTTCAAAGCTCTGACGGGATACCAGCACATGCTGTACTGTCACAAACAGACTGAAGTCCGGGAAAACTTTTATTCACATCAGGAATATGTTTCTGTGCACTCGTACCAATGTTCAGGAGCAAATCTCGCCAAATTCAGTGGGACATAACTTCCCTTATGGTCTACTTGTGGTCACACTGCACAGGCTCTAAAATTCAGAATTAATTATCCCCGTGTGGTCTCTTACTGATCTTCAGTGTATGTTTTGACTTGGGAATCTTCAGTAACATTCAGTTTGCTGGAGTGAAAGGATAGTGTTAGGCAGCTTTGTATATAAGCCCACCAAACCCCAAAACAAATTATTACTATCCTGCTGTTCTGGAGGCTGGCAGAGGAGGTACAAAAAGGTTACTGCATTTCTATCCTGGATGTGAAAGGATTAAACCACCAATACCCATAACATTCTCTTGAGAATCAAAGGGACAAGTAATACTCAGGTGCTTGGGAAAGTTAATGCACATATGTTTGCTGTACAAGAAGGGGTGGGGAGGCACAATGAACCCTGGCTGTGAAGCTGATTTTTAAAAATTAACGAGTTTAAATATATGTTTAAGGCAGCAATCCTATCCACAATTACTTTACCATACATGCCATTAAACTGAATTGAATAGATATGAAGAACAAAATGCCAGCATTTATTCCCAATAAAATTGTGTTGTTTTAGCTTTACTACTGCTGACTCTGAAGGTATTACATTTCCTTCAGATCTGGGCTGAATTCTACAGGCTAAGGGAGAGTGCTTTGTTCTGCCAAGGTTTCAAAATCTGGGAGAAAAGCAAGGATTCCCCCTTGTAACTTTTAACTGTGAAGCAGCAAGAACAGGGACAATATGACACAGCAGCCTGTCATAGTAGTCTTCCTCCCAACCTAGCAGTTCGAAAGCATATCCACACGAGTAGATAAATAGGTACTACTGTGTTGGAAAGGTAAACAGAGTTTCCGTGTGCTCCGGCACTCGTTATGGCGTTTCGTTGCACCAGAAGCGGTTTAGTCATGCTGGCCACATGACCTGGAAAGCTGTCTGCGGACAAACTCCGGCTCCCTTAGCCCGAAAGCGGACATGAGCTTATAGTTGAATTTGACTGGACTTTACCATGTAGAAGTCCTTTACCTTTACTATAGGAGTCACATCGCATGCTTTGCTGTGTTCTCAGCCTTAAGGAACAATGACAGCTGAAAGGGCACGTTGTGTATAACTGGTTTCACTATACAAATAATGCAAGAGTAATAGAGGACTGTTATTTAGTGCCATGAGCAAATGTCAAGGCAAGAAGAGTTTTCCACTGCTTCTTTCTCAACTTTTTGTAGCATGTGCAAGGGGCAGCTCTTAGAAAATGCCTCGTATTTATAGTATAATTAACAAACAAATTGTATAATACACAAATTGGGCTGCCCAGATTTGAGTGACAGAGACATTTTCATTGCTGTATGTAGGAGCTAAATGCAAATCTAAAGGAATCTCTAATTACTTGCTGTGGAAAGTGACTGCTTGAAAGAAATGCTAATGCAGGGTAACTTCCACATAATCTGCCTGCCCAGTTTTAACAGACTTCTGAAAAGTTTTGGCCTCATGACAGGTGTGTGGGATACCTGGATATCATCAGATTACTGTCTTTTGATATCCTATCAAAACTAGGAGCTATAGATTAAATCAAGAAACATGAGTCATTTTTGCTCTGCACAAAACGTATGACTATCCAGTTGCAGATTGGAATGGTTGCTGAGCCTTGCAGTGAGATTTGGATACTTCTGACTATTAAGAATTACTGTTGCTTGAAAAAAAGCAATCCTTTTGAAGTTTACTCACATCATATAGAGAGTATGACTAACAGGGACCTAAAATGTGCTTTACACTTGGCTTTGAACAGAGTGCTTGTTGCAAATATAGAAAGATAAGAGACCTCGGGTACAATTGTATTTTAGAACTCTGAGCAGTTATTCATTGAGCATTGAGCACAGTGAGTGCTGGCAAGTAGTTAAAAGAAAAAGAAAAGAAAAAGAATTCCTGTTGTTCCATTATTAGGCATCAGTAGAGCTCTGCTATTGCTTCACAGACGCATCTTTTGTCATCTTTTGTCTCATTCTTAGTCTGCTTCTGGCTGTTTTTTTATTGGACCAAATTCTCTAAACTGAGCTTTAAATTTCACGAAATGGAAAATGTTCTGTTCTTCCAGTTTTGATCTTCTGTGTACAGTTGACAAGCAGGAAGCAGATTGAACCAACATGTATTTTGTTTGCACTCAGGCCCAGGCTGTTTTAAAATAGAACAGAAGTAGCCTGAGCAGCTTTTATCCTTAACACCTCATTTAAGGTTAGCTGCTTCCTATTTTTTTGAATATTTATATACAAGTGGTGGTGTCTTTATATAAATGCTTGTTGCTCGTTATGGGATATAGCAGATGCAGAAAAAGTCCATGGAGCCAAAGCACCTCCTTTTAGTATGAACCGTTGACTCGCTGACACTTAGATTTCACCCATGTGCCTCAGAGTTTGCGTTGGGAACCACCAATTGTCACATGGTAGCCATTTCAGCACCGTTTTCAGTTCTTGCATTTTTCCACATTCAGATTGGCCACAAATAACAATAACACCAGTACTAGTTTTCTGGCTCAGTAATCTCCCCATAAGTGAAACTCTTTCTCTTTCTCTGTGTCCCCCTTCCTCTTCCCCTAGTGCTGTGTGGTGAATTGGATATTTTGGGTGACTTGGCTCCACTAAGTGAGAGGGTACTAGATGTCTTATTGTTTAGGCGTCAGAAGCTGACACAGGACTGGTTATGGCCAAAAAGAATTGGCTGGAGCTTGGAGGGTCGGTGAGGGCCGGGGGTGGTGTCCACGTAGTGCTTGGGGTCTGGGGTGCCCCATGATTTATTCATTTAGATCTTGAAGGCCAGGTTAGGTAGGTGGGAGGGTGAGTCCTCATTTAAAACACCTGGTTTCTTTGTCAACAGCCCCCATTTGCTATGGAATCCTTTTTCAAAAGGCACTTCAGGAAGAAGACTGCACCGCTAGGGCCCCGGCGCACCAGTGTGGTGGCCCTGCCGGCCAGCAAAGCAAGGCGGCGCTCTGTGGTGGGCCAGCCCTCTGCCACCCTAACGCAACACCGCCGCAAATCCTGCGCTCATCTGCAAGGGCTGTCTTGCTTGGGCTCCCGGCACAAATGCAGGGCGAGCTCCAGCAGGAGGCGATCCAGCACCACGACCCCTCGCCTGAGTCCTCGGTTTTCCGTCCAGAAGAAGCGCGGGGGGCGAGTACGCACCATAGATACTCATCTCATAGGGCCCTCCTTGCTGCTGGCCAGCCTCATCCAGGTGTATGAGGCGGAAGGAAAGAGGCAGTCGCCTTGCACTGAGAGCTCCAGCTCAGAGTCCCCCAAGGAGGGGCTTGAGGAGAGTGACTGGAGTGAGGAAGCTGCCTCTTCAGGCTCTGAAGGATCTGGCCTGAAAGCAGAGCAGGAGAGGAAGGAGCTGCAAGCTGAGCTTTCGCGGTGTCCTGGTCCTGCTACGCAGCACCCTGCCGACCTGAGGCTTCTCCTGCGAGACCCTCATTACCTGCGCCGCAGGTCCTCCCACCTCCTCCCAGCAGAGTTTGTGCACAGCAGAGCAGCCTACGGGCTTCAAGGCCGCTACAGATGCTTGAGCCAGAGGCGGCGCTCAAGTGAAACCCCCAAGCCGGGTGCTTTGCTCCAGTCATGCAGGACGCGGAGGGCAGCCAGGAGGTGGAAAGTTCCTCTTGGGACCAGTTGGCTGGCGTTGACTACCCATAAATGCCTGGGAATGGATCTTGCCTACAATGGCTGCGGCAGCGACTCCCCTGAAGGTTGCAGAGCCCTACTGCCGTATGTATGGCTTTATCAGGGGTACTAAGCTCTTTGGGGTAGAGGTGGAGGGGAGAGGACCAGCACAGCCCTGACTCACAACCACAGTGCTTTCTTGCAGATTGTTAGTTATGAAAGAAGCACACTTCAGCTGTGTCTTTCTGAGAACGGGACAGGTGCAGTGGGTCTCTCTCCCCCCCCCCCCGATTTCCGCCAGTTGCACTTCTGTCTGGCTCTTCCTCCAAGAAATTCTGAGTTCATTCGGCTGAGAGAAAGTGAGTCACCCAAGGACACCCAGTAAGCATCATAGCCAAGCAGGGATTTGAACATGGGAGTTTCCAACTGTGACATATTACACCTCTGCACTGCATTGGTCTCCTGGTTGCTGGGATCCTTCATGTGGTCCTTGAGGGTGCTCTTCCATCAAAGAGCTGGCTGTTTTCCTGCATCTTCCCACAAAGTCTGTTTGGTATTGCAGGTTGCCTTTTACCTTGGCTAAGAATTGCCAGTTGGATATGGTGTTTGAATAATGGAGGAGCCAGATTCCTGTAAAAGGTCTTTGTGTGAAATGAGCAGCAGCTCTGACCAATTAATGTATTAAGATGCGCACAAAAGATGACATGTATGGCTTTAATGTCCCTTTATACAATTTCACCCCCCCCACACACACAAACAAACAGAGAGAGGGAGAGAGAGAATAGGAAAAGCATTCAGAAGTGGCAAAGATTAATAATAATAATAATAATAATAATAATAATAATAATAATAGTTTTAAAGGACCTTTATGACTGTAACATTGATTGTGTGTGGTGTAGTGCTACTATGTTTGACTTAGGTAGATTCACATCCCTGCTTAGCTACAAAGTTGACTGCGGTAACTCAGGCCATTTGTGTGTTCTCAGCCTCACCTGCATCTGAGAATTTTTGAGGATAAAAGCCTTTGAGTTACTTGGAAGAAGGATGGGATAAAAAGTGTGTGTGTGTGTGTGTGTGTGTGTGTGTGTGTGTTCATGCGCGCGCACACACACACACATATACATTGTGAGGAGGACAAAAAACACGAATATGATTTGTCCTTGATGAATTGATCTAGAGTAAAACCCATGTGTGATCTTAAATATGCGCTCTAAAATTCTGAGATGCCCAGCTGCTTCTCCCACTCTCACCCCAATTAGCCTTGGAATGTTTTGCTTCAGAAGCAGCAGGAAACCTGGGCTCTGTTTCATCTTCCTAGGAGTCTCACAAGCCTGTGTTATTGTGTTATTAGTCTTCATCCACTTGAGAGAATAGTGATCTGTTATGGAATATTCTACACACACACACACCCCTTTGGAAGGAAGGATTCATGGAAATAATAAACATTCAACTGCCACTTGGATTTTTTAAACTAAACCACTGCGTCCCTTTCTTCATGGCTGGTGTTTGCAGTGGCATGGTACAAAATGCCCAATCCACATGGTAGATTTCAGCATGCCAGTAACTTGGCATTTATTAGTAGTTGCTGTGTGGCATGACTTAAAGCAGTTATGAAGAATAGTCTGTTTTTCACTGCCACAAGGTAGAAAATAAAACTTACTGCCTACCACTGAATTGGGTAAGTATTACCTACTCTGTGATTTCCGATAATTTCTGCCTCATTTTAGGCAGCTTTTTGGAATTGATATTAACACATGGAATGCCTTTCTTTTTAGCATCCTTTCCCCCCAGAAGGCTTGCAAATGCTGCATTTAGGAATAATAATGATTAATATGATTCCAGGTGTTTTTATGGACAATCTTCTTCCTGTCTTTCAGAAAAGCTATTGCCAAGTCTGGTCTCCAGCACCTGGTTGCCCAGCCAACCCCCCCACTAGCCCTGAGAAGCGATTCAGACAGGGAGATCCGCAGTACTGTCGACTGGAGCGTAAGTGCTACCTTCTCCCCTTGTGGCGGCGGGGGGGGGGGGGAGTACAGGGAAAGATAATGAATGGGTTCTTTCCCATTGGCTGCATAAGTTTTGCCCAGTGCAAATCCACACACAGGTGGCTTTCTGGAGCAAGGGTATCATTGGCCAGGGTGTAGTCTGAAGTCAAGTCATTTGATACATCAGCCTTACTAAAAGCCAAGCAGGTCTGGTCAGTGCCTGTATGGGAAATGGCACGGAACCCTATAAGTATCACCTTGAGTTCCATGAGAGAAAGACAGGAAACAAGTAGTGCATTTCTCTGGAGTGATGGTACCTGAGTTTCCACAGGATGGTTCCTGTAGCTCTGGTTGTGCTGTACATTACAGCAATCAACTGGCAGCATGGGAAGCTGCCATGTGGGTGAACTCAAAGCTAACCTGTGAAAGTCAAATGGGAGCCATGTGTTGAAATCTGTTTATTTCCTGCCACCTTGGCAAGTCCCCTCCTGTCCCCATATCTATACCTGAAAGTATTTGGCCATTCTATGCTTCCCATTGATCAGAGCCATTGGTATGTCATGCTTGTAAGGTAAAGGTAAAGGGACCCCTGACCATTAGGTCCAGTCGTGACTGACTCTGGGGTTGCGGCATTCATCTCGCTTTATTGGCCGAGGGAGCCGGCGTACAGCTTCCGGGTCATGTGGCCAGCATGACTAGGCCGCTTCTGGCGACCTGAGCAGCTCACGGAAACGCCGTTTACCTTCCTGCTGGAGCGGTACCTATTTATCTACTTGCACTTTGATGTGCTTTTGAACTGCTAGGTTGGCAGGAGCAGGGACCGAGCAATGGGAGCTCACCCTGTTGCAGGGATTCGAACCACCGACCTTCTGATTGGCAAGTCCTAGGCTCTGTGGTTTAACCCATAGCGCCACCTGTGTCTCATGTCGTGCTTGTAGGCTGAACCAAATCCTTTCCTTGTGCCTGCTTCAGGTCAGTGGCAAATAACTGGTGGGCACAGGGAAGCAGAATGTGCAACAGGATGATGCTGAGGCATGTGTATGGTGGTGGAGTATTGCCAGAAAGAAGCTTCTGTTAAAGCAATGTGTAGTTTTGACTCAGTTCATCTGTAGGGCTGAAGTGGGGAGGCAAGTCAGTTCCCCTGAAGCTAATGACCGGATGGAATTGTGGCTAGGTTCTGAACTGAGTGTGACCCTGCAACAGTACTGTGGAATGACAACACATTACTTCTGTCTTTCAGGAGGCTGCAGTTTACGGGGAGCACATTTGGTTTGAAACCAATGTCTCTGGGGACTTCTGCTATGTGGGGGAACAAAACTGTGTTGCAAAAATGCTGGTAAGTCTTGGCAAGAGGATGCCCCTAACTGGTCAACTTGATTTTTGTGTGAGTCTGCACCACCATCTAGTGGAGGAAACAAAAAAATGCCTTAAACTGCACATCCCAGAACACCATCAAGCAGAGGTTACAAGAGCAAATATTTTTCTTTGGGGAAAATGAGGGTGGTGTACGGGGGGGAAAGTGGCCCTTCACATCACTTCTATTTGTGCAGTGGGTATTGGCACCTGGTGATTTTTAAAGGATACTTAGCATACATTGTGGGATATGGTGTCTAGCACAAAATCTGGAAGTATGAACATGAGAAACCTTTCTGCTTATTGTTTTGAATTGCAGTGTGTGTGTGTGTGTGTGTGTGTGTAGTGTTATTAGCTGCACAGAGAGAACCTGCACATTTACAGCGTATTTCTACAAAAGTGTCTAAGTAAAAGTGGGGCAATGTATTGATTTTGGAGCATGAGCTTTTTGTGCAGAAGGTCCTTGGCGGCTCCATTTAAAAGGGTCTCAGAGAACTGCTGTCAGTCAGGCAACAGCCTCTGGGTCAAACTAGATGTGATATTTGCTGCATAGGAGGTTCTTTTGTAGCTCTTAAAAAAAACCAAAACCTGAAGGTAGAGGGCCTGAACTGGATTGGCACCACCAAGCAGGGCTTAAACTCTTTGCTCATGGAAAGGTCCCGATCAAAATTATTTCTCCCGCTTCCCCCCACCCTGCCCGTATCTTCTTTTAACAATTTGAGGGAAAGCAGTGCAAGGGCAAACTCTTCATGTTGTGCAAAGCAGCTTCATGTGTTATAGAGAACGATGGTTCAGCGGCAGAGTACATGCTTTGTGTCCTTAGGGTGGTAATTCAACTAAGTTTTACTGGGAGTAGATCCATTGAAATTCATGAATATGAATAAGTGGGTTGATTCTGGGTAAAACCTAGTTGAATACCGCCCATAAGGACCCAGACTCATTTCCCCCAGCATCACTCGCTAGAAAAGATTGGAGGTAGCAACGCTGCCTGGGGCCTTGAATGAATTGCCACTCTTAATAGTGGGCTAGGTGGGCAGGAGGGTGACCAAGATGATCAAGGGTCTGAAAACCAAGCCTTGTGAGGAACAGTTGAGAGAGTTGGGTATGTTTAACCTGGAACAGAGGAGATGGAGAGGAGGTTTGGTAGCCACCTTCAAATATCTGAAGGGCTGTCACATGGAAGATGGAGCAAGCTTGTTTTCTCCTGATCTGGAGGGTAGGACCCAAACCAGTGGATTCGAGTTACAAAAAAGGAGATTCCAACTAAACATCAGGTAGAACTATTTGGCAGTAAGACGCTCTCAAGAGGTGGTGGACACTCCTTCGTTAAGCAGAGGTCATGGATGCTTTAGTTGATATTCCTGCACTGCAGTGGGTTGGACGAGGGACCCTTCCAACTCTACACTTCTGTTATTCTGTGATGATAAGTTGGTAATTCTGCCGAATGTCCACACACTCCTTATCTCTGCATACTTGTTGTTCAGCATTTGGTGACCTTCCTTGCCCTCCCAACTTTTTTTTTTTTAAAGTAGCAAATTCTACAAACTGCCCTAAATGAGTTTTATTCATTCTAGCCACTGTATCTTACTAGTATTAGAATTCAGGATTTTCCTCCCCCTTTTGTACTGTGCGCCTGTATCTTTTTTGGCTGCCTCAAAAGGGTGAGTCACACTGAAAAAGCTTTCCAGGAAGATATAAAAATAAAGAAAAGCAGGCGGAAATGCAATCACAAGCTTTATGTTTATATTGTAGAGCTGGAAGAAACTTCCTTGATGCAAATTCATCTAAATTAGCTTGGAATTCTCCCCCTGATTGCATGGTGTTTTTATGTTTTTAATTTATAAGGCTTTTGGGGGGAAATGAGAATCCACCTCAAGTATACAGAACGATAGAAATAAATACATATTTCCAGCTATCCCTTTGATGGCACCCTTTGCTTTGCGGGTAGGGGGCTGTGATCAGTCAGTCAATATATTTCAGTGCCTGGATTCCATTTGCTTCATTAAGGCCAACAAAAGTGGGAGGTAATGCACTCCATGCACAATCCATTCCATCTCCATCCTCTCCCCTGGTGCATATATTGGGATGGAAGGACGAAGAGGAAGCCATTACCTGCAGCATTCTTACCCTACACTTGTGTGTTCCATATGGTTTCTTCTCTGCACAAACAGTTATTTGAGTGTTGAGCTTGTTGCAGGCTTGCCAGTCACTCGCAGATGATGTAAACTTCTTGTCTTCCTTGTCTTGCAGCAAAAACCTCTCTCCAAGCGCAAGTGTGCTGCCTGCAAGATTGTAGTCCACACACCCTGCATAGAACAGCTAGAGAAAGTGAGTAAAATCTAGTTAAGCTCTTGGGCTGTGCTTGGAGAGATGGGATATCAAGCTCCTTTTTAAAAAAGGAACGTTCCTGCCAGATCCAATTTCCATGAACGCTTATATGCCTGCTAGGAGAAATTCCTAAGAACCAAGCTCCCTCTGTCATATTTTGTTCCTTCTTGACTCTGTAGGCAAATAACTTTTGCATTTAGAGATGCCAAAGCCGATAGCTTTGCATCCAGCTGGCCTTGGGTTCAGTCTCTGGTATCTCCACTTAAATGATTTCAAGCAGCAGGGCTGGGAAATGCCTCTGTGAGAGGCCTTGCAGGGCTGCTGCCAGTTAGAATAGATAGTATTGAGCTAGATGAATTGATGGCTTGACTCAATATAAAGTAATCTCATATGTGCATATGCTCAATTATTCATTGAGAGGACTGAGTGGGAGGAAAGAGGGAATGGCAAATAATGTAGTCCTCACAGGACAGAAATGCTTCACATTTTATGTTATATTAAAAAACAACAACAAAAAAGCTTTCCACCCATCTTTCTGTTAAATCCACAGATAAATTTTCGATGCAAGCCTTCCTTCAGGGAATCTGGATCAAGAAATGTCCGAGAGGTAAGAGCTTTGTGGACTGTTTATTGATCTGTAGCACAAGGAAATTGTGTGCATGCACCCTTTGATGCAGGTGGCTGTGAAATCTTTGGCCTCATTCGGTTCTGAGGTGACAAACTGCCCATAGCCAGGTTTAAAGTTGTAATACCTCCCTGAACTTGAGGTGCTAACATGTGTCTGAGCAGTAAAAGACTCACTATGGCCCATCCCTCCTGAGCATTTCTTTTGAAAATTTGCACATTGAGGTACAACAGTGAGATGCCACCCATTATCTATTATTGATACATTATAGTTATGAGTGGAATTTTCTAATCTAAGGAAAGAGTGGACTAATTTACCAGTTAGTACAGAGGTAGCCAGTGTTACGCCATTCAGATGCTGCCGAGCTACAACTCCCATCAGCACCAACCAGTATGACTAATGATCGGGGTAAAAAACATCATTGGCTACTCCTGAACTACTAGCGATAACCTCTGAAGGGACTGGTGCATGCTGGGGAGTGTGTGGCTAGTCACTGCATACTTCCACCACTTAGTTCAGTCCCTAGAGGAAGAGAACTCTCCATGGTGCTGAAAGGTAGAGGGCTGGGCCAATGAGTATACATACTGGCAAACCATCAGGCAGCGTCCATACTTGAAGTGAGATTTTAACACATCCACACACTTACAGCTTCATAGAGAAAACTTGAACCCATGCTTCACCTGAACAGACTTTGCATCAGCTCTCAAACTGGATATAGACCTAAAGGAATCTTCCTTCGAACATATTTTTAAAGAGCCAAGCAATTTTAACATACAGACATAGCGTTCCCAGTGGACGAAGGTGTACAGTCGTACCTTGGACCCTGAACGCCTTGTGGGTTGAACGTTTTGGCTCCCGAATGTCGCAAACCCAGAAGTGAGTGTTCTGGTTTGCAAACGTTCTTTGGAACCCAAACATCCGACGCGACTTCCGCAGCTTCCGATTGGCTGCAGGAGCTTTGGTTTACGAACATTTTGGAATTCGAATGGACTTCCGGAACGGATTCCGTTCGACTTCCGAGGTACCACTGTAACTGTCATTCTTAGTAACCAAGTCACTATGGTAACCCGTAGGTTTTATCCTGACTTGTTTTTTGGTGTGTTTTCTCTTGGCTTGGTGGGATTAGAAGTGCAGCCTGTCTTTGAGTGCAACCTTTCTGACTCCTAATAGGATCATTATTGGAATGAATCTGGTGAATAAGAAATGTTCAAGAAATGTTAAGAAGATTGTACAGGAAAAGACGTAAAAATAAATACCTGGTCACATTTTCCTGAGTTGCAATGCTTGCAGCTTTCACTTTCAACAGAGACTAGGAAAAAAAGTAAATTCTGGTCTTTGCTGAATACTTGCACAAATTTATTTATGTATGTATTGCATTTATATCCTACCACATGGCCTTTATAAAATGGCTCTTGGGGCAGCTTACAGTTAAGAATAGAGCAATAGTTAGTAGTAAAACATTAACAACCATAAAAATATATAAACAATTAAACATTTACAGGGAATAAAAAAATAACAAGTTATCATAAAATTGGCATCTGTTTCTGCCTCTGAACACCAGCTGAAATAAAATGCCTTTAGCTAATTTCTGAGAGACAAAGATAGCCAGTAAGGCCTTTTCTTCTTCTTCTTCTTCTTTTTTGCAACGGGGCAGTGTGGTGGGGAAGAGTAAGAAATCCAATAAGGGAGAGGGCACTTAATTGCAGACAAGGCCCTGCTCTTTGCCCCTGTCCATTGATTTCAGTCAGTGAGAGAAGTCTTAGTGCATGGGATTGCTGAAAATCATCCTATCAGCCACCTTCAAAGCTACAGATTGCATCCCACAGAACTTTATTTTCGACATAACCATGAAATGAGCAACTACCGTATTTTTCGCTCGATAACACGCACCCAACCATAACACGCATGTAGTTTTTAGAGGAGGAAAACAAGAAAAAAAATATTCTACACGAAACAGTGGATGTATGATTTTTGTGGTTCATGCTGTGGCCACAGACATGTGATCTGATGGTGAGTTTGGGGTAGCCCAATGCAAAAATCCTGAGGATCCATGTGGATCCATGTTTGTAACCACATTTTTGCACCACTGCGGCCCCAGGCAACAGTGGGTGCGTGATTTTTTTGGTGCAAACTGTAGCCATGGACATGCTATGTGATCTGATGGTGAATTTGGGGTGACCCAGTGCAAAAATCCTGAGGATCCATGTGGATCTGTGCTTTGTAACCACATTTTAAGTGGGGAGGGAAGGAAAAGCACTCAAGGGACAAGGAGCACGCGTGGAGCGAGCTCTGCTTCTCTCCCTCCCCCCCCCCCTTTAGCGAGCTGAAAAACTTTGCTGGAGGGACAGAGAGCCTGCTTGCTTTAAAGGAGCCTACCGGACAGGAGCCACTTACACGAGTGTAAGCAGCTCCTGTCCGGTAGGCTCCTTTAAAGCAAGCAGGTTCTGCTTCTCTCCCTCCTCCCCCCCCCCCTTAGCGAGCTGAAAATCTTTCCTGCTATTTCCAGCAAAGCGGGAGGAGAGAGATACAGAGAGCCTGCTTGCTTTAAAGGAGCCAACCGGACAGGAGCCGCTTACACTCATGTAAGCGGCTCCCCTCCCCTCCCGCTTTGCTCCTTTAAAGAAGCAGGCACTCTGTCCCTCTCTCCTCCCCATTCAGCGGCTCTTCTCCCGCTGGAAACCACGGAGGAGGGAAGCATTCGCTCCGTAACACGCACAGACATTTCCCCTTACTTTCTAGGAGGAAAAAATGCGTGTAATGGAGCGAAAACTACGGTATCTCATGTTGTGGTTAAGTTAAGGTAATTTCACTAAGTGGCCTATACTCATTCGACTTATAACAATTTAAGAAATTTGCAGGCGTGAGGATCCATGTTGTTAAATGGGACCAGGAATTTGTTCCTTTTGCCACTAAGCACAGCCTTGCCTGTTACTCCTGTGTTTTTAACCTCGTTTCAGAAAGAAAGGCTACATATAGCATAATCTCTCTGTGTTGCAACATGGATTGCTTGCTCATAGCCTTGAGGTATTACTCGCGGCAAATATGTAGATGGTAGACTATTCTTGTATTCAATGCCATGAAATATCATTTTGAATAGTTTTGGTTTGGTGTATCTTAAAAAGAAAGTACTTGTTTCATCTTCAGTAATAGGCGCTGAATACTTTCCTTTGGAAGTGCTCTGCATTTGTCCTTGTTTGGCTCTGAGGCATACTTTCTGAGTTTGAGGGGGTTCTGAAGTAGGGGAAGGTGAAGCTGGCTTACTCTGTTCTGGATTGTCAAGGCAGCATTGGACGCCTTGGCTTCTAAGCATCCCAGCCTAGATGTGTGCTCAGGGGACGGTATATGTGTCTCTCCCATTTCCTCGTCCTTTAAACTGTTCACATGTTTCTCCACAGCCTACAGTTGTGCGGCATCATTGGGTACACCGCAGACGTCAGGAAGGGAAATGTCGACAGTGTGGAAAGGTGAGGGGGAAACCTGTGCAGATATAGCTTGAAGGGTACAATGAAGCTGGAACTGGGATTGCAAAAAAACCTTTTCAGATCAAGATTCTTACACAACTTGAGCTTATATCAGGCGCTTCAGTTGCTGGGAAGCGATACTGAAGTTTTGTTTTCTGACACTGCTTCGCATCTTTCTGAAGCCTCATCAGTATCACCTCTTTGTTTCCATCTGAAGGCATGTTTAGTCAGGCTTTTGAGAGAACTTGAGTCTTCTGCACAATATGTTTTGAATTGCCTGGCTTTAATATATATATCTCTCGCTTGGACTACTGCAATGCGCTCTATGTGGGGCTACCTTTGAAGGTGACCTGGAAACTACAACTAATCCAGAATACAGCAGCTAGACTGGTGACTTGGAGCGGCCAACAAAACCATAGAACACCGGTCCTGAAAGGCCTACATTAGCTCCCAGTGCATTTCCGAGCACAATTCAAAGTGTTGGTGCTGGTCTTTAAAGCCCTAAATGGCCTCTATCCAGTATACCTGAAGGAGCGCCTCCACCTCCATCATTCTGCCCGGACAAAGACGTCCAGCACCGATGGCCTTCTGGCGGTTCTCTCACTACGAAGAAGCCAAGTTACAGGGAACCAGGCAGAGGGCCTTCTAGGTAGTGGCACCGGCCCGGTGGAACGCCCTCCCACCAGATGTCAAAGAGAAAAATAACTACCAAACTTTTAGAAGACACCTGAAGGCAGCCCTGTATGGGAAGCTTTTAATGTTTAATAGGTTATTGTATTTTAGTGTTTTGTTGGAAGCCACCCAGAGTGGCTGGGGAAACCCAGCCAGATGGGCAGGGTATAAATTGTTGTTGTTGTTGTTGTTGTTATAAAAAAATTATTGTCGTATGCAGCCTTGTGATTCTCAAATGATGGGTGGTTTAGAAATAAATTGCTATCATTGTTGGCATCTGTTTGTCTTGAGAGACAATAGAGTGTGCCTCGCGGGATGAAGTCAGACCACTGCATGAGGAGCACCAAATGTATTTGACCCAAGCTTGGCTTCAGGCGTTGCTGGAAGGAGGCATACAAGGCGCCATTCAACAGTCTTAGGGACTCTAATCTGGATTTGTGTAGCGCTTACTCCTTAGCCTTTTCTCCTCCCAAAGATATTCCTCAAGGCGCTGAGGGATCAGAGTTTTCCTTCTCCAAACAACAGCAACATATGTATTATAATTGTTATATAATTATATAATCACATTAACAACAGTAACAACAACAACCATCTCAACACTGAGATTCATGGCAAGCTTCTCACTCACAGACCATTTTCAGAAACGTAGGGGGAACACCCACCCAAAGTTGTTGAGCTCACTTCTCTGCGCCCTACCGATCACTGTTCCACCCACAGCCTCTGTCGTGTAGTCCCAAGCACCACACCGGCATGCTACAGAGGTGCCGGAACTCACCGGGGGGAAAGCCCTGACTGTAGGAGGGGAAATGCACTTCCTTTTGGTCCTATAAAGACTAGCACATTGGGACAACAGTTATGTGTCTGATGAAGGATATTTGTCCACAATATATTCTTTCTTTAAAGCCCTATACGGCCTAGGACCCTCATACTGCCTCTCCTAGTATGTCCCATGGAGGACCTTACAGTCTTCAAATAAAAACATTTTGGAGATTCCAGGCCACAGGGAGGTTAGACTGGCCTCAACCAGAGCCAGGGCTTTTTCGGCCGTGGCCCCGATCTGGTGGAACACTCTGTTACAACAGACTAGGGCCCTGCAGGACTTGACATCTTTCCGCAGGGCCTGCAAGACAGAGCTGTTCCACCAGGCCTTTGGCCAAGGCACAGTCTGACCCCCTCTCTCCTTCTGTAATCTTCATAGAACTCTAACTTGATGGTTGCCATTAATTTGATTTTGAATTGATTTTAGAATGAATTGATTTTAGAATGTATTTCAATTAATTGATTGTGATTTTATGTAAACTTTGTTATTTTTACTGTAGCCGCTCTGAGTCCGGCTTCAGCTGGGGAGGGTGGGATATAAATAAAATTTTATTATTATTATTTATTTCTTTTTTAAAAAAATAAATTAATTTATTTGGTTTTACAAATTAAAGTTTTACAATCACATATCCAGCATACAACATAAAAAACAAGATTCCAAAAAATCTCCTGGACTTCCCTTGTCCTCCTTATGGGTCCTATTGTTAGTCATTTCCTCCTGCACCTTTTATAATAATTCAAACCTTTTACATCTCCATTATATCAAAAATTCACAATTAAACTACAAGTGTTATTCCAATCCTACCAATGATTTTAACTGATTACAATGGTTTTTAAGATAAATTATAAATTTCCCCCATTCCTTATTAAAATTTTGGTCTTCCTGATTTCTGATTCTTCTGGTCATTTTTGCCATTTCTGCATAATGCATCAACTTAATCTGCCATTCTTCTCTGGTCGGGACTTTATCTTCTTTCCATCTCTGAGTCAATAACATCCACGCAGCTGTGGTCACATACATAAATAGTCTTTTCTGCTCCAATGTCCATAATATATTCATGTTACATTACATTTATTTGTTTCTAAGATGCTACAGGACTCTTTGTTGTTGTAAATTCATGGACTACAGGTTTATTGCTATGATTTAAAAAGAAACTTAAAGTGACGTGCAACTTTCTCCTTTTTTTCCTGTCTCCCTGTGCAGGGTTTCCAGCAAAAATTCGCCTTTCACAGCAAGGAGATTGTAGCCATCAGCTGTTCCTGGTGTAAGCAAGCAGTGAGTGCAGCATGTATCTGTTTGCTAAATTGCCCTCCCTTTCTAAACACAAACACCTCTGCCTCCTTTGCCTCCCTCGCCCCAGAGTTTGGAAGTACTAGTCTTCTTCTTGTTTAGTTTTTTGTTTTTTAAAAAAACATTAAAAATGGTGATCCTGCCCCCTGCAATCTGAAGTGGTACAGCCCATTCCTTACCACTTTACCCCCTGATTGCTACATCATTCTGCTGCGTGGGTAGATGTGGCCAGTGTTTGGAACAGACACACTGAAGACTGTGATTGTCCTGGACAGTTCTGTAGACACTAACTGGCTCTCTCCTTTTCCTTTCCTTTCAGTATCACAGTAAAGTTTCATGCTTCATGCTGCAGCACATTGAGGAGCCCTGCTCACTAGGGGCGCATGCCGCTGTTGTCATCCCCCCCACTTGGATCCTACGGGTCCGGCATCCCCAAGTAGGTTGCCCCCTTGGGTTTCTTTTCCATTTAAAACGGGGGCCTCATTTAAACCAACTCCTCGTTTACATTGCCTCTTCTTTTCCCTCATCTCTAGAACCCGCTAAAGTCAAGTAAGAAGAAAAAGAGGACATCGTTCAGGAGGAAATCCAGCAAGAAGGGTCCTGAGGTCAGAGAACAGAACTAGGATAGGGAAAGACTGAGAACTAAGATGCAAACTGAAGAGGTGGTGGTGCTGAGAGATCAGTGGCAAAAATACCAGGCAATAGACTAGTGTTTGGGTTTTTCCTCCAGTGTTTTACTTACAAATGTTTTTGGCATGCTGGGGGAAGTGGAACACTTTTAAAAAATAATCTGTGCTCTCATAAACAATTGCTTGGTTAATTTACAAATAGCAAATGTTCTAACTAACATATCAAAATAGAGGAGGTATTTTGATTTTCCTCAATTTCAAGAAAAACAGTGAAATTGCATGGAATCTCCCAAATGGAATCTCTGAAAGGGCAGAACTGCATCCTCTGCTCAAAAAATAAGAAGAACAGAACAAAATGTAATAATATAAATACTTGCATTATAAACCAATAATTGTATATAGAACATCCATTTTTATCTTAAAGTTGGCATAACAAACATAAGAAGGATTAAATGCTGTAACTAAATGTATATAACCACAAAAAATGGAGAAACTTACACCGATGATCAACCATGCAAGATAAAAACAGTTACGATGAATTCTCTGATATAATCTGTGATGAATTTTAGAAGACATAGTTTGTCTTTGAATGATTTTATCTTGGCTTAATAAGCAAACGTATGTATGAGCATTTTGATTGCTCAAGCATCCTCTTTGCAGCACCCTTCAGCAACATGAGGAAGTTTCCAGTTAAGCGGAATTTCCCATTTTGTCCAAACTGGGAAGTCATGGTTGCTACCTTGGGAAACTCTGGTTGACTGAAGGCTTCAACATTTCATTGTGCTATTCTACAAAGGGAGGAGGAGAGGGGTCAGCCATAGAATTCTAGTCTATTTCTGCTGGGAATATGGTTCAGTAACACATTCAGTTGCTTTTCCAAAGATAGGGACCCTGGGATTTTTGTTTTGTGTAATATTTTTATTAATTTTCACAAAAACAATAGCATTACTTTTAAGAAGAAGAAAAAGCATAAAATAAAACATTTAAAACAACTATATATACCATCCATATTGAATCCACAGTATGGAATTACTTGAATTCCCTGACTTCCCTCCACCCCCTCCCTTGGCTCCTTTATAATATAACCCTGGGATTGATGAGAGTTGGACCTAAACTCTGATCAACCCTAGCCAGGGATGATAGGGGTTGTGGTTCAGAAACATCTGGAGGGCCACAGATTCCCCATTTCTGTCATAGAATTACTAGTCTCTGGTGATCACTAATAATGTACAGTCTAGTTGCATAGTTACCAGCTGTCGGTTTACTAAGGGTGCTGTGTGCATATGCCTTTCAAGTAAACAGGATGGCTCTTGACTCGTTAGCAGAGGGACACTGCAGCAAATGGAGGACCATGCAATACATTTTAAATCATTAAGGTTTAGTCACTGAATTTAAGTATTGTTTTTGTACAGAGGAGAACCTAGTTAATGCTGCTTTGATACCACATTGTCAATAAATCCTAAGTATTGCTAACTGATCACATGGGATTAAAGGCTTGGGGAGCTTTTGCTTCCCTACCTGAGGCTATGTTAGTGGCAGTCCAAAAGGAGACAGCTTGTTTCTCAGGATGGTGGTGATTGAAGCCCAAAAGGAGAAAAGGCTGACAACAACTTTGTACTTTTGTAATGAAACTTAGAAAGCTGGCAACCGATGGTTGAAGCTTCCAGTGACCCAACTTTCCCCATTATATTTATGCCTGTTTCCAGAGACCTTGACCAGAAATGAACATTGAACTCCAACTTCTGCCAAAGCCAAAATACACCCCTGCTTATATTTGCCCATGAAGAACAGATCATGCATGTTTGTCCAGTTTTACGCAACTTGTACTAACAGAGTAATGTAGACTTTAATGGTGATAGTAACTGGGATCCTACAAAAACAAACAAATTGAGCTTCCTGGGCATAAGCTCTTATTTCACCATAATCTGGGTCATTATCCTTAATCATTACTAATGTTATTTTTGCAGGAAGGGCGATGGAAACCCTTTGTCATCAAGCCTGTCCCAGCACCTCTCATGAAGCCGCTGCTTGTCTTTGTGAACCCCAAAAGTGGTGGGAATCAGGTAAGTGTATTTTTCAAGCATTTTATTCCATTGGTTGCAGACCATATGCTGACACATCTGTATTTTGGCCCTAGTTTGTTTCCTAATTTCCCGACTCTTCTTTTTCCATAATTTTTAGGGAACAAAAATAATCCAGTCATTTATGTGGTACCTCAACCCTCGACAAGTTTTTGATCTCAGCCAGGGAGGCCCCAAAGAAGCGTGAGTATCTGTCTGAATGAGTCTTAGCCCCATCCCAGTAGAGAGACCTTTTCTAAAAGACACAGGACTGAAATTCCTGGAAAGTCTCCACATATTCTCTCTCTCTCTCTCTCTCTGTGTGTGTGTGTGTGTGTTTGTGTTTACATTTGCATCCTGTCTTTCTTCCAAGGAGCAGAGAGTGGCACTTTAGTATCAGAAGAGTGGGAACACCTGATGTTCTGTCATTTTTCAAGCTGGATGACCCATGCAATCTAAGCTACTGTTGACTGTGTAAAGCAGGGCTTTTCAACTGGTGATACTTGTACTGCTTGATATACAGTGAAGTACTTTCAGTTGAAAAGTGCTGATAATGGTCTAAAGAAAGAGTGGAATAGAACAAAATGAACAACCCTATGAGGTGAATTAGGGAATCTTTGGCTGAACTGCAATTCCCATCAGCCCCAGCAGGCTTGGCCAATGCCCAAGGGTGATGGAAATTATTGTGAAGGGCCCACCTGGGCTAAGAGAGAGACTTTTCACACGCAGATAATGAAGCAGACTTCAGGGCAGAACCTTCGTTTCTCAAATTCATCACAAGTCCCTAGCAGCTATGCTTATTTTCAGTTAGGGCCCAAGTGCAGCAGAAAAAGAACTACTGTTTACACCTAACCAGGACACCTTCTGCTTCCTGGAGGAAGGAGAATCTAATAGTGCAGTCCTACCCATGTCCACTCAAAAGTAAATCCTATTGATTTTAGTGGAGCTTTCTCCCAAATAAGTGGGGTTGGGAATTCCTAGTCTAAATTACATCATCCAAAGTACAGTCCTTCTTTCCCAGTACGCTCTTCCTCTGATTTTGGCCATACAGCTCTTTCTGGTAGCATGAAGATTGTGCCAGATTGAGGATTGGTTCAAGATTGAAGATTGTGCCAGATTGAGGATGTGTCTTGATGGGTTCTTACTCGGCTTCTACATTTCTGAAAGATTATATGAAAACGAGGGGTTGCTTCCTGTTGATGCTGTGCATTCCGTTCTTGTCCTCTTAACTATCACTTCTTCTGGGCTTTGTGCAGGTTGGAGATGTATCGCAAAGTGCACAACCTACGAATTCTGGCATGTGGGGGAGATGGTACGGTAAGTGGCCGCGATCCCTTTGAGCACTTGATGAGATATGAAGAAAGCCAGGGTTTATGTCATAACGCCACAAGAGAACCAGAATCAGGCCAAAGGCCCATCTGGCCCAGGACTCTTCATACAGTGGCCAACCAAGCTTGCAAGTAGGACCTGAGTGCAACAGCACTATCCCTACTTTTGATTCCCAACAACTGGCATTTGGAGGTGTATCACCTTGAACAGTGCAGATAGAACATGACCACCATGGATAGCAGTCATGGATAGCCAATTAATAGACAGTTCATTGGCTCTAAATCAAATGAGAAGAATGGGTCCACCAAGTTCTATAACACACTCTTCATCATTCAAGACTACATTGCCCAGGATGCCGTGTGTTTCCTCTTCAACCAAGATGCTAGCTGAATTGCATGCTAGTGACAGCGGTTTTTGTGAGCAAGGCCTGCATTGGTGATTTTGTGCTTAGCGTAGCTGGTGGATAAATCACTGCAGTGACTGCTCAGGTACTGCTATCCTGCTGACCTTTATTCAACATGCCACTTCTCTCTAAACTATGAGCTGCTTTTGCATAACTCTTTAGTATTCACAGATAATTCTTTTTTTGCTTTGCTTGTGACCAGTCGGTTCCAAACCAGATTAACTGGCAATGGGGTCTTCCCCCAGTTCCTAACAGCTTCTCTCTTTTTGCCATTTTTTGGAGTTTGGCCTATATTGAGAAAACAGCCATGTGCCAAAACAAAAGCAAGGGAAGCTCCCAGCCGAATTTCTGTCTGAACCTTTGTCTTTCTTGGCTAAATAGGTGGGGTGGATCCTCTCCATCTTGGACCAGTTGCGCCTGAACCCTCCACCGCCTGTGGCCATTCTTCCCCTGGGGACCGGAAACGACCTGGCAAGGACGCTGAACTGGGGTGGGGTAAGACTGCCAGTTTGGTACCAATGCTAGACTTTACTGTGTTCCAGGTCAGCAGTGGGGTGTGAGATTAAATGGAATGTGCTGAGTTAGTCCTTCTCAAACCAATATTATGTATAGTGACCGGCAGTGGCTCTCCAGGTTTCCAGGAATAAGTCTATCCCAGCCCTGCTTAATATGCTGGGGATTGGACCTTTGATACTCAGCCACAGCCCTTCCCGAAAGGAGGTCACTTAATGCTCGCTATCTTGCGCCAGTCTTTCACGGAGAGCATCTCGACCCACAGGGTTACACGGATGAGCCCTTGTCAAAGATCCTGTCGCACGTAGAAGAGGGGGAGATTGTGCAGCTGGACCGCTGGAGTCTGCAGGTGGAGCCAAATCCTGAGGCAAACACTGAAGAGAAGGATGAGACGGCGGCAGACAAGGTGAGGCTCACAACACCATCATGCCCTTTTAGGGCCTGCTGCTACAATCTCCCCACCAAAGATATACTTAGTATGCTTCTGTCTGGTTTCTTTCATGGTGGGTGAGGTGTGTTATGGCAACTGCAACTGCCCCTAGCTAACCTAATGGTTTTTTCCATGTATGTAAAGTAAGCAAGTAGGATAGCAATGAAGAAAGTAAGATGGGGAAAGGAGGAGGATAGCCAATTTGCCCAGTGTGAAAAGGTTAACCACAGCATATTTCTTTTGGGGATTGTGGGATCAGAGTTACCTCAACAATATAGAAACTTATTTGTGTATGCAACTACAGCCGCTAGAATGATATTTGCCCAAATATGGAAAGAAGAAGAAGTCCGGACCAGAGAAGAATGGCTTACAGGAATTAATGGAATATGCAGAAATGGTGAAACTTAACTGGAAGAATTAAGAAATCAAGACAACAAACTTTTTATTAAGGAATGGAAATGTTTTGTTGAATATTTACAAGCAAATTGCAAACAGATTAAGGCACTAACAGGATTGTGTAAAAACTTGCAGTTTCTAAAACATATATGATAACAGATGATCAAAAGAATAAGTGGAAACAATTGGGATGTGCGGGGGGGGAGGGACTTTAAGGAACCGCAGAAAGAGGAGGGAGGAGGGAAGTAAAGGTTAAAATGTTAGAAATACTGTTGAATGATCATTGAAAGGTGGTTTTTTTTGGGGGGGGTTATAAATGAAAAATAAAACAAAAACAAAACAGACCCCACCATGGTATATTTCTAAGGATCTCCAGTCTCTACTTTTTACCTTAAAGCACTCTTTAAGGCTCCCCACTCCAGGGTTTTTCATCCCTTGTCTCTTGATGTTCATGGCACTTCTATGACAAAACACTGTTGTCCTAGCTACTGTTTCACCCCATCCACCCCCCTCATGGGTAGGAGAGCATTTTTCCATTGAATTCTGCTTTGCTTAGTCACATATGGGTATTTATAGAGTAGCTGAAAATTCATTTCACCTTCATCAGAGCCTCAGATTTAGTGGTGTTTCCTCTCACTCTCAATTTTAGCTCCCTCTTGATGTCTTCAACAATTATTTCAGCCTTGGTTTTGACGCCCGGGTGACACTGGAATTCCACGAGTCCCGAGGTAAATAGCGACAACAAGTGGGATGTGGCCAATGCTCTCAGTGCACCGTGCTTGGAGGGATGGCCTCCTGTGGGGAAACCACACTATGATTTTGGAGGTCATGAGCTGAAAGCAGAGGGTTTAATCAGGAGGGAGAAGAAAGTGACAAGGAGTTGGCTTCAAGGTACAACAACAAATGCCTTTCCTTTCAACAAGAGGGGTAAAGATCCATGTTATTATTTGTGCTAAACTAGCACTAATCCCCTAATCCTGTCATACAGTAGAGTGCTGTGTGAGCACATTGTGGCAAGAGACGGTCAACTCTGGTAGCGGATATTGGGTGGGGGCTAGAGACTTTCTGCTGCTTTTTTCTAATGTGGGGAGATGAGCATGCAGAGAAGGTTCTTCTGTGATTTAACCAGTCATGGAGACAGAAATGTGACTTACTGGCAACAAGTAACCCATAGCAACCTTTTTCCCCCCTGCAGAGGCCAATCCAGAGAAATTTAACAGCCGATTTCGGAATAAAATGTTCTATGCTGGGGTAAGTTCACTGGGATGTCCTTTCACAGCCCAGTTAGGAATTGTTGCCTTGGTCTCAGTGTGTCCCGAAAGATTTTCACTGTAACATGTGGAGCATCTGGAGGGCAGGCCATACTGTAATGTTTTTCTTCCCAGGGAAGCCTTTAGAACAGGATTGGGGAACTTCCGCCCTGTGGGCCAATCTTGGGGGGGGGGGGTCCAGTTCCCCTAATCTGCCCACCCATAAACTGACATCACTGGTGACATCATTTGATGGGGGGGGATGGGATTTAATGCTGACTGGGGTGCATGCCTTGTTTCCAGCAGGGAAGAGGTTAGTGGAGCCAAGGCAACATGATGAGTGGGGATCAAAGTGCATCTCAAGAGCACTGTTTGAAATTAGTCAGTGCCCGATCAGCCTCTGTGAACTAACTCGGTTTCTCTTCTTCTGGCAGACGGCGTTTTCCGATTTCCTCATGGGGAGCTCCAGAGACTTAGCGAAACACATCAAAGTGGTGGTGAGTGAGCTGTGGGGCCACCAGGCACTTGGAGGGCACTGGTTATTGATTGGGTTGAGAAGGTCATTCTGCTGCTGTGTTAAAGATAAACCCTGTGGAAGGCATCAAGAGCACAAATGCATCTTTGGGAAAGATCAAGGCGCTAAGAATTTTGTTCCTTCACGAAAGGGATAGAAAGAACGCCTGAGGTTCTTCGGTGCTGTAGCCAGCCTTGACAGCTGACTGTCGGCTTTTCCTCTTTCATTAGTGTGATGGGACAGACCTGACCCCCAAAATCCAAGATCTGAAGCCACAATGCCTCGTCTTCCTAAACATTCCAAGGTGAGTGGTAACTATCCCTTTCAGGGAGTGTTCCCCCTTCCTTTGACTCTCTCCCAACGCTCAGGGATCAGAGGTGTGCTATCCTCTGCCCCCAACACACTTCCCCGCCCTCCTGTCTACGTGCAGGTACTGCGCAGGCACCATGCCTTGGGGCAACCCCGGGGAGCACCATGACTTTGAGCCCCAGCGCCATGATGACGGCTGCCTTGAGGTCATCGGCTTCACCATGACATCCCTGGTAAGCCAGGGCAGCTCCTGATGGCTGATCTCTGGGGTCATCAAGGACAGCAGATGCCGCTGGATTTTGGGGCAGGGGGGACTGGAACTTCTAGCCTCTATAACACTAACACTGGTGCAACCTGAACACGTAAGCAAGACCAACTAAGCTGCCGCTAAGCCTGCCTAGCTGACAAGGACAGTGCCAGCATCTTGATCTGTTGTTTAACTATTAGTTTGCCCAGAGGAGCTGTCTGACACAATTATTAGACTAGATAGAATCATAGAACTGTCGAGTTGGAAGGGGTCTCGAGAGTCATCTGGCCCACTCCCCTGGCTCAGTGGTAGATATACGTCATGCGTGTGGTTTCAGCTCCCAAGTTCATCTGCTAGCATCTCTATTTAAACATTAAAGAGTCCTCAGAAGAAGCAGGAACTGGGAACTCTGGGCAGCCACTGCAAGTCAGAGTTGGCAGTACTGAGCTGGAGCGGCTGTTGATTTGAGTCACTGCACAGCAGCCTCAGATGCTGCTGGTAATGGGAAAAGCTTTCTTTTCCCAGGTTCAGGTCATGTGCAATCTCCCGCTGACGTTCTCATTGGTTGGCCCTTCCTGTTCAACACTCTTCTTCCTTTTGTAGGCAGCACTGCAGGTGGGCGGCCACGGAGAGCGGTTGCACCAGTGCCGGGAGGTGCTGTTGACCACGTCCAAGGCCATCCCCATGCAAGTGGACGGAGAGCCCTGCAAGCTGGGGGCTTCCTGCATTCGCATATCCCTGCGCAACCAGGCCAACATGGTGCAGAAGACCAAGAGGCGCAACTCCATGCCTCTGCTTAATGAGTACGTTCTATCTTACAAAGGGACCACCCCCAAGGCTTTGGGGTGGGGAGTGAAGGTGGCTTTGCCTGTTCAAAGTGTAATAAACCTTTTTGCATGGTGGCGAGCCTTAGAGCTTCCTCATCCTTTAGCAGGACTGCCTGCTGTGAGCTTAGCTGCTGAGTTGAGTGGGATTTCTATCCTACTATATCCCAGAGGTTTGGATTAAAATGCATTGGAAACCATCCTAAAGGCAAGTTCTAATACTATGAAATGTAAGATATATAAAACCCAACAGAATTAAAGTCTCTACAGACAAATGTATTGGGTTTTCTAGCTATGCAGCACTGAGTCTTCTGAAGTCCAAAAAACACTGATATTGAGCATGCGCGCGCGCACACACACACACACACACACCCCCGCAACCATAAAAGCATAACTGCCTTTTCTCAGCTGCTTTATCAGGAAGGCTCTGCCTTGTCCTAGTCCTAAAGGCAAGCAGCTGAATGATTAATGGAGGAAGCAGGGTTATATGAGCCCACAGAGAGGGCTCTGTGGAAGCAAAGTTCCTTCTCTGCTATATTTTCTTTTGGGGGAAGGGAGTGGAGAGTTGTATCACAGACTCCTAGAAACTAATGAGTGGCACAAGATCTTAGGTGCACAGCTTCCTACATTGTACTGCTTGGGAGTGGGTGGGTGGGAAGGAAAGTTTTTATTATGCTGCTTATCCCATTCAAGGCATAATGAAAGGTGGGTGAGGGGGCGATCTGTGAAAGCTTTGTGTCTTTCCTGGCATTCATACCCTTCTTGGCAAACCTGTTTTCCTGTCGAAGGTACATCTACATGGCTTCTTGTTATGCTTCCATTTGGCATTGTAGGGCTGAACTAGCAACATTTAACCCCCATCTTCAGCTCTGTCCCAGTGCTGAGACTGTGCTGGTCTCCTGCCTCTCTACATTGTGCATGAGGCCTTGCTGCAAGTTTCTATCATTCTTGCATAAAGAAGCACATTCCCAAAGAAGCCAGGAATTGTGCCTCCCTTCCTTCTGGCCTGCCTGCATTTGTACATGGGAGGTGGCAATTGGGGCCAGTGTTATGGAAGCAACCTGCACGGCTAGAAGCATAACGGGGGCCCAGGGGTGTCCCGCCTGCCACTTTGTTTTTTCTTCTGATTTCTCAAAGACTGGATGCCCATTTTAGTGCTGAAGAGCCAATTGCAAATGCAACTGTTGTTTTGAGTTCCTGTCCACTAGTCAGATAACAAGTTTTTAAATGTTACAGTGCTACTCTAATAGTTGTTGTTGTTGTTGTTGTTGTTGTGCATGGGGATTTTGTATCACATGCTGGGATTTTTCCCCCCACCCCATATCTCCCCCCCTTTCCCTCCCTTCCCTCCCACAACAATGCTGTCTTCCTTTCCCTAAGCAGCCCCACCTTAATTAAATCAGCACTTTTCCTTCCTGCTGCGCAAACAGTCAGCAGCCCGTTCCAGAACGGCTAAGAATCCGCGTAAGCCGAATTGGCATGCACGACTACGAAGCACTTCACTACGACAAGGAGAAGCTCAAGGAGGCCTGTGAGTAGCTGGTTCCACAGCCCAGGCTGCTGGAGCCTCTTTAGCTAAAAGGTGCCTAGAACAACTTGCAGGAACTTTCTGGAGCCATTTTATACTTGCACACCTTTGTCCATTACAATACAGCATGTGGGCAAGTCGCTGGCACCTTCTGCCTTTCTGCCAGCCTATTCAAATGTATTACTCTAGCATGGCAGCATCTTACCATATAATTAGTCTTTTTTTAAAAAGAGCCCTCACATCAAAATTCCCTGTATGCGCAAAGCTAACACATCTGTGAGAGAAGGCTTCTAGTCTAGCATTTCTCCCTGACATATTAAAATTCCACATGCACAAAGATTTTGTCCGTTAGATACCTTCAGATAAGTAGCTTCCCGTGTGCATTGTGAGATGGTATGATGCTTGAGATGGAGGGGACCCTGAGAATCATCTAGTCCAACCCCCTTCAGTGAAGGAATATGCAGCTGTCCCATAAGGGGTTCAAACATGCAACCTTGGTCTTGCATCTATGAATTGTCCCCTAGCTTCTGCTCAGTGAATGCTTGATACGCCAGGAATGTATTTAGCAGGTTCAGTAGTATTTGTTGATTTTTACTTTCCAGCTGTGCCCTTGGGAATTATCGTTGTGCCAGGAGACAGTGACTTGGAGATATGCCGGACCCACATTGAGAGGCTTCAGGAGGTGAGATGCAAGCAAAACACTTGGAGAAGGGGAGAGTGTAACCTTGCTATAATTCTACTACTGTTCAAGTGACATACCACTTGGATATCCCTGCTGCCATAGTATCTGTGCTTCTCCAGTTGTAATTAACTGCCCCTCAAATGAAATTGAAAAGTTGACTGAGCAGCAGGAGTTGCCTCTGCTTACGATTCATAACATACAGAGCAACAAGGAAGTAGTTTAGTTATGCCTCTGCATAGTTCCAGAGTCGGCCTAAATGTCCCCGCTGCCACCTGCCCCATACAATTAAAGAAATGTGGGGGAAAGCTGTTAACCTACATGAACAAAACCAGAAGTAACAAAGCTGGGCTTTGTATGCAGTGTAGTTTGGGTAAAAGGAAAGAATTCAGTGTAACATGCCCTGGGAATTTAAATGAAAGCAAGTAAATATGCCTACAATAAATAAATAAAAAAAGTCCTCGGTTCTGATGTAACCCAAGGAGGTAACTCCTAGTTGGGAGGCGGTCAGGGGTCAAGGTAAGTGCAGGCTCCTTCCCACGTTGCTTTATATGCCGGAGGAAATATTCCAGGGTTGTATCCAACTTAACTGATACTCGGAATAGACCCCCTGAAATAAATGAAATGAGTTGTGTCCATTGATTTTAATGAATCTACTCTGTGACTTACGTTGGATGCATTCTACTTTGTAACAAGTGTTTTGCAAATATAATAACGGCTTCATGCCTCGAACCTGGATAGAATTTCAGTTATCTTGCCTAGTGTTTTAGTTACATGGATTTTGTTCCTCATTTGTCCAAAGCCTCATCACTGTGATGCCTCCAGTTCTAAGTGAAGCTTGCACCTTACCTGGCAGCTTTTGTGAATGACACACCAATATTTTTGTTTAGCTGGGAAATGTCGTTGACTTCCTGCTTTGGCTCAAGCCAATAAATGCATGGAGAAATCCGTTCCCTGGAGCTTGGTTACAAAGGAAATGAGATGGATGGGCAATCTTCCGTAAACTGCTTTCTCTCTCTCCCTCCCTTTACCTGCCTTTACGGATTTGCCCTTTGTCCAGCCCTTAGGTGTCAGGCAGGTAATAAAACACACTGCACCGGATGTGGATACAGTGGTCAGTGCAAAAGAACCTTGAACCTCTCAAGCTTGATTTTGGTCATAACAATGATGATGAGAAGCAGCTGTGATCAAATTGTCCAGCTGGGAAGGCCAACATAGCCTGGAGCTCATTGTGAAACTAGGGCACTTGGACTGCCATGGCACATGGCTTCGCTGTCTTTTCCTCCTTGTCCTCCTCCTAAATTTCTTTCCCACACTTGAGACCATTTTCCTGGCTGGTGCTGGTGCAATCTTGCTTTTGGATTACACTGGCCAATATGGAGGCTGGCTGCTCCAGAAGGTGTGAGGAGCACCCTGCAGGTTCCTACAGCTACGGGGATGCAAGCATATCCTAATGGTAGTGGTAACCCAGCTCCTTCCCTTTCCACAGGATTTTCCTTCAGGCCCTTCCACTATTCAGAGCCTGTTTCCAGAGGTGTGTATCTTTTCTGTCTCCACCTCCCCTTTGTTGAAAGACTCTTCTCCCCCCAACCCTTCTGCCTTTTTTGTGCATGATGAACTTGCATCAGTATCTACTCCAGTGCATCTGTCTTGAGCTGCATCCATGTGCTCTGTGCCTTCCGATTTGTGTCAAAGCATGTGTCTTGAGTCCACCTGAGGCATCTGTGCTGGAATAAGCCAGAAGAGGCTTTGAAAAGAGGGTAGGAAAGGAGACCTGATTCTTTTTTGCTTGCTTTGATGCAGGAAGGGGACGGAGCCAAACCAAAGACATTGTCATGCCAGAAACTGTCTCCCAAGTGGTGCTTCCTGGACTGTGAGTACATACGTGTGTGAGCAGATATGTAAATATATACTAACTCAGTAGGTGGGGGCTCAGTGCATCAAAGGTTCCATGACTAATGCTACGGAAATTTGTTGCCAGAGCCATAGATGCTGTAATGGAATATATTTCTATAATTATAATTTTGTTTTATGTAGAGCTCAAATAGTGCTGGTCAGTACCGTTGGAAACGTCACTTGTTCCATGTTGCCTTTTGAATTATTTCCTTTGCTTCTCCTGAGTACAAAAGAGCACAAGACATTGCCTCAATCGAACCATTGATCTATCTAGCTCTCTCTTATCTATACAGACCAGCTGTGGCTTTCCAGAGGGTCCGACCAGGAGACTGTCCGAACACTACCTGGAGTTGTCAGGGATTGAACTTGCGGCATTTTGTGTGTTAAACATGTCCTCTGCTGCTGGGAGAATGGTTGGGCTGGGGATTCCTGAGGGCCAAATAGAGAGGCCTGAGAGGGGCCTCCTTTGACCACAGGCCCGGGGTTTCCCATTCCTGCTGCAGGTAGTTTGGGCTTGCTGCTTTAGGACTTGTTATAGGGGCTAGATTGTAATAAATCCACTTAAAAGGTCCTCATTTATTTGTTTCTATTCTATGGTCTTTTATATGGTAAATACTGTAGCTCAGTGATCGAACCCATTCTTTGCATGCGGAAGGACTCAGATTCAATCCCTGATATCTGCAGGTAGCACTTTTGCCTGGTGGGCCTTCCAAAAGTGACCAGCCAACCCTCATCAGGCCACATTGGATAGGTGGCTGAGTCTGCATACCTGTCAGTCACCTGGCATCATATGACATCAGGTGGATCTAATCCCACTGCAGAGCAGCGGAACTTGCATTCAGTGCTTTATTTAAACAGCTCCAAATACAAGCCATGTTGCCAAGGAGCCATTGAGAGCATGCTCTTCAGTTCCTGGTTGTTCCTTGGCAGCTGTGGCTTTTCCTATCTCACACCTGACATCGTAGTGACATCAGGTGAGTGGCAGCTGGGTATAGCTGGCCAAAACAGCCACAAAATCACACCAAATTGGGTGATTTGGCAGACCTTAATTTGGCACATGAGCAGGACGTTTGTCAACCCCGGTGAAGACAATAGTCAGCTAAACTAAGGCATCTTTCTGTGGTCCAGCAGAGCAGAATCGAGGCCTCAGTGAGAGAGTCCTGAGTATTCCCTCGGCAGGAGGTACTGCTGGCTCCCACCAGAGCACTGTAGCAGCAGGGAGTGAAGTTTGCATCTCTTGTCATTTTTTTCACATTGGGCCGTCTTCTTTCAGCTACATTAGTCTTGCTGTTCTCCAGCAGATGGCTCTGTAGGAAAAGGCATGAGGGAGACGTGGCAGTTTCGCCCAGCCGCCTTCAGCAGTAGTTTTTTGGGACCAGTGAATATGCTGCATTCAGAGTTTCCTTTTGTACATCAAATTCAATTACAGCTTTTGCATTGGGGGAGTAATGAGAGGGAGAGAAGGAAGACTGGCTGGTTTTGTTTTGTTTCGTTCCTTTGCCGGGCCTGTGACCCAACCGGCTGTGTTTTTGCATGAACCCCCAAGAGCTCTGCAGGGCAGCAGAGTCTTGTTTACAAACACAGCTTTGTTCCAGCTCCTCTCTCAGCCCCTACTCTCTCTCCTCCTCCTCCTCCCCACCACCACCACCTGAAGGGTTGATTCTGTGTTCCTATAGCCTTCCAGACTGCACATTTCACTTTTAACTAGCACATTTTATTTATTTCTGCCGTTTCCCAGTTTTGGTTTGAGCAACAGTGAGACTCTCCCACAGGCTGGGACAATACAGGCTTTTGTGCCCTTGTAAGCAATGTTGGAATGAGTTCCCAAAGACACGGGGAGCAACTTGCATGGCCCGTTGAGCTTCTTTGCAGCCCTGTACCTCAAAGCCATGAGGCCTCCCTCCACCAAGATTATAGCAGGCAGCAACAAGAAGTGTCTTGGGGACCCAAAGGGATGGGGGAAGCACATGGTTCAGTGGGATTTGGTACTGACCCAGAGAGATCCCTGGAGAGAGTAAGAGACTAACATGGGTGGTTTGGAGTGATGCCAACCTATCACGTAGCGCTTAGTTAAACTCTGGAACTCACCCCGCAGGAAGTAATGACAGTCCCCAACTTTGATGGCTTTAAAAGAGAATCAGGCAAATTCATGGGAGATGAGGCTGTGAATGGTTACTAGCCATGAAGGCTGGACTCTGCCTCCATTGACGGAGGCAATATGCCTCTGAGTGCCCGTTGCTGGAAATCACAAGTAGGGGTGAGGGTACAGGCATCTGGTTGGCCAGTCTACGAACATGGTGCAGAACTAGATGACTCCCTGATCCAGGGAGGCTCTTTTTAAATTCTTACGTCTTGACGTCGTAGGGAATGATTTGACCTCAAGCGCCTTTTGTGTTTACAGCCTGAAGGACAAACCCTCCCTTCAAACTACTTTCCTCCTCATCCCATTTTGCCTTTTCCCAGTCTCCCCCTCCCAATTGTCTGATGTTATTTATTTTTATTTTTTAGATCCCTTCCAGTCACTCCCCAGCGCAGATCTCAAGGAATAGAATGGTGCTGACCTTTGAATCTGAGTCAGCTGCAAAACTGTTAGCTTCCCTCTCACCCTGTCCCAGCCCCTTGCTCTCTCCAGAATAAGAGGAAATCGCTCTTCCAAATCACATCATTACGTAGCCTCTGATCCAGAGGGAAAGGGATAAGATTGCCAGCATTGCTGTTGTGTGTATGATTATAGGGTCCCACTGCGGAGGGGGGAATCTCTTGTGTGTACCACATATCACGAGGAGGAGCCCATTCTCAGATATGGTTGCTGCAGATTATTTTCTTCTTTTCTGCCAGTTTCCCAGCAGCATGTTCCAAACTGAGGAAAATGCGTTGGAAGAAAAAAGGTTGGAGTGGCATTCAAGGGCAATGCAGGCTCATTAAAACGGTTGAATTACTGGCCTTCATCAACAGTTCTGTGGCTGTAAATCTCTCCCCAGGACAGGATAAACGAGGCTCTTTCACTCCTCTAATCTGCTCTGGCTTGTGTCATGGACACCCCTCCCTCCCCTCACTATTTCTGCTCTATTCCCAAGGAGAATTCCCCATTCTTTGTAGGGCCCAGCCATAGCAACCTCAGTCTGACCACTTACCTCCTCAGCCTTATGGAGAACTCCCATAATGCAACAGGGTCAGCTTACCTGGGCTGTAGTCCTTTGTCTCTTCCCACCCCAGCTTACCCTTGGATCACAGCCCCCAGGAGTCCTCAGATCAGTTATACAGTGAACAAAATGAGAGTATTTGGGGGCCTGTTCCAACGGATGTATATTTGTTTTATTTGGCCCCGCTCCCATAATCATACAGCTGTGTATCTCAAAATCTTCTGCATATTTTACCAATGCCTTTTGTGTAATAATAATTATTTATATGCTGCTCATCTGACTGGGTTGCCCCTAATAAAATATTAAAAACCTCAAACATTTAAAAACCTCCCTGCCTTCAAACGTCTTCTAAAAATCAGATAGATGTTTATTTCCTTGACATCTGATGATAGGGCAAGGACCCTCTGCCTGGTTCCTTGTAACTTCACTTCTTGCAGTGAGGAGAAGGCAGGAGAATTTAATCCGCCACTGGCAAAAGGAGAAAGAAAGCAGCTGGTGCTTAGGGGGCAATCCAAACCCCAGTCTGCTGCAAAGTGGGTTGAGGGGAGCAGAGGTGCCGGCCCAGAACAACTTCTGGCCTCTGCCAGCACCTGCTCCCCATTCCGCCTGCTGAAAGAGAGGGAGATTGGAAAAACCACTGGTGGTTTCTTGCTGGTGGCAACCCACGCACAGCTCCAAATGGGGCAATTCAGGGGCAGAGAGGAGCTGGGCTGGCCCTGGATCCTAGGCCAGCCCCACTGCTACCATTTGATGACGTCACACTCAATCTAGGCCTGATCATTACAGCAGGACTAGGCTGGTGTAAACTCAAGCTTTTGCCTCTCCACCTGCCCGCCTTCTGCCTGTCTGTTGGGAGCAATGGAGCTGTACATTCAGCCACTCCCTGCTCTTTGTCCAGCCACAGTTTGGATTGCTCTGCCAATGTGATTTTTTAAAGCATCTGACAGGTGCTCTGTGACGAGAAGGATTGGCAATACCGTGGTTTGGATAATCCTATCTACTTGCTCCATCTGTCTATTGATCCAACCAGAGTGCATGAGAAAAGAAGTAGTTAAGCTACCCAAACAGAGATAGATCTATATATTGACTAGGAAATCAATTTTACCAGTACCAAGTTCAGAACTTTAGAAGCTATCCTGTTGACTCGGTGTGTACCATTTATATAAATGTATTGTGTATCCTCACAATATGGAAGATACGCAAACTCCCATGGCGACTTCTTAAATGTGGATCATTGTGTTGCGAAGGGCAAGAGTTCCCACACCTGCAAGGAGATCAACCAAATGCACAGGGAAGTCCCACAGCAGCTGCAAAGCAGATTTGGGAAGCTTCCCTCTGCTGCTCAGCATACAAAAAAGTACTCTTTACTTCTGGTGGCACACAAAAAATGTTTTGGGGGGACCCCCTTTAATTGCCTTTCTATCTGTTGTTTGTGGTAACATCCTGTCTGCATATATTTTGTTTAGCTGGTCCTTTGATGCTCAAGGCCACTGCTGCTCAAATGGGAGGCCCAAATGGTCTGATTATAGCAAAGTAAATGCAAGGTTGTCGCTCATTTGCTCGTGTTCCCTCAAGGTAGTATTTCTGTGATGAAGATTCAGCAGCTGCATTTTGGAAAGTTGTCTTCTGTTGTTGTCGGTACTCTGTGAAATGCAGCTGTTCCATTCTTACAAGTGTCTCTTGGATCGCTGCCTGCCAGCTTGCAGCATAGTCACCACAAATGGTCTTGGTAACAACAATCATTCATGGCCCTCCTTGATAAGATCTGGAGGGCTTACAGCAGGGGTGAGGAACTTGCAAGCCCAGTGCCTAAACAACTTATTGGTTGCGACTGCAAAGCTTCTTTCAAAGGATTGAGCAAAATAGCACTTGGAAGGTTGTTGTTGTTTGTAAGATCTGACAATCAGCTGATTACCTGATCATCAGAAACCCCTTTCAAAGTTGTGGGGAAGATAACAATTTACTGCTCAAGGCCATTGCCCCCCACAATTCAGTAGATATGGAAATACATGAAGAGATGCAAATCATTTGGGCATATTTCATCAAACAACAGTCATACAAAAAGAAACAAAAAATTAAAATAATCCTGGATTCCCACTAGGTATTTTTGAGTTGGAATGTTGCTAAACCTGCCATCCTAAAGGGCAGTGGGCATTCACTGAAGCCATGAATTGTTTCCTCAAAAGGAGCCACAGTAAAGATTGTAAAGCATTGCTCTGGGCAAGATAGTGCTTTGAGGGGTGGAGACTGAAGACCCCCACATGCAGAAACAAAAGGTCTCAGGTGATTGATAGGTATGCCCACCTGTCTCCCCCACCTGGCCCACGAGGGGTGGGGGAGACAACTGTCTGGCAAGCTGAACAAAGTACAATAGCACTCTACCACTTTGGAATATTTTGCTGTTGTGTCATATATACCTCCCTTTTATAGCTGACATGCTTGATATGCATCAAGTATAATTCATGAACTAGTTCTGCTTTTCCTCTCCTCTCTCTAGTTAGTTCCACTAACCCAAATTTGAGAGTAACTAAGGTTGCAGTTCTATACTAACTTACCCGTTAGTAAGCCCTTTTGAAACTGTCTTCTGAGTAGACATATATACGATTGTAATGTAAGAGACCGAGCTATAAATCAGGGATTGTCTCTGGTTCAAATCTCCCCTCAGGTGAGAACTCGCTAGGTGTCCTTAAGCATGCTATTAATCTCTGATTTATAACCATCCTCTGCTTTATCACCCTCATAGTCCAGGCGCAGAGCTAATATTGGATCTATATCACACAGTTATTGTAAGGGTTGCTAAGATGTTACGTGAATTTCTTTGAATACACTGGGGCTATATATAGACGCTAAACACTCCGTGTCCTTCTCTTCCTCTCTTGCAGCAACTACAGCCGATCGGTTTTACAGAATAGACCGTGCCCAGGTGAGTTCCAGTTTGTTCTCAAGAGACTGTGGAATCTGAGACTGACTGCCTGCATGCTGCCCATGGAATACATTGCTGTTTGCAACTTGGTTTTCATTTCCTTCAGAATATTACAGGCCCCTGCCATTATATTTATTTAATAAAGGGATTCAGTCTTGAGGTCAGATATTTTCATTTTCTGTGCATCCAAAAATAAATATTTAGGGTGGCGTGTCACTAGAGAATAATGCCCAGGAAACTAGGGAGGTTTGGAAAGGCTAGTACATACATTAGACCTGAAATAAAAGTGATTATTTATTTGTCCCCAGTAACATTACATAGTTTCCCTGTAGTTCTAGTGTATTACATCTGTAAACCATATAATGCATGATTCACAGTTGTGGCCACGAGATCTGGAGCTTTGTTATGTTTAAAATTCTGAAACAAAAGAGCTAAAATTCTTCAATAGAAATAAATTGGTGCACAAATTTCCAATTTTCAGTATAATTTTCATTGTAGAATTTGTAACTGTCGCTTTGTGTGGGTTTTTCTCTTTTTTTCTGGGGACTGGGAAACTAGAACTGAATCTGTTGGATAAGCAGAGAGTAGAGTTGGAGAGAATATATATTATATAAACAGATTGCCAAAATTCCACTTTGGATTCTGTATCCTTTATGTTTTTTTCTAAATTTATGGAGGCAAATTTTCTTATATCTCCAGTCCTGTTCCCACGACCAACAAAATTGAAATCTTGCTTTCTTTTAAGGAAAAAAACAAATTTCCCAGGATTTTGTTCAAATCGCTGAACTCCCATCTTGAAAATCCACATTGCATATTATCTTAAAATACACACAGAGACCCCTTCTTTAATAACTGTTTACCATGAAGAAATCCTGTCCATAAAATGATTGACTTGTACTTTCTCAGGAACATCTCAACTATGTGACGGAGATCTCTCAGGATGAGCTTTTTGTGTTGGACCCAGAACTGGTGCGCACCCAGACAGTGGGCACATCTCCTGCCATGCCTGACCTTGTTGATGTGCCCTCAACACCGATAAGGCAAAACGTTGCTCTCCCAGGTTCACCAACATCCACACCAGTCTCCAGGTGAGGCTGTCTGCTTAGTGCCTGGAGGTAAGAAAGACCAGGCGAGGTTGAGGGAAGGACCCCAAGGAAGAATAGCTTAAGGATGGGTGCAGGTTGGAGGATGAGAGTTCAACCTTCAGGCAGTCATTATTCCTCTTCTGTTTGCTTTCTGTTTCAATGTGAAGGTGGGGAGAATGCTTTGGCATAGGGAGTCTTACACCGTTGGCATTGATGTGCCAGGATGAGCTGTCGATTAGTTCATCTGTTTTAACCTTCGTAGGATGGAATTTGACTCAGGATCATATGGCCGATAGATCTTATGGCATACAAAGCCAGGGTTGCAGCGTGACTGCTATGCTGATACCGGAAAGGGAGGCAGATGTAAACAAAGCTGGTACAAAAAGAGGAACAGGACTAAGATGGCTAGGATGTGAATTCCCTTCTATATACCTCAGTTCTGCGCTTCCCTCATCTGGATCTATCATATGGAGCAAAGCAGAATCGAAATCTGAATCCCTGATATAGCACAGCTAATTCTATTATTGGCCCTTTCAAATTAGACAGGTAGAGAGTTCTTGGTGAGCTGAGCAGATGGAAAGAGCTGCTTTAGGAAGGACCTAGTCGCTTAGCTTTGATTTTCTCTCTTTTTTTTCCCAGCTCAGAAATGGGGAGCTGCAATTCCCTCAAAGGTGAGACTGTTTTACTCTTAGTGTGCTCCTTCAACATATCTCCTTATCTCAATTATTGAATGCTAACCTGTAATTTTGTGTGCTCCATTTTCATGCCTCCCAGTCCCCCACCCCCTTGTCTAACGTTACATTTAACTTCTGTAAAACACAGCATCACTTTCAGTGAAATGCTGCAGATGGTTTTCCATGTAGCATTTTAATATGCCCTTCTAGATTTTACTCACACAGACTGTTCTCCACATTAGTCCAGAATGTTCACACAATGTTGTGCCATGCCATGGCTTCACTACTATTGGGAAGGGTGGGAGCCGGTCCTCCAGGACAAATTGAGTTCTGGTGGTTAGAGGAGCTTTTTTTGGAACATGGTAGCTGCTTTGGTAGCCATTCCTACCTAGTCAAAATACACATTTTTTCAGCTCAGGGTATATGGGGCTACTATCCAGTGATTGAGGGAGTTGATGTTGGAACTTGATGACCTAATCCTGGGAAGCATCAGTTCAATGTGCATATCTAAATACGCATATTGATGGAGGGTGTGTGTGTGTGTGTCGCAATTGTGCTTGCACAGAAAGGTGAGGCCACAAAAGGTTAGGATGGAATGAAAGATTTTTTTCAGTACAGCTTGGGACGGGTTTGGCCGAGAGCTTCCGTGTGCATTGGCGTGCAGGGTGATTGGTTCCTTAGTACCTTCATCCCTGCTGCAGTATGGATTGAGTGCTGCAGAGAGGCTCCGACCAGGGAATTCCTTCCGGGGAGCAGCTGCAGGAATGACTAGCTGGGCGAGACCTGACACCCGTTGACTTAACAAGCCACCTTTCTTCTTCACCTCATTTGTAAAATCTGTCAGGAAATAACATCGTGGTGCAGAGTTAATCTCCCACCTGTAGAGATTTGGGATTCATGGCTGGGGAGCAGGGTTAGTCTCTGCCAGGCACCAGTGAGGGTTCCAGGATGTGCGAGCAAAGTTCAGGGGCCTCTCTCGGTTGAGCAAATGGAAAATGTTTTCCTGGAGCTTGAATAGAGCTTAATTCCTAGAAGTGTGAGTGAGTCACTGATGGAGAGGCATCCCCAAACGCCTTCCCCTCGGGGACACCTGCTTTCCCCCTCCTCCACTCACCCTTTCTCCTTCACCTCTTCGTGCTCGCTGTTCATTGGCCTGCGGGTTTCAAGTTATCTTTGACAAATTGTCCTCCCCTCTGCTGGAATGTTTCTTTCCTTCCATACATCACTGCGTTGTCTTGCCTCTCCCACTCCCCACCCCACACCAATACCCCTCTGATTTCCCTTCATTATTTGTTCCTTCTATTCATCAGTGGGTTTTATGGAGCTGTGAGTCCTCCTTGATGCATGCCTGGGCCCTCCCGGCAACTTTTGGTGTCTTCCAAACTCCAGAGATCCCTCTCATTCTCTCAGTTGCTCAGTACCTTCATGGCACTCTGTGGCAGATCAAATTCAGTGATGGTCCACAAGACATGCACATGTCACCTCTCCCTCTCACATGCAAATACACTGTCATGTGTTTGTGCACACGCATTCACAAGCACAAACGCTTTTTGTAACTAAGAGGAGAGCAGCAATAGGGGGAAAGCCAAACAGTAAAATGAGATAATGCATACTCAACAAATGCTGAATTAACATAAATCGTTTTGAGTTTATGCTAAGTATCACCACTCTGGGTTGTGGTCTCTCTGTCCACTCTTGTCCTTCCTTCTCCCAGACTCCAGACAGCCCCAACTGGAGGTCAGAAAAGTCTAGAGGTGTAGAGGATGTTTGGCAGCGGTACACCACTGCCTTTTACTGTCCAGACATCTTAGCGGGCAGATAAAAGTCACAGGCAATCTCCCTTGAGGTCCCTGGGTAATGAGCATGACCTTTTCTTCATTAGCCCCCAGCTCATATGGTGGGAGTGCTTCCAGTTGCTGACTCTTTGGCCAGTCTGCCCACTCTGACCCTCACTCTACCTTCTCCCTGCCCTCCTGCTTGGTTTTGTAACCCTGAACCTGTGTCTCCTTCTTGCAGATGATGCTTTGATAGATGCTGCCAAGAATAACGATTTCCACAAGGTAACAGCTACCATGTGCTAAAAACTAAGCTTCAGAGCTAGGGAGGTTCTGGTAACCTTTGCCATGGCATTGTCTCCCTATCTCTGACTAAGGTCAGATACAATGATGATGCTATTACTGCAACCGCCTGGTAGCGCCATCTAGCTTTTTGATAACGACCTGCTTGTTAGCCATCACCAGTGGATAACTTCCGGCAATGAAGGCTTGCTTTTAAGGATTATTTTCCTGTGCCCAGTGAACATCCTACTGAGGGAACCTTCTATGCCTGTCAGGATACCAAAAGCACACCTTGGTATCTTAAAAACACTGGTGCTTAGTTATCTGATCAGACTGCTTAGATGGTGTGCGCATGAAGATCAGTACCATTTTGAATGTTCCTTATAGGATCCTCACTGCATCCCACACCCATCCCTACTACAGTCAGGAGTGAGATTGGCTTGGGGTTACTTCTGCGTAGAGACAACTTGCTCCTCCTTTTGAACTACGTTGGCAGTCTCACAACGTAGACACATACCCATAGTGACCCCCGCTAGGAAACATATATCAGATTGTACTCCTGGTACCTATTCTGATAGAATTCTGGATTATTTAACACCTTGCCTGGTTTGCACATAACACTAAACCATGGTTTGCTTTTTTTTTTAATCTGTTTTCAATTTGTATTTTGTATTTGTGTAATTTTTTATGAGACGTCGTGTTGAGGAGTGGGCAATAAATCTAATAAATAAGAAGCCATACTTACAGCTGGGGTTTCTGGCAGACTTATCACTTGAAGCTTGGTTTATTTCATCAAAGAATAGTTAACAGCAGCAGTAAGAGAAGTGGAGCCTTGAGAGCTGCTTGAATACTTTGCCGCTCTTCACTCATGGCTCTAACTTTGCCGCAGTGATGGCTCCTCAACTATAGTGAAGTGGGAGGTCCAGGTTCATAATAATATGAAGCTATAGTTAATGTTAACAAAGATTTCTTTTTTTTAATAATATTTTATTTGGATTTTTCAAACTTAAATGCAAAAATAAAAAACAGTATAACATATATCATAACATCTTTTCATAACATCTTTGGACTTCCTCGCGCCTCCCGCTCCCATTTGCATCATTGCCAATTCTTGCCAGCAATTTATCATCTTGTTTACACTCTTATGTCAAATTCATTTAAATATAATCTATAAATTCTCCAAAAGGTTTATAATTTTTCCTCAAATTTACTTATCATCTTAATTCTCACTAATTTAGTGGTGCACAATTATTTATGATCTAGCATCCTTTCTTAGCATTCAACCAAATTACAGTATTTTTTTAAGTAAATCTTGAATTTCTTCCAGTCTTCTTCGACTCTCTCCTCTCCCAGGTCTCGGATTCTGCCAGTCATCTCGGCTAGTTCCATATAGTCCATCAGTTGCATCTGCCACTCTTCCAGTGTGGGTAGTTCTTGAGTCTTCCAATTTTTAGGGATGAGTATCCTTGCTGCCGTTGTTGCATACATGAAAAATGTTCGGTCCTTCTTTAACACCTTCTGGCCGACAATGCCCAGAAGGAAGGCCTCTGGTTTCTTGGTGAAGGTATACTTAAATACCTTTTTCAGCTCATTATATATCATTTCCCAGAAGGCCTTCACCCTAGGGCAAGTCCACCAGAGGTGAAAGAATGTTCCCTCATTTTCTTTACATTTCCAACATTTATTATCAGAAATGTTAACAAAGATTTCTAAACCAACTACAAACCATGGTTAATGAGCGACCTTTAACCATAACAAACAAACCACAGTTAGTGGGATGGGTTCACATGTAATGATAAGCCATGGTCTAATAAACCACCGTTTAGCATTATGTGCAAACCAGGACAATGTTTTGCATAGAGAGAAATTTCACCCTGAAGTGTGATGCTCTGCAGTGCTTCTCACTATCACAAGATGTGGTGATGACCACCAACATGGATGGCTGAAAGTGAATTAGACAAATTAATGGGGAATAAAGCTATCAGTGTCTACTAGGCATGACTGCTGCATACTATCTCCAGAATCAGATGCAGTGTGCTGGTTGCTGAGGAATAACAGCAGGAGAAGGCAATTGCACTTCTGTCCTGCATGTAAGCTTCAGGTTGGCCAATGGGAATGGGATGCTAGGCTAGACAGTCTTTTTGGTTTCATCCAGTAGGGCTCTTGCTATGTTATGTTTCATTCACGTCAGATTCAGAGTTTGGAAGTATTTTTTTTTTTTAATTCAATGGCCTTGAAAGTGACTCTGGCAATAGACAGAGTCAACCATTGGATTCCTTTATTAGTGACTTTTCAATGGTGATGTGTCTGTTTTAACCCCATAAGGTACATTTTATAGGAGCAAGTAACCAAAGAAGAGTGAGTGATTTCTCACCATGTGCTGGTTTTTTAAAAATAAAAATTACATTTTTCTCTTCCTTCTAAACTTACTACTGTGCATAATTATGCACCTATGTGAGTCTGTGTTTACCTTGTTTTACAAAGAGATCCTTTTAATAGAATCACAGAATTGTAGAGTTGGAAGGGACCAAACTCCGACGCCCTGCAATTCAGGCCAGGAATCTGTAACCCAATGTGGGGCTCAAACCCTCGACCCTGAGATTAAGAGTCTCATGTTCTACCAACTGAGCTATCCCAGCTTTCTCCATATGCCCATAGTATGAGAAGAGTTTTATATTGATGGCAAGGGTAGGCCATCGTAGCACTGGTTATGCTCACTACTTACTACTACCTTTTAAAAGGAGGATTAACATATACCTGTTTGGAAAAGCCTTTTTTTAATGCTTCTGCCTGACACAACAGCCTTTCTGAGTGGTCTTCAGCTGTTAACTTTTTTTAAAAAAAATAATGAATTGCTCTTGATCTTTGCTGGGTTGTTTTTAACCTTTTGTGAAAGTCACCTCGATTTAAAACCTGCCTGACAAGAGTCTAGCTCATCTCAAGTTGTTCTTTCTTCCCGCAGTTCAAAGAACTGCACAAGGCTGGCAGGGATTTGATGATGCGCGATCAGACAGGCCAAACTGTTCTACATCATGCCGTCAAATCAGGGAGCAAGGAGATTGTCAAATACATAATTGAAAATGGTAAGCCAGACCAGAAAAGGCACTGGGTTGTTTTGTTGTGTTAGTTTCATAGGATGGCTGTGAGTGTTAGAATCAAATATCGGTGCAGTCCAGGAATTAAAGGTTGTGAATTTTCACATAGGTTCTCATCTTTAACTCTGAGTGCACTGTATGACCTTGTGCAAAGTCACTATTACTTCAGCCTCAGCTTTCCATCTGTAAAATAGGATCAACGATGCTTTCCTTAATTGTCACTATAGTAAGAGGTACACTGGGTTGCACCAAGAATGTTGTACTACAGTTTTGACCCCACCAAGGAATTGAGAGTGGCTGTGTGCAAAAACGGGGGGGAGGTTTTGAAAATAGGGAGGTATTTTCTTCCAAAATGGGTTTGCACTTAGAAGAACCTCAGTAGCCATTCATTAGAAAGGAAGGAATCCTTCCACTGGGATGAAAAATACTGCATCTGCATACACACCAACACACACGCATGTCTCTGATTCACATCTGGCCTGCTTACCTGCCTGGTTTTCACTCTAGCTGTAATCACCACCACCACCAGCAGTCCCTCTCATATGCCATAGGTAGCCTGGGATCCTACCCCAGGTCACCTTGCTGGCTTCCCTCTCCCTCTACCCCCAAATCTTCCAAAATCAAGATTTAAAAGCCCTCTCTCGCATTTAGACTGCAAATAATGGCATCTTTTAAGGGCTGCGGTGGAGTGAATGCAAAAAAGTTCTGTAAACACTGCTCATTCGGAGTGCTATATAATTTATGGCTGAAGGAGATTAAAATGTTTGTTCACATAGGAAAACAGCTGTGGGGTTGATTTTCACAAAGGCTTTTGATGTCCATGAAAAAAATGTGCAGCCCCAACTCCTACATAGAGGCTCTGCCAGGCCGTAGTGGGAGAGTCGGCTCTGCTCTCCCATCTGCAGCGGAATGAATAAGGAGTGGCGTGGCTCATGTCAGGCAGGCTGGCTTCATTGCTTTGCTTTTGTCTCTTCCTCCCCAGCTCCTGTAGAGATCCTGGATGTTGCAGAAGAAGAAAAGTAAGCTCTCTTTTGGTTTTTAGTGTTCTGTTACTAGCAATAAGTGCCTGCTGCTGAAGGAGGCAGAAGGCTGGCTGTTTTTACATACCCCACCCATCTGGCTGGGTTTCCCCAGCCACTCTGGGCAGCTCCCATCATCATCATAGCAATAAAATATCAAACATTAAAAGCTTCCCTAAACAAGGCTGCCTTCAAATGTCTTCTAAAAGTCAGACAGTTGTTTATTTCCTTGACATCTGGTGGGAGGGCGTTCCACAAGGCGGGCGCCACTACCGAGAAGGCCCTCTACCTGGTTCCCTGTAACCTCACTTCTCTCAGGGAAGGCCCTCAGAGATAGACCTCAGTGTCCGGGCTGAATGATTGCTCACATCAAGATGGGAGAAGGGCTGAGGGGTGGCCAGGATGTCTCTCCCTGACACCCCAGCCCTCTGAGAGAAAATGGCTGGGCCTGGTGAAGCCAACATCCCCACCTCCTTGCATGGCACTCTGCCCACCTCTTGGTCTCACTAAGCCCAGGCAGCGATTAATGCAATGAACTGGCTCCATCCAGGCCCTCTTCTGGAGCCCTTGGCTCTTTGGAGCAGGTAGGTTAAGAGTGGTTGTTGTTGATGCTGATCCCCCATTGTATTCTCTTCTCCTTCCAGCGGTGAGACTGTTTTGCACCAGGCTGCAGCCCTCCGCCAGCGTACCATCTGCCATTACATTGTGGAGGCTGGAGCTTCACTGATGAAAACTGATCTGCAGGTAAGAGCTTGAGCTAGGAGCTTGCTGGGAATCGCTAGAGCAAAACCTTAGGGAGCAGCCTCTGTGCTTGGCAGGTGAAGTCTCCCATGGATATGTATTGCTTCAGGCCATTATATGCAACAGCAGCAACAACAAAGCAAACACTTCTTAGACATAGAGCAATAGCGTCCCAAGGAAAATAGCAGAGGTTAGTTGACTCCCTGATTTGCTAGTTTTCTATGTATAGGGAGATATTCTTTTCTGGAGGGGGAAATGTAAATAAGCAAATGCACACAGTACTTCTATCATTTGCAACGTGAAGTCCTGCAGTGTAGATTTACTTTGGGGCAGAGCAGTGGGGTGGAGGGACCTTCACTGATAGATTCTGCAAAACATGTAAACTGACCCTGAGATTTTTCTGGCTGAGAAGAGAATGGAGAATACAAAGCTTGGATGCTTACCTTTTGAGCCAAGGAAGAAAAGACATAATGTGCATTTGAATCGGAAGGTAGATCTGGGCTTGGGCTGGAGCATTTAACTCAACAGCTTTGTAAAGAGTTAAATTTATCTCTTCTGCTGCCAGTGTTGTTTTTTCTATCTCGAAATGAGGGGCCAGAATGTCTCATTTCCCCTCTTTCTACTCCCTGAGGTCACTGCAAGGACAGTCTCACTGTAGACTTCTCCCTCTCTCCCAGCTGTAGACTATTAAGGCTCCTGCATGGGAGGGATACCATAGCAGGAAAGGCATACAAATGAGCAGCTCCACAGCAGTAGGGTAAACTTCTGCCCCCCCATACGCGAGTGGAGTATCGCTTGATGTCAGAGAGTCTGGGCACCTTAGAGTACAATGCACAAGATGCACTTTCGTCTCTGTGCCAGAATTCCTTCTTGATGGAGAAGGAATTGAGACTGTCCCTTGGTCCCAGTGCTCCCAGGGGCTGGCCAGCGGCAGACTAGAAGCAAACATGTATTCTCTGGCCAGTTGAGATGCCTTTCTGCCAGCCGGTTATTGTGACCCAAAGCTGAACAATAAGCCCAGCCAGTGGGGATGCTTCATGCCATGAAGCCAAAAGCTCCTGGGGCTTGTGAGTTCACCTGACCGAAGTCGATGCTAATGGAGCTATAAAAGCATTGGAGCGTTTCAGACAAGCAATAAAAACCCTTTGCCAACTGCGTGAAGTTGTTTTATAGCCAATTCTTGGCAACTCGCTTGCTCCCCTAACCTTTCGCCAATGGCTCAGGAATCAGGATGCAACCCAAGCAAAAGTGACTTTAGCTGGAAGCAGAACTTGAGCAGCCATGGAAATGGGAAAAAGAGGACCAAGGTGAGAGAGGAAGATGAAATTTTGAGACTGGCCAGCATACTGAAGCTTGTAGGGCTTTTTCACTGTGTGAAGTAAGAATGCCCCTTTTCCCCTGCTCATAGAAATGGGTTCTGGCCCTCCAGCCAGCAGGGTTTGCATTTCTGAGACAGAACACACGTCTGGGTTGGTGACCCTCTCTTAATATGGCTTCCTGCATTTGCTACGGGTACAACGCAGGCTGGCTACCATCGTGCCATAAGTTTCAACATGCCTACCTACTTTCATATGGCATATGCTGGGAGCCCATGCTGCTTCTCAAGCAGATAGAGGAAACTGCATTGTGTGAATTTATGAGCCTTCATTCTTTACCAATAGTACTAGCATGTCTTGAGCAGAGACTTGGTCCACGTTGCCCCCCATCATAGAATTACGCGGCTGCAGGGGCAGTGGAGGGGAGGCGTCTTTGAAGTTCTGATTCCAAGCTTAAATGCTGCATGGTCAAGTAGAGAAGCTCTCTGCTTGTTTTCCTTGTTGCAAGAGAAAAACGTGTGTGTGTGTGTGTGTGTGTGTGTGAGAGAGAGAGAGAGAGAGAGAGAGAGAGAGAGAGAGAACCTCTGTATCTAAACCATTGTGCACCCCTGTGAAATATGGCCGGCGACTGTCTCTGGGTCCCTGCCTTCCTTGCTGCCTTCTCCCCACTGGGATGTGAGGGCCCAGCGTAGAAGGCCTGTCCTCTCCCACTTTCAATGGAGACGGCAGAGAGCCAGGTTTCCTTGGCCTTTCTCAGCAGCAGAGTTTGCTCCGCGCTGGTGGAGGGTGGGGGTAGTTAATGAGGGGAAGGGGGGCAGAGGCTTGTGGAATGGGAGAGGGGGGGAAGGAGGGGGAGACATGGCTGAAAGCTGTTAACAGATTTGCTTTTTATGGAGTGTAGGAGTTCATTAGTGGACGCAGTCCAGATGGCTGCAATAAGTTCGTGAAATGTGAGCCTCCACAGGGACCAGGAGCTCTAGTAAGGCTGCTGGTGGGGGTGGGAGGTGGAGGAGATGGTATTTCAGGGCACTCCCCAGACACACACCTCACCCCAGCCCACCCCCACTCTTTTTGCTTGGATTATCCTGGCTTCTGCAGGCCAGGAAAATAAGCTGCCTATGGCAAGGTTTCATTGTACAACTGTGCAAGGCAATCACCGTTTTTCCAGTCAGTGCAATTGGTAGTGAGGATATTCAAACGCAGGCCTTTATTTTATTTTCCCAGCAACTGTGTTTGGGGGAAGGGGGGTGGCAGGAGCATGCAAACAGGTCCTTGAGGACTTATCTAGCTGTCAGCTGTTAATCTCCCAGAGATCCCTAAGCATTCCTTCCCAACATGCTCCTTTGGTTTCCAGTCTCGCCCCTCCTCCTCCTGCTCCTCCTTGAGGCAACATTCGACTTAATAGATCTCAGCCACAAACGTTTTTCTAAGGGCTCGGAGTCTTTTTCTGCTCATGCTTGCATTTGCACATAGATATTCCAGGCTAAGCCGTATGTCCCTCCAGAGGCCCATACCATACACCCTCGCTTTCTTCTCTTAACTCGTGGGAAGTCCCTTCCCACAGACTCTTCCCTACCCCACCCCATGTGCAGAAAATTACACATAATGTCGCCAGGGCTTTAAGCAGTCGCCAAATGCTGCTCAGCCGTGATTGTGTTGTTTATAGTAGAATTTGGCTATCTGGTGTGGCGTCTTTGGGTAGTTTTAAAGCTCAGTAGAATATAACTTTTCTGAGCTTTATCATTAGCTATGTATATTTTAAAGCAGTCTTTGGCAGTTTTCTTCTTTGGCGATCACTTGTAGCCGAGTAAGATTGCCTTCCGTGTTGTTCTGAGGACAGCAGAAATTGTAAAAAGGAGCTTCAAAGGGGAGAAAGGATGAGATTACTTCTCTCTCTCTCTCCCACCCCAGAATATCACATTCCACTGTCCTTGGATACTTCTCTTAGTCTTTCCTAGTGTGTTCATGGCAGGGGAGGGGGACTGAATGAAGACCCACACATGCAATACCCCCCAAAAGCCAGATGTGTGCCTATGGGGATGATACGAAGCCTAAAAGTAAAAGCAGGGTCTCCCCAAATGCAATGTTTGTGGGTGGTTACTAAGGAGAGGACCCTTTTGGTGGTGATGCCCTGGCTGAGAGATGCTCACCCTAGGAAAGCTTGCCTGGTACCCACTTTGAGGCCATTTTGGCCCCTGGCAAATACCTTACTTTTAAGTAAGAGCTCTTAAATATTTTTCTTTTGTTTGAATCTGCAATTCTGTGGTTGATCTTAGTGTTTAATATTTCATTGATGGTGCAAGTTGCTCACATGGGGTAAATAAACAAATTCCTAAACACCTATATAAACAATGGCGGGAATTCAAGCTTGCCTCTAAATCTTGCGATTGGGTAATACTCAGTTTAATGGCTCACAGCAGATTTGCTGCCGCACAGGTTACTCTGAAGAGGAGATGAAGGCCCACTGGTCATGTGGTGTATTGTTCCACTAGGATTTTGGGTTGTCAGACTTCAGGTCCCCACTCCATCCCATCGTGAAGCTCACTGGAGGTCCCTGGACCAATCACTGCTTCTCCTTCCCAGGGCAGTTGTGAGGATAGAATCGGGTGGGGGTGGGGTGCAGAGAGGATGCCAACTTGAGCCCCTTGGAGGAAAGGCAGGGCACAAATGCAGTAGATAAGTAAATTAAAATAAATAACTTGCTGTTGCCTTTTGTTTTCCCTCTTGCAGGGAGACACACCCAAGCACAGAGCTGAGAAGGCAAATGATCCTGACCTGGCTGCCTACCTCGAAAACCGTCAGCACTACCAGATGATCCAGCGGGAGGACCAGGAGACAGCCGTGTAGTGCTCAGAGCATGCCTTATCCCTGCCCTGGGGAACAGGAGTAGAGTGGCACAGGAGCCTGGCCAGCCTTTCCTTGAATATCCAGCATGGAGAGGATTGGGGGCTTTGTTTGGGCTTGGCCATGGCACTGTTATTTGTGTAGTGGGTGTTGAGCAGCGCTGACTCCACGTTCCCCACCACCACATTCCATGGATGGGCTCTGCTGCCTAATGCTCCCTTCCTGTCTGCCTCCAGCTCCTACAGAGGGCCCTGCTGCTCCCTCGAAGAACTGGGAAGGAAGACCTTGGTGTCTTCCAACCACTGTCGGAGGCCCTCTTGGGGGTCCCTGCCACCTGGCATGCGAGGTCTCCAAGGGGCAGAGTCCCTGCTGTTTTAGAGTCCCCACACTTTCTCCAACAACGGGTCCTGCCTTTCTCAGTAGTGTGACCAAGAGCTGTGCCCATTGCCCTGGTGATAATATCCTGTTACTGGAAAGTTGCTGCCACAGTTCTTGAGACAAGGCAGAACGTAGGGATGGAAATGCTGGCGGTGTATTGCACCCCTGCCTCTGCCATCCACACATCACTGGGTTCCGTTGCTGGTGTGAACCTTGGGTGGCAGCCACAGTGGCAAGCAGCCAGACTACTCACAAAAATAGTCATGGGCCGGTCTTGCAGCCTCAGCACAACATATCCTCCCAATCTGCCCTTTCCCCATCCCCCTTGCCCTTTGGCCCCGTACTGTATGTCCCACCTGTAAGGGGTGCCTATGTAACAGGATGAAAGTGCCTGGTATGTCCAGGGAGGACCACACCACATGCATTCATCCCTCTCTGCAAGTAAGAGCAAGCTGCTCCAAGCTGACTTTTGAGTCTGCTGCACTAGAAATTTTGAAGAAAAAGAAAAAGAAAGTGCCTCCTTCCAATCTTTCTTACTTTTTTGTTTGGTTGGGGGGATTTTTTTGCCTCCATTCTTACATGCTGCTTTCTCTCTTCCTCTCACACTCCGTGATGGAGGAGACAGCAAATTGTTGTGAATGTGTGCGAAGCGTGTTAAGGTTTGCTGAGAGGGGCGCTCAAAGCCCACCCTGAATAGGCCATCAGCTCTTATCACCAGTAGGAACTAAGGGCTTTTGCTATAGGGTTCCCTTTTCAGTATAGGGTGATAGCCGTAACTGTATCATACATTGCAGGATAGAGAAGCAAGTGCATCAGCCAGTGGTAATAGCGCACTATCCATTTGTCGAGGGGCCAGTCGCTAGTGGTAAGGGATGGAACTGTCCACCTCCCCAGTTCCTTTTCTGAACAAGAATAGTCATCACAATTTATTCCTTGATCCAGCCTAGGCATACACATGCACACCTTCAACTTCCCCTGCAGTCCCACTGCCAAGACTTGCCCTGAATTATTGTAATTTGGTATCCATACCCTTTATGATATTCAGGAATCTTCAGCACTATTGCAAGCTGATCTGGGGTTTTTTATGCCAAGAAATTTATTTATCCAGGTCTCTCCAGCATATCTATCTGTATGCACAAAAGGCAGTCACCTAATGTTGAAGGGACTCATTCCTCAACATGCTCTGGCAATGGATACTGGGAGTCTTGCTTTCAGCCCTGTGGTTTCTCCAGAGTCTTCTAGATCACTTGCATTTAACCAGTTGCATGTCTCTAGCTGCAATAAAGCTAATTTGTCATCCTTGAAATATATTGAGCAGGTAGCCAAGAGCGGGAGCAAAAACAACAGAGACGCCCAGTTGATGTTTAGTAGGGCAGTTTGCAATCCTATAAACAGGCAGTCCTGTCAGAAGTTTAGGGAGCTGAGAGCTCTGCTTAGTCTAAGGAAAAGCAGGCTGGCAGTGGATGAAATTTGTTTTATGTAAGTTTAAATCTCTAGTTTGCAGCAAGAACACTTAGCCAGTGTGGTGTAGTGGTTAAGAGCGGTAGTCTCGTAATCCTGGGGAACCGGGTTCGCGTCTCTGCTCCTCCACATGCAGCTGCTGGGTGACCTTGGGCCAGTCACACTTCTGTGAAGTCTCTCAGCCCCACTCACCTCACAGAGTGTTTGTTGTGGGGGAGGAAGGGAAAGGAGAATGTTAGCCGCTTTGAGACTCCTTAAAGGGAGTGAAAGGCGGGATATCAAATCCAAACTCTTCTTCTTCTTCTTCTTAGCCTCAGTGAGGCTGCAAGCTGTGTTCTGTGTTCTGATGGTTTTCTATGGGATAATGACAAGATTGGAAAGCAGAAGAGCACTGAGCAATAGGGGTTTGCAAAAGAAGCATTTGCTCAGTGTTCCCCCCCTTCTCTTTTTTGCATTGGTGCATCTTAGACGGCATAGGAGTCATGGACAAGCTGGTGGGTAAAGGAAGTCTGCACACAAACGTAATCTTTGTTTACTATAGATGCAAGGGGTTTGAATTTGGGGAAAAGAACTGCAAAGGCCTGTTACGTTTCGGAAGAATCGGGAAGATTAGGAGCTTGCTATGTCTCTCCAGCTATCCTCTGTTAGGAAATAACTTGCATCTGCCTGGAAACCTATCCTCCTCCAAGACTGACTTTCCTTTCTGTACCTAATGCTCCTATCTATGATTAGAAGCATTGACAATCCTCAACAGCCCCTGAGACTTAGAACATGCCCATGTGTTTGTTTGAATCCACATTCCCACCTAGCGGTGTTCTTCTTCCCATCCAGATGTATCCCCCCCCAACACAGCACTCTGGGCCCAGTTCCCAGGTGAACCGTGGACTTGGCCTAAACCAGACATCCATTCAGATACTCTTATATCTGTGGCACACACTATATTTCCCTGCCTTCCTCTCTAGAGCTATGGCAAAACACCTAAGGCTCTTCTGGCAATTAGTGCCAGGGCGCAGCCAAGCTTCCTGCCTGGATCAGCCATGTCTTTTGGCCGAGCCAGTAATGGATCTTGCAGGTGAGGTGGAAGAGAAGTTTCTGACACCGCAGAAAGTCACACAGGGCCCTCCCCCTTCCGAGCTACGTCAGGGCTCATGCTTTGGTCGTCTTAAATTGTGAAAAGTGGTCTTCTATAGCTGGATGTACAGGAGAGCCCCCTGGAAGCATTCATATCCCACAAGCCTGCCGTCTTTCCTTCTCTCCTTTTATATGTATTCTTAAACTTTGTACAGGTAGTTCCAAAGCACACTGTTCCCCCCGTTTCCTCTGTATGTGTGTTTGTGCACGCGTGCGTGTCCTAAGCCGAGTTGCTGTGCAATTCAAATCTTGGCTTGTTTTACTTCCAAGGGGGAGGAATGTGTTTGAGGGTGGATCTTCTTTTTTTCCTCCCCTGTGCAATACCTACTTCCTGTCTCCTAGATTCAGACTATTAGGACACTTTTGATGGACTGTATTATTATTATTTTTGTAACTGTATTGGAAGCGTGTGCTTCCGTTGGCTTTTCTCTGACAGTTTAAATGTTTTGTTGGGTTTTGCCATTAAAATATAAGGATGGACATTTTACTTCCTCTCCCTCTTTCTGCCTGCGGTGGGTGGGGTTTATAATAGACAAGGTCTTCTATGCCCCAAGAAAACCCGGTGTTATGTCCCTTTTGTGAACAGGGGCTCCCCACTTACATTGATGTACACACTGTTTGGAATGGCTTCTAAGCCTTAGTATTAGTAATAATAATAATTTTATCATTTATACCACGCCCATCTGGCTGGGTTTTCCCAGCCACTTTGGGGAAGTGGAAACAGCAGATCAGACTGCCCAGCTTCCTTTAGTTTCCTCGTCTCTCTGTACCTGTTGTAGGCATTGTAAGCTTAGGGTGTGGAACTGCTGGCAGGTTCTCAAATCTTTTTCTGCCATGTATTCCAACCCATGGGCCATGTTCAAATATCACAGTAAGTTGTAAACTATGGCTTACCCCACAGGCCTGCTTTGTTCCTCACTGCTGGCATGTGGAAGAAACAAACCATTATTCCTGACGTATGGTTATGTCAGAACCAGGAATTGCGGTTTCTTTTGCTCCAGACAAACCACAATGATAAGCCAAAGTTTGTTCTTAACTGTTGTGGTTTGTCTGAGCAAAAAGCAAACTGTGGATCCTGGTTCAGTCAGATGCAATGCTAACCCCAAGCATCATGGGTTGTTTCTTCCGTGCACTGCCAGGGAGGAGCAAAGTGGGCACGATTTGCTTTTGCACCATAAACCATGGCTGATAGCTTACTGTGACATGCAGCTTCCACCTGTGTGTTGTGAGAATGACAGTTGTGGACAATGTGACATCACAGTGCCCGTGTACAGTGGTACCTCGGGTTACATATGCTTCAGGTTACATACGCTTCAGGTTACAGACTTCGCTAACCCAGAAATAGTGCTTCAGGTTAAGAACTTTGCTTCAGGATAAGAACAGAAATTGGGCTCCAGCGGCACAGCAGCAGCAGGAAACCCCTTTAGCTAAAGTGGTGCTTCAGGTTAAGAACAGTTTCAGGTTAAGAATGGACCTCCGGAACGAATTAAGTACTTAACCCGAGGTACCACTGTACATTTATGTTTCCGTCCCACTGTCTATGCCATTGCAGGTAGCAGTTTCTTAACACGTTACTGTGCATTGAAATGCACACTTGGGAAGCTGTTGTCATATTGCATCATATAAACCTCATGCAGCTTCCTGGAACAGTTGTCATCTTAACATGTTGTTGCAAAAAAAAAAACAGTCTTGGGGAAACTTTTTAAACATTACAATTTATTGTGGTATGCACTCAGTAGACAAACAACCTACTTCATTTGAGAGGGAAGGGTTTCCTTGTGAAATAAAAGCAGACCTCACCATCAGAAAAAGAACCTCTCAAGAAGGTATGAATATTGAACAGGATTAGAAGAAAGATGTTTTGTCCAGGAATGAAGAGCCTTTCCAGCTGCAAGCAACACTACATCCAAAAATACATACCCTTTCACACATGCATCTTCCCCTCCTTTTAGTTCACACTTATTTCTAGCAGGGTTTACTTCCATGTAAATGTAGTTTTAGATTGCAGCTGCAATCTGGCATGAAGAATAGTGGAGAATTCCCTGCTTAACTGAGGTGATCAGCTTTGCGCCTGAAGTATAGGGCAGGGACTCCCAGAAGGCTGCATCATCAATTTTATTCTGGCAGGGGGGTAGCAGGCTCCTGCGAGTGAGCTTGCACACATGAATCAGACTTTCCTTTTTCATTTGCAGTAGATTTTCTTTTTCATAATATAGCTTGGAATTTTTAATCAATGTTTATTTTGGAGCTCCTCAAAAGAACTCTTTGGCATTCACTACCCTGCCCATAAATTGCCTGGTCATATCTCCTAAAAGGATATGCGGTTTCAAACTTAAGACTGAGGTCTGATTGTAATTCTGCTCCCAGCTTAGCTTGCTGACTCATATTTGGGGGGAATATCTCATTTCCGCCTCCTTTTTAACAGTTTTCCTCTCCATAATTCTCAATATTTTGGGGGGAGATTTTGGATCTCCCTTGAATACATCCAAATGCTCCATAGCAAGGATGGCTGCTCTGTAGTAGTGCTGTGCGTTCAGTAAAATTCTGAGGAACCTACCAGACTGCATATTTTGTAAGTAATACATGGCATTTGAACATACCTTAAAATGCAGGACTTTAAGAAGCTTCTGCAAACTAATCATGGGGAAAAGACATTTATTGTAATGTAGCAGTTAACTTTTCTCCTTTGGAGAGCCAGAAGATGTCCAATTTAGTTCTTCACTCTAACCTTTGAAATTGCCTGTGTGTACTAGAATCCCTTTGAAATTGCCTGTGTGTACTAGATGCTTTTGAATTATGGTGCTGGAGGAGACTCTTGAGAGTCCCATGGACTGCAAGAAGATCAAACGCATCCATTCTTAAGGAAATCAGCCCTGAGTGCTCACTGGAAGGACAGATCGTGAAGCTGAGGCTCCAATACTTTGGCCACCTCATGAGAAGAGAAGACTCCCTGGAAAAGACCCTGATGTTAGGAAAGATGGAGGGCACAAGGAGAAGGGGACGACAGAGGACGAGATGGTTGGATAGTGTTCTTGAAGCTACCAGCATGAGTTTGACCAAACTGCGGGAGGCAGTGGAAGACAGAAGTGCCTGGCGTGCTCTGGTCCATGGGGTTACAAAGAGTCGGACACGACTAAACAACAACAACAACAACAACTAGAATCCCTTGGGTGTTTTCCACTTAAGTGCTTCAGATGATGCCATTCCATGCAAAAGGTAGCAGTAGGACTATGTGTGTAGTTGTGCACAACATACCTGCCCATGCAGTTCCAAGAGCTCAGTTGAAGAAGAAGAGTTTGGATTTGATACCCGCTTTATCACTACCCTAAGGAGTCTCAAAGCGGCTAACAATCTCCTTTCCCTTCCTCCCCCACAACAAACACTGTGAGGTGAGTGAGGCTGAGAGACTTCAGAGAAGTGTGACTGGCCCAAGGTCACCCAGCAGCTGCATGTGGAGGAGTGGAAAAGCGAACCTGGTTCACCAGATTACGAGTCCACAGTTGTAAGCTATGCCATTGGGGGGGGGAGGTCTACATATTTTAGTGCCTAAAACTCCATATCTTTTGATTTCACCATGCTTCTTCTTAGCAAGTCCCAGGTTAGAACCACTAAACACTTTCTAATAGCTTGGGTACAATTCTAGCTAGAATTCTGTTCTCGTAGGATTACAGCTATCACATGCTACTGAGAAGGGTATCAGTCTTCAAAAGTGGCATTGCATTCATATGGCTTCCCATGGCCTTTAGGAAACTGTGCGATTGTGCGAGGAAGACTCCTGCAATTTGTAGACAAACAGAGGGGAGTGGGGGGGGGGAGGGAGGCAACAGACAAAGCCAAGCAAATCAAAAGTACAAGGCCATGCTTTCATGTGCCAAGTACATCTGTGTGCAGCAGAGCCTAGCCTGGATGTATATCCTGCCAGCACCTTAATTAACCAGGAAAACTTGCCATAAATGAATGACAGCATGCACAAGAGAGCTAGTGTTCAGACCTATGTTTTTCTTCCCATCCAGAATACAAAAGACCAAGCCAAGGCTTTTTACACCCTGAGCACACTGTCACACTTCCACTAAGATACTCACATTTTGACAAACAGGCAGTTTGCTCTTGAAGCAAACGGGCAGTGTGATCTTGGCTGATCTTTCCCCACCCTTCTACCACTGTGATCCTACTCCACTTTTGAAGAAACCTGGACTTGGGTTGGTGTTCTCCAAGAAAACAACAGCCTGGACCTCCATGGCTACTTCTCTGCAGCTCCACTTTTCTTTCAGAAACTTTCATGTTCAAAGATTGCATCCACCCATCCATGAATGCCTTTTTAGTTATGCAGCAAAAGGTAAAGGACCCCTGGACAATTGTCCAGTTGAATTTGACTATGGGGTGTGGCGGTCATCTCCACTTTCAGGCTGTCTGCAGACAGCTCTTCCAAGCCCCGGACCACTTACCACTTTCAATGTTGCTATTTCATCAAGAGGATGTCATTTTCTCCTAACCATAATAGCTCTCTTCAAAAAATACATTTTAGCTTTCCTAAGTTGATCAGTAGAGTTCCTCAAAATTTGCAGAGATCAACAGCACTAGCAAGAGAGAGAAAATTCATTGAGTGCTTAGTTTTGCTTCATGTATACTCAACACTAAAGAACCATATGAAGCTATTTATCCCCATTCAGCAAAGGAGAAACAGACTTCTCTGCATGGTGCAGGTGTGCTTAAGAATGAATTCATGCCCCGCATCAGCCTTACTGTATGCTCATTAGGGTCCCACTGAACTTGCCAAATACTACTACTGCTATGCTTTTTTCTTCATCTCCCAAGATTTGGTTTGCACTGTAAGGGTTGCCATTTCAAGCGGCACAAAAAAACATTCATGCCAGAGGCAGGGGACTACCACTTTTTCCATGCCCATTTGCAATTCTTGTTTCTCTGATCTGCTGGAGCGAGAAATTTATTCTTGTTGCTCAGGCAACTGAGCCAGTATTCCATACTTTGCCACGCAGCTTCAGCAGTTTCGTTGCTTGCCAGTGCGGAATAACAAGACTTTTTACACCAGCCCAGTTCCACGATTTCCATCTTTGGATGTGCATAGGGAGATATGCCACCATTCAAAGCCATCGCTTGTTATGCACATTAAATGTCTGAGGCTCAGGACTGGGGAACCAGTGGCCCTCCAGTAGTTGTTGGAAAACAGCTCCTATCATCCATGACCATTGACTATGCTGGCCTTTGCTGATGTGAGATCATTTTGGCTATCCCTACAACAACCGGACAAAGGGACGTGGGTGGTGCTGTGAGTTAAACCACAGAGCCTAGGACTTGCCGATCAGAAGGTCAGCGGTTCGAATCCCCGCAATGGGGTGAGCTCCCGTTGCTTGGTCCCCGCTCCTGCCAACCTAGCAGTTCAAAAGCACGTCAAAGTGCAAGTAGATAAATAGGTACCGCTCCGGTGGGAAGGTAAACGGTGTTTCCGTGTGCTGCTCTGGTTTGCCAGAAGCGGTTTAGTCATGCTGGCCACATGACCTGGAAGCTGTCTGCGGACAAATGCTGGCTCCCTCAGCCAATAAAGCGAGATGAGCGCCGCAACCCCAGAGTTGGTCATGACTGGACCTAATGGTCAGGGGTCCCTTTACCTTTTTTTTACAACAACCGGACTGAGGCCAGTCACTGGAATTAGATGAGTAACGTGGGGGTTCAAGTGCTCCCATTTGAATTAGTACACATTATGCTCTTCTAGTGAAGTAGAAAAGGCTTAAAAACCAGGCTGTGAAATACAATATTTTATGAATGGCAGTACTTCGTAGTTCAGTTCATAAGTTTATTGTTCTAGCCAAAGGCCAGGATAAACTTGTAGCAATAGTATCAATAAAATAATACAGAACATACATCAATAATTTAAGCCAACATCCATGGTGGAAATGGAGAGAAGGTAGCAGGGACACCAACAAACTCAAATCCAGCTTGAGTTCTGATTAAACCTGAATCACCACAACAATTTAGCAATTTTTTCTAAGTCCTTTTTCCTGATTTTTTTTCCCAGCCAGTGCATAGAGAGCCACTCTCTGTGTTACGAAGCTATTACTGCCATCCAAAAGAAATTGAACTATTTTGCTTGCGTGAACAAAGGTTTCAGAAAGTACCGGTAATCTCCTGGGTCTCTATATAACAGACAGGATAGCAGATAATGAGTGATGTCTTATGAATACCGGTGGTCAAACACCCTCTTGCAGTGTCCTCCAGCAATGCCTCAGTGGTCAGATCATGACAAAGAGGAAGCTCCACCCCACCAAGCACCTGCTCCCACCCAAGACAAAAGCCACATGTAAAGCTGCTACCGATGTCACTGGCAATTTATGTCTGCCTCAGTGGTGGGCAAACACTAAGAAGCACCCACCTCCAGACCAATCCAGGAGCAGGACACATGGTGTCCAGGCAAGGAGGTCAACTGGCTTGATGATACATCCCAAGTGCTTTCTCAGGCTAGCACCACCTCTTCAAAAATGCCTTCCCATACCTTCTCATCAGAGTTACAAGGGTAAATCCAGGGTACCAAATGCAACAAGAGGGGGTTGCATTTGGCAGGGGATTGGACTCGATGGCCCTTGTGGTCTCTTCCAACTCTATGATTCTATGGGTCCTCCACTGCAGCATGAACCCTGTAGTCCAGTAGTAAAGGGGGTTCTGTCCAATTACTCTCTGCTGATGTGTCCACTCCAGCAAGGGATGTGGGAATCCCACTGCCTGTGGGTGGTCTCCTTGGGAGTAGAGTTTGGCATCTTTGGCCTGCCTCCCCAGACACTAAACTACTGATAATGTGGTTCAGATGGTCTAAGCAACTATGGGAAAATGACCAGCCCTTTACTGTCCAGCAACCAGCATAACCCAGAAATCCAATACAGTAGTTTACACAAAAGGAGTATATGCAGTATAGGGAAAGAAAGAGTGAATATGTAGATCAAAATTGATATAAACACTACCAGAATGGAACTACACTAATCCAAAGTAACACTGCAAAACTTAACTCTCATTGGTTACCTCTGATGTTGGCAGCGTCAGGCATCAGATGCAGGTTGAGGGATCAAGAGGGATAAAGGACTGCTTGGCAACAGTCATCTTTTCAAGAGTTTACAGCGCGGGCCTAGACCCTGAAAGTGCTTCTGTGGCATTACCAGCACCACCCCATACTAAGGCCCTGCAGACAAGCAGCATAAACCATGGTTTGCTTATATGCTTGGAAGCTCAGTTTCCGCAAAACAAAGTTTGCTGTGGTGTCTCAAATCAGGCACCGGTCTCTGAGTCCTGAAACATATGAGAAGAAAATTTGTTGATCCTCCATATATTGAAGTGCAAACTGAAAAAGAAGCCACACAGGAGTAAGGTACTCATTGGAACTGCCTATTGCGGCTCTGCATACAGGAGACTTTTCAGGGGAAACGTGCATGCATTTTAGCACACACACATGAGATAATCCTTGAGCTGAAGTTGGGGACCAGCCAGCAATATGTGAATTAAGAGTAGGGATGGCTTGGCAAGAAACCATTGTGTTGAAGCAGCTCATAAACTCCTTGACAGCTTTAGCCCCCTCTGCACAACCTCCCAGAGGGGGTGGTGGAAAAACGGTCTCATACCTCACCACAAACCAATTCCTTAGGTATGACATGAGCTCCCACAGTCTACTGGCAGCTCAGCAGGAGAGCCAGACTCAGCATTCCTCTCTGGACTGGAGAAAAGTGAACGGGTCATTTCCTAAGATTTTACAGTTGTGAGATACTCAGGGGAGGTGGGGCGGAGGCTCTGGGAGAATGCAGCCCTCAAGTGACAACAGTGACACAATAACTCTGTTAGACCCAAATAATAATCACAAATCAGTGAGCCAGCTTCTGAGTTTCACAGGAGTATCCCTCAGAGGGAAAGAAGCGAGAGGTGTGGAAGGGAAACACTGCTGGTAGAGTCATGGACAAAATCTCATCTTGCAACATGGTGCTGTCTAAAGGTTAACAAATTTATTGCATGGTGGCACAAGCTTTCATGGACTTAGGGGCAGGGCTTTTTTTTTCAACCAGAACTCTCAGGTGGGCACCATTGCTATTCTAAGAGAATGAAGGAGGTGTTCAAGTTGAGTTCCAGTACCTCTTTTTCTAGGAAAAACAGTACTGCGGGGCATGTGTCTACAAAAGCGAATGCCATAATAACTTGGTTAGAGTTTAAGGTGCCACAAGACTCTTTGATTATTTACTTACTTACTGCAAGAGACCAAGATGGCTACCCCTCTGGAAAGTCTTAAGATGAAAATTCATGAAACTCTTAACTAGGTTAGACTGTAACCACAGGCTGCACCAGATTATACTGGGACAAAGAAGCAACGCCAATATGCTTCTGAAATATAAATGCCTGCCTTTCTCTGCATCCATCTCTGGGACTGATCTGAACTCCCAGGTCTCTTGTATGGCAGAGAACGGAAGTGAAGGAAAGCATTATCTGTCTATCAGTATTTATGTCCCACCTTTCCACTGTAAATAATGCTCAGGAGTAGTTCAGATGAACAAAACCCACTCTGACATTACTATTTTTGACAAAACAAACAATACCGTTTAAAGGGATGCTAACCTTTTTACTGGTAGCTACAAGGCAAGTATACAAAGCATTAGAAGCATAAACAGGGCTATCTTAAGCATACCCGGTGCCGTGGTGCAAAGATCCCTCCGGCGGCGCCACCCCTGGCAACTCCAAAGCAAGGGAGGGGGTGTGGAAAATGTCCTCTGCCTCCCCCAGCGTGGCGGCGGTGATGAAACAGGAAAACATGCTGGCGGACGTGCTCTCTGGCATCGGGGTGCCCGAGAAGGCAGCCCGGGAAGGCTGTGCGCCGCCTTTCACCGGGAAGCAGGAGGAGGACAACGACCGAGAGCAGGGCCATCTTTAGCAGATGCAGAGCCTAAGCCTCTGTGGGGATCGCTCTCCTTCTGCAGAGGCTTGGGAAGAAAGCTGCACGCCTGCCCACCATATAGTTGGTGGGGCGCAGCTGGAGAGCGTGCAGGGAAAGGGGAGGCTGCCGGCAAAGCTGCGCAGCTCCCCCATTCGCTAGGGTGCCCCTGAGAGGCCGGCACCCTGGCGCAACAAACCACTAAGACCAATGAGAAAGATGGCTCTGAGCATAAGGATGGATGGATAATACAATAATGGTAAAAACTATGCCTGGAATAATGCACCAGTTGAGAAGTTGACCAAGTAAGATGGCCAGACTATGAGGATGATTTATTATCTCAAGTGTTTCTTGTTGAAAAGTCAAATGCAATCACACAGTTAAATTAGAGCCACTCCACCAAGATGTCAAAGTGGGTGGAAGATTCTGGATAGTTAAAAGTACAGCACGCAGTTAATCTATGGAACTCACTCCAGTAGAAGGCAGCAACCTAGATGGCTTTAAAAGAGGATTAGACAAATTTAGAGGGCTATTGATAGCTACTAGCTATGATGACTGTGCCATACATCCACAGTTGGAGATAGCAATACTTCTGAATACCAGCTGATGGAAATCACAGGAGGAAAGAAGTGTTCTTGTGCTCGAACCTGCTTGTGGATTTCCCACAGTTAACGACTGTGAGAATAGGCTACTGGACTGGATGGGCCATTGGCCTGATCCAGCAAGCTCTTTCTATGTTCTTAATGTTAGAATGCAAGAAGACAAAGCCATTACCCAGGGATGCAGTCAGTTTGAATATGGTTAACAATCATTAGGACACGATGCTAAATTTAAAAGCTTGTTTTCATCCCCTGTGGATTTTCAGAGTGCGTCATTCCTTCATTATTTGACAAACTGTTCCCCACCCCCAGCACACACTCCTCTGCTAAGTATTATTGTCTCCATCCTTCTGGTTGGACTGTCTGTGTTCTCCCTAGCTTTGGGCTATGGGTTCATTTAGACTGGGCTTCTTCCCAAGAGGTTTCCACCCACATCCATATGTCCTGCTTGCAACTGTTTATGTCAATCTCATCCACACTTTGATAGCTAGAGATTAAGAGTCAATTGCATGTTTTAGGTTGGGCCACATTCACAAGTGATGTGAGGAACACCACCATTTACCGTGGTATGTGACACCTAGGAATGTGATTATTAATATGCAACAGGAAGCAGAAGAAAAGTCATTTTAAAACTGGACATACATTGTAACCAATGTCGGGTTTGCATTCAGCATATAAATACTGGAAATTCAAAGGAATTTAAGCAGTGCTTCTGAAAACGGGCTGCTTTTTACACTCTCTGGAAAGAGCAGTCTAATGGGGGAACTGGTAGCTCATTTAGCCGTCTCAAGAACTAACATGGTACATACTAGATCACTGAAGATTTCGGAAGTTGCTAAATCACCTCCCAATGCAATCCTTGGAGACTCTTATGAGTGAAAAACATGACACAAAGTAATGTGCAAAATGGCATTGTGAGTTTCTTCTGGGCTAAGACTGGGCTAGTAACTTACAGACATCAAGGTGCTAGGGCGATATTTTCACTAGAGATACAATTAACACTTTTTAACTGTGTAATGCACCACTTTTGAACATGGGACAAAACGTGAAAAAGAGCAGTTTTAAAACAAGCCTGTTTAGATGACATTGGCTTTATTTTCAAAACCGAGGTGTGACAGGTGCCAAAACATCACCCTCACTAAACACAATGCTTAATTTTAATGGTCACAATGCAATGTGCAAGCTCTCAAGAGTTGCACGAAACTTGTCCGCAAGCCAAATCTTTGGGTTTTAAACGACAGAAAAGAAATGAAAAGTGAGGGAGAATATGTTTTTGAACGGAGGCGAAAAAAGGGCTTGGTGCAAACAGCCACATTGATGTTGCATGTATCGCATCTGTGGGATGAAACCCACGTTGAGCCTGCACTGCAATGCCTGTGTCCGAGAGAAGGAAGAAAGAGGCCAAGGAGGTAGTTTCCAGACTCTGGCAAACGTTGCTCGGAGTCCCCATGGAAGAAGGCGAGGAGGAGGAAGACGCAGGACAGGAATTGGGGTAGGACTAGCCTCTGGGGGTCTCTCCAGCAACTTAGGCCCAGCTTGAGTTTGCCCTCTCTGAGCGGGCCCGCCTTTTGTCTCCAATTCCATGCGGAAAGGGGGGGGGGGAGGAGGAGGAGGAGCCTTGGAAGTAACTTTGGGCTCCCCAAACTACCTTTGGTGGTCAGCTGGGCGTGACGTCAGGGGCCGCCGCCGCCGCCGTGCCGCGCAAGGTTGTGCCCACATGTGACCAGCTTAAACTAGTTCTGAAGACACAAAGGGAAAGGCAAGGCGAGATAAGGAGCCAGATAGCGGGGCGGGCGGTGGAGCAGGGCCAGGCGAGCGGCACGGCAAGCAGGAGGAGCAGCCTTCGTCACGACAGAGCGACCCAGGCGCCGGCAACGAGACCCGCAGCATCCATCCAGGCAAGTCGCGCGCCAAACTTCGCCGCCGCCGGCGGGAAAGGGGAGGCCGGCGCCCAAAGTGGCGCGCGGCGGAGGAAGGTGCGCCCCGCAGAGCCGTGCCCCAGGGCGGGGGCGGGGGACCCCGAGCGACTCGTGTACCTTTGTGAGGAAAGCCTCCGTCCCCAGAAAGAGGGATCCTGGTTGCGCTTGAGTTTGCTTTTCCCAACCCCATAAAGCGCCCATGTTTGGAGTTCCCCGGGAACTTTTGCTCTAGCAGCCCCGAGCGAAGATCCAGTGTAAACGCTGTAACACACGTTTGGTCGCTGGCACGGCGGGCGGGCGGGCGGGAGGGTGTCGAGGCTCCATCACAAATGAAAGGGGTCCTTCCTCACCCCCCCCCACCCCCCGGCGCTCCCGGAGCCTCTCCAGCTTTTAAAGAAAGGGGCCGAGATGATGCACAGGCTGAGGCGCGAAGTCACCTTTTCCGAGAGGGGGAAGCGGGAAAGAGGAGCTGATCCCTTTCGCCGGTTGTTTCCTGCCCGGCCAGATAACATTGATGGTGAAGGGATGCGCCGGATCTGTTGGTTGAAACTTTTTTGCCCCAGGATCTTTGGGAGTCCGGCAAGACTCTGGATGCTGAGACGCCACGGGGAACCAACCTGTATCTTTCTAGTTCCCTCAGGAAAACCCGGTGTGCTGCAGGGTGAAGAGAAAGGGTGGGAAGACTTCTCTGGGTGTGCCCTGTGTGCTAGATGCAAATCTTGAGTCCTGTGTTTCCCGACCTTTAGTTACCAGGGAGTGTTGTTTTATTTGTGTTCTGAGCACTAGGTTCATTATGCTATCTGGTACCACATATACAAGATCACACCCATGCTCTCCGTAGTAAGCAATCCGAAAGATCAGTCTGCATACATATAGTGTGTGCGCACATATGTTTGCGAGCATACATTGAAAGTGGTCGCAATGGAGCAACAGGGCTTAAAGAGCTCTAAGTTACTTAAGTGAGCTAGAGCCTGTACCCTTATTATCTTTAGTAAGCGTTCTTCTGCCCAGACATCTCTGTAGAAGTGCATATAGCTCACTTTGCGGCTGCCACCCTCTAATCTGGATTCTTTGGGCTAATATTGCTAGTGACTGGAGATGTGTGTTTGTGACTTGGGTATTCCTGATCCCTGTAAGGGTCTGCAAAAGATGCCCTTGAGATCCCACCCAGTTCCAAGGCAATCTTGGTTGAGGATTTTTATTTTTATTTTTTTGAGGGGAAACAGAAGAGTGGGGTCTCTATTCAGTCAGTCCCACAGTGGTATGCTTTATGATTATGCACGGAGGGAGAATTTCAATGGCTGCTGGTTCTTTCTCCTGCTGCAATTGAGACAGTGCTGTGCATTCCTCCTTTGGTTCTGTTGTTGCTGGAGCTGACCCTCGCTCAGCACGGAACTCCCCAAGCCAGGCAGGAGCCAGGCATTTTGGAGCACAAGAGTGCATCTCATGCAAAATGTGAGCACCTCTATTGAAAAAGCCCCTCCACTTGGATCTGCTCCCGCTTGGAGAAGAATGAGAGAAGGTTGTTGTCGTCTGTCTGCCATTCCACCCCCCACCGCCACCCCATGGCTGGCTCCAGGAAGGAAGTGTCCCAGTGAAACTAGGACACCTCGTTTCACTTTGAGCACACACACACTCAAACTGTGTGTTTCTTTTTATGAGAGGGGAAGTGGGTGGTCAAGTCTTTAAAAACCCCTTTCACTAGTTGTTGCAGCCATGGTTCAGAACCCTTCGTAAAGGGGGCTTCCCTCAGAGCTCAGCGTGTTTCCTCTACCAAGCCTTGATCCATGCTTCTTTGAAGTGGGTCTTTATCCAGCCTTCTTATAGATAGATGTAACAGCAGAGATGCAAGGCTGCATCCTGCTCTTCTGATACTCCTGTTCTGGGATGGTCTCCACACACCCAAAGCCTGAAAACTTTTGGCAACAAGGAGGTACTGAGGTAATTCCTGTTTCTCCCCCCCCCCCCAATTACTCTTCAGGATCTTGGGCTATGGCCAGAATGCACAGAGCTGTGCACCTTTAAAAACCTTCTGAAACTACTTCTACAGTTGGAATTCAGACCAGTTTGTCATATATTTACCAACTTTAGATTCACTGTTCTGTTTGCAAGAATGCTGTTTTTTCCTTCCCATGTTTTTGGAAATTTTGAGTACCTGTAGTAGGTGTTTAGGAGGGTGCTCAATAACACATTTTAGGTCCTGTCTTTCATTTCAATCTGCAGTCCTAATGAGTTGGTGGGGTTGGGGGAAGTGGCCACTTTATGAAAGCCAAGAATCTTGGAATTCTGCAGAATTTGAAGCTGGATTTTAAGCCATGATAGTGTTGAGTGGCGCCCGCCCTGTGGAACGCCCTCCCATCAGATGTCAAAGCGATAAACAACTACCTGACATTCAGAAGACATCTGAAGGCAGCCCTGTTCAGGGAAGTTTTTAATATGTGACATTTTAGTGTATTTTTCATCTTTGTTGGAAGCCGCCCAGAGTGGCTGGGGAAACCCAGCCAGATGGGCGGGGTACAAATAATAAATTATTATAATATTATTATTATTATTGAGATCTCTGTGTCTCCAAATGCTCTCCTACTCTTGAGTTTCTTGATGATGATGATACCAATTTCCCTCTGCATCTCCACATGCCATTATGATTTGTTAAAATTGATCCGTTGTGCTTGGTGATGATAAACCTATAGGAAAGACCCCAATCAGAAAAGCAACATTTCTTCCATGCTGTCAGGGTAGCGTTCCTGTTATTTTGCTGCCGAAAGATCATGTTAAGAGTAGGGATGAGAGAGAGGTTTGCATTCAAAGCTGAACTTAACCAAGTTCATCCTTTCTGAAACAATACACAAACAGAAACACTTCCCTGAATTTTGCAGGGCAGTTCTCCAGCCAAGAAAGGTGTAAAAAATAATAATGCATGTACTGGATAAACTAACAAACGCGTAAAAATGCATAATATTAGGGGAAGTTGCTTTGGGGGAAATTGTATTAGAGCAAAACTGCATACAAAATGGATTTATTAGGAGAAATTCACACTAAAATACTGGTGAATTTCCATGAGAATTACAAAAGAAGACAGAAAATTGCTACAGAAATGTAGAGAATTGAATTTGAGATTGGAAAAATGAGAAACAGGGAGAACCGAAATTGACAGATCCATCCATCCCTATTCAGGAGCCCCTGTGTCTGCCTTTCAACCATTTATCAACCATTCCTGAGACTAGTTATGCATAGCCCTCTATAGGTTCACTCCACCTTTTAGAGAATAAAGCCTCCTTATGTACCCTAGCTAATTTTTAGCTAATCACCACTTTTGTTAATTTATTTTTACATTTATATCCTACCTTTCCCCCAATGAGTTCAAGCTGGCATACGTGGTTCTCCCTATCCCCCATTTTATCATCACAACCCTCCTATGAGGTAGGGTAGACTGGGTGGTCCCTGGTCACCCAAGTGAGCATCACTTTCCTTGGTTTCAGTGCTTGAAATGCCATATACCCAAAAGACTGCACCACATATTTTTGATTTCACTGTGTGACCACCCTGTTTAAAGTTGTGTTTAAAGTTGTGATTCAGGGCATCCAAGGCTAGCAAGCCACATGGAAATAGTGGGAATCCATCTTGCTGGATGGATGCTAGGTAGGGCAGCCCAGGTAAATAGAAACATTTGCAATGTTTGGTGCTTCTTCCTTGACAATGCAGCCTTGTCCTATTGACTTCACTGGGGCTTGCTCCCAAGTAAGCTTTGTCCTCATTCCAGATGGATGCTTAGTCAGTGGGCAAGGAATCTCGGTGGGATGCAGCCTTATACAGAGATTTTGCTTGTGCCATGTATACCCCAGGAAACATTTGCAATGGTGAGGAAGAGGAGGGGGCCTGAGAATAGAAGGTGGTAGGAGAGGAGGCAGGGAAGGAAGAATCTGAAACCTGCCAGGACAGAGCCTGAGGGAAAGGAGGTGGGAGAGAGTGGAAGGATCACGCATATTGTTGAAGCTGCATTTGGCTGTAGGAAATGGAAATCTGAGGGGACTGTTGAGGCCAACTTTTCCTGCATTTTTATAAGAAGGAGCAAGGCAAGTCCAAAGATGAAGAAACACAAAGGACCCAAGAGGAGGAGCTCATGGTAAAATAGGTCGGAGAGGACTGGGAGGAGAAGGCATGTGGTTGCTCTCGAGACAGAGCAGGAAGCAAACACCAGAAAGAAGGTGGGTGGTCAGGGCACCTTAGCAATTCAGAATGGCTGCAGCTGCCGTTAAATGCCCTATGTTTTAATTTAATGGATCTCTCTTATTTGAAGTCCTTTGTCTCTTCGAACTCACAAAAGAAATCATACGTCCCTTGTTTTGGAGCCCATGGTTTTCAAAAGTGGCCAGTGTTTAAGTAATTTTGTTCTGGCAGCATTTCTGTATGCAGGGGAAGAAGTTAAATGTGAGTCCTGCATAGTGATGAAAACGAGCTTCGTGGCTCTCTCACAAACTTCCATGTAGTCTGGCCTGGTTCTCTAAACTCACTGAGGAGTGTTGGTGAAATGGTTCAAAAGTTTTGTGAATCTGTTTATTCCCACCTAGTTTCGGAGTGAGTTAACACGATAAATCCAAACATTTTCTGAATGATATGTCACCACTATCTTACTGTATGCAAGCGGTGCCTCTCTTTTTCTTAAAATATTCCTTCCTTCCTCATGTTGTTAGATGATGAGCTAATAATGATGCTTGCCACATAAGCATGTAATCATGTTGACATCTGCAGTGCATCATGAAGAAAATCTGTTTCTTGCCATGGAGGGAACTTTGGGTCACATCCATACCATACATTTAAAGCACTACCGTACCACTTTAAGAGTCATGCCCCTCCCCCAAGTCAATTCTGCCTTTGAAATCCTAGTAATGTCCAGGAAAATCTGGATGTATGGCAGCCCTAGTTAAGGGTGCTGGGGACTATACCTTTGTGAGGGGTCTCCTTAACAGCCTTAATGAACTACCATTCCTATAATTTTTGGGGGGAAGACATGACTCTTAAAGTGGTACAAGAGTGCTTTCAATGTGTGGTGTGGGTGTGACCCTGATGTGAAGGAAATCTGGAGCCAAAGAAATAAGGGAAAAATTGAGTGTGGGTCACTTGCAATGTAGTGGATCATGTGCTAGTTTTGAGGGTTGAAAGCATGACCCTTCTGGGCCATGAAGCTTAGCCTACCATATGGTGAGATCCTGCACATGCCCACTCAAAAGTAAGGCCTGTTGTGTTCAGTGGGTGTACTGTATTCTCAGGAAAGGGATTGCAGGTGGTTGCCAAGATGACAAATAAGCATTTTGCAGTTTATATATTTTTTTATATAGATTGTTATATGCCCTGTGGCTGGCTTGGCGTAGTGAATGAGGAGAACTCTGTAGGAAGGTTTGAGAAAGAAGCTTTGTGGGATTCACTCGCCGCCCCCAGGGTCAGGTATTGCATATGGTGGCTCTGCTAACACCTTTCTAATCCTTTGCTCCATTGTCCTTCCTTCAGCGTTTACGCAGCAGCAGAACTAGGAATGATTAGAAATTAGTTTTGCATAATAAGCTGGTACTAGGAAGAGAGAAGCATGGATAATTATCCCCCAAAGTGTGAACATCCCATCCTGAGAGATTCTGTATGTAAGACAGGTGAGCAGTGCTTACATTCTGGAACGAGTGCAGATGCCTTTGAGGACAAAGAAAGCAAACCAGAACAGCTGGATGGATGGGGACTTGACAGTTTTTCCTGTTCTGACAGAGATTTGGACGGTTCCTGTAAAAAGCATGCCTCCTCTAGCAATGTGTTCTGTGACTGAGGAGAGGGCTGTGTATTCTTCCCATCCTTTATGGAGATCCCTGCAGAGGCAATATACAAGTTGCTTGACTTCAGTAAGCACTAAAACTCAGAGGCAGGGGAGGGCTGCTGATTACCATCCCACTTATTTGAGGAGACAGGGCACCTGGAGAAAACAGATAAGTAGATTGGCTCTAATAGGGGTGTGAGCAGCACTGCTGTTTGACACTTTGAGCCCAGTTCTGTGTTTGCTTAGAAGTAAGTCCCACTGATTGAAGGGGACTTACTTCCAAGTAAATAGGTGAGCTTGAAGCGGCAGAGAATCTTGCATTGCCACTGTGAAAGAGCTCAGTGCATGCGGGATGACTCATCTGGTGGAGAGGAGGCAGTGCAGCATCTAAATCACCAAGTGCCGACAACCAACCGGGTTAGAAGTGACACCTGGAACAGATTTTGCTTGGCAGAGAAGGGAGGCCAGGGAAAGTGAAAGGGCCCCTCGTTATTGTGTTTGGCACCTGCGACCCCATTCCAGCATCACCCAGAGGTTTTCCATGGACTTGGTCCAGGGTTAGACAAATCCTTGGCAATCCTGACTGTTGCCAAAGTATGTTTAAATTTTCAGCTGCAGCTCAGCATGTGCAGCCTGTGAGGAGAAAGCATTAGCAGAAATGAGGTATGCTCTAAGACCTGGATACACTAGAAGTTAAGCGCAACAGACATATAATGAATTGTTGATGATCCAGGGAGAGCAAAAATATCAAGGGTTCTGCAGGGGAGGGGGAACTGCCCCAAATATTAGTTTCATCTTAACAATAAATTTCTCACTTGGGATTGTTTAAACTGTGTTTCTCCCTGCCCCCCATGCAATAGAATATCTGATAGTCGGTGTACTCCCTTCCTTTAATTTCTGTCTCGTTCTGTATCACCGTTCGACTTGTAAAGCTTTATCCCACAAGGGATAAAGCTTGAAATGATCAGCAAGAGGGATGAAGGAGAGAAGAAGCATTGAAATAAATGTTTCAATTTTGGGAGAGGAAGCTTAGTAAACGCACAGAAGAACAAAACTGAAAAGGAGGAATAAGCTGATTTCTTCTTCTGGTAGCCACCAGCCCATCTCTTACCTTAAGCTCATTTGAAAGGTAAAGGACCTAATGCTTGCACTCTGCTGAGGGGCAGCAAGACAACTGTTCCCACAATTACCAGCAAACAGGACAGTGATAGTGATGTGGGATGCAGAACTAAGCGCAGCCTCCCAAAATTAGCCTTCAGCAGATGGCGGAGCACAAAACAAGTTATGACTTCTAAGAACGCTATTGAATTACACAGGTCACTTGCGTGGCTGTTTGTTTGTTTACTATGCAAACTAGTGTCTTCCCCTCTCTCCTTGCCCCCCGCTGTACACCTGTTCTATTAGAGTCTGCTTTCGAGGACTTGCAACAAGGTGAGCAAATTTCCGTGCTTCTAGCTCTAGTTATGGCTACTCTTAGTTCTACTGGACCACATCACTTCCACAGCCAAATGTGTTCAGGTTCAGGTGGGTTTGTCTTGCCACATATTTCTCCCCCATCCAGCATACATGCTAAATGTGTTCCTTGCGTTTGCTCTTAATTTAATTGTTACATTTTAACGGAGGAAGGTATACCCTCCCACTGCACATTTGGGAGATTGGCCATGTTACTGACAGCAGTCACTGCAGAGGAGGCAGATTGCTGAAGCTGGAGAGAACAGCAGACCATAGGCTGATGCCAAGAAGGGAAGGGCAGAGGATGCATGCCACAGGACAGAATAAGTGCATGGAGCATATCTAAACAAGAACAACAGTTTTCTGCTGGATTTTGAAGTGGTCAAAGGAGGAAACTGAGGATGATAATTATCTGTGTTTTTTTTTTTTCTTTATGCATGAAGAAAAGGACAATTAGTGCTCCAGGAGACCAAGATGATAGAACTGCAATAGGCCAGTCCGGAGGAGATGAGGCTCTTACTGTGGAATTTGTAGCACACAAGAGCCAGGCAGCATTAGAAAGAGGAATAAAGGCAAAATGAAGAACAAAATGGATATTGTAGTGATGCTTTTGCACTTAACCAAATAGGCCAGGTTCAGACATTTGTCCCAGGGTTCATATACCATAGTTTACTAGCAGCCCTGTACCCTCATGTTGATTGGGAATGCTAAGAAGAAAACTAGTGCAATTTTGTAATGGGTAATTTAAAAAATGCACATTTTTGAAAGGTTCAGTTCTCCATCTTGATTCAAAATGGAATCCAGTTTTATGCAAGAAAGACTTGCCCCTCGGTCTCAGGAACCATCACATAAAATTTGGTTGAGATGTTAAGAAATATCCAAAGGCACAGCAAACAGAAAAAGTAACATTCCAAAATATATAGTAGAAGATGAAGCCATGAACAAGCACTGTGGCCATGTGCTCCTTCCTTGCCCCTCCTTTATACGCTGGTTTCAGTGTGGAGATCTTGCTTGCATTTAAGTCAGAGTTCTCCATAACATCCAAACAGATTAGGATAAGCCAGGATCTGATCCGATTTAAAATGCCTGCTCAAGACAGAAGTGCACTGAGTAAACCTACATTAATGTGTATTGCCGTTCCTTCCATATTTAGGCTATTGTTTCCCTACCTTCTTGCAACTAGTTTCAGTCATTACAGATATCATCAGCTGCAGGGAAAGAAACAAGGAATCCTACAGAGATCTTGTGAGCTGAGTTGGCCTTCAGGCCATGCCTGGTTGCTGTGCAGCACTTTTCCACAGTGAAAATTCTTCAGATAATATTAAAAACAAGAAGAAGTTGAAGATGATCTCCTGGGGGAATAATTCATGTTCACTGTTTGGTGGGGAGGGACATTCAGCCTGGATTGATTTGTTACCTTTGTGGTCTGTTTGCTGCTCTGTGCAGCCAGGTCTCCTGCCATACCAGCAGCTTCTGAAGCAGGAAGACGCATCAAGGATTGGCAGAACATGGGGTTACTTCTGACATCCCTGCCAGCATTCCTTGGAGGCCACAGGACTCTCAGAAAGGTGAACAACATCTGCCCAGCCCACATTGTGTAGCGGTTAAGGGTGTTCGATTCGGATTGAAGAACCCAGGCTCTGATTCCCACAAAGCCAAAGCCAAAATATAAATATAACAAATAAATTAAATTTCTGCTTGGTTCAAAACTTCCCATAACTTGACCAAGTGGAAGCAGCAACCAGATTGCAAACCCTAATGTGAGAATTGGTCCAGAATGAAAGTGCCGTTCCCCCCTGCAAAACGAACACAATATATTCACATAGGGTATTATTCGTTTTAGACTCTTGTGCTATTACTCTTTCCAAAATAACTTAAGCTTTACAGTAGCTGGTCACAGAAGAGATGGTTTAGGTTTCAACTTGCTAGGTATCTGTTATTGAGCCTAGCAGAAGCCATTCTTTGCCTCCTTAACTCCCACTGGAAGGGCGACAAATGGCTCAGACCGCCATGACCCACATCTGGCAAATCGTCTTGTCAGATATTCCAGTCATGGAAGAGCTTGGATCTGGACCACTCTTGGTGCTGAGCTCCTGCCCTCTTGGGCTCCTGGAGGAAGAGAGGCTTGGGCTCTGCCCTGACAGGCCCTTGTCTCCCCTGAGGGGAGTTCCCCTGCTGAAGGGGGCAGGGGAAGTGGCCTTCGTCCCTTAGGCATTGCCTTCAGCTCCCCAGCCTGTGTAATTCTCTGTGACAGTTCAATTCAGAATGAATCCGGCCGCTTCACAGCAACAGACATACAAAAGGTGAGCCCAGTGGAGCCTGAATAATGAAGAGAGCTGCTCTCTGCAGTGGGCTGCCTGGGGGACGCTGTGGGGGAAGGGGCAAAAATGCTGACCTAGTGTTTCTTTTCCCTCGGTCCTCCGGGCTATTTCTTTCCCCTACACTGAGCACGGCATGTTTCATCCCAGTCTGTGATGCAATCGGTTCCTCTGAACTGCTCTGGCAGTGGGGGCAGAGGCAAAGGACTGTGTCTGATACACTTCCAAGTAGCCTCGTCCAAAGCACCATTTATAACCTGTTTTTCTCCTTCCCCCACTTTTTTCCTCTTCACGGGCATATTGGAAGGAGGATTAAATATCCCACAAGTGCATATAATGGAAGACATGTGCTAGTTAGATCCCCCAGCACAACTAAGATACCGTGAAGTTGTTGCATGTTTTCAAAGTCAATGCAAAACCACCGCACTGCAAAAGCCCCAGATCCATCATCTGCCAGAAGCCTTAACTAAACAGCTAAGCTAAGTTTCCAGTCCTCATGCCCAGGTCCCTGGGGCTTTAGCTTCAGCCTAGAGTGCTACCACTCACCTTTAGTATATAGAACTATGTAAATTCCGCTGCAGCACCATGCAACTTTGAAATCATGTATCAGTCATGGTATTGAGAATCACCTTTTATTTTTATGTATCTTTTTAAAAATTTCTAAGCTTTAGGCTCTGTAGACTGTTAACAACTCGGAAGCCAGGAAATGGCTGATCAGGATTTTCATTGGTTCAAGGATAGATCTTTGGTACTGTGCGTAGTCTGCTTCGTGCCTATGGGAATTAGAATAAAACATGCAAAACAAGCATGAACATGTGCATCATGTATGCAAATTGCAGAATTCAGAGGTGTAAGGGGGAATAATTTTGGTGTTTTGCGTGTGGCTCAATCTTCTCTGTTACAAGTTAATTTATGAGTTTTGTGATGCAAATACTGTGGGGCAGAGTAGGAGGATCTATATTTTAAACCCAGATGGAAGTTGTGCCATCCACTTATTCTTTGGGGGGCCCTGTAACCATTTCAGGAGTTGCAGAACTGCAGCTTAAATCAGCTGTGGTTGTTGGCAATGCAGTACCTCAGCATTCCAGTACTTGATAAATTAAGGCCAAAATTACCAAAATCCAGTGGCAAACAAAAGAGCTCCTCCTCCGTGGTATAGACATACTCACAGTTTGTCATCCTGGTGCCACTGAAAAACATTGTACATACAGAAAAGGATGCTCTTGCAGATTCTGTAGAACTAAGCAGTCCCTTTGCTTTTTGGTACATCCCTACTTTTCTCCATCACCACTCTTAGTGTGGGAGCACCAGGTGAATGAGTTTGCTGGATCTACCTTTATTTATTATTTCATTACTGCTGGACTCTTCCAGGTGAGTAAGATTTGCATTCGTGCCCTGTTACCTGTTCCCAGGTATTGGAAAAATAAAACAACCTGAGTTACATGTCTTTCCTCCAATGTTCTCGCGAGACTCTTTGTTGAAACAAAATAGTGCTGCTGTTGTTTTAAGAAGAGAATCGCAAGGCTGGCCACTAGTTCACTCTAGCTAGGCCATAGATGAATGGTGCTTCACCAAACTGCCTGTTGAATACTCCGCTACTCTCAACATCTGCCCTGGAGGCAGTTCAGATCTCTTGGTGTACTGCACTGAGTCTGTGGGCAGAAACACATCCTAGCTTACATGCTGCAATGCTACAGTGCACACACTTCCCTGCTTCTTCTCTACACCTGCAGTTTCCCTTCTTTATGGTGCGCACATACACACACACACACACACGGGCACACTCTTGCTTGCGCTCTCTCGCTGAGCCTTGTTTCCATAGATAGACCTTTTGTGGGGATATGGTAATAGGCTGACATTAAGAGAGCCAGCAGGGGGAGCAGCCTGCCTTCTAAAGCTCCACATGAGATCTAATTGTGTTGAGCTTTTATTTTTAATCTTCTGTTTTAGTTCTCAAAAACTCTGCCTGTTGGGGGCTTCTTTTCCCACCCTGGATTCTTTTTGAGCTGGATAAAGATTCCATGGCAGCTGAGATCCCCCCCCGACCTCGGGGAGCTTTGGCATTGGCTAGGTAGCCTGCTGAGCACCAGATAAAAGAGGCAGTGGGAAATGAGGGAAAATGTGGGAGCATTTGAGGGGAGTGGGGAGCAGGGCCTCACTATTGCCAGCCCGCAGAAGCCTTCTGGCTTCCGAAAGGCAGCAAGCAGCATAAATCCCTTTGGCAGGTTTGCTTTTTCCCAGTTTCCACTTCGTTGCTCTAGATTTGCAGTCTAGGAAAGGGGGTGTCAGAGACCAGGGTGGGGTAGAAAGTTTGCAGTGCTCCTCGGATCATTTGTTTGCTTATTAAAAGGGGAAAAGGCCCCGAGTCTTGTTCAGTTTCTGCCATAGGCCTACAGGATTCAATAGGTACAGGAGAATAACGTCATTTTGTTTTACGTTGTGGGCCAAAGGCTCATTGTGAGGGGAAGTGCCCATTGACTCGCACCGCTGTGGGAATGGCGTGTTTGTGTCTCAGTAAGTGCAGGCCTTGTGCAGGCTTGCCAAGTGGCACAACACACCAAAAAGGGGAAGCACAACAGAGCAAGAAAAGACAGACACCCCAGCAATGGCAGGGAAGAAATGCTCTCAAAGGCATTGTGTTAATCCCAGTGGGTCGTCTCCAGTGCTAGTCCTGCTCAGAGTAGGCCCATTGAAATTAATGGACCTCTTAGTTAACCAGGTCTATTAATTTCAGGGGGTCTACTCTCAGTGTGTTTCAGGCAAATAGCTCTTTGTCAGATCACTGTTTGTATCTCCTTGCTCCAAACTGAGTCACGCTTGCAAAAGTCACTGAGGTTGCCAGTCCTTTAGTGCCAGTTATTAAAGAAAGTACCATTGATAACAGCCTTCAGAAAGAGAGCTGTTTGCTCAAAATATGTTGAGAATCATGCAGCCAGTACTGATAACTGATTCCCGAACCTTCTGGGTTTCAGTTTCCATACTCTTAATGTTGCCCTTGCAGAAGTCAGCAGGGAGAAGGCGGATGGGGACAAAACTAGAATTGTGTTTCTCTTCCTGTCATTGGCTCTGGCGCCACCTACTGTTGGCCTCCCTGCCTTCCACCCTATCAGTTCCATTGAGCACCAGCCATCACTGCAGGGCTTTGATGCACGACTCCTTATCCTTTCCTTCTACAGAATGCAGGTCCGTGGACTCTATTTGCTTTGGATTCTGATCCTTCTGGCTGCATCTTCTGAGGCTGGCAAGAATAAGAAAGGTGAGCTGACTAGGAGAGTTCTGGCTAGCAAGTGGGATGAGGCCCTGTCTGCAGCCTGATGTTCTGAGGGCTTGCTTGCAGGGCATGGGCCGGGGCTGCATTTAATGCCTTACAGTGGCCTGGGGGAAAGGAGAAGCTGTTTGTTGTGTGTTATAATGATTGCTGGCTCCCCTATGACCACTGCAGAAAAGGTGAAGAAAAATGGCTCGGATTGCGAGGAATGGCGCTGGGGTCCCTGCGTCCCCAACAGCAAAGACTGTGGTGTTGGCTTCCGTGAGGGAACTTGTAATGAAGAAACCAAGAAACTCAAGTGCAAGATCCCCTGCAACTGGAAGAAGGAATTTGGAGGTGAGTGTGTGTTTTGCCCTGAGAGAGAGAAGGGTGAGACTTAGGGAATGACACACCAGTCTTAAATGGGACCTTGGGAAGCCAGCCTGGCCACCGGCTTAACAAATTCTGAAGAAATGGTGGTTCTTTGCCTGGAACGATTGCAGGCAGTTAGCGAGGAGTGTGTATGCAGTCTTGGGGGTCATGTGCACACCGTATGCCAACTTACTGCCGACGTTAATGCAGTGTCGGTTTTTGCTGTTTACAGTGAGTTTGTAATTGATAATGTGCTCGTTCTGCATCCAGCACTTCTGCATTAGAAGCACATCCTGTGGCTTCTGGAGGCAACTGGGCTTTCCGCAGAGATACTTGACTGCGGTTTCTGGCAGCTGTTTCATTTGAATCAGACTTCCCCAACCTGATGCGCTCCAGATGTTGTTGGACTGCAACTCCCTCATCCCTGACCATTGACTGTGCTGGCTAGGGTTGGTGAGAGTTGAAGTCCACAACATCTGGAGGCAGATGGTTGGGGAAGACTGTCCTTCTGCTTAGAAGCATAAATGAGGTTGCCTTATACCAAGCTGGACTATCAGTCCCTCAAGCTCAGTTTTGCCTAGATGGCTCATCCAGCCTGCAAGTGCCAGGGATTGAACCTGGAATCTTCTGGGTGCAAAGCACACACTCTACCTTTCTACCTTACTCCTTATCTGAGAGAGAATATCTATGGTGGTTGAAGACCAGAGAGATTCCGGTAGGGGGTCTTGGATCCAAAGGGAAACAAGATGGTGGTGGCAATATGGGGCAGAGTCCCTTTTATCTAGGTCCCACTGAAAAGGTTGCCATCACCAAGAGATAAAAGTACAGCTTCCATGTCACTTGCCTTCTGTCAAGATACCAGATTATCTGTCCATACTTAGTCCAATACTCTGAGCAACTCCTGATATACCAGCATTTTCCAACAACTCTCAGGGCAGTGGGATCAAGGAGGATCCAGGAGTACAGAGGACAGTAGATTCCAGAAAATAACTTGGATCTGAGCAGAGAATTAAGTGGTTTGAATGCTGACTGGAAGCTTTCTACACTTTTAAGCCACACCTCACACATTCCCTTTGTCTTGCTATTCCCACTTCCTAGTTACTTCCATGCTTATGTATCTTCTTCTTCTCTATTTAGGTTAGTGAGGAATTAGGTTGTGGCCAGCTGGAGGAGAGGTTTGACAGTCAGTGCCAGCTTTGCAGCTTCCTGTTTCCCTCCACTGTGGATTCCTCCCCTTTGTTTGCTTGCTATTTACAGCAGATAGGAAAACTTTACAAGAGGCATGGTTATGCTGCATTGGTGTTTATCCACGTACCAGGCCCTTGAAAACTACCTGTTTGTTTGGTGTTGTATTTTAAAGAGTCAGGCCTACAAACCACAAAGTTCCTAGTTCCATGACAATGTTGTGCAGCAGTCGCTGCCAATCCATTTACCCTGGTCTAGCTAACATTTAGTCCCAGTAACATTTAGATCTGCTAATTGTTGAGCCACATGGACATGATTCATAGTCATTTGGTAGATAGCCATGGTGAACACTCTTTGGGATCTTAGGTGTCCCACAGACAGGACCATTGCTTGTTTGCTATAACAGATCTAATGGCTCTTAACTTCTCTCCTAGCTGATTGCAAGTATAAGTTTGAGAGCTGGGGTGGTTGTGACTCGGCAACAGGTCTGAAGTCCCGTTCGGGCACTCTGAAGAAGGCCCTCTACAATGCCGAGTGCCAGGAAACTATACAAGTGACCAAGCCCTGCTCTCCTAAGGCCAAGTCAAAATCCAAAGGTGAGTCCCAGCTCTTAGGCTCCCTTTTCCTGCCTTAGATAATTTGCCACACATTACTCTTGATGATCCAATAAGGATATAACTCCTGTGTTAGGGGTGGCAAATTAGGAAACATGCAGTTTTCTATGCAATTGCCATATTGCTCGAAAACACACTGGCAACACAGTATTGCTTGGAGAACTACAGCTGGCTCATGAGCTGAGTGTTTGTCTCACTGGTGTCTTTATACGTTCTGACCTTTTACAAGAAAACACCCCCGTGATAGTTCACAGGCACCCAGGTAATGACAAGATTGCAATTATGTGGTGCTTCAGGTGCTGAGAGGAATCTAAAGCCCACAGTGTCTTTCCCCTAGGGGTGCATTTGTGTGAATGGGGAGAAGCTGGAGGCTGGAGTCAATAAAAGGTAGAATCTTTCCACCTGCAAGGCAAGTGCAAGTGTCCAGACAGGAGGAACCCAAAAAGCGACAAGACTGGATGTGCTCCAGGTGCACGGCTTGTATGCTAATGCAAGTCCAGGAGACTAGTGGTCAACTGGCGTGTTAAGAGTGCTAGTAAATGCCAGACCAGCACAGAAATAAATGAGAATGTGTGGGGGCCCTGTATGTGGTGTGTTGCACTAATGATCTTCCATTTGTTTCAAGCAGCCAGAAAAGGAAAGGGGAAGGACTAGAACAATGGATGCAGCCCCACTGTCATCAGGGCATGGTGCCTGAACCCTCTTGGACACACACCACTTGGAGCTCCAGCGTGGTCCCTCCCAGCTTGGCAGCCCTTTTGCCACATCCCACCCCCTTCTGCCTCCACAACCTTGCCCTTCACTGACATACCGTTTCTAATCACTAGTTTCCTAGGGAGCAAGCCCACCCTGTCGTGAAGAAAGCACCCTTTTGCCTTCCCTGTAACGTCTCCTTTCTACTATGCTTCCCCTCCTCCCGATCTGTGCATCTCGGTGCTCTTTGCTCTGGTTTGTTTCCCCGGAATTCCGCACGATGCGTTTTGAGATGGGGCTGGGCTCTGCTAAGTTGGGGATAGAGTTCTTCACCTTTGGGCTCCTTGGCTGAAGCCATATGGCCCTTTGGCGCATCTCTCTCTCTCTCTCTCTCTCTCTCTTGCAAGCTTGGCAGCAAGGCCTGTGGTTTCCTCGTCCCCCATGCAACTTCCCATAGGCAAAAGTCCAAATTAAGCTAGCCAAGGAAACTGATTTGGAGAGTGTAAAGGGGGGAGTTAATGAGAAGGGGGGAGCCCCATGCCTGCCTTGCATTCCTCGTAAGGTGACTGTGTGCAGTAGGACTTACTTTGGTGTCGCTTTGAGCCCCTCAGACTTACAAGGGACTAAATTAGTGCCTGCTGCCCAGGGTGCTGTGTGTGAATGTCTGTTTCTGCCTCCCCCCTCCAATATATATAAATATATATATCCAGTACAGGCTTGTTCATAAGCAGACCATCTGGAAGGTGTGTGTGTTTTCCATGAGCTGTGTTTGACCTTTTGTCAACAAACCACCTTTTGCCTTTCCTTCGCCACCCAAGAATCTCCCTAGAGTTATGAGCATTATCTTTTTCAGTCACAATGTCCTCATTCCTTCTGTCCCTTCTTGTCTCTATATTTGCTGGGACACTGTGGCCTTGTCCTCCTTTTACTGGTGCTGGGTAAGCCCTCTTTGCTTTTTACAATGCCCCCTCTTTTCCAATAAAAGTCTTTTTACAAAAAAAAAAGAAGGAAAGTCCTCTTTTTTGCGGGGTGGGGTGGGGTGGGGTGGGGTGGGTTGACGCCATATTTCTGTGTCAAAAAGCTGCAAGCCCATGTGGTAGAGAAGTGCTGGCTGTGTAGGAGGATCACAGCTAGCTAGGCCGCGCTGGGCCCAGTGCCACCACGGGAAGGAGCACAACAACACTGTGAGCTGTCACTGGAGGAAGGCCGCCACTTCGAGCTTGACAACGCTTAGTAGGCCAGGAAAAATCTGGCAGACATTGACTGCAGGGCTGGGGTAAGGAGCTTGCTGTCCATTCAGATTTCCCTGCTGTTGTGTTTTTTTTAGGCCGATGGAGTGAAACAAACTTGACGTTGGGGATATTTAAAACAACCGCTTTGGGCAAGGTGAGAATAAATACAGGGTTTCTCTGCCAAGGAGAGCTCGAGTGATATGGCGTTGAGCTCCAGATACCTGTCAGCTTTCCGGAGCCAAATGGTCTGTCACAGGAAAAGTCTCTGTTGAGTTTCCTGCCTCTTGGCTGGTAAAGAAGGGCTCGGACTAAGACCGAGGACAGTTAAACAAAGCAGGATGAGGCAACAGGGTCTTTCCTCTTAGACTGGATTGTAGGTGTTATGGAGAGTGAATTTCCCCTGCAGTAGGAGGGGGGAACCTCTGGTCCACTGGATCCCCTGCTGCCGTTTCCTCCAAGGCCCTACACCCTCCCTCCTTGGCCCATCTGCCCTATTGTATCCCCATTTTCTTCACTGCTTGGTTGTTGTTTTTGTTGTTTTTTGCCAATGGGCTGAGCAGCACTGGGCTGAGGATGGGGGATCTCACACAAAGCGAAGTTTTAATCAGGGCAGCCTTCTCCCCACCCACCCTCACATTTGGCTGACTGGTGAGAAACAGTCCAAGCAGTGGGGTGGGGCTTCAGAGCATCTTGCCGTCAAACTGCCCATGAGAGATTTGTGTGAATACGGTGTGGAAATGGCTTTAACCCTGTCCACTACTGGCAGAACTTTGTCCCTTAATTGCCCAAACTCTTACATCATTTTTATCCAGTCCAGCAATTAAAAAGGGGATGAATTCCACGCTGAATTTGTCTGATCGTTCTGTCAGCACAAGCATTTTGGCTTGCTAAATGAAACAGTCCCTCCTTTCCTCTTGTTGCATGCTGTTCCCATCCTCCCTCAAGCCAATTTCAGGGTATGGGGCAGCTAGGAGATTGGTGGGGGAGAGCCTTGTGTGCAAACCATAGCCCTTAGACAGGGCTTCCACTGACGGGACTCATTCGTTCCATCGCGCTCTCAGTGTTTATTCTTAACTGGGCTTCTTACAGAAGACAATGCAGTCTTGCCTGCACCAACTTAAGAATACCTTGTAGGTAACAAGGGAAGGAAGCATTCCTAAACTGGAGGACCTCAAATGTCCGAGATGGAATGTGTGAGCAGGCAGACTAATGGTATTTTATTTTATTTGTCAGCTAGTAAGTAACTTGTGCACATATTTGCATGGCTGTCACAATGGACCCTAAATCCCACAGCAGAAGCTAACCTTGCATCTTAAACCAAGTCAAGTGTTACTGGGTGATTTCTCATCCCATCTGTCCTGGACAAGGAAAGCAAAGAACCTCCATTTGGTGTTGAGTAAATAGGGATGCGGGTGGCGCTGTAGGTTAAACCACAGAGCCTAGGACTTGCCAATCAGAAGGTTGGCGTTTCGAATCCCTGCGACAGGGTGAGCTCCTGTTGCTCGGTCCCTGCTCCTGCCAACCTAGCAGTTCGAAAGCATGTCAAAGTGTAAATAGATAAATAGGTACCGCTCCGGCAGGAAGGTAAACGGCGTTTCCATGCGCTGCTCTGGTTCACCAGTAGTGGCTTAGTCATGCTGGCCATGCTGGCTCCCTTGGCCAATAAAGCGAGATGAGTGCCGCAACCCCAGAATCGGTCACGACTGGACCTAATGGTCAGGGGTCTCTTTACCTTTACCTACATGGGCACCAAACAAGTCATCAACCCAATATTTTACCAGTGTGGAGAAATGTCTTCAGTGTCTTTCACGGATGATCACTAGTCCCAAAGTTCATTTTAAGAAATATAGTTTACATTTTATTTCAGAGAGCTGGTGCTTCATTATGAAATTATTCATGTGCAGAAGCACTGAACATATATATTTTATTTTTAACAAGCAGCAAACAACAGCAAGATTTCCCTTTCATATAGAATTCTTGTATGAAAATTATTGGAACTTTCACTGGTTTGTGGTTGTGTTGTCTGGCAGCGGCCCTCCATTTTGTGGGCCTGTTTAATTATTTGAAGGCTGCTTACTTCCCTTACTTCCAGGACAACTTCCTTGTTTTTTGCTTTGTTTAAAGTAGTCACACCTATTCCTCATGCTTTCCATGCCACAAAGCTGCTACTTTCATTATGTCAGGAACCAGAAATTACTAGTAGGTCAAGGTCCTGGGCTTCCAATTAACTAGACAGGCAGGTGGCATGGCATTCCTCTTTCCCCGCCCCACAAACATTTAAGAAAGCAGGAGTGTAAATGCCATGAATATTTTACCAGCTGCTCCCTGGATTCCTTCAACTCATTTCTATCCCGAGTTGTTTTCATATTACCGTCAGAGAGAGACGGGTGAGTTGTCAAAAGCTTATTAAGTCATTTGCTGCTTTCTCTCGCAACAGGATTTTCTTTTTTTAAAAAAAAAAAAAGTTTCTAAACTGCATAGTGTTGTATTTCTTTTTCTACAGAAGGTAAAATATATAAGTGCATAAAGTCAATTAAATAAAATTAGCTTAGAAGCAATTCAATAAAATGCCGTATTTTATGCTGCATGAACTGAATGGGTGGATTTGGGTAAGTGTATCTCCTGACATTGCTTTCTACTGCTCTTAACAAGTGCCGGAAAGAAGTTGATACATTGGCCATGCTTGGCTGCATTCAGAGCTCTAGAAACTTACAGTAGCCTCTGCCAATCTGTTGCCCCACAGAGGTTTTGCACTACAACTCCCAGCGGTGGCTGGGGCTGATGGGAATTGTAGTCAAGAACATCTGCAGGGTACCAGATTGGCAAAGGTGAGTTCAGGGGAATAGCTGGAAATCAGAAATCAGTTGTACTATGTTAAATAGGGTTTTCTCTTTATGAATGCAGCCTCAATCTCAAACACTGTTGAAGAGCTTTGCTGGCACCTTTTGCCATAATAAATGTATTGGTCTTAGGGTGCTGTGGGACACTTCTTTTCACTGTAAGAAGTGTAGCCACCCTTCTGGAAATCTGTAGAATCTGAAATGCATCAGGACTCTGCAATTTGCAACATAGAAGTGCTACATATATGATTTCTTTCTACATTCAGAATTGGCATGCTCCAACCTCTTTTGCAGAAACAGCTTTAGGCCAGTTTCCCAGTGGGAAAGAGTTCAAGCTTACTGGTAGAGTGCCTGTTGCACCTGCAAAAGGCCCCTTGCAGATTCCATATCCAGGTTGGGTCTGAAACGACACTTGTCTGCACTCAAGGAGAGCCACTGCCAATCAGTGTAAACCAGGAGTAACCCTCCATTTGGTGAACGGTCAACCTGGACTTACATGACCAGTGATCAGGGATGATGGCTATTGCGGTACAATATGAGTTTGACCAAACTGCGGGAGGCAGTGGAAGACAGGAGTGCCTGGAGTGCCCTGGTCCATGGGGTCACAAAGAGTAGGACACGACTAAACGACTAAAGAACAACAACATCTGGAGAGTAGCCTGCTAGTTGCCCACAATATCGACAGTACTGAGCCAGGTGGATCAATAGTCTTGGCTTGATATCCATTCTTTTTTTATGCTCCTAGCCATGACTCATTCTGATCTAGCTTCAAATATTGCTCAGCTTGGTGCTATTGGGCATCCCTGTGCGCTTTCCATTGAAATTAATAACAAGAGCCTGCCAAGTCGGGCCAATGGCCCATCTAATCCATCATTCAGCTCTCACAGCAGCTAGCCAGGTGCCTAGGGGCAGCCTGCAAGCAGGACCTGAGCACAACAGCCTTCTCGCCACTTGTAACTCCAAGCAACTCCTTTTTACGACTCTGGCAGTGGGAGTCTAGCCATTAGGCCTAGCAGGCACTGTTAAACTTAATGTCCACGAATTCACCTAATTCTCTTTCAAAACCATCCATTTTTGTGGCCGCCGTTGCCTCTTACGGGAGAGATTTTCACAGTTTTAACCGTGCTGTTAGTTTCTTTTGCCTGTCCAACGTTCAGCTTCATTGGTTAGCGCTGAGTTCTAATATGAGATGTGGGGGAACCATAGAGTTGAAAGAGACCCTGAGGATCATCTGGTCCAACCCCCTGAAATGCAGAAATATGCAGTTGTCAAATATGGGGATTGAACCTGCAACCTTGGTGTTATCAGCACCACGCTCTAACCAACTGAGCTATCCAGGCCCTCCAGACCTTTCCCACTTTCTCTATGCCTGCATAATTTTACATACCTCTACCATATTCTCTCTTACCTTTTCCCTAAACTGAAAAGCTGCAGACACCAAATCCCATTTATTACAACTGGGTTGGGGCAAAATCTATTTGTCTTCCCTTCTAGGATCTCTTCACACGGCACCTTATCTTTCTCTCCGCTCACCATTGTATCCCAGTGGCCTCTTACTTCCATGATGACACAGCTTGCCCTTCTGCCTCCCTGCAACTCCTCTCCCACGTGGGTCAAGTGACCTAGATTGGGAAACTCTTGGCACTGAAGCTGCCCTAACCTCTCAACCTCTTGGTGGAGGCAGCTGTTGTAGGTTTAGGCGGCTATTCTGCTGAGGCCAGCAAAAGAGCCTCCACATGGTCGGGAGTGCAGGCATGCTGCCCAGTCAGTACCTATTGACAAAGGGGCCTCTGAGGGTCTTTGTGTTCCTGCAGGGACAGCTGCCTGAATGCCTGCCCATCCCTCCTCCTTGCTCTCCCCCCATCGCTGATCGGAACAAAATCCCTGCCCCAGGCGCTTGAGCTCCCTAGAATTCCTCAGTTAATGCGGCATAATTGCTACCAGACCTGCACAGGGCTGGAAATGCTGCAGGAAGATTGGAACCAGACTCTGGGGCAGGGGAAGCTCCCTTGGGCAGACAGCGTGCAGGGCAGTGCCCAGCTAACCTGGGTCAAAGTGCGGGTTGAGTCTCCAGGGGTTCCAGAGGAGCTCATTCCGGATCGGTCCCAAAGCCATGAAAACTAGACAGAGAGTCACCCTCTTCAGATCCATCCCATTACTTTGGCCGAGTGAGGTGTCCATTTCCTTTTGCCCAGGGAACCCTCTAATCATAGGAAAGGATTATTTGTAGGCTCCTGTGGGGGCAGTTTTCCTGCCTCAACCTAGCAGAAGAAGCTTGCAAAGTTTACTCAGCACGTTCCATGCTGGAGAGGAAAAGTGTGGCGTCCTTGTCAATCGGCAATGATTCTTGCACTCAACCAGGAACTTCTTATAAACCATTGGCCTTTTGGGACGGGGCTGATGGAAGATGGAGCCTCATGACACTGAGAGGGCTACAGAGCCCCATCCTTGTTTCACAATTTCAAATTTAATCCACCCTAAACGGGACACGGGTGGCGCTGTGGGTTAAACCACTGAGCCTAGGGCTTGCTGATCAGAAGGTTGGCGGTTCAAATCCCTGCAACGGGGTGAGCTCCCATTGCTCGGTCCCTGCTCCTGCCAACCTAGCAGTTCGAAAGCACGTCAAAGTGCAAGTAGATAAATAGGTACTGCTCCAGCGGGAAGGTAAACGGTGTTTCCGTGCGCTGCTCTGGTTTGCCAGAAGTGGCTTAGTCATGCTGGCCACATGACCCGGAAGCTGTATGCCGGCTCCCTCGGCCAATAAAGCAAGATGAGCGCCGCAACCCCAGTGTCGGTCACGACTGGACCTAATGGTCAGGGGTCCCTTTACCTTTATGCCTAAACTGCTTGCATGTGAGTATTGAAAGAGGACCCCAAAAAAATGGCCCAAAGAGCTAATATTTATTTACTTCAATTACTTTATTGGTTTAAGTGGGGCCCGCTGTTAGTTGTAACAATTAAAAAAACCTGCAAGGCATTTGGGGCAACATGATGCAAATTATTCTAAAGGCAGTGGCAGTATGGCTGCCTCCCCAGCAGAATGAAGCAGCAGCCTTTGGCCAACTACAATGGCGTCTCGCAGGCTGAGAGTCCTTCACCATGAGACGGAGACTTCCGTGCCTGTGTACACTGGCCCAGTCTATGCCAGATCTTTGATCTGCATTTCTTGCTGATGTGCCTGAGGGTGCAGACACCCTCTGGGCTCTGGAGAAACTGAGCAACAGCTGGAATGGGTTGTTCTGTGCTGGACATCATGAATATCCTGGGATTTAGGCTGTACACTTTACACTGGAGCCCACATGCTGAGGACTCCATGACGACACCGACTAGAAGGGAGGTTAAGTCCATTTACAAAGCTCGGTGGCTATCTTCTTGATATGCCCACAGGCACTTGGAGCAGAAGCAAGCGGGGAGGTCTCTAGTTTCCCTCCCCCAGCCCCTATAAACAGGGATGAAGAAACTGCAGCCCTCCAGCAGTTGCTGCACTACAACTCCCATCATCCTTGGCCATTGTCCATGCTGGCTGCAGCTGATGGGAGCTGGAGTCCAACATCATGATGAGGGTCACCTGTTGCCCATTCCTACCCTACAGAGAAGCCTTTCCCAACCACGGGTTCCCAGGCGGTCTCAGACTACAACTCCCATTATCCCTGACCACTGGGCATGCTGGCCAGGAATGATGGGAGTTGTAGTCCAACAACATCTTGGAACCCAAGGTTGAGAAAGGCTTCTAGAGAGGAACCAAAAATCTCTTCGGTAAAGGGCGTCTCCCTTAACCAAGTGCTTGGAGCCAGGAGGACACTGTGATGCAGCTGGCATCTAAAAAAAGCAACCCAAAATGAAGGGAAACCCTGTTTACATTAAAAGAGGTGACATGGCCTTTGAAAGTCTTCCCAGTACAGGAATATCCCGCTATCGCAGATGCCTGGTGCAACGTTATCCTCCAAGGGCCTTGTCAAGCATTTGCCGCCTCAAGGACAGTCGCTCTTCACATCGACACAAATACCTTTGTAGAAGCATTTCCCTTGGCATGTGGTCAAAAATGTCACAGTGCTGACTCTGTCTCTCTGTGCGTGCGCATATGTGCCGTTTGCAATTTTTTATTGTTCAAAACAACTCAGGTGTGTCATTGTTTCAAGGTAGGTATGAGTCTCTCCGTTCAGCAGGCTGGCTGGCGGGCACAGCTGCCTGCCGCGGGGAGACAAGATGGAGTCAGCACAGGATGAAAGTTCCTTAGGAAGCCTCTTAAGCAGGCAGGTTTGGTTCCAGCTGTAGAGTACTCTCCCTGAGGGGAACAAATCCCACTGGAAACTCAACCGGGAAAAGGGCTAGGATGTATGAAAGGGATTAAGTGTGCCTTGGTTGGTCATCTAGTCTCTCTCTCTCTCTCTCTCTCTCTCTCTCTCTCTCTCTCTCACACACACACACACACACACACACACACCCCACACACACCACAAGTGCAAAACCACCAAGACATCCATGGAAAGGAATAACTTCCATTTACATGTTTGTGTGTCCCACTTAGCACATCAGCATAGGCATCAGAAAGGGACACTGCTTTTATCTAGTGATATCAAAGGTTAATGGAAGTTCAGCCAGCATTTCAGGAGGAACAAGGGAGGGATTGGGATCCACGAAGTCTGTCCATGACGCCTTATTGCAGCATCCAGTCCCTGACTTATTTCTCCTTCGTTTTCTGGAGAAGCGCAGTCAGGGGTCGTAGAGGCGCAAGGACTGCTTTGTGACTTGAAGGCCGATCAGGATTAAAAGGGTTGTGTGTTATCTCTGGTTTTAATTTTGCATTTGGTGAAAGGCTCCCTCTGGAATCCAGTGACACAGTTGCAGCAGTACATCTGTCTGGTTGGAGAATAAAAGAACAAGTCTCCACAACACCCCGCCTCCAGATTATCTTGCCGTGCCGATGTTCCTGTACTGACACATGAGAAGGTGCTTAAAGGTTTTCTTGAAGGTGGCGTTGCAAAGAGCGTAACAAGCTGGGTTGATGGTACTGTTGACATAGCACAGCCAGTACCCGATGTACCAGACCGTGTCAGGGACACAATAATCGCAGAAGGTATTAATGAGGACCATCACATTGTAAGGCGTCCATGTCAGGATGAAGGCCAGTAAGATGGCAAAGATGGTTCTGGTGACTTTCTTCTCCCGGGCTGCCATTTGACGCTTCTTCCTGACCTGACTCCTGGCAATGCTAGCAAATTTCCTGGCAACGTTCGCCGGGCGGCTGTTGGACAAGGTGATTGGAGTGGAGCTGGCTTCTTTGTCTGGGACAATCTCAATGGCGGTGACACATTCAGTTCCGGTTTGCTTTGTGACAATCTTGATTTTGGACCACTTGGAGGCAGGGTTAAGCCGTGTCGGGGCTGGACTCTGCCCTTGATCAGCCGGTGCAATTTCCAGCACTGGCTTCTCTTTGTTGGTCTGGGTGATGCTCACCGTGCTGGATTCATTGGACGTCTCCTTCTCCTCTTGGTGGCCAGTGGTCTCTGACTGCTGTAAGGGCTGCTCTTCTACTTTCCCATTTTTTGCCTCCTCCTTCACCTCCGCCGCTTTCTTTGGAGAGTTGTTGTTATTCTGCTTGACCAAAGGGCTCTTCAGGAAGCCAAGTGACTTGGACTTCTTCTCCTTCTTGCTCTCAGGCTTGTGCCTTCTGATGCGGCTCCGGCTGGCCAGCGAAATGTGGATGTAGAGCACAGTCATGATGACCACGGGGAGGTAGAAAGCCGCGATGGCTGTGCCAAAGGTCACCGCCGGGTTGGAGAGGAACTGGATGTAACACTGCTCTTTCTCAACTGTCCTCTCTCCAACAATGAACTGCCAAAACAAGATGGCGGGCGCCCAGAGGATAAAGGACAATATCCAAGCGACTGCAATCATCAGCCCTGCCATTTTGGTTGTCCGCCTAGCTGGGTAGGTCAGTGGCTTGGTGACACAGAAGTAGCGGTCAAAACTGATGATGAGCAAGTTCATGACAGAGGCGTTGCTCACCACGTAGTCCAGAGCCAGCCAGAGGTCACAGACTACAGCCCCTAGTGGCCAATAGCCCTTGATGATGTAGACTGTGTAGAGGTTCATGGAAAAGACTCCAATTATCAGGTCAGCACAGGCCAGGCTGAAGAGGAAGTAGTTGTTGACAGTCTGAAGCTGGCGGTTCACTTTGATGGACAGCATGACCAAGATATTCCCTACCACGGTGACGAGGCTAAGCGACCCCGTGACGGTGGCTATGAAGACCATCTCCACCGTCTTATACTTGGGGGTGTCCTCCTTGGTGAAGTTGTCATTGGTGAAGTTGGGCATCTTTATCAGCTGAGAAGACAAGTTGTATGCAGAATCTGCAGAAAGAGAGGCAGGGAGAGAAAGACATTGAAGAAATTTATGCATCTGCAACACTCGGTCAGGAACGTCAGTGTTGTGCAAGCCTTAAAGGGTCAGATGAGAACTGAGGAGACCCAGGTTTGGATCCCCACTCAGTAATGAAGCTCATACCTTGGCCCTGTTGACTAACTAGTCCAGGCTTTAAGATCTGGAACAATACCTTGTTGAAAGGTATCTGTGCACTTCCATCTCCTAGACTTGGTCTGTGTTTGAAGCACATGACTTCCCCCTTCCCAAATCCTGGGAACTGTAGTTTGTTAAGGCTGCTGGGAACTGCAGCACTGTGGGGGCTAGTTCCTGGGATTTTTTGGGTGATGCCATGGGCTTTAAAGTGTGTATGCAGCCTCAGAAAACATTTCAACCTGGCCAGCCTACAGAGCAATAGATAAAGCAAACCTGAACGTTACTACCAGGAAGTTGCAGGAGGGCGCTAAGCAAACTGGAAAAGAAGCCAGTGTCCTGTTCCACCCCTGGACGGATTGTCAGCTCAGCCAGAACAGTCGTGTCTCTTCAAAGCCCAGCATTTTCCCAGGCCTGTGTTATCTTTAACCCATGTCTGAAAAATCCTTCTGTACTGTTTCCATCTGCCCCCAAATCTCTCCGGCCCTCTCCAAGGGAGCTATTTATGACAGCAGCTTGCCTGGTGGAGTGGGGCAGCTTCAGAAGGAGCTCACAACCTTTTTCAAATTATTTCATGCACGGAGATGCACGGAGCTCCAGAGAAAACAAGTGAGATTGGGGAGGGGGGTTGTGACCATCTAATAGGCCTGTGGATCCTGCATTCTGTAAGGTTTTGCTGAGGGGAGCCCACCCTCTGCTGGATATTCTTGGTATTGTACCATTGCAGTCAGCAGCCCGAGGACTTCTGCAAAGTCCGCCTCTTTTCCAGCACAGTGTGCCCTTATACAGTGGTACCCCGGGTTACAGAAGCTTCAGGTTACAGACGCTTCAGGTTACAGACTCCGCTAACCCAGAAATAGTACCTCGGGTTAAGAACTTTGCTTCAGGATGAGAACAGAAATCGTGCGGCGGCAGCAGGAGTCCCATTAGCTAAAGTGGTACCTCAGGTTAAGAACAGTTTCAGGTTAAGAACAGATCTCTGGAACGAATTAAGTTCTTAACCCGAGGTACCACTGTAGAAGACTTTTCCTGGGCCTGGGGACACATTCTTCTGTGCAAGTTGGAGAAATGTTTGCTGTTTGCCTGTGATACAGCGTTTGGCTTAGCTTGCAGTAGAGTGTGGGCCACCGTAGCCACTTAAAATGAGTCAGTTTCCCTAAATTGTGTGCAGACAGTCTGTCAGGGCTTCTGGAATACCCCACGGGACCCGTGGGATTTTTCTGGTACTTTCAGCATGGCTGCAAATGCTTTTGGGGAGCAATTGCCTAGATTTCCTACAGTGGCGGTTTTAAGGCGGAGCGACCAGTGCAGTCACTGTGGGAGCCACAATGCAGGGGCACGAAAACAACACTGCAGGGTGGAGCATGAGACGCAGGGAGAGCTGAATTTGAACATCGCATAGGGCACTGCTGAAATTTGGGAGCCCAAAGTCCACCACTGTTTCTTTGCACTGTCATGCCCAGTGCACCACATTACACCATTCCTGGCTTAAGAGGGAAGCACACTTGTGCAAATCCTTTTTCTCCTTCCTGTCTTATCAAATGCACTGTGGACTGCATTAGGGCTGCCATACATCCAGAATTCCCAAGACATATCCGGAATACTGCAGTCGGCAGCAGTGGCCGGGCGGAAATCAGCCCCCCCCCAAAAAGTCTAGGAAAATCCAAACATTTAGCAGCCCATGCCGATTTTCCATAAAAATAGCTCCCAAACGGCATATTCTGTTTTGCAATTTTGCCAAAAAAAGCTCAACAATTTATTAATCTGGGGGTCCCTTTCAAATGTTCAGTTGCCCCAGGGGGCAGAGTGTCTGCATTTTCTTCCAGCCTTCCTAGGAATAAAAGAATCATAGAGTTGGAAGGGACCCCAAGGGTCATTCCTAGTCGAACCCCCTGCAATTTAGGAATCTTTGATAAGGAAGGCACAGTTCCTCCTCAGTGAGGGGTTGGGAATCTGGTAGACTGCCCCTGTCAGCATGGTCAATGGGCAGGTCTGATGGCAGTTATAGTCCCAAAACATGGGGGGGGCACCAGGTTGGGAAAAGTTGCTTCATATCATTCTGATCATTAATATATTTACTCACAAGGAAGTCACACTGGTTTCAATATTGCTTCCGTCCATAGTTTATGTGCAAAAATGTAATGAAAATAAATATTACAAAAATAAGGCTTGCATACAAATGTTTAGGACTGCAGCCTTAATTCTAATTCTAATTTAAGATTTTGTTTTCATTATTATTTGTCTTCCCCAGGTGCTTCTAAAATTCAAGAGAACAATAATTGGAAGCCTCCTTGATCTGTCTCTGAGAAGCAGGATCTGAGTGGGTAGAAAGGATTGCTTTTAGCAGCGGCATAACAAAACATACAGCTCAACGGGGGGAGGAAATTTCTGAGCATAGCGATGCAGCGATGGAAAGTTTTACCTGTTGACTTTCTGCATGTTATGCAGCTCTTAAAGGCGTAGGAATGCTGGCAGAAAAAAGGGAGCAAGCAATCACGGGTACCAGGTTGCATCAGAGGTCTCTTGACAAATAGTTCAGTAAAATAATCCAGATTGCTCAAGTAAATGACTCATAAGTCAGGCTAGTGAAGCAAGTGAGAATAATATGAATATTCCCTGTTCAGAGAGCGAGAAGGAGGCAACTCTGAGGTGAAAAGGGCGGGGGGGGGGGGAGCAAAATGGCGATGAAACAAATACTGTATTGAAAGGATGGGTGAAATCTACCTCTAGACAAGGTTACATCTATTTACTCTAAATTCAGCTGAGACTGAATGAGTTATTATTGTTATTCTTGATTAAATTTAAATGGCTGGCTATCAATAAACCTCCTCCGGTAGCTTACAAAACACACGAAAAACCAAATTTCATACTATGTTTATAAATACAAAGTTCAGTAAGTAAAACAACCAAAATCAGTAGCAATTGGTGCGATGCAGCGACAGGTCTTTCATTTGCCCTCGCTGATTAAAATTGCCACCCACCAGTTAATCAGACAAAGTTTTAATCGGTTAATCTACCAATTGAACCAATTAAACCCTGCAGTCCTAGTTGAAAAACTCTCGCCCGATCAGAAAAGCAATTTGACTATTCCATCACATACATGAACAAGCCTTTGCAAGATAATTCCTAACTCTTGACAGGGGGGAAGGCGGGGGGGGGGAGGGAGAGAGAGAGAGTCTCTGAGACAGGCTATGTCACTTCACTGCCTAGAAGTGGCTGCCATTTCTAGGTCAGCTTCTCAGCCTGAAGCTACCAATTATCTCCTCCGGCCCTGGCCAGGTTCTGCAGATTTTAATAGGACAATGAAATCCTTGCTCTGTAAACCGGCAGCTCCCCCATTTCCACAAGCTCCTCCAGAGATGGCTTCAGTGTATCATCCTTGCACAATCCCCATGTGATGGGAAACAGTTCTGACAGCCTGAGGCTGTTTCCTTCTCTCTCCTCAACCTCCCAAGCCACCCAAGGCCCCGCAGCTGGAATAAATGAAGGATGAACTCCACTTGGAGGCAGCCTGAGAGAAAGCTGGTGAAACAGTGCCATATCCCCAGTTAAGTTTTTTCGCACAGTGAGATTAGGTTGGAGAAGATGTTGTGGATGAGACCAGGCTGTGTGGGCAATAATAAAACATTAGCAAGTCCTTTCTACTTATTAGCCTGGTTTAATAAGACAAGGTCTTGTGAAGTCAGAACAGAACTGAACAATATATATAGGAAAACTCCCAGTGGAAATATCCTGTTTTGTGACAAGAATGTTTCAGTTACAAGACAGCTTATTATACTTGGGCAGTGGAAAGCTCGGTTTGAATCTGCCAAAAAGCCGACAGAATGCCTTTAAGCTAAGTCACTATCTTTGGCCTAGACAACCTCGCAAGGCTGTTAAGAGGATAAAATGAGCACTTTGAAATAGGACTGGGTAGAAATATGAAGGAGGGAGGGAGCGAGGAGATCATGGGAATTTGGTTTGTTGACAAATTTCTAGCTGCAGAATCTAATTTTGGTTGAGATGGAGGCTAGATCATTTTCTTCTTCTGCCAAAGGTAGAAGCAGTGAAAGTACTGGGAGAAATGTAAGTCAGCAAGCCTACTTTTGTGAAAAGACCCTTATTCATCAGAATCAACTGGAATTCAGATGCAGTTTCTTTTTACTTTTTGAGTAATGGTTTCTTCACGCCATATGGACTAGGTTGCACATAATGCCAAACCATAATTAAAACAAACTGAGGTTCATAAGCCGACAACGGGCAATGAACAAACCATAGCTAAGCTGCTGTGGTTTGGATGCTTGAATAAACCATGGCTTAATACACTATAGTTTAACAAACCATTGCGTAGCATTATGTGCAAACCAAGCCAGTGGGACTGGCTTCTGAGTCTTAGCCTTGCATGGCACAAAGTGAGCATTCTAGTGAGCTGAAATAAAACATCAACAAATCAGTTTCTCCCTCTTCTCTCTCACGTGTGCGTCTTCTGTTCATGATGTTTTCCTAACCCTGACCATTTCCCTTTGCCCCCAGTATCATTCATCCCCTTTCTTGTGTCTCTTTCCCCTGTTTACTGCTGTCTGGCATATCTGTAGAGTGCAAGGGCCCAGGAGAAATTGCAGATCTGACGCAATGATGTTTTGAAAAAGATTCTCTGGGCATGATAACCATTGGGAGCGATAAAGATAGATGCCAATTGGATTTGCTCCTTGCCACTCTTCTGGAGAGGTCAGCAGATGGCTTTGCAGACACACTTTGACCAGTAATCTGGGACAAACTCAATTTCGGTCCTCCTCATCCCCTACCTCCCACCTTTGTGTTTTACAGATGGTTTGGCTTCCTCTATGGTTGTGTTCACACTGCTCTTTACTCTGCCTCCACCATATCTATCCTGTCATTTCTTACAAAATTCTGAGTTTCAATGTGTTTCCCCTCCAAACCAGCTTTGATCCAAATTGAGAAAAAATAACAACCTGGCTGCGTTTAAAGCAGGTAATGGATTCACAGCCTATATATTGCCATCACCTCCGTGGCCTTGTTACACCTGGGAGGTAAGATTGAGCAGTATGGTTCAAGAAAAGAAACCCAAAAAGTCAGAGAGGCTATTACTGGGTGGGAAAATGGGGGAAATAGTTTTCCTAAACACACTTACTAGGAGAGTAGGCATCAGTGAACATAATAAGACATATACACAGACATACATGGGCATAGCAAGGATTTTTGTTGGGGGTGGGCAGCCCAAGTTTTTGAGCTTTTTTCATGGGTAAATATACCCCCAAGACTTTGGTTGGGCGGCAGGCTTCTGCTAGGGGGACAGAACCTAAGTTAATTGAGTACTTTCAATGCTTTTCAATAATTTGCATGCTATAGCCATGCAGACATATTGCATGTTGAGAGTACATAAGCCCCTCTGCCTGAGGACTAAAAACTTTGCATCATTCTGATATGTCTTCAAGTCCTTAGAAGACACGACTTATCACTTTTCTCCATGCCATAAGGACTACCAACCTGAGATGTCTGTGTACACCTATGAATTTGTGCAGGAAGAGAATTGCTCTGTGCATCTAGCATGTGTTGGACTTTAGAAGGCAACATGTTAGTTCAGGTCCCCAGAATGGAGAGACATTTTAGCAAAATAAATAAATAAAAATAAAATAAAATAAAATAAAAAGCATGCATAATGCCCCTCCCCCAGAAAACCCATCTTGTAAGGCAAAAAAATTATTTCATTTAGGCAATGATTGAAGTGCACACAAGAAAGCAAAAATATTCAAAGACATAATTGCCAAACATCAGAGTTACAGTACAGAGACATGGAAGATAGACTGCCCAGATGGGATTTTTTTAAGAGATCAGAAGGACAGGAAAAAGAAAATAAAAAAGATTTTACAGACCATAAAATCTCATGTTTTCAGTATGCCACCCAAACTGGCAGCAAGTGACTAGATTTCATACTCGTTGCTCTGAAGGCAGTGCTTATAGATTTCCCAATTTATTTATTTTCTTTCTAGAGCCCCTCAGGCTATGCTGAACTTCCTGGGGTATGGATGTGTGCATGCCTGCACACTGCAGACACATGGATGTGTGCATGCACACAAATGACAGCACAGCCCTATGTGTGTCCACTCAGAAGTAAGTCCCACTAAGTTCAGCAGGGCTTTCTCCCAGCTAAGTACATATACAGCCTAAGTCTCCTTCCGTCTTGCTAGAATACCCTCAGACATGTTCTCTAAATGGGAAAGTGCAGCAACTAAAAAAAGGCTAAGTGGAAGCATCTGCCCAATAAGAATAATCACCAGGGGGAGAAAAAGGACAAACACTAATAAGTCTGTAGGAGGAACATGTAGATACGGGAACAACATGAATTAGATAAACCAATTAATTTCTCTAAGCCATATGAATGTAATCTCCTCCCAGAGGAGATTGGCCTCTGATCTGTGGTTATTAAATCAGGACCTTTGGAGAAGAACAGAGCTTGGGAAGAGGTAGGCTGGTGGGCTGTCTCCTTCCCAGACAGCAAAAAGGGTTGATGTGATTATTTATTTCCTTTTAGATGCATTATAACAAAACAAAACAAAACAAAACAGGCTTTCTGGTACCCATCCAAATCAGCAGACTGCCTCCAGCATTGAAACCTACATATTCCCCTTTCCCCATGTCAACTCTATACCTCTCCCTACCAGGAAACAAACAAACCAACCAACCAGGGCAGAGCCCTCATCACAAACTTGGACTCTAAGGAAACTCAATTTTGCTGTCAATAAATGTGGCAAGAATGCGCACTGAGAGCCATAACCCGAACAAGAGATCTGCGGTAGGTTTCTAAAACAACAATTTGTGACAAGGCAATGAAGAATTGTAATGCTCTTGTTAGGGCTGGAGTGGTGGTGGAGGAATGCTTCAGATGTAGGGCACTTCTTTTGGTGAAGGTTTAAGGCATGAGCAGAGTCCTTGAGGAGGCAAGCGATTTATGGAGATTTCTAGGGTAGGTGGTGTTTTGGAGGAGGGCCTGTCCATGCATATTCAGTTAGTAGACATTTTTAAAATAAATCTATGATGTGGCCACACGCGGAACACACTCCATACACTTTTGCTGGTGAAAAGGTTTGGTTTGGTGAAAAGTGCTAAAAATATGGAAATGGAGGTTTGGCACACACAAAAAGGTTAAAACTCCACCAAGAATGATTGTTGTTCTCATTGTAAGTGAATTGATCAAAAGGCGGACAATCTTCTTGAAATTAATGATGGATTCAGAGACAATGAGCAACAATGGTCAGCTGAGTACAGGTTTCCGGACGATCTCTCACATTTCCTACCAAACCTATTCCGCCTCCTCCAATGCCTGCAATTCATATAACTGCTCTGCATATGAATAATTGCTTTTTATCTCTCACCCAGATTTCATTCTGCTTATGTCAAACAGGTTGTTTGGATAAATAATTCATCACAACTGCAAACTGCAATTTTTTGCACCCCTTCTACCCACATTTGAAAAGAGCGAAGGCAACGGGCAAAATGTGTAAGGTCATGATCAGCAATTCAGACAACCTGTTCAAGCCTTGTGGTGGCTGGGGCAGGGAGTGGGGAGGGCAAGGAGCATACCTCATCACATACAGGTTAGAAGGTTGTGTGAACTAGCTCTAGCAGTGAAACTAAGGAGATCTTTAATGGTACAAAAACTAAACAGTGTGTGACTCTGAGAAGCCAGTCATCAATTACTATACCCTGTACGTCATCAACTTGCTGTTCACACTACATACAGTTCACACAAACACACACACACACACACACGGGTTTACTTTCAATCAGTGGAATCTTGGCTTTGATCCATGTTGCTTGCTTGGTAACAGCAACAGCTAATTAAATCGCACATGGGTGAATCAGAGATGTAGTGCTCAGCGGCTAGGCACCAAATACACAATAATCAAGTGTGAAGAAATCAAGTAATAGATTTTTTTCTAGACATTCCTTCAGAAGTTTGCTCCAGGTGTTTAGTGGTTCAGTCTTTCGTTCACACAGCAATGCTGTTAGGAGGTTGTTTGTTAGCCAGTTAGTTCTTGGATTTTACATATCATGATCTACGGTTCTACAGTCGCTAAGGAGAAAAAAATGCCACCAAGGAATACTCAGAAGGAAACAGAACTAAGAACTGCATAAGTGCTTGAAAAATAAATGAAATTGTACCTTCATGTGGAAGGGAGAACACTGATGGAATGAATAAGATAATGGTGCAAAAATATAATGAATGCCATGTTCCTTCTCCCTTCCCCCGCCTCCTCATTATGCCTTTTCCCTTAGCAGGAGCACTCGTAGACAAAGGCACTTTGCAAGCATTTTTTAAAAACGTGCTTTTTGTTGCTATCGGTGTAATGGTTGGTGTGTTAAACGTGCTGCTATGTGCCATGCGAAAGGGGTGGGAGGGTTGGAATCAGGTAGACAAAGGCTACGTGTGTCCCTCTCCCCACTGTGTTTCAAGTCTCCTTTTTTATTTTCGCTTTACACCCCAGAGAGGGGGGCAGGGATGCCACCACCTGATGAACATTGTCTCCTTCGTTTCCTTTCACCTGCAGCTATCTCCTAGTCAATCGAGCTATGTGCAACAGCCACACCTCAGCTTGACCATAGCTTCAGTTTCTAATGAAACGGAAGCTGGTTTGAGGGAAAGCTCATTGGGCAACAGTGCTTCTCAAGAAACTGCAGGATACATATGGATTGTGGCTAACCTTATGGGTGGTCAGCTTCAAACACCAATAGTGGGAGCACACTGGAGCCCGGATCAAAGGGTCAAGTGTACACAGCCAAAGAGGGGTGGGAATCCTAACCCTACTTACCTGGGAGTGAGCCCCATTGAATTCAATGTCTCTTACATCTGAGCAGACATGGATAGGGTTGCAGTCTTAATATGCTTAAAGGTTTGGGGTGATCAGGATGTGGGATTAAGGGAAGACATTTATAACGGATCTAAACTTTCAGAAATGTATCTTGATACATTTTCATTGCATGGGGGTGTAGGAGACAACTCCTAGGGGCCAAGGTCCCTTCGTATCCCCCAATAAAATATTTGAGCGAGCCGGCCCTCCACCAAGTTGATGGGCATTCATATGGTATGTGTGAGATCGATTATGTGAACAGGGCTTCCCTCCTCCCCCAAAATATTTTATTCAAGTTATCACCCCTGCATGGGGGCCTGGTAGTATTGTTCATACACAAGATGTTTAAAGCTTCCATAGGAATTTATTCCCTTTGTATTATGTCAAAGAGTTCAGAGCAAAGTACATACTGCAGATCTTCCACCACCACCACTGCCAGTTTATCTTCACGAAAACCCTGTGGAGGAGATTAGATTGCGAGATAGGGATTGGCCCAAAGTCACCCAGTAAGCTTCCTGGCTAAGTGGGGATTTGAACCTGCATCTCCCTACTCCTAGTCTGATGTGCTAACCACTACACAACACAAACACGGCCTGACCTGTTCCACAAAAGCACAGAGAAATTACCTCAGCCAGAGGAAGCAGAGGTAGATTAACCTCCCCTCTTCAGAGATTGTAGTTACGGCCTGCAGATGTCTAGCAGGACATCTCTCCCCTCCTTGGTACTCCTGGCCAGCAGGGCTAAAAGCTGTAACCTGAGAGTAAATCCCATTGAATTCAATGGGATAGGTGTCAAATTGAATTTGATGGGACTTATATAGACTTGCTCTGTAAAAACTAAGCTGCTTTCTTAGTGTATGGAAACTTCTTGCACCAGCAATCTGCATATAAAAAGATCCTGCATGTAGATGCCTAACGAAGCCTTTGCAAATGTGTACTAAGGATTCACACTAAGGCCCTTTTCCATGGGCATAGCCAAGGGGGAAAGGGAGGGGCAGCACCCTCCCATAAATAAAAATCAATAATAATACATAGATAACTGAGGTTCTGCCCCCCCACAAAAGGCCTGCCTTCCCCTAACAAAAATCCTGTCTATGCCCAGGCCCTTTTCACTGGAACATGAGCTTGAGGAAAGATCCTGAGCAGCTTCTACAGGATAGGTAGGATCGTGTGTGTGTGTGTGTGTGCGCGCGCGTGTGCGCGTGCAATAAGCCTGCCCTCCTTCCAGTACAAATCTATCCCTGCTTAGAAGCCTCTGTTTTTGCAAATGAAGTTGCCCCTGTGAAGTCCATAGCCCTTAATGCCACTGTGTCCTACTCGTGGAACGTGCTAGGAGTCTAAGGAATCCTGTTTCTATAGGAACCTGGTTTTGGTGAAGAGATTCACCGGCACATGTGGCCAACAACCACTAGGTGGCGCACTTGACTCTGGGAAATAAGCTTTAAAAAACGAAAGCCTCCTCTTGCTGCGCTAACAGTAAGTGGTGTTGATAGGTCAATACTATTACATCTGATTGATCAGTGTGGCACTGCCAAGACTATGGCATCCTACTGATAACAGCTTTGATCCTGTTAACAGGCAGGGTTCTTCTCCAGCTGAGCCCCAGACAGTTGTTTGCAAAGGTTGATTTGGACAATACACTTTTCACCTGCGGAGAAACTCCTGACATAGAGGAACACAGCAAACTGATGCGATACTGAGTTGGACTCCTGGTCCATCCAGTTCAGTGTCAACTATACTGATCAGCAGAGTTTCAGGCTGGAGATATTCCCATTCTTACCTGGCCAGAGAATGAACCTGAGACCATTTACATGCAAAACAGATGCTCCACAGATTCCTCTTAACCTTGCCAGGCATGTGCTTATGTGAGAAAACATAAATGTATGAAATGAGTCGTCAGAACTATGGACCACAATAATGCCCAAGTACTCAGTAGCACTTTCTCCCCAACTCCCGTTGTCACAGAAGGGTTTGGATTTGATATCCCGCTTTATGACTACCCAAAGGAGTCTCAAAGTGGCTAACATTCTCTTTTCCCTTCTTCCCCCACAACAAACACTCTTGTGAGGTGAGTGGGGCTGAGAGACTTCAGAGAAGTGTGACTAGCCCAAGGTCATCCAGCAGCTGCATGTGGATGAACGGAGACGCGAACCCGGTTCACCAGATTACAAGTCTACTGCTCTTAACCACTACACCACACTGGCTCCCAGCAATTGCATCACACTGGCTCCCAGCAATTGCTGTGACATCCACTGCTTGCTTCACATGTTATTGTCTGTCATCTGTCTGTCTGTCTGTCTGTCTATCTGTCTAGTTACTTTGTCAAATGCTTTCCCTCTCCCATTGCAATCAAAGCAAACTGAAATAATTCACAAATGAAAACAATTTGGTCCTGAAAGTAAATCTAATGATCACCAGGCAAGAAGGCTAACCAAACAACACCAATGGCAAGACCATCGTAAGTGACTGTGGGAATAGGCAAAACAACAGCAAAAATGTAACTGAATGGCTGAAAGCACAGTGACAGCTTCCCCTCCAGAAAGAGAGGAGATAAATATGCTTGTCCGTGTGAGTGCATATTATGGGAAGGTTGAGACTGCTGTGCTGGACAGACAGAGTACTCTGTGTATTCCCCACCCCTCCTTCCTAAGGCTCTCATTATAGTTTAGCTTGAGGGCCTGGCTGCTTTCTAACAGTGCTGATGTGCTTTGCAGTCACATTCAATCACTCCAACACAAAATTCATGCACAGCTAATGAAAGGATGCATCCAGTTTGGGTTTGGTGGCATCTTCATTCGCAGGGCAAATTAACCTACAGAAAAGCAGGACCTGACTCGGAGGGGCTGCAACCCAGGATCTGTGTTGCTGTCATGATGGAGAAGCCCTGCTGGTAGTCTCATTTGGCTGAAGCAGTGTGAGCGGCTGCTTTTCCTCAGCAGGGTCTGATCACTAGGAGTATCCTATGACAGTACTCCATCATGTCCCCTTGCCAAATATTGTGGTCAGTAAACTAAAGCAGATATTGGATTATGAGCTTTTTGTCAATACATGCTTAATTCTAGCCCTTTCAACCTTGTAGATGAGAATCTTCCAATATAGAACACTAGGTCTGGGTGAAAGGTTGGGTTTTTAACCACGCTCTTTTTTATGTTTCTGCCTGCAGCTGATCTCCAACCTCAAAGTAAAGGTAAAGGTAAAGGTACCCCTGCCCGTACGGGCCAGTCGTGACCGACTCTGGGGTTGTGCGCCCATCTCACTTAAGAGGCCGGGGGCCAGCGCTGTCCGCAGACACTTCCGGGTCACATGGCCAGCGTGACGAAGCTGCTCTGGCGAGCCTGCACCAGCGCAGCACACGGAAACGCCGTTTACCTTCCCGCTAGAGAGCGGTCCCTATTTATCTACTTGCACTTTGGGGTGCTTTCGAACTGCTAGGTGGGCAGGAGCTGGGACCGAACAACGGGAGCTCACCCCGCCATGGGGATTCGAACCGCCGACCATACAATTGGCAAGTCCTAGGCACTGAGGTTTTACCCACAGCACCACCCGCGTCCCACAACCTCAAAGTAGCTTCCACCATAAAACACAAGAGAAAGATGGACCACATTGCCGTTTAAAACACCTGATGCAAAATAATGTATTTACTGACTTCTGTTGAGTCAGGAGCATCCAACTTTTGAGCTGCAAAGAACTCTTTGTCAGAAGAAGGGCAGCTGAAGACTTGTGCAAACGTTGTGTGTTTCAAAGATGTAGAAGGCGGCTTGTGCTCCTAGTACTGTGTATGATTCACAATTCAATTATTGCTACTGAATGTCAGTCATTGGCAAAATGTTCTTAGGGGGTTTGTAGTAAGTGAAGGCTATCTGCTAAAAAAAAAATTTAAAACCCAAATACAATGATTTCTTTTGAAAGTACAATAAGCACCTACTTGTCAGTGCCTGTGGAATCACTGATAATGAGATAATAAATTATTCCTCCCCCAAACCTCAACTGAGGTGCACAGTTATGGAACTGGTTTTAAATATACAGAATGGTTTAGCTCATTAAAAAATTTACCATGCACACCTGCATTTTTTTGGGGGGGGGAACACCTGTCCACATAAGTGACCTGACTTCTCAGCAATCTTAGCTCTCAGGTGGCCAAGGTTGGCACAAACACACACAAGGATGCTCCTGAATACAAATAGTTCAGCAATAGCACTGGCAGCTCTGTGCTATTGCTTCCTCTCCTATAACTACAAGTGTTGCAAGATCTGGGCTGAAGTCACCAACTAGCACTAAGACCTTCAAATTGCTCTGTAGGAAAGCGATGTTTTGTACCAGCCCTAATGCACAGCATGGAGAGAGAACATTATTAATCGATGCAAACATCATTAATAGCTCAGAGGAGATGCTTCTACATATGAACCAATACAGTGTTCATTATGAGATAATAAACTCAACTTTATTGTGTCTCTTCATCCTCTGGGAAAAGGCAGCTAACATGATATATATGCCATCATGTGCCAGCCATGGCCTTCTGCCATTTACATTGGCCAAATGTGTTGTCAGCGTGAGAATAAATGAGCACAAATCGGGCATGACAAATGGTAACAACTCAGGGAGAGCATTCGGGACAAAACTTGAAAGTAGCCATACAAAATAAATAAATGCATTAAAAACAAAAATCAAACAAAAAGACTCTGAGCAAAGCCACAGAACAGAAATTCAAAGGCAGATTTGACATCAACAGACAAGGCAGCAGTCAGCAAACTTTTTCAGCAGGAGGCCAGTCCACTGTCTCTCAGACCTTGTGGGGGGCTGGACTATATTGGGGGGGGGTGAACAAATTCCTATGCCCCACAAATAACCAGAGATACATTTTAAATAAAAGCACACATTCTACTCATGTAAAAACACCAGGCAGGCTCCACAAATAACCCAGAGATGCATTTTAAATAAAAGGACACATTCTACTCATGTAACAACATGCTGATTCTCGAACCTTCCACGGGCCGGATTTAGAAGGTGAGTTGGCCGGATCCGGCCCCCGGGCCTCAGTTTGCCGACCCATGGAATAGAGGCTAAGAGTTTGTCCACACTTCTGCTTGTCCTGTACCCAGAAAGCAGAGGCTGAAGCCATTTTCCCTTTGCCCCACTCCTTTCCCAGGGAAAACCCACTCTTTAGCTCTAAATCGGAACAAACAGCAAAGAGTGATCTTCCCCGAGGGAAAGCAGTGTGACAAGCAGAAGTGTGGATAAGCCCTTATAGCATAAAGTTATGCATGTTTTACTTCGAAGAAAGACAGTGTTCCCTGGGGTTACCCCCAGGTAAAGTGTCCATAGGACTAGGGCTTGGGAGTGGCTAGCTTACTACAAGAAGTGATGCTATGCTGGCTGGGACTGAAGAGAATTCTAGTCTATTTTTTGCCAGATCGTCTTTTACCAGATCTGTACACTATTCTCTGCCAGTTCACTAGCAGCTGGTAGTGAGTCACCCTCCCCTCCCCTTTTTCACTAGACCTCGTTAGGATTTGATTCTACATAATAGTGGAGCACACCTCCCTTTGCCATTCCTGGGTCTTCTGGCCTCACTTTGCAGTGATATCCCCTTCTCCTTTTCTGTGCCTTATGTATGTGCCCATTAAAGATGCTCTTCACGAAGTGGTGAGATAGATGGAAAGGGGAGAAACCCTGTGGTCCTTCAGATGTTATCGGGCCTCATCTCCTACCAGCCCCAGCCAGCACAGCCACTGGTCAAGATTGCAATCCAGCAAAATCCTCTGGTCAGTAATGTGGATGCAAGACCTGTCTATCTCCAGGAGCTGAGCTGCGATAGTCTGCAAGGGATTCCCATACGCAGAGCTGTAGCTACTGGGGCAGGGCAGAGTTAGCCAGGTTTTTGTGCCCTGGTTGAAGCCTCCAGAGGGGCACCATTGAGGCTCCCAGCCTGTGTGTGCACAAATGCACATGGTTGTTGTTGTTTTGCAAAACTGAGTCTTTGACCCAGGTGAGATAAAGCCTAGTTTCACCCCTGCCCACATGGTGGAGTTGAAGCTGCCAGCCCTCATGTCACACTTGCAAGCATCTTTGTAGTGCAGAGTTGGGACTCAGCTATATTAGTCAAAAAACAGCATTTTGAATGCGTTATAAACATGCAACACCAGATGCACTGTACATAGAGCACAAAACTTTTCTATGTGATTTTACATAGCATTTCCCCCCTTTTGTTATAACAATTTTATTTATGACTTATTTATAGCACCCCCCCCCCATGTGTAGATCTACCCTTGGTCTGCCAACCGGCCTGGTGCCTGAAGCCAGCTCCTCACAGGGTACATCCTTGGGGTCCTTCTATCTTCCATTCTGTGGACATGACAAAGCCAGTGTAGACATCACTGAACATGCTGGGAATGTTGACTCCAGCCGCAAAAGCATATACCACAACAGATTGGTTAGCCTTTCAGGTGCCACCAGACCATTCTTCCCCCAGCAAGAGCTGTCTACTTTAATTTTTGTAATGCCTAGGTAAGAGTGACATAGATTACCCTGTATCAATTTAACCCATCATGCAGATGAGCCCTCGCTTGGCACCTGAGATGCTGAAGATCTGCTCGCACAAAGCATGTTGCTCCACCATGCAATTACCATGATTGTGAACTCCGCCTCGCCATGATTGGACAGAGGTGGCAATCATGAAGAGCTAGGAGCATCACCTCGAGACTCGAGATGGAGCTCCGAGTTGCCACTTAGTTTTAATGCAGCTTGACTGGGTGCTTTTTTGGCACTCAGCCATTCCTCTTTAGCTCTGCCTCGATGCTAAGCAATGAGCAATTTGAAATTTGCATACATTTAAATGAATTAACCTATTCAACTGTGCAATGTCTCTTGTTTGCCCCTGGGACATGGAGGGAGAGAGAGCGAGAGCGCTGGAGGCAGTTTAGCAGGAGATTTGCTCTCCAGCACATTTTTCCGCTTCCCGCAATCAGCATAGCTCTCCTCCATAATGCCTAAGAGGGCTTAGCCACACTTACTTTTCCTCCGCTCTTTCCAGGCATGGTCACCACTTTAAAGCTCTTTGTCTGAGCACCCTTGGCGCTTTCCCCATGAAAACCCACTCTTTAAAGCTCCATCAGAGCAAACGGCAATCCGCAGAAAATCCAAATTGCCGTTTGTTCCAGTTGAGCTTTAAAGAGTAGGTTTTCATAGGGAAAGTTCAGGGGTGGAGAGACCCACGCTTGGACATTTTAAGCAGTACCTGTGCATGGAAAGAGCAAACTTATATAAAAAGAAAATATCAACACTTTAGTCTCTACAGAAAACACGTATCAATGCAGAGAGTGTACTAATCTGTGTAACATTAATTTGGAAAAAACCAAGTTTTTTATTTGTAAGAAAAGGGAAAACATTTTTAAGGTAAGTGTGGATAAGCCCTGGCTCTTTCTTTATGCAATAATAACACCTGAAGGGCAATGTTCCCATCATCAAGAACATAGGAGCTCCACTGCATTAGGGCAATGGGTCACGTAATACTGGGGGGGGGGACCCCAACCCAAATCCCAAGTGTGTAGGAGGAGTGACATTATTCATTGGTGAGGGGGTACACTCTGTACATGATCAGAGGCACTCTTTTAAAGCCAATGTTTCACTTAGTCCATAACTGAGCACTGAAGCAAGTTATGGAAAGTTGGATCTGGAGCTAAGCTCTAGTGAGCCTTGACCAAGCTGAGCCCGGAGCAAAGGTCACTGCTTTGAATTGTCACTAAAGAACAGGGTCAAGGGATGCCAAGAGGCCATGAGAAGTCAGGTTCCTGGAGCCAGTGAGAAAATTTGCCCAAAACCCAGAGATGGTCTGAGTGAGAATCATTCCAACCCAATTGCCAGGCCCACACTGCTTATCTCTGCTTGCCAAAAAGCACTAAAAGGGTAAAGATCTAAAGGGATTAGTTCTGTCATGTTAAACTGCTGGCTGTAATGCAGGTTTCAGCATTTAGAACTAAACCCCTGAGGATGGAGCCAGAAATGGAAGGGAGGGAAGGTGGGAGAGAGAGGGGGGGGGGGAAGCAGGAGGATGGAGCGATGGCAGGATGAAGAGTGAGGGGGAGGAGGCCGGAATGATAAACAGATATTTATGCTTATGAAGCATGTGCCTTGCAGAGAGAGAGAGAGAGAGAGAGAGAGAGAGAGAGAGGCTATGCAGTCAGGGATGGTTTTCAGCGATAATAGCTTTATCTAATAGTCGTTAATTAGTTACTGAGTCATGGCACCCGGTTTACATTTAGCAAGCGATTGTTCTAGCTGACAGATGTACACCCCTTCGAGAGTGTGAACAGAGCGTTCTTGTGCATGCCAGTAAGTACCTCCTAGGCACCTTAGAAATGTCTTGGGATAGAGAAGCAGCTCAGTGCTGCTCAGAGACAGGGATGGATCTACTATGAAACTAATGACAGATGTTCCAAGTGTCCCTATTTTCCAGGAACAGTCCAGGATTTACAGAAGCCATCCTGGTTTTTGATTTGATCCCGGAATGTCCTACTTTTCCTTAGGACGTCCCTATTTCTGTTGGAGAAATGTTAGAGGGTATGGAGTTATGAACCAAAAAGGTGAGTAACTATGCAACCTCTAAAAGACATCTGAAGGCAGCCCTGTATAGGGAAGTTTTTAAAAATAATATTTAATGTTTTATGATGTTATTATATATGTTGGAAGCCACCCAGAGTGGTTGGGGCAACCCAGTCAGATGGATAGGTTATGTATAAACAAACAATCATCATCATCATCATCATCATCATCATTATTGAATAGGACATCCCTCTTTGCATTGGAGAAATGTTGGAGCGTATGTAATGAAGCTTAAGCTTCAAGGGCCCCAAATCCTGGAAGGGCCCCAGAAGTGACTTTAGTCTACATTGCTTTAAAGGTTTGCTTTAAAAAGTGCATTCCCCTAATTTCCCATAATTTTCATCCCCACATCAGAGAATAGTTGGAAGGGACTACAAGGATCATTTAGTCCAACCTTCTGCAGTGCAGGATATATTTCACCCCATGCAGAACTTGAACTCATGACCCTGAGATCCAAGAGTCTCATGATCTACCAACTGACCTGTTACTCAAAAACTATAAGGCATAGGATTTTTTTCTATTCACACCGGTGACTTTGACATGTGAGATAATCCAGTACAGCAGTTTTAATCAAAATTGAAGATGTAGTAGCTTCATGGCAGCATCCCTTGCTGCTGGCCGCTCCTGCCAGGGGTAGATCACATGATGCTTTCCAGATAATGTGACTCCAGTTCCCATCACCCCTGATCACTGGCCATGTGAACTGAGGCTGATGGGAGTTGGAGTCCAACAACTTCTGGAGCGCACCATATTGGCTGGCCCTAGTTTATATGCATATTTCTTTTACCTTTGAAACAATACAAAATCTAGCAAAGAAACAAGAAAGCAAACAAGCAAAAATATGCCAGCCCCATTTATCAGAGGCAAAAGTGTGCATATGAGCACTGATCTTTCAAACACGTGTTACAGAACCAAGGTAAAGTAAAGGGACCCCTGACCATTAGGTCCAGTTGTGGACGACTCTGGGGTTGCGGCGCTCATCTTGCTTTATTGGCCGAGGGAGCTGGCGTACAGCTTCCGGGTCATGTGGCCAGCATGACTAAGCCGCTTCTGGCAAACCAGAGCAGCACATGGAAACACCGTTTACCTTCCCGCCAGAGTGGTACCTATTTATCTACTTACACTTTGTGCTTTTGAACTGCTAGGTTGGCAGGAGCAGGGGATTCGAACCGCCAACCTTCTGATCGGCAAGTCCTAGGCTCTGTGGTTTAACCCACAGCAGAACCAAGGCAGACACTTAATCCAAGGAAAAGCAGCTTTGGGAGAGGACAACGTGAAGCAGCGAACCAGTGAGGAAGGGGGGGCTTAATTCATTGCCTTCCTGCAACATCCCCTGCGTCAGCCACTTCCTCCCCGCCCCCCGCCCCCCGCCCATCACATGCAAGTGATGATCAGGTAGAAACAATGGCCAAGGCTGAGGTCTAAAAATCACAACATTAAACTGGACTTAAAAAATGACAGATTTGTAAATGGCTACAAATTACACACACACACACACACACACACACACACACACACACACACTTGATCGTCATCAAAGATGCCCCCAAATAAAAAATGACCACAACCCAAGGAACACTTATGGTGTGTGTGAGTGAACATTTCCTGAGCAGTAAGCTTGAATTCTACTTGATTAACTTTGTAAGCAGGTGGCTGGGGAGCTGCTGAATAATGGTCAGATCTTTACCCAGGTCTTATTGCACCTCAGCTTTCCCTTTGTACAACCAACTGGGACTGTGATGATCTGGAGTTTAACACGATGATCCTGCACTTGCTTGGCCCTCTAGGTTTCCAGCTGAAAAGCACCCAACTCCAGTTGGGGAGTTGGCAACGCTACTTTCTCTTACTTGGTATGTGTGTTGCTGTGTCTGTCACCTAGGCAACAATAAGAAGGCACTGGTCAACCTTCCCTGGAGAGTTGTCAGAAATTGTATTCTTTCTGGGATTCCTGATTTAAATGCTAATAAGTTAGTTAGCAAGCAGGAATTTGTTTACTCAGCTCCAGGAGCAAGTTGTCATTCATGTTTAATTGACCCAGGGGTCTAGAGGTGTGGAAATACGATCATTATCCAGGGAGGAGCTGGCAATCTTAAAAAAATGAACTCTGTCTCAGCATCTATGTTTGAGGGAGACAAAGCCTGGCTGGAGCTGCTCCAGAGCCTATGCTGGTGTAAAGGATTTAAATAGTGGGATTGAATTGAAGCACTCTGGGACAGTGCATAAAACAAAGGTAGCCATGCTGGGTTTTGAAGTTCAGACAGCATACACAAGTCTTGAATTGACTCAGCATTAACACCCCAGCCCAAAAGTGAAGAATGGCATCTGCCTAAGCAATTCCTGATGTTAAGCATATTTTTAATTGACTGCCTATGAATTTAATTGACTCTGTGCCTCTCTAGAAGGACATTTTAAAAGCTCTGGATCATACCAAATGCCCAGCGAGTTCAGCATCCTATTTTCCAACCAAAAAGACCCTGAAGAAGCTTATAAACAGGTAATGGAGACAATCACCCTCTCCTGCTGTTGCTCTTCAGCAGCTCACATTCCTGGGAGTGACAGCGCTCAGTTAGTTAGCCCATGTCTGGTCTGTTACCAAATCCAAGTACCGGTTCAGGAACTCAACAGCCTGCCTGTGATATGTAGAAAATTGGTGTCATTCATGTACACCCCAAATCTCCCAGTTGTTTCATGTAGATATTAAACAGCATGGAGACAAAGTGGAAATTCACAGGGTGTCAGCAGTCCCCTGGTGCTCCTTTCTGAAACCTGCCCTCTGTAAAGGACCACAACCAGAAGAATACAATGAATCCAGGTTCCATCCTGGCCCAGCAGTCCAGCAGGATGCCCCTGATGATCACACCCAAGGCATCTAGCAGAACCAGCTTCCCTGTCAACTTCTTGGCTTCAATCATCTGCCAGGCTAGAGTGTGGGTTGGCTGGAGATGTCAGGCTACTGCTTGCAACAGGGATGGTCAATATCCTTAATGCTTCAGTCCAAATGAGACAACACACTTATTTATATAGCTTAGACTAGCACACCACCTATCCAGGCTGGCTGTAGAGCATCAGGACTCTCCACAGCCACATTCTTCCTCTGCTCCCATTTGGGGCACATTGTCCATCAGTGCATTGATGATACCATCTTTGTCTCTATTTCCAACATATCTCAGAGAGGCTGAGGTCCTCAACCAGTGTTTGGATTGGGCAATGGACTGATGTGGGCAAACAAACTGAGATTTAATTCAGACATCACATCTCTTCTGTGCCCTCCATTGCATACTATAAGCCCTTTCATCGCCCCCTGGTTCAGCCGTCTGTGCATTCTTGCAACAGCAACGTTCTTCTTTGGCTGGAAGACAGGCAGAGTAATGCACACGCTAGCTTCAGGTCTTCCTCCTCTCTTCTGCCATTGCTATGGCAGGGGTCTTGTGCTAAGTTAGGTAGACATTTCCCAAATACATTTTGGAAAGGTGGATCATCATCATCATATTTGTCAGGAATAGCTGTACAAGAACTGCATGGGAGGTTTTTTATGTATTTCTTTATTTATTACATTTATATATCACTTTTATCTTCCAAGGAGCTCAAACATGGTTCTCCTCCTCCCTGTTTCTTCCTGTGAGGTAGGTTAGGCTAAGAAATGGTGACTGGCCCAAGGTCACTCAATGAACTTCATGTCTGATTGGGATTTGAACCCTGGTCTCCAAGGTCATAGTCCAACACTCTAACCATTACACCACTCTGGCTCTCATATGTAATTTAAGAGGTAGGATAAGGATTTGCCCTCTTACCCATTCCTTATGCTGAACCAAATCCTCAACAACAATCTCTAACAAAGAAATGCCAACTCACAGTCAACAAACTACAATTCCCAGAATTCCTTGGGAACAGGGAGGAGCCAATAAGGTTAAAGCTTTATAAAAGTGATGTTTTTGTTGACTTGTTCACTATAACTCACAGTATAGGTTTGATGTGGGGATAAAGTTGGATAGCCCCATCCTTGCTGATCTGAGTCAGGCTGCAAATATGATAAATGTTTAGTTCTTTCCTGTCCAGAATACTGCCAATGGAAGTATAGTTGTATATTGTATATGTTGCAACTTCCTTCTGGAGAACAGACATGTGAATACCAGGGGACACATCTTTTCATAGACTTAGTAATAACTCTGTGGCAGGGTAGACTGTGCAGAATGACTTATGAGCCTGTTTTGCAGGAATCTCATTCCAATTCCATAGCTGACAGTAAAGCTGTAATTTAATATAGTTCTCTTGAAGTAATATTGCAATTCGATGGAATCAAGACTTATGTTTAAGGACTCCTGTTGGAAAGAGACAATTTGTTTAAATGATGCCAAGTTGATTGACATAAGCCTTCATATCAGTCTGCACAGGGAGCTCCCAAAGAACTCGAGCAGGAAAGATGTTTGGAGGACGTACGGCACAAGTGTGACATTGCCACTAGTACAGCTCGCTTGTAATCATATTTACTCAGATGCAAGTCTCGTGGGTTGCAACAGCATTTGCTCTCAAGGCCAAACTACACATTATGTTAAATGCACAATTGCACCCAGCATGCCTGGATGTTGTTGGTTAAATTAAATTCATGGGGAGAGCAGGATCAGGGGACTTCAGTGTGCAGAATGGGTTATTTTTCTTTACCCCTGTGCCAAGATCCCAATGAAAATCACCCTCCCTCCTCTGCTCCTTCAATAGTGGCTTCCCTCCAATGCCAAATAGTGACTTAATCAGTATTTATTTATTTATTTACTTAGTGTTTATGAACTGCCACCTCATGTAAAATACTCAACTGCAGAAGCTCAGTATGGGGGAAGGGTTAACCTTCCTCCCTTGCTCCCTCAGTCCTAATCACACTCATTGTAGCTGCTATGTAATGAAAAACACAGCCAAGCATATTGAAACAGAAGAATGGGTGACAGCAGAGCATGATTGAATGGTGGGTGGAGTCAGACTGAGTGGCCTGTCACTAGCAACAGAGAACAAGTCTGCTCTATCCTCCGTGTGACAGCTCTTCATATATTTTAAGAATGCTATAATGTCTCTCCTCCCCACAGCCTTAATCTTTCCTTCTCCAAGGAGGACTGGCCCTACCATTAAGCAGAGTGAGCAGTTGCCTCAGGTGGCAGATGTTGTGGAGAGGCAGTAGCAGCCTCCACCCTCAGTCATTTCTCCACAGTCTCCTGCCTGTTCTCCTCTTTTGGAATACAGAGCTGTATCTGCCATGGGGCCTGTCTTAGCACTACTATACTAGCTGGCTATGTTCACAGATGCAGTGGAGGATGCAATTCCACAACCAGCGTTAAAGTTAAGATTTAGCTGCCAGTCCAGCTTGGCACGGGCGGGAGGGGGTGACAACCATCTTGTCCTTTGCCGCAGGCAGCAAAATGCTTGGTGACAGGTTGAGAAAGTTGCTTGGGAAAGACAGGGGAAGAGTGGCAATTGAGACAGAAGCAGGAGAGAGAAGGAAGGAGGGATGGAGGCAGAGAGGGGAGGAGGAGGAGGAGGAGGAGAGGCAAAGGGGAAAATGAGGGTTAAGAGGAGCACCAGGTATGCTACATCAGGATAGGAGAACTATTTTGCTATTCTGTATTAAATGATCACTTGCACTGATGGTTGTTTCCCATAAAATAAATGTATGTACTGATTTTCAAATGCATGCATGTGTTGTGCTCTGGGGGATTGTAGGTTAGGAGATCTCCTCCCACACACTGACTTTGAACTACACAGCGAAGAAAATAAATAGTCCTGCTTCCCTCCACAAATCAGTAGGTAGTGACAAGAGCTTATTTGAGGGAGGATTAAGGAATGCCTTGACTCAGCAGGCCAGCTGAGTGACTGACCTAGTGACACACGTCACACATGATCACACGTCTAATTTTAAGTGCGCTTTGGCTCCTTGGCTTCATACTTAACAGCAATTTCCCGGGAGGAACACAACACAACACAACACAACACAACACAACACAACACAACACAACACAACACAACACAGCCTAGCCTGCTCCATTTAGAATAGGGTGGGATGGAAACCACAGCACATTACCATAGTACATTATTTCCTCGACATTATGGCTCTTTATGAAACTTATTCAATTAATCCTTTGATTGTGTTAGGTTAGATTTGCGTTAGCAATTATTATCATTATTATCAGCAGCAGAAGCAGAAGCAGGGGCATTAGCATGACAGTAACTTCCCATTTTTAAAGACAATGCTTCTTCTACAGTAATGACAACCTCGTTTATCTTGGGGTGGAATATTTTTTGTTTCAATCGACACTTTACGTAACGCGTTGATTTTATTTGGCTGTTACCTTGGGGTTGTTACCAGGGTTTCTGATGATGGCAGGGTTCACTTCAGCTCAGTGCTGAAACCAGTTTTGAACAAAAGGTTTCCTCCTGCAAATCTGTGGAGCAAAGTCCAAAGTGCCTCTGGGCATATGCAGAGGGCTCTCTCCTGGCCGTAGTCAGCACAATGTCATGTTTGATTAGAGAAAAGAAGGGCTTTGATTCCAGCCAGGCGGGAGCCCCAGCACTGCTTTGCTAGAGATTCCGCTCTTGATCTTTATCTTTCTCAAGCCCTCAGGATTTGATTGGTTTATAAATCTAATAATAATAATACTCGGCATGTCTGCTGCACCCTTTGAGTGCTCCAAGTGCTCCTTACGCATGGCTTCAGTCCTTTTGAGCAGTGAGTATTGCTATGCCCACATTGCTGTAGCTGAGAGAACATTGCGCTGAAAAAATAGCCCTTTTGGATCAGATCAGCGCTCCATGTAGTCCAGCATTCTCCTTCCCACAGTTGTCAATGCCTAAATGTCTCTGGGAATGCACAAGCAAAGCATGAAGGCAGTGGTCTTCCAACATTCAGTGGCACAGAAACATGGAATTCAGAGATTCTGCATAGCCCTCAAGGTGAACGGCCATAGATGAACCTCTCCGCCATCTGCATTATACATTTAAAGCAGCAGCAGACCAGACATGGCTTCCTCCAAAGAATCCTGGGACCTGACGCTTGTTAAAGGTGCTGAGAGTTATTAGGACACCAGACCCTCAAAATGTTCCTATTTCCCAGGGACATCCTTGATTCAGAGAAGCCGTCCCGGTTTCTGATTTGATCCCAGAATGTCCCGCTTTCCCTTAGATGTCCCTATTTTCATTGGAGAAATATTGGAGGGTATGGAGTTATCCAACCCCAGAGCCGTCTGAAGGCAATCCTGTACAGAGAGGTTTTTTTAAAAAATACTTAATGCTTTATTATTATTTTTTATATGTTGGAAGCTGCTCAGAGTGGCTGGCGCAACCCAGGAAGATATGTAGGGTATAAATAGTAAAAATTATCATTATAGAGTGGGACGTCCCTATTTTCATCGGAGAAATGTTGGAGGGCATGGGAGACCCCTATTCCCTTCACGGGCCTACTGCTCTCAGAGAGGTTTTCCTTCTTCCCAGGGAACTCTGGGAAACATTGCTCTGATGGAGTGACTTGCTTGACACCCTGTAGCTCTCCAGATGTTACTGGGCTCCAGTATGGCCACCTGCAGCCCATCAACATCTGGAAGACCACAGTGGGTGGAGAAGACCCTTATTCATTGCCCTGAGCTCATTGGAAGAAAGGTCAGAGACAAGTGAAATAAATTAAATAAAATTAATGGTGCCCCTGTTACCTACTTCCTAGTCCTAATCTGTCTTACCTCATAAAGAACACTAGAAAAACCCAGCTACCAGTCATTCTGGGCCATTTACCCATAATTTCCCAAAGAAAAACTGTTGCTGGCACCCTCTGTGCTACTGCCCACTAAGGAACTTTAAGTATAGTTATGGAATCCACTCCCACAAGGGACAGTGATGGCCACCAACTTGAATGGCTTCAAAAGCAGATTAGACCAAAAAATAGACAAACAAACAAGCACAGATTAGACACGTTCATGGAGGAGAAGGACATCAATGGCTACTAGCTATGATGGCTCTATTACACATCCACTCTTGAATGCCAGCTGCTGGAAACCTCAGGAGGAAAGAGTGGTGTGGCATTCAGGTCCTGTTGGGGGCTTCCCATAGACATCTGGTTGGCCACTGTGAGAACAGGATGCTGGGCCAGATGACCCATTGGCCTGATCCAGCAGGTTCTTCTTATGTTCGTACCTTTCTTGCTATTCGAACAACAATGCATTTAAATCTGTGAAAACAGATTTCTGTGTTCACCCAAAAGCTTTGCTAGCGGAGCTGCTTCTGCAGGAGCGACACCCCCCCCCCCAAAAAAAACCACACACACACTTTCTGCCCAGTGTGGGTTTGGCATGAATGAAATCAGATTTTAATTATCAGTGGTGGAGCCTTTCAGTGGTAGTTCCTAGAACCCCGGAGGCATTGAAGGTGCCGTGTGATTCCGGGCTTCAGAACAGCAACTTCTGTCTTCATGCACACAAGCAATTATCCACAGTGTCCTTTTCAAAGGCTCTGCCCTGCACATTTGTATCCATCAATCTATCGTGTAGGATCCCCTCCCACGCTCAGCACCATAGTCATTAGGAGCAAACAATGAGAAAATGGAGAGCTGCTGACGCTCGGGAGAATTGTGGATGGAGATGCTACAGAAATGAAATAGGCATTGAGGTTCTCACAGAAAAAAAGTATCACAAAATAATACTCTCATAGAGTTGGAAGGGACCTTGAAGGGCATGTGGTGCAAGCCCTGCAATGCAGGAATCTTTTTTGCCCAGCATGGGGCTGGAACCCATGACTCTGAGTTTAAGAATCTACTCTGGGGATATTTGCAGAAGTCATGAATGTGGTGCCCTCCAGATGCTTTGGATTACCTCTCCCACCCACTTCAGTCAGCATGGTCAATGGTCAGAGATGCTGGGAGTCATAATCCATAACATCTGGAGGGCACACATGGGCTACCTGCCATACAGAGACTGGGTTGTATCCAACCGAATTTGGCTCAAAGTAAACTCACTGAAATAAATGGGCCTAAGTTAATCACTTGGGACGTGGGTGGCGCTGTGGTGTAAACCACTGAGCCTTGGGCTTGCCAATCGGAAGGTCGGCGGTTCGAATCCCCACGACGGGGTGAGCTCCCATTGATCGGTCCTTGCTCCTGCCAACATAGCAGTTCGAAAGCACGTCAAAGTGCAAGTAGATAAATAGGTAGTGCTCCAGTGGGAAGGTAAACGGCGTTTCTGTGTGTTGCTCTGGTTCGCCAGAAGCGGCTTAGTCATGCTGGCCACATGACCCAGAGTCATTTGCAAGTGGACTTAACTGTCAGGAGTCCTTTACCTTTACCTTTACCTTTTTAAGTTAATCACTTACATTAATTTCAATAGGTCTGCCTTGAGTACGATTAACACTGGCTACATCTCAGTATTCCCATACACCGGGCACCATACGACCTCAATAGAGGGACATGTATGGATGAGGAGAAATGGCCTCAAAAGTCAAATTAAGAACCCTGACTGGCCCCATTTGCCCAGGCCAGAGGTTCCCTAACCATGTCACAAGTGACTATCATATAGTACAACAAGACAGGAGATGGGGCCACAGTGAAAAAGAATCAGGTTTGCAATAGCAAGGTGTTTATGAGCCACCCTGGCAAGTGCTGCATCCATGGACAAAATATTTGCATAGCTAGATCAGCTCGGAAGGGGACATCTGTGTGTTTCATATGCAGCATTCCCATTACAATAAATGGAAGATGTGAGAAGGGAAGGACTGGACCCCAATGCTGTGTATTATAAATGGAAAAAGTGTCCTGGAAACATGGTCATCCTTCGCAATTGATACAGTGCTCAAGTATCAAAGTAAGAAATATCTTGTGTTATAAATGACCTATCTGCTTTCCCTAAACAATATCTACCTAGAATTGAAAAGCTGTTTTTTAAATGAATTGTACACCAAGGGTGGCTTGCAATCATTTACATCTACATTAAAAAATATAATCTTCACAGCCTGATTGCCTATTCATTTCCCAGTTGTAGCATTGTGTACAGTATAGAAAGACTCAGAAGTCAGTCCCTTTGCAGCATACTTCTGTGTAAATGGCTTAGGACCGCAGCCTTTAACGATGTGCAGGCGTCAAAGTACCAGGTTTTTTCAAGATCTGTATCACGCATTGCATGCCACCCAGAAGCCAATGCTATTGTATTAGCAAAGATGTATCGCCTCCTCCCTCTGCACAAAGCTGTGCCTTCTCCAAAAGATGCTGAAGGGTAGCCAGACTGCTTAGTCAATGGACTAATGTCAGGGCATGATGAGCAAATGCTTTGTGTATCTTTCCTTTGGAACAGGCCAGCAGTTTATCTGTGTGCTCCCTTCAGCTTTATGAGGACAGATAAGACATTCAATAAGACAAGATCTAGTTAACCTTTGGGAAGCCAGGCTCTTCTAGTTAATTAACTTTAAGAATAGCTTTAAAGTGAATTCTGTAAGGTCTTTAAACCAGATTGGTAAGCAGATATCACTTTGTCACTCCAGTCCAATGTAATCTAAATATTCCCTTGGGGAAAGGCCACAGCTCAGTGGTTCAAACACTGGAATCTACAGGAAAAGCTGGGGAAAACTCCTGGAGAACTGCTGCCAGTCACAACCAACAGGGACCCTCCACTGTAGTCGGACTACAACTCCTGTGGAGGCTGATGCCCATTGGATAAGTGAGGAAGAAGGCGGGGAGGCCAAATTGGGTGGTAAAGGTAAAGGTAAAGGGACCCCTGGCCATTAGGTCCAGTCATGGCCGACTCTGGGGTTGCGGCGCTCATCTCACTTTATTGGCTGAGGGAGCCAGCGTACAGCTTCTGGGTCATGTAGCCAGCATGACTAAGCCACTTCTGGCGAACCAGAGCAGCACATGGAAATGCCGTTTACCTTCCCGCCAGAGTGGTACCTAGTTATCTACTTGCACTTTGATGTGCTTTCAAACTGCTAGGTTGGCAGGAGCAGGGACCGAGCAATGGGAGCTCACCCCGTCGCGGGGATTCAAACCGCCGACCTTCTGATCGGCAAGTCCTAGGCTCTGTGGTTTAACCCACAGCGCCACCCGCGTCCCCAAAATGGGTGGAGCCAGAGCCAATTGTAGGAAAGGTCAGCTAAGGGTTTATCCACACTTCTGTTTCCCCTGCTACTTCCTCTCAGGAAAACCCATGGTTTAGCACAGAATTGGAGCAAACAGCAAATTGCTGTTCGTTCTAATTTATAGATAAATAGTGGGTTTTCTGGGGGAAAGTGATGGAGCAAAGGCAAAACCACTTGGATCCATGCCTAGAAAGTTTGGGACAAGCGGAAAACTGCTCAGACCTGTGTTTTCTTGGTACAGGACAAGCACAAGTGTAGATGAACCCTAGTTCCGGCTTTGTCCCCCAACCTCCTCCCTGTTTAATTCTACATGGCAGCATGGAGACTAAGGAAGAAACTGGCAGTCAGTGGCATCCCCTGGACTGGTTGTAACTTAGGGGGTAGGCAGGCGGAGGCTGGTTGAGGGCAGACTGAGCTTGGTGGGGCACTAATAGACCAGCCTCCACTGTTAACAACTCTCAACACTTCTGCCCATTGGCCACGCTGGCTGGGGCCAATAGGTCCTGAGCCCAACAGCACCTTGAGGACATCGCATTGGCTGCTCCAGATGTAAACAATACTGAGTTAGATGGACAAATGTTTGACCTAGTTGAAGGCAGCTTCCTATGGCCAATGGTGGGTTACTCCAAGGAGTCTGCCTGCCTCCTCCCACTCAGTCACCCAACAGTTGAGGGGGAGGCAGTGGGCGGACCATTTGGGGAAGCGTGGAGCCTGCGGGTGCCCAAGCCACCGCATCACTCCCAAGAGAGACATGTGGTTCAGGCGTGCTGCAGGCCCCGTGGTGAGTGCTGCCCAGCATTTTGTCACCCCCCTCAGTAGTGACACCTGGGGCGGCCCACCCCATCACACCCCCCTTCCTCCGCCCCTGTCCACAGGCAGCATTTTGGACATCCTTACTTCTTGCAAAGCCCATGGACCTAGGGAAACATAGAAATAGACAGGTAAACATAGTGATGCAAGGCTTTGTGGGGGTCCTAATCCAGTTTAGAGATTTTACGGAATTGCGCTTCACACACCAAGCGGATGCAAACCCCCAATAGAAATCTGAATAAACCACTAACAAGTGAGAGTTATGATTCAATTAAAGCTGGGTCTCCCGTGTAAAACCTCATAGCCCACTAAGTCTTCTTGCACCCATCTCTGTCCTCGTCCTGTTGTAGAAAGTTATAACTACGGAGTGAACTGGAAGGCTTTTCAGACGGAGACACCATAGAGCTGTAAATCTCAGGAAGCCTGAGGATTCTAGAGGGAGATTCTTACAATTAAATGATTATGTTGCTCCCTTCTGTCTGGTACTGACTGGTGCTGACCTCTCATTCCACATTTCCTATCTTCCCCTCAGTCCGTGCACAGATAGGCACAACTCGACCACCACTGGTCCTCTTTGCCCTCCAACCAAGCTAGAGGCCTGCTGCCACTCAATCAGTGATGAAGTGGACTTGTGCCAAACCAACGAACTACAAGCAGCCAGAGAAACTGCATAAGCAGAGCATTTAAATCCAAAATGTTTTGGTAATCTGGTACACGGGGAGCAAATGGCTTGGCAGGCATCAAGGAAATCTTCTGGGGGTGCACTGGTGCCCACAGGCACTGCGTTGGTGACCTCCGTGATAGTGAATCATTAGCATTAACCCAGCTCATCAGCTCTCTTCCTGGAATCTCAAAGTAGCTAATAATCTCCTTTCCCTTCCTTCCCTACAACAAACACTCTATGAAGTGTGTGAGGCTGAGAGACTTCAGAGAAGTGTGACTAACCCAAAGTCACCCAGCAGCTGCATGTGGAGGAGCAGGGAAGCGAACCCGGTTCACCAGATTACGAGTCCACTGCTCTTAACCACAACAGCACACTGGCTCTCTAGAAATGCACAACAACTGATGTTTAAGCTACATCCCATTTTTTTAAATGCTTTATTGGTTTTAAAAACAAACAATACAAAACAGTCATCAAAAATGATCACAAATCAATACTTATTACAAAAAAAGATTTAAGTTCACACATAACTAATTCCAACATGACTTCCAAATCCCCCATGGTGGTTCCTAAATTACTTTTTTGACTACGCACTTACCTTTATCTCTCCCAAGTTATTCAGTTGTATTAGTTTTGTAATGTTCTCTTATTTCATGCGGAGGTCAATCCAGGCCTGCCAAAGAATTTAAGTTTTTACAATGTTCTTTTAGGTATTCTCTGTAAATGTTCCACTCTCTATTGAATATTTAGTCTGTATGGTATCGGAATCTTGCTGTCAATCTTGCTAGCTCTGCATATTCTAACATTTTGTTCTGCCAATCCAATTTAGAGGGAATAGAATTTCCTTTCCATCCCTTTGCAATTAGAATTCTTGCTGCTGCTATTGCATACATAAAAATTCTCCTTAAATTTGTTGGAATTTCGTTATTCATTATGCCCAGCAGGAAGGCTTCGGGCTTCTTAGGGAAGGAACATTTAAACATTTTTTTAAAGCTCATTATATATTGTTCCCCAAAAATCCCTTATATTTTTGCAGTTCCACCACATGTGGATCATCATGCCTTCTGCCTCCCTGCATTTCCGACAAACGCTTGACCTGCATTTATACATTTTGGCCAGTTTTACATCTGTAGAGCATTTTCATGAAATTCACTTTCAAAGCATAGCACGCAGTGAATTTCAGGTCGTCCCTCCATAACCTTTCCCATGATTCCATTTAAATAGTGTAACCAAAGTCTCTGGCCCATTGTACCATTACTGATTTTACTTCTTCCTCCTTGATCTCCCAGTCAAGGAGAAGTCTGTACATTTTAGAGAGCGGGGTGTGTGTGTGTTTTTTTTGGGGGGGGGTTAGGTCTTTCTCGAGTCTTGAAAGTTCTGTGGAAAAAGTTTCTGTTTGTCCTTTGGAAATGTTTTGTTTAGTTGGAAATATTGCAACCAATCAGTCAAATGGCTCCAAATTTCTTCAATTTCTAATTTTTTTTTTTAGCCTATTTTCTTTTTCTTCCAATAGATCTTTGTAAGTTGCCCAACTACTTCTCATTTTTTTAACCAAGAATGCTTCTGTCAGGGATAGCCACCATGGCGTTTTTGGCTCTAATAAGTCCTTATACTTAGCCCACACCATATATAACGATTTCCTAACCACGTGGTTCAAGAAGCCTTTGTGGACTTTGACCTTTTCATATCTTAAATAGGCGTGCCAACCATATCTATTATCGAATCCTTCTAGTCAGTATTTTGTAGTGTCAACCATTCCTGGACCCAGGAGAGACAAGTCATCTCATGATACAGTTTCAGATCTGGCAGTGGAAAAAAACCCCTCTCTTTAACATCAGTTAATAGTTTGTGCTTAATCCTGGGTTTTTTTACCCTGCCAGATAAATCTTGATATGTGTCTCTGTCAATCTTTGAAACAGATTGCTCCCCTGATCACTGGAATTGATTGGAATAGAAAGATCATTTTTGGGAGCACGTTTATTTTTATTGTAGAGATTCTTCCCCTAAAGCAGATGTTTAGCCTGCTCCAGATCTCCAAATTCTTTTTATATCTCCTTCCAGGTCTTGACGTAATTGTCCTGGAATAGATTAATATTCTTTGTCGTGAGTCAAATACCCAGATAATTTACCTTTTTTTGCTAATTTCCAAACCACTAATTTCTTGTAGTTCACTTTTTTCCTGGATCCTCATATTTTTTTACCAGTAATTTCATGTGTGTTTTTGCTATTGAGTTTGAGTATTCCCCAATTTTAAGCAGATTTTAGTTTCAGCTAATTAATCATCAGCTGAAACCATCAGCGGTACAGGAGGCGGTCCTAAGAATCCACTGGGACTTAAAGCTGAGCAAATGTGCATAGGACCGAGACCTGTGTCATTCCAGAAGGAGATGGCGCTTCCTTCTTTGCTTTCTGTGCATGAACCCTTTTCTAAGTTTTCAGCATTTTTGTTATAATTTGAAAATCAAGCAAGGCTGTTTAATGAGATGCTTTGGAGAGGTGGGAGTCAATTCTTAAGCCGAAATATTAAAGCTACAATTGCTTCCTGATTATGTTGATTGCAGCAATGCAGCTGACAGGCCCAGGCTAGGACTCGAGGACAGAGTATCTGCACATGATGCAATAAGATAGATCTGGAGAATGTGTATATCACTTTCCAAACACTGGAGAAGTGCCCTTTTGTAAGTAGCAAGATCCCCCTCTGCCAGCAGCCCTGTTCTGCATTATCTGAGAGACAAGAAGCTTGGCTGCTATGCCAGAGCCAGAGCTGTTCCTACAACTACGCAATTGCCCTGAGAAATGCACTCCTCCCTCCCAGGTTCTAAGGGAGTAATTACAGGGCAGGTGACAGGGTGCTTGTGCTCTTCACAGATACGCTGCAGGGGATGGAAAGTGGGGGAAGCAGTCCTTGTCTACCAAAAAGGCCTTAATCCACTGGGCCTCAAGAGGACAACTGGCTGAGGGGTGAAGAAAACAAAGGAGCACACTCAGCTTTCTAAAAACTGCATCCTATCTTTTTCTTGTTTCAAGTGTTCTTCAGCAAGGGTGTTAAAGTGAGCTTGGTAGAGCTTTCCTCAGCCTGGTGTCTGGTGAGAGTTGTAGTCCAAAATATCTGGAGAGCCCTAGCTGGGGAAGATTACTCTGATTAGCAATATTTTCACAATCGGCTTGCTGCACAGAGGACGTGTTGCTGCAGAATGAAAAGAGCCCATTTTCACAGGGTTGTGATCAAGTCCCCAGTGGTCTTCCACTATATAATTCAGGCAAGTAGCTGCATTCATCCAGGCTCAGAAAACCAAAATAATTTGCCCTCTCGAAATGTTTTAGCACCCAGAGTTACCATTTAACACTGGAAGATCCCTGGGATGGCTCAACTGGTAGAGCATGAGACTCTTAATCTCAGGGTTGTGGGTTCAAGCCCCATATTGAGCAAAATATTGCAGGGGTTGGACTAGATGACCCTGACAGGGTCCTCGAGTCCCCACGGCTCCTTCCCAAAGCCTATTTAGTGCTTTCCCAGCTTGGGAGTGGATGTGGGAGGGCTCTAGGACCTTGCCAGAGCTTCATGCTTCCTTTGCTTTTGGCCTTACTCCCCCACCACCCGCCCCTCACGACAAGGCAGTTGATGACCCGCAGGTTCCATGTCCTCTTGCAGCCCACTTAGTATGAGAAGCTGAACTGCCTAGCTTAATAAGAACATAAGAGCCTGCTGGGTCAGGCCAGTGGCCTATCTAGTCAAGCATCCTGTTCTTACAGATGCCTGTGGCAAGGACTGGTTCATACTGGAATGACAGGGGTTTATTTGTTTATTATTTAAATGTATGCCCTGCCTTTAGGCACCCAGAGACACACACCTTTCCCCCATGGCTAGATCCCATGCCATCCAGGCAACATTTAATAGTGAAATCACATAAGATCATGTGGGAACTTCTAATTATTATTGGCAAGGGTACAGAACTGGGATCCAGGAATACTCTGGTAATGTTCCGGTAATGTATACAATTGCCCTCAGATTTTCTTCTTGCATAACACTCAAAGCACTGCAGCACCCATGGAAAGCTTCTCGTCCATATGCCCTCCTAGAGAATTGTCATGTTAAACTAGTGGGGTCAGTAAAAATCATAGCTTTTTAAAAATAATAATCACACATTGACCAGCAGTCAAGGAAAGTGTAAAGACTGTGCTTGATAGCTGTGTACAGATGGTTCCTGTGAACATATCTGCCTGAAGATGGAACCATTTGCTGGTTGCTAAAATGGTTCCTCTCACACATCTCAGCAGGAAAAGCAAATCTTCTATAGGGGGAAGCTGATTAGGTTAACTAAGATATGGCTCTGCTAATCACGCTCTGTACACTGTCATTGGTGTCAGCCTCGTTCCTCCTGTTTGGTATCTAATCCCATCATGGGACAAGGTGGATGGAGCTTTGCCACACATTTCCTGGCTTGAAGTCATGGGCAAAAGCCAAACAGTAATTTGAAAACCAAGAGTCTGCTCACAGGATCAGTCAGAGGAGCAAACATAAAGACATGGCAAGAGAAGCAGAGTGGACAGGAACAAATCCAGTCAATTAAGGGTTCAGGGAGTCATCTAACTGAATGTATCGTTACCATTCAGGAGCATTCAGTACAGGACTAGGATGCTAAATTGCTATGGCCAGGCTTGCAATGAATTAATGCATTGACTAATTAGATATGCAGCACTGTGGCATTACCCTCAGTAGTACCAGGATGAGACCTGTGCAGAACAGAGCCTTTCTTGAGACGATGGTTTTTTTTCTTTTTAAAAAAGTACGGTATATTGGAAGAAACCCTTAAGAAAGCAGATGATTTTCAATTATCCATCACTCCTGCAAGAGAGGCTGTGAGGGCTGATTATTTCAAATCCTTTGTGCAAATAAATATACCTGTAGACATGATCCACCAAGCTGAATAAGTGCTTCAGCCATCGATTACAGCCTGCCCAGTGCTCAACACATACCCACTGACCAGTTTTAGAAGTCCCAGATTGGTGACAAAAGCAGACGATTTATCAAATCCCTGGCGGATTGTCAGGCAGCATTTGGCTTGCTGGGTCACAAATGAACAGGCCTGATAACAAATGTAGGGTAGCAATTAGACCTTGAGAATCTGAAAGCCACAAAAATCCCAACTGATGCTGTTTTTGTAAAAAATAAAAATAAAACCAATAAAAGTGGGAACAGTCATGGCATAGACATTCTCACTACCAACCCACTTTCTGTAAGGTGAAAATGAATTTGCAAAGTCTCCTGGACAGCCCAGGGAAAAATTCTAAAGAAAAAGGTAGATGTGTGACTCATGGGCGTAGCTGGGGGGGCAGGGAGGGGCAGCTGCCCCCCAATCAATTAAAATAAATAAAACTACATAGCTAACTGTGGTTCTGCCCCCCCAAAAGGCCTGCCCCCCACAACAGAAATCCTGGCTACACCCATGGTGTGACTACACAGAATGCTTTGCACTGCTAATGTAGCTACAGCCTCACTTTTCAAGAAACAACTTTCTTTACCACGTCTGTCTGTTGCAATCAAATTGACACAGATAAATGTGAAGTATTAATGTATTGGGGGTACAGAAGCAGTTGGCTGCATGGTAGTGAAAATCCCTTTGGGGTGAGATGTAAAAGAATCACGATCTCCAGCTGCGATCCAGCGGTGCCCCTTCTCCACAAACATCTGGAGGGAAGAAGTGCTTTGCACTGCACTGACAGGCAACATCCAGCTGCTTTTCCTGCTGTAGCTCTGAATCAGGCACCTGCAGCCAAGCAGCTTCCTCGGGGGGCTTGGGAAGGGGGTGCACCATCATCCGACAGCGTTGCGACATGGTTGCCAAACAACCAACATTGCTCTTCAGCCCTAAACACCTATTTGCCAACACACAACATATGGTATTTTATTCACATACTTGTGATTATATCTCAAAATGACAAATTGCTTTAGCTGATATAGAGAACAGCTAGAGAAAAAAGTATGAACCTATTCGGGGCATTTCCTTACTTCTAAATGCCTGCAGCATGAGTTTTGCACATAAACATTCCTTTTTCATACTGCTCAATGGGACACACTGTTGGGTTGCTATTTGCCGGATTTTGGCAGTCTTCAAAGTCATTAAGCAGGTGTGCGAATACCAGATCTCATCCCTGCCACCAATTTGGGTTCCCTGGTTGTGTCTCAGCCAATATTGTCTTGATCAATTTAGGGCAATTACATACAGACTTCCATATGTATACATACCTTGGGCCCTAGATAACTCCCTCCCCAAAGAGGCATGTCTGGCATGTTCATTATATCCTGACTTTTGACACTCGGGTAATTGTTTTAAGGACACATCTTTGCTTTCAGGATTGCATGTTGTTTTGAGTTGTTATTGATATTGTGCTTTAAGGCTGTAAGCCACCCTGGGGCATTAGGGTGAAATCTGGACAATATATTAACAACAACTGCCTTAGACAGTAATATTAGGCAAGTAAGACATTTCTCATAAATACTAAGGTTCTGAATCAGCTAGCAAGTCCCACTGGTGGAAGCCCACACAAAAACCTTCACCACACAAGGCGACCTTTGCTCACCTCTTCCCTCTGTGCACCCCTGCCATTGGCTGCCCCCAGAGCAGCACAAAGGTGAAAAGTGGATGGAATTGTTTCATCTGGCAGAATTATTGCCACTGTGCTATGTGGAATCCCTCTCTAAGTGTTTCCCATGTCCAGTAAGCTTTAATAGCTAGGCCAGGATTTTGGAAACATGGGTCTCCAGCCGTTTTGGGACTACAAATCCCATCATCCCTAGCTAGCAGGACAAGTGGGCAGTGGGAAGCCATGGAGAAGGGACAGTACTAAGGCAAAGGAAATGACCTTGCTGAAGTGTGTTTGTGGCTGAACGGAGCCTCAGAACAATGGACTTTCTAGTTTGTATTGAAAGTTCCAAAGTTGCTTATGGACAACAAGCTAGGAAAGCTCAATCTGCTGCTGAGACACACAGCAATCCTAGGCAGCCAAAAGCCCACCAACAAGGCCCCAGTTAGTTATCCATAACAGCACTGCTTTTGTAAAAAAATAAAATTCATGAAAGAGGGTGCAGAAGTTTTCACCACCAACCTGCTTTCTTTAGGCTGAAATTGAACGGAATACTTTTTTTCAGTAACACATGAAAACCCTCCCCTGTTCTTACATGCAGAAGCGGCTTGATCCATAAACTGTCATTTGTGTGAACAGCTTCTATGCCTTATTCCTCCCCTCCACACGCACACTCTGCAGATAATTCAAATGCCTTATATTAATGATGTGTTGCTTTTGACCCTGCATTGCAAGGGAACAAACTGCAAGCAAGAACTAGCCCATCCCATTCCTGTCAATTAAATTGGAAGTCTCAAGACCCTCAGATAACTTAATTGAACAGATTAATAGACTGCAGCAGGTGGCATGTTTTAGCATGAAAACATTGCCCTTTTCTACTGAACCACGCCAACGATACGTCATTTCTAAATTTAGATTAAAAAGGAATTGTAGTTAAAGGAAACCACGGTCGCCCATTGAGGTCAGTATACATCTAAACCAAGGAAACCTATTAAGTGTATTGCATTAGCCCTCGTTTTCACAGAGCCAGCCTCTACGGCACCCATGCATCAAACCCCTTAAATGTTATATTCTCTCAAGATCATATTGTGACTGTCTGGATCTTCTGTCAGTTTGTATAGACTTTGCGAACTGTAAGTCAGACAAAGAAAGCCAATGCCAGGAGCACTTTTCATGGCAATATTAACTCCTCCACGTGACATATGTTTCTGTTCAAGAGCCGTGCTTCTAAATGCACCAAAATCTTACAGCAGGGCATTCCGAGGCTGTGCCTTTCTGGCTTGATCCATGTATTAGAAGGCATATGCTTAACTTCAAGAGTGTCCGTCCTCCCATCCTTACCTGCACGTAGCCACCCTTTTCCACTGCTGGCATGAGTTTTATGCCCTACTGACTTCCACACTAATTACCTAACTAACTACCTTATAAGAAGCTACCAATTAGACAGCATATTTGGAGCCTCTTACGGAAACAGACATGACATTCCCAGAATGGGACTGGCATCCCTTTCTTTGTCAATAGGTCTTCCTTTGACAATGGGTGCGTTTCAATAAGCTGGAGGACGAATTCCCCACCTGCCCCGAGAGGGACCATCCCTACTCCTGCAAAGCTAGAACTCCTAGTGGCCATTTTCCCTGACATAGGAGCCTCCTCTTTGTTCTCGCAATCAGCATGAGCTGTGTAAACGTTGTAAGTTACAGGCACACACGCCAGGTTTTTCTTGGCTTAGCAGTGTTTTCCCCAAAGAACTTTGGGATCCGCCTTTCTGTGCAGGGGGCTAGATATAGGTAATGGAAACTTCTCCACAACTTCTCCTAATCACACTTCCCAGGATTGTTTATGAGAAGCCACAACAGTATAAAACCAAAATAAGTATCTGGTGCAGATAAACAGCTTTGAGTATTTTTCTTGCAATCAAGCAGTATATGCATGTATGAAAGCAATATGCTCTGTATGAACTGTGACTGGTCAGGAGGCTGCAAATCAGGGGCAGGGAACCTATTGCTTTCCAGGTGTTGTTGGACTCCAACTCCCATTGGCCAGCATGGGATGATATGAGTTGCAGTCCAACAACATCTGGAAAGCAATAGGTTCCTCATCCCTGCTGCCTTTCCAGCATTTGAAGGGCAGGCCGTCATTTGGCTGTAGCACTTGTAACATGCTGGAGTTGACTTTTTCATCAGATTTGCAATGGTTAAACCAAGCTTCAGAATGGTCCAGTACATTAAAGTTGCCTCTCCAACCCCCAACCCCCACATTCTGGTTCAATGTATATTTTCAGATGCCTTGAACCATATGCAAATCCAGAGTTCAGGAAATACCAGTTCAGCACATGCACTGAAAAAGTTGAACCAGCTTGACTTCAACATGTAACAACCATTGTTTTTTTTCCCTATTTAAAAAAACACACCATGCTATTTGAAACATCATCAAATCTGGGTTATTTCTGGTAAGTCAAGGTTCCATTTATCTTTAATTAGCCCAACCGTACATAAATATCTTCTAGATGAGCATCACACGGACACTTATTTTTGCATGCATATGGCATTTCGTTAATAAGAAAAATGTGTTTTCAATTTTCCCCAGCGCAAATAGGAGAGGGAGACGCCAGGTGTTTTTGTATTATTTTATCTGAATAGTTGTGACTTATCTAACTCAATCAGATTGCAACATGGGACCTGATTCACTTTCACCAACCCGTTCACTTTGTACATCATGACCCACATCATTTACTTACAGACTTTCGGAGGCAGGTATTCATTTGGAAATTAACCACTGAGATGCAGGCAGTTTGCTGCTGGGAAAAGACCTCTCTTTGGCAAAGAGGACAGAAAGGCAGGTGCCTGCTTTGATGCCCGGATACCAAGAGGTGCTTGCTCTCATGTCACTAAATTCAACCTTTGCATAATGGGTCTGCCCTCGAAATGAACAATGTAAGCATTACACCAAATTAAGCCGCTGTTTAAACAGGAGCGCAGCAATGAGAGCACAGTGATAGCTAGAACATCATGTTATACTTCTGTCTTGTTTGTTTATCCAGCACTGCTCTGAGTCATTTTATACCCTGCAATGTATAGAGCAAAACGAAAAGAAAGGGCTTCTGGGCAATGCCACATGGATGGGTGGGATCAAAAGCTACATTAAAATAAATGGATGCAGTTCAAAGAAGGGGAATTACTGCTGGGATTGATGAAATTCTTGAAAAGAAGCATGCCTCCAAGTCATTTGGGAGCAAAGGCAAGAGGAAGTAGTCCATATTGCATGTCTTTCAGGCTACAGCAACTTGCATTGAACTTTACTAAGTAAAGAATAGATGTATAGAATTGTGCTGTAAATTTCACAATTTATGAGTCAATCTGTTGAGTTCCAGAGGTCAACTTTTGTTTGTTTTTGAAATGCAGGGTGCTAGCAAAGCTGTCCTGTTGGTATCCTATTAGTGGGGATTCATTTCCACCCCTAAACCCCCCCCCATCACTCTTGTAATTTCATCCAGAGATCCTAGCAATCACTCTGCCTAACCTGGACTCAGAGTTTATCCTGATTCCACCCTGCAGTTACTGTCCTATCAAAATGTATCATTCACAGGCACATATATTGACATTCTCGCACACTTGTCACCAGAACAGTGGTCACTCCCAACAGGACAGAGTATGCCACATCACATCCTTGTATGCGTCCTTCGTCTAAAACAACTTTGCTAACATTCACCCTTTACCAACCCTTCCCCTACCATGCCTCGCCTCTCACCATGAACCTTATTTCTCCCTCTCTCCCTTATGTTGCCCCTGTACTGTTGAAAGTTTGAGTACAGAACTGTAGAGTTGGAAGAAACCCCCTGCAATGCAGGAATCTTTAGCCCAATGCAGGGCTCAAACCCACGACCCTGAGATTAAGAGGCTCATGCTATACCATGGGGCAGGGTCCTAGTTTGCTTCTGCTCATGGATAAAGTGCCGAGTAAACGGATGGCAAATTTGCAAGCAATAATCAAGTCACAGTCACCGTTGGTAACATGGGACAGAACCTACACTTCGCCACCATCTAGCCTTGGTTACAGAGCAACTGGAGCGCCTGCATTAAGTGAGCTACAACCAAGTTCACCATGGTCATATCTCACCCACAGCCGTCCCTCTTATCAGTTCCATTTTTATTGGTGCGTGGGGCAGGGACCAAAGGCCCCCCACCCCCGCATCCCCACAGTTCCAGCCCACTGAAGGACCAAGGAGAAAGGGACAAAGCCCTGCAACTCTTCACCCCCTAATTAGCACGCGTTTAGCCAAGAGGGACGATCCACATTTACATAATTCTGAATCCTGCTCCTGGAATGCTGCAGCCAGCAGAATCAAAGGAGCTGGATCTGAAGTCAGGTTAATCCTCCCGCAACTTCCATAGCCAGGTAGCTTTGCCACAAGGGCAATTCGATGCCACAACTCCCCGAACGTGGGGCTCTGCCTCAGAGCTTTTTCTCTCTCGGTTCAGATTGGGAGAACGCAGGACTGTGAAGGCAGGAGGGCAGTGGGTGGAACAAGGGCAGTGTAACTGCCCCTCATCCCCGTTGGGGAAAGGACTGTTCTTTATCATTCATATTTATCAGCTGGTTCAAGCCAGCGGAGCGGCTCAGACCTCTCACCTTGAACCTGCACCCCATCGCTCCAGATATTTGGGGTGGGGAAGGAGGTGTCTTTCTAGCAGTGAACTAAATGAACTCTGCATTCGCACAGAAACTCTCGCCCGCTCACTCATTGCTTGAAAACATGTGGTAGGTCCTGGTTCGAACTCAGCCCTTGGTGTCCATCCCTCCATCCTACTGCCTTACATTCACTGCTGTGAGTGAACCCCACTGTCAGACGTATCACGGTGCTACGGGACGTTTGGTCCAGAGCAAAGGCAAGAGTTGGGGGCAGCTGGTAGGAATCCCAGATACTCTTTCTACAATTCCCAATTTGAGAGGGGTAAATCCATCCAACCTGCACCAGGTTTTCTCGTGGGTGTTATTACAATCACCACGATCAAAACAAAACAAATTCCTTCCAGTAGCACCTTAAAGACCAACTAAGTCAGTTCTTGGTATGAGCTTTCGTGTGCATGCACACTTCTTCAGTGTACAATCACCACGCTTAGAGAAATAATGAAGCAGAAGAAGCCGCGCAATAGACGTTGCAGACAAATGGACCTCGGGAAAGTTTGTGGGGGAGCAATGAAGAAAGATGATTCCATTTGCTCCAGATCGTCCCTCAACGCAAAGTTTGAGGGAACACAACCGCGTGCTCCCCCTCCCCACAGATGTTCGTCTCCTTGATGTCACCCCCCCTTCCCAGAGGCTGGGGGGTGGGTTGTGTTTTTTTGGTTTTTGCTTCTCCTTAGATCCCACGTGCCAACCTTGCCCCTTCTCAGTGTGCCTTAAGTAGTACCCGGAGTGTCCTTGCTCCGGAGCAGAGGTCGCTGGAGGACCCCGTGGCGCCCCAGTGGTTCCTACCGGACAGAGAAGACAGCAGGGAAACGGATGCTCGACCCAAACGGATGCCCGTCTCTCAATCCGGTTAACTCGTTTGCTCCCCCGGGTTTGGGTGCGGGGATCGAGATCACACAAAAGCCAGCTCGGAGGGTGACCTACTGGAGCCCTTTCGCACGCTAAAGGGGTAAAGGCATTCCCAGCGGCCCCGATCCCAAGGCAAGAGCCCGTCTCCGCGAGTGAAACTTACCAGCCATGCCCCACCGCTTGTCCGTGGCGTTCTCAAAGCCCATTTCCCCGCACTTGGGCGGCAGGCGCGGATCAGAGGAGACGGAGGAGCCCTCGCCCTCCAGGATCCGCTTCATGGGACGTTCTCCGGAGCATCTCCCCGCTCTCCAAACTCCTCTCTGACCACCTGGGGCTGGGAAGGAGTTCGGGCAAGCCGCTGGCCACCGCTCTCGGGGAGGGCGTGTGTGTGTGTGTGTGTGTGTGTGTGTGTGTGTGTGGTGCGGGCACACAGTCCTCCCTCTTCCCCAGATGTGCTTCCCGCTCCTACTAACTAGCGCGCGCGCGCTTTTCTCCCCAATGCAAGAAAATCAGCGAGGCAGCCCAGGAAAGGGGGGAAAATGATGTAATGGCGCCTCATCCAATCATTAGGGCGCTGCGAGCGCTACTTTTCCTCCTCTTTATTGTTCCCCTTCAGCCTGGGAACTGGGGCCGCCGCTGGAAAACAGGGGCGGGGAGTGGAGAGACCAGGGGAGACACCCACGAGGTCATCCGTCTCACCACTCACTCGGCACGCTATCTCCACTATCTCCTCGGGTCAGAGGGGTCTCCCCAGCCAGCCACCGGAGCGAGGCGACCTGGAGAAGCCTCCCCGCGCTCCGCCCTGGCAGTAGGGAAAGCTTGAATGAGCGCGACCTGGAAAGGACGCTGGTTCACGTCTGTTTAAACGGAGATGGGTGGCTCTGCTTGGGGACAAAGGCGTGCTCTAAGGCTGTTGGGAGGAAAGCTTTCACGTCCGTGAGCTGGAGAGGAAATTGAGAAAGCCGGTTAAGCCCTGATTAAACAGAGGGCCGGGGTGGCTCCGTCGGCTCCCTGAGCTCAGAGCAATTTGCCAACTCCGGTGGAGCGAAGCGTGTCTGTTCTGGAAGCCTTAGGGAGGCTGGTTGTTATTTTGGAAGAAAGCGCCCTGCCAGCTCCACGCCCGGGTGCTTTCAGGACCAGAAAGGCTAAAGCGCCCGACAGGCGATTCAGCACTGGACAGCTCCTCGCGGAGCGGGTCGCGCAAACGAGCCCAACCACGCAGCTGAGCAGCGAGGAGAGGTTTGCTAACGTCGCTCTCAAGGTTTCCTCATCTCCCCTTGGCTGGGTTTTGAGGCTGTTGGCGTCAAGAGAGCCCTCACTGTAGGACTTGGGGGCAGAAGTTCAAGGTCCCATTCTGCAGAAAAAGGCCCCAGACGCAGCAAGGTTCGTTTATTGCATTTTTAAGGAAGTGAAGTAATACACGGTGCCATCTATAAAACAAAGGGATCCATTAGCCTGGCGTCTAATACTACTACTAGGCAGGCATCTAATATGACCCAACTGACTCTGTGGACCCACTCTTAGCAAGAGGCCTTCGTAGGGTAGACTGGGAGTTCCTCTGTCATAGCGTACATGGCGAGTGAGGGATACTGCTGTGTATTAGCCTCAGGCCTTTATGCAACCTATAATATGGAGATAATGCGGACCTGTCTCAGGTGCAGAGGTACTGAGATAAGAGATGGCCTCTGAAGTGCTACATATAACAGTAGCCAGCTCTGTCCAAGGAAGACCACTGTTGGTGTGGAAAGCTTGCCATCGAAACAGTCAATCCAGTAAAACATGGGCTGCGGATCTCAGGGACCAAGTGTAACCCTTCATATGCACACACACAAAAACACATTTCATTTCTGGACCACTTTATGTTTTTAAGAAAAAAAACCTCAAAGCGGTTTGCAACACATTAAAGCATCAAATAAAACAACCCAGAAGAAAACATTACTGGAGAAAGTCAAATATAAAGTATAAACACATGCACATGCACACACAAAAATTAAAATAAAATTACAAGTTTGGGTAGACCTACCTAAATAAAGAAGTTTTTGGCAACTGCCGAAAACAATGCAGTGAAGGCACCTGCTTAATATCAATGGATAGGGAGTACCAGTGTAGGTGAATGAACTGGCTTCACTGCCCCCCCTGCCCACAACAGTCCGGAAAGGCTTTTCTAATGGTGCCAACCAAGACCTCTATGGTTCACTATTAGAACTATTTAGGGAAGGCTGGGTAATGAGTAAAGACTCAGAGCCAATTCTAGCACAGCACAGTTGTGTTGAAGATGAAAAATACTGGGAATATGAACCAGCATAGAAACTGTACAGTGTTTAGCAATTTATCATTGTACAAGCCCTAGACCACCTACAATTTTTTTTGGGGGGGGGGCTTGTATGTTCAGGTTATCTCAGCCCCCTTCCCTGAATATTCAGGTTTTGTTCTTAGAAGAAGTAACCCCTTAGCCTTTGTACTTAATGAGATATATGATACATACCTCCTGAATGAAAGCAATGTGATTGACAAGCACTTTGAATATATGTTTGAATTTTTGTATGTTTTGTTTTGTTTACATTTGCTCATGACAAGAGAGTCTCAAAAACAACTTATGACACAAATGTAAAAAAAAGACAGCAAACTAAAACTGCCCCTCCCCATAAACAGCATAAGCCTGATCACCAATAGGTTAACCAAGTAGAAAAAGAAAAAGAAAGCAAAAAATATTGATAATCAAATGCCAGGAAGAAGAGGAAAGTCTCTGCTTGGCACTGAAAATATGTTAATATAGGAGCCAGGCAGATCTCATCTGGGAGAGTATTCCACAAGTGAGGAGCCATCACTGTAAAGGCTCTCCAAGCTTCTGCCAAAGGGAATGCCTCTGGTGATGAGCTCAGGGCCCAAATAAGCACAAATGTAGTCAGTAAGTTAAAGGCAAGATCTAGCCATAAAGAGGCACATTTATGTCCACTTATTGTGAAAGATATTTTTGTGATTAACTATGGGAGGAATGTGGTCTAAACCACTTTAAATCTACCCAGCTATTTGTAGTAAGAAGTTTGCTGTTGCATATGGGCCGATGAGCACTTACTGTTCCCAAACCTAACCCTGCAGGAAGCCATCTAAATTAGACTTTAATTTGATTCTGACCTGTTTTTAGGAGGTAATTTAATTATTGTTTGATTTTATCCAATGTTTTATATTTGATGTTAGCCACCCTGAGCCTAACTTTGGCCAGGCAGGGCGGAATATAAATTAAAGTTTTGTTGTTGTTGTTGTTGTTGTTGTTGTTGTTGTTGTTGTTGTTGTTGTTGTTGTTATTAATATTATTATTATTATTGAGTTACAATGGCCTTCCTCCATAAAGCTCCCCTCTATAGGTCTGAACCCTGCCCTGCATTGCTGGAATGGAAAACTTGCAATGCATGCAATCCTATTAAGTAAGGACACTTTCGTTCATTCCCCTGAGATGCAATAGGATCTACCTTAAATCCCTCAGTTATAAGAGAATCTCTTCTAAGGAGCCACTTGGTAAGAACAGCAGGACTCCATCACTGCAGCAGAACCTGCTATAAATCCCCCAGCTCTGGGGATAAAATTTCACTCCAGAGGCAGAGCATCAAGTTGTTTTTATCACTTCTTTCTCTGTCTCTCATTCAGCTTTCCTACTCGGATTCCTCAAATACTCCTGTCAGCACAACAGATCAGGCAGACGAGAGATCAGTGATGCTATAATAAAAAAACAGGGAAATACATCCACAAAGGCAGCAGCTGTTCACATTTCAGCAGATGACACATTGATCTGAAACCCTGCAATTTCACCTGACATTCATTTTAAATATTGATGGGGAAATTTTTTTCCTCTCTCTCTCTCTCTCTCTCTCTCTCTCTCTCTCTCTCTCTCTCTTTTTCTCAATGCACCTTTCTCCCCCTCTCCCCACCTCAAATGTCATTGTAGGTTAATGCACACACAAAAGTATTATTAACTCAAACTGTTTAGTGGTCATCTTAAACAGAACACTTGTGGATAGGCATCACTGGGGAAATCTGACTCTGGAATTCAGTATGCTGCATATCTCTCCATAGAACCGCCACTCACAATTCAGCACCATGGACAGAGGGTCCACACCTACACAACAGAGAAACTTGTAATGTGGGGAGCTGAAAGAGACATTGCTTTGATTCATTGCTTGGTTTATAATAAAAGCACCCCTTGAAGTGTGAATGAAGTGGAAGCATATACATTACTCAGCTCTTGAAGAGGAGTCTTCTGAGATGTACACCAGATGTACCTCAAATAAAACAGAAGAATAACCTATATTAAGTTAAATAAATGATCTCCCTGCCATTTCAGACCTAGCAACCTGCTCGTCCAATTTGTAGGGCAACCACAATAAGAGTTATAGGTACCAGTTCATCTTATCCAATATAGTCCATTGAACCATAAGACTCTGAAGGGGCATTGCCTTTCCAGATCCCTCACAGGAGGAAGATCAATGGTCTCTTTTCGCTCCACCAGGTCTAGCTAATTTGATTTGGGAGTCAAGTGTCTGGAAGCCAGATTAATACTCCTCATCCAAACTGGGCTGGTTACTTTCCCTCTCTCTTGTGGAACCCAGTCTCTCTATCACCATAAAACTAGCGAAGTTGAAATTGCATTGTGAGTGGAATGAATAAGAATCATGGACAATTCTCAGCAGACTTTCGCAGGGAACAGGCTATCCATTTTAAAAAAAAAAAAAGACTTCTGTATTTTTCACATGGAATGAAGTTTTATATGACAAAGTCCACTTTTCCAGAAATGAGTTGCCACACCTCAACAGCTTCTTTGCTCCCTTTATGTCAATTCCTCACTTGCATGTGGTGGTTTGTTAGTGAAATAAAAGGAATGACAAAATTCAGTTCCCTTCCTGACATATTTTATAGGCATTCCCAGTGGAGCCAGTTCCAAGACAATTTGGTGCCTGTGGCAGAAAATCCAAATGGTACCCTCTCTCCTACTAATTAGTAGGAAACATTACTCTACCAAGATGTTCTGCTGCACAAAGTTTATTGAAAGGAAAAGAAAGTGCATTGTCTGTTTGTAACTCCAGCTCTTTGCAATGAGGTCTGTGCAGGAGAACTTCCTGGTTGATTATTTCTTCCTGAGATCTATTGAACTCTCTGCTTCTCACTCTACTGCCCTTAATGACACCCAAGACAAGTCACCTGAGGCTGCTGCCTCATCTTGCCTCATTACAGGACTCCCAAGCAGACAGCAGGACTCCCACGCAAGTCTGTGCCCCAGAACCTCTCCTTTGAGAAATGGAGCAGATTTTGTGGAACCCCTTGTTAAGAGACTGTCATTATTTCAAGAACCCAGAATCTAAAGGGACATCAGCTAAGGGGAGGGGGGGGAGGCTGAGCTTGCTGTCTCAGCTGTGCCCTTGCTTGGAGTTTCCTGCCCTGAGAGACGAAGACATTTCTGAGTCACAGCAAAGATAATAACATATTGTAATAGAGGCCATTTTCACTCCTGTCACTTTGTCAGCGTTAGACACTTCAGATGCATCATTCAGTCTCTGGGAAAGGTCAGGCACAGAAACTGCTTGCCGCAGCTCCTATTGTGCTACTCTCCACTTACCTGGGACAAATCCATCTTCCCTGGACACTGGAGGCAAGGCACAGAAATGCTTGTTGTTCTCCTCACCACAGGCAAGTTCCCTACATTGTCCAGCAAGCCTCTAGGAAGAGGTGGGGAAGCTCTTCTGCAAAAGAGAGTGAGAGACAAGACTGGCGTAAACCAGGGGCCTAATCTGATGAAAAACAATAGCAACTGCATTTGTCGTTCCTGTGTCAAAAGAGCATTGTAGGTCATCTTTACACTGAAAATGAGGCAGGGGTGAGGGGAGCTAACCTCCTCTTCCCTCCCCATGCTCCATAGTCCAGGCACTCTTCTCATAGTGTGGCTCTGATATCAGCTAATTTGGGAGTGAAGTGTATGAAGTGCAAGGAGGTAAGCAGGGCTAGCAATAAGGTTGAGCTATAGGCATCTGCCAGAAGTGAGCCTGGGGCTGGGAACTGGGACTTGAGCTAGGGTCAAGGGTTGCACAGAACCATGTTGGAGCAAAAGGAGCCTGCCTTTCAGATAAGGTCCCAGCCCAGAAAAGAGGCTCTTTTTAACAGCTCTTCCTGTCTGGGAAGCTGGGGTGTAACAGCACCCAGCTTGGGTGGGCCATTCTACAACCTGAGAATAGTCAGGAAGATACTCTGAACAGCAGTTCTGATCATCTCATCCAGGGGTCAGCAGACATTTTCAACAGGGAGCCGGTCCACTGTCCCTAAGTCCAGGGGGCCGGACTATATTTTGGGGAGGGAAATGAATGAATTCCTATGCCCCACAAATACCCCAGAGATGCATTTTAAATAAAAGGACACATTCTACTCATGTGAAAATATGCTGATTCCCAGATCATCCGCGGGCCGGATTTAGAAGGCGATTGGGCTGGATCCAGCCCCCGGGCCTTAGTTTGCCTACCCATGATCTCATCCTCCATAAATCTGTCTCTCAAAAGGCTATTAGTCATGATGGCCACACCCTGTCTTTAGGATCAGGGGCAGTATGCCTCTGAATACTAGTTGCTGAGGAACACGAAGAAGAGAGGGCTATTGGGGTCTGTGCCCTGCTTATGTGGTTTCCCGTAGGCACCTGGTTGGTCAGTGTGCAGGAACAGAATATTGGACTAGATGGGTCTTTGGTCAGATCTACCAGAACTCTTCTGGGCTCACCATGACAGTCACATGCAAAGCTAACAGCTTCTGGTTCCAGCCCTGATAGCTTCCTAGAAGGAAGGCTTGGCTTAGCTCACCTCCCCTTCCTGCCCCTTTTGATGTCAAAATCAGACACAAACAACATATCCATAACCCACACTTGTGTGACACGTGGAACATCAAAAATGGCTTTCCCTGCTGCATCTAGTTTCTTCAGCCTCCAATTCCATCTCCAGTTCCTTGAATCCAAAAAACTCTGGAGATGTACACCAGTGCAAATCTAGTCGATTTATCTGCTGGGATGAATGAGCGGTGCAGGCACTCGTGTGCTTACCCAGAATGTTATATTTCACAAGCCTGCCAAAAAAAGAAGACCAGGCCATGCTGAGTCATATTGCTAGGCTGTTTCTCAGCGCTGCTTATATTGGTGAGTCATCTGGGGTTAAAAACCTTTGGGAAGAAAAGAACCATAGCAGGAAACACTGCGTTCCTGCTGAGGAGGGACCCTTCATCTGTGTTCAAGTACACTTCAAATGCTGGACTAGCATTGCCAGCTGCAATCCCACAGTTCACTCCTCTGTTGTTCACATGCCACAGTTCTCACATCCTTCTTTCCATCCATCCTGGACACTGGGAAGCCATCTCATTTTACACCAAGTGATTAAAAAAAGCATGGTTTTCGTTCAAGCCTGACCAACTGGTCCCAACATGTTAAAACTTTACCAACTGCGTAACAGGTGTGGGGAACACTTTGGCCATCCAGATGTTTCTGAACTACCACTCCCAGAATCCCTGGCTATTAGTCATGCTTGCTGGGGATGGTGAGAGTTCAGCAATAGATGGAGGGCCAGTGCTTCCCCACCCCTGCTGTATAAGCTTCTGAGAAATAGTGCAGATCTATGAACAGGCAAGTCTGCTTCTGTCCACGTGTCCTGTCCCTTATCTTCTCCAGCATCAATGAACATATGCAAATCTGCCTTGTGCCCAGTGTGACATTGGTCTTTCTAGAAAAGTATTATATACTCTGGCATTGGTTCTCCAATAACTTGGGCAGTGAGGAATCTTCCTCGGTCCTACTACCTGAGGTCTTTTTAACCTAAGCTTGGAGTCTTCTGTGTGTGAAGCACAAAACCACTGACCCCACATCATTTCCCCCACATCATTAAAAACAACTGCAATCCTGCCAACAGGCCATCCATGGGTGCAACCGAAACTTGCATGCAGATCTCAGAACTCCAAGGAACCTCTTTCAGCTTGTGGTCTTGATGGGATGGTTGCCATAAAAACACCTGTTGACAAAAGCATTTCCTGTCAAGTCTTCTTCTAAGTTAACTTCAAGCCAACTAATTTGCTTCTTGTCTGTTCTCCCCATCTTGAGCCCTCCCCAATGTCAACAACAAAGCTAGACAGAAACTACGAGAACTTTCATCTGAAGGCAGCAGGGGAAAGAAGCTCAACTTGCTCTGCTTCAAAGACAGTTTGATTACACTGGAGTCGTGTTAGTTGATTGGATTCCTGTTTCAAGCCTTGACTCCCCACGGATAGACACAAGACCATAATGAACAGCATGGATTCTTCCTCCAGAGCTGATCAGACACCGAGATCAAAAAGTGTAATCAAACTGGGTGGAAAAACCTGAGCTGTTACATGGTTAACTCTCATACACTAGTTCCACCCACCCTCATTAGTCAGAAGAACTTGGGGCTCTCTTGTGCGTGCAAAAGTAAATGTTTCAGCAAATGCAATCAGAGTACAATTTGCTGCTGCTTCTCTCTCTCTCTTTTAAGAATTCTAATGCACTTATCCAGGTCTCAGAAGCTATTATGAAGTTCCCTTGGAGAAGGTCCCCCACTTACTCAAAAACAGAATTACCAAGAACACAAGAAGAGCCGGCTGGATCAGGCCGGTGACCCACCTGGTCCCCCACATGCCTGTGCAAAACCTGCAGGCAAGACCTGAGCACAAGGGCAGTCTCCCTCCTGCACTTTCAACCAACTGGCATTTAGAAACATTACTGCCTCTCTCACACACACCATTAAAAAAAATTCAGAAAAATGAGCTGGACCCACAAGGGGGTCTGCATCTGCCATTCTCTCCCAGCACACCACCATCATTCCTCTTGCTGGTACTGCATCTTGTTGCAACCCAGAGTTGGTTCTCCAGGCTTGCTCTGCCTTTGCATCCATCAACCTGCTCCCTGAATAGCTGTAAAATGAACTCAGACTTGGCTGCAGCGCTTGTCTTCTTCCACTGTGTGCTGAGAGGGCTATTTATTTATTATGACCGTTTATAATCCACCCAAAGCTCCCAAGGTGAAAGATGCATAGACATTTAAAACCAAGAATTAACAATATAAAACTAAACCAAATACAACACGCATCAATAAAATTACAATAAAATCACTATAAAAGCCACAGGCAGCACCAGCTAAACGAGGCACTCTTGTTCCTAACCATATTGCATTAGTACGTCAACATTTCCTGCTTTTCAACAGGGTACAATTTGAGCTAACTTGTGAACGTAATGTCTCTGGTGACTTTTAGATGTCTCTGAAAGCAAACACTGAAGGCTGGCTGCTCCTTGCACCAGTTCCAGTTCAGCCCTGTCCCCTGATTAAAAACGTATACTGTAGAAAGCCTTGAACTTCTACATACTTACTTTTCCAAATTTGGGGAGATCGAAGATGGAGCCTGCTGCGCGGACCCCTTTGCAAATGATACCGGTGGATGCTTGATGCAGTGACATGATTGCTTTCAAAAATTTATAGTCTACCATGCTTCGAAATTGATTCTTTTGTTGGCTTAGCACAATTGAATAAATCACTATGGAAATGTTAGCAGCTACAGAAGACAAATCGAACTTTCCATAGATGGCTCGCTATAGAAAAGACATGCAGAAAACTCAACCATTGTTATCCAACTCCCTGATCCTAATGACGGCTGATGGCTTCTGTGCACAATCCACTGGGGAATTCTCTGGCAAAAAAAAAACCCTGAAGACAATGGGAACTGCATAAAAGGACTACTGCAGGAGAACTCCTTACAGCTTGTGGGAACATAGGAAGGTGCCTTATACAGATTCAGACAAGTGGTCCATCTAAGTCAGCATCCAGCACTGGCTGGCAGCATCTCTTCAGAATTTCAGGGAGGAGTCTTTCCAATGCTATCTCGAGATGTTGGGGATTGAACCTAGAACCTTCTTCACGTAGAATGGGTGCTATCCCACTGAGCTATCCCCCTTGTGTAGCTAGAAGAGGGACCCAAGAGCAGTGCCCTCGCTCATTGGCCCATATGCAGACTGCTGAGGAAACTAGATACGTTGCTTGTACCCACATGCATGCACATGAACACATGCACATATCCATGCCCCTTTGACTAGTTTTTAAAAGGAACTGAAAGTTCGGGCAGTTCCTGGTATTACCTATTAAAAGGCTCAAGTAGCAGGTAACAGGAAATACCTCCAGCTCAGACTCCTGATCACCACTGCCAGTCAGAGCAGATAGTGCAGGCATCCTGACCTGGAATGAGGCAGCTGCCTCTGTTCTTCTGCATTGTGCCTGCTCTGCAAGGATAATACACCAATCCAGCAAGCAAAAAAGACTAAGGCAGGTTTGATGACCTGGGTGCCACAACATAAGGGCTGTTCTTCGCAATTGTAGCAAAACCAAAAAAGTAGCATCCCAACTGCATTTTACCATTTGCTAGATATTCCCAGATATTCCCTTTGTCCAGCAACAATGTCATCATATTTAGTCTTCATAGAATAGATAGAAGTTATTTTGTAGCATGGAGGTGGGGAACAAGAAAGAAATGCATTGCTGTTATCAACTTTAAAAAAAAACCACACACAACACGGTAGAACACAGTAAGCACTGCAGTGTTGCCTTTGCACAGCAAGGAAGCGTACAGAAAACAAGGACATTTTAAAATTTAATTGCAATGAAAGTTCCTAAAATGGTAAGGAAGTACAAGGTAGGGAAGGACATTTGCTGTTTTCTGTGTATTTATTTATTTATTTATTTATTTATTTATTTATAAACCACTAGTGCTGGACAAGTACTTCAGCTTTGCGTTTGCATAGCAGGCAAGCTAACAACCACTGAAAACATTTCTTTTAAAAATGTGAAACCAAAGGTGCTGTCTTAGGTTCAAAACTGGCCACTTAAGCTGCTTTGGCAAAGGGCACCTGCTTTGCAAGCAAAGAGGTCTGCAGTTCAAACTGCAACAGCTCTAGGGAGGACTGGAAGCAACTCCAGCCTGAAACCCTTGGGAGCCACTGTGAGTCAGTGCAGACAATACTGGGGTAGATGGACCATTGATCTGATTAAGTATATAAGGCCACTTCCTATGCATTTTGCCCAAACACATATGCTGGTGGAGCCAGTGACAGAGCTACATGCCCCAGCACCCGGAGTGGCGAACCTGCGGGGGCATGGCTGGTGTGTGTCCCAGGGGTGCACCGCGCATTGCGGGTGTGTGTGTCATGTGCCGCATGTCCCTGGGGTGCGTGGTGGGCAGCGCACATCCCGAGGGGGTGGCCGCGATGTTGCACACCCCCAGGATGGCACCCGGGGCGGACCGCTCTCCCCGCCCCGCACCTTCGTCTGCCAGTGGGTGGAGCATGCTGGGAGGTAGACATTACATTGGTGAAGGCACACCAGCAGAACAGATGAAACAAGGCAGAGCCATAGAGGGGATGGGGATAAACAAACTTGCACCATATCCTGCACTCCCTCCCTTTGGATACCGAAGGCAAAACTTTACATCAGCCCCAGGCTGGATGCAGAGAATTTCCCTCCCATCAACTTCAGTGTGACGGGGGGGGGGGGGTTTAAAAAATAGCTGCCCCAGCATCATTGTCCACAATGTCAGCATTACCACGACAAAGCCTAGGCTATGACGGAACTCAGCACCCAATCACAACACAACCGCCACCAGTATCTAAGTGGGGAGAAGCACATATTGTTGTGTCAAACTGCTGCCATGGCATCTCATACCTGCTTTTGTTAGATATGAATACTCTGTCTTCTTTGAATGACATTCCTCTTATTGCAGTTGGCAGCATAATCACTACAACAGAAACACTCATCCCCATGTGCAGGTCATGCGACTCCACCCATTGCTACTGCAGGCTAAAAACGTGTGAGGATCAATGCTCAGGGATCTGCAGCAGAACAAATCCCGTCTGGGTTTTGCTAACAGCCCCAAAGGGGGAAGCACTCCATTCAGAGTTCCTATAGTCTCCCACTCCACTCCTGCTGCCCCTTGCAGGGAAAAACTGAAGCATAAGACCTAGTGGCGTATTCAAGTGGTGGCATAGATGTTCTCTTTCTCTCCTTTCTCTCTGCAGGCTGAACTCTTACAAGTATAGGACATGGGTAGTCAGGGGAGGACCTTTAACCACTGTGCTGCATTGCTATGTAAGCCACACCTTCTGCATATCTATTAAATGTGCAGGATCCCCCTTTCCTTTTACATAGGGTCACCCTAGGATCCATTGCCCATCCAGTTTATGAAGAGGAGGGAGGCTCATGCCATGGTCAGCAGTTGTGACCAAGCTGGTTCCAGCTGGTCTTCCCTGGAGTTGGTAACCTGCTTGCTCCAGGACGGTTGTGTATCCTTGCACACTCCACAACAAATCGCCTTTGCATCAGGTGAAGGTGTTTCAACATAGAGCTAGGTCGCCACTACACAAGGGTCACCACCCCACCTGTTCCTTTGCTGCCTGTGAAGTTCTTGTCCAAGGCACAGGAGACCTGCTGGGGCAGGGGTCAACAACGTAATGCCTGTGTGTGCCCATGTGCCTGCAAATGTCTTCCTTGGCACCCACTGCGTGCCCTCCACACCGGCTGAAATTAGGCTTGACGGAAGCTTTCTATTTAAGACAGTAGTTGCAGGGGCTGTGTGTGTGATGCCCACAATGGTTTCTCTGGTTTGCAATTGACACATGGTTCCAAAAAGGATGGTGATCCCCGTGTTAGCATGAACCATTGGCAATTTTCAGGATAGCCTCCTTTCAAATAAGGGCTATGCCAATGCCACGTGTTTTGTTTCTTAGTTTCTTAGCAGGGAGTGACAAATAGAAACCTCCCTCCTGCACCCTCTTAGGATTTGACTCAGGATGAAATTCTAATAGAAGCAGGTGTAGAAATGCCTTTAGGCTCATAATCCTATTTACTCTTGCTTAGCAGTCAATATTGGTGAACTCAGCAGGACTCCCTCTTGCATAGGATCAGGCTGCATATGTTGTTGGGTGGACACAATGACACGGCTTAGCATTCTGGGAGATTTACATGCAGATCCAAAGCAGGCTTACTCAGAAGCAATTTCCCCTCTGTGCGATGGATATTACTTCTGAGTAAGTGTGCTTGGGCTGCAATCTAAATGCCACTGAAATCAAATGGATTTGAATGCCTCTGAAAATGCCAAATGCCACTGAAATCAAATGGATTTGAAATCAAATGGAGTATACATGGTTGAGGACTGCACTGGTTTATCTTATTAACGGGCTGGTTTCACCAATTCTTGAGAAATTCCATTGTGTTGCAGATTCTCTTTCTTGCTGATGCCACAAGGTTTAAGTGAGGATAAAATAAGATAGGAATGACAAAGTCCTTTGCACAGTGGAAGTGCCATTTAATGATCACCTCAGCATCTATAAAAGACACCCAGCAAACAATGAAATTGCTTGACCCACAGATGCTACGTGTGGAAAATAGTCTTAACTGCACCCCTCCTATACAAATCTGGTGTTTCTCTTTTATTATTGTATGTACTGTCATTTCCTCCTGTATTTTTTACAGCATTTACATCCTAGATCTGGAGTTGTTAACGTTTTGGGTGGCGCCATGTTCACTTCACTGCTCGGAATGACAGCTGCTCCCAGCAATTAAGTTTTACTTTTTACTTGCTCTGTGACATCAATAAATGCCACAGCTCAAGGCAAGATGATGCAGTGCTTTGGCACACTGATCTGGCCTGCCTGTGTTGATCAACGTGGAGGCAGGTGCGGCTGGGATGAGACTAGACTAGGCTTTCTCAACCTCAGCCCTCCAGATGTTTTTGGCCTACAACTCCCATGATCCTTAGCTAGCAGGCCCAGTGGTCAGAGATGATGGGAATTGCAGTCTCAAAACATCTGGAGGAAGCCTGGACTAGACTGCTGTAATGCATTGTGCGTGGAGATTCTCTTGAAGATTGTTCAGAAACTGTACTTGGTACAGTACAAAATACAGATGCTGAGTTGCTATGTTTAAAGAACTTCCCTGATTACCTGGCCATTTCTGAACACAATTCAAAGTGAAGGCACTTAGCTTTAAAGTCCTACACAGGTTGGGTCCTGGGAGGAGCACCTCAACCTGTCCATGCAGGGAGATCATCTTTGGAGCTTCTACTCTGGGCATCCCCTGCCATTTGAGGTGGGGAGCAACAAGGGGAAGGGACAGTGTGTGAGCTCTGGGCAAGGCCCTCCACTCCATCAAGGGGCCCACTGACATGGGTGCGGTTCTGATAACTCCAATGTTGCAGGTTTGTTCACCATATGGGCCACCTGCATATTCCTGCATCAGAAGGGGATTGAACTAGATGACTCTCAACTCCACAATTCTATGATTCTAAGAGGCCCCTTAACTCCCTGCCAGGAGAACATCAAGAGTGCTGCTGGCATGTTTAGGTCGACATATAAAAGGGTTAAAGATTATCAGGAAATGATCTATAATGAAGTGAAAAAAATGTTTAAAAGTACTCCCCCCCCCCCAAAAAAAACCCCAGAGTCCTTTTAGGGATAATTCAGACTGAAATCCCCAGGTATCAGAAAAGGTTATTTATGTATGCAACAACTGTGGCCTGTGTTTTGTTAGCCCCCAAATGGAAAACGAGCGAGGTCCCAACCAAAGAAGAATGGCAACTTAAGTTGACAGAATATGCATAACTCACAGACTTATTCTATATAGAATAAGAGAACAAGAAGAACATACGTTTAAAAAGATTGGAAAACGTCTATTGAATATATGGAAAATAATTCTATGCAGCTGAAAACCCTGGCAGCATTAAGATAAATTCAACAGAGCAAAGAAGTTTTGATAGATGCAGTAATGGAAAACTGATTGGTATAGTTTTTGTAAAATATGCAGGGATTTAAGATATATAAAATGAAGCATGGAAAGAGAAGAAGGGAAGTCATTGATATCTTAAGGATGTAAAATGAGTATTTGAAATTGTATAACAGAAAATTAAAATAATAAAATAATAAAGATTGCTGCTGGTGTGTGGGTGGGCCCTCAGTCAATGTTTTAACCATGCTGGCACCAGCCCTGGAAATTGCTTCCCACCAGTCAGCCTTGCCTTGTGTCTCTGTGAACTTGCTTTCAGCACCAGGCAAAGACCTTTGCTCCTTAACATCTGGTGAGTTTTTAATACAGGATTGTTTTATTGCTGCTGTTTCATTTTGCCCTCTTATTGGTTCTTTTCATTTATGTATTTAAAATATTTCTAAGCCACCATTTAGAGCACCGACCTCGGAAAATGCGCTGAAATAATCAGATCCTAGTAAACCACTATAAAACAGCAAATCAAGCCAGAAAGATACCACGGAAAGTGATTTTTCATAAAGCAGATTTAAAAGAGCTCTGAATTTTAAAAAATAAAAATAAAATAAACCAACCAGCAGAACTTAAAAAAGAAAAAAACCTCAAGGAAAGGTGACCAAGACGAGTCTTCAAGGCCTGATTAAAGGTTTGTAGTGTAGGTGACAAACACCACTAAATTTAAAGGGAGTTCTGCAACTGGCTGCTTCCAGGAGCATTTGGGAAAAGTCATTTTCATAGCAAACAACAGTGCATGCGACTGAAAGCTGCGTATTCCGTGAAACAGTTTTTGTTGGATCCTTATTAAATTGTCTTTGGCAGTGTTTAAAACAATCTAATAAAAGATGATTATTAATAAACTTTACTGCTCTGAAACTTCTCTTCTCAGCCGGTCTCTCGGGTCTTGTTTCATACAGTTTTCTTCCTGGACTTAACTTGCACCCATTAATATCTGTCTCAGATGCATTCATTCGTTAAGACATAATTTGACTTCATGCCTAATGCCCCTAAAAAGAGAAGAAGAAGAAACCACCTTGGTATTCTTGTTTGAAAACGAGGTCCTGAAATCCTTTCAGGCATTAAAGGGTTTTGATTGATTGGTTTTTATGCAGCTCCGACTAACAAACAATTTGTGTTGGCAAATTAAGGGGGGAAAACAGTTATTGCAGTAAAGTTGGGGTATAAAAGGAGTCATGAGGTTGGTCATATTCTGCATAAGTATCTGTGCATATTATATTTGCTATCATACTTTATTATCTGTTTTCAGATGTTTCCTTTCTTTATTGCCTTTCCCATAAAATTATCTATGCCTCTTGTCTGCTTCGAACAATTACTTTGTCTCCATTATCCACTGGCAAAGATCCACCAGGTTCCTTTTGCCTTCGTTCTTTCTTGCTCCCACGTGCGATTTATAATCCTGGGAACCTAAAGATGCCCTCTCTTTTATAGCCTTTCCCATAAAATTCTCCCTGACTCCTGTCTGCCTTCACTATTACTTTGTCTCTGTTATCAGCTGGCCCAGGTCTAGCCAGATCCTTTCGCTTTAAATCTTCCCTAATCATACTCCCACATTCAGTGGATAAATCTGGGAACTTACAGCAGGAGGTATGCTTTTATGGGTGCTGAATAGAAATATAGCTGCATCTTCTGTCTTGAAAGGGAACTGATCTCATTTACTTGATGCAACATCTCATTAACAATTGCAACCAGGGGGATGTGATGATGGGAAACCAGCTCAAGAAGATAGAACAAGCCCAAAGGAATAATAATGGAGGATTATAAAGTCCAACGGGTTCTCCAGCAGAACTTCACTCAAGCTCTGCTCCAGCCATGTTAAAACAAGCCCACCTGTCTCTGAAAGACATTCACTTCCACTGGAACAATATACTACATCTGACATACTATTTCTAAATTTCTTTCTGGGGGAATCCCCAGAACAGTTATGTGGGGGGATTGTTCTGTCTTGCAAGCAGAAAAGCGGCAAGCTGAAAAAAAGCTCGCATTGACATGTTTGCTGCAGGGCTAAGTTGAGTTTTGCCCATAGTCCAGTGACATCTGGGAGAACCACCGATTCTCCATTCCTGCTCTTGAGGTTCGCTGTCTGGGGTGCTGATCAATCCAGCTTGATCACCAAATGGCATCCTTGGCTGCCTCCATCACCCGCTGTGACCTAAATAGCCTGGTCACAGTCACCCAGGCAGTGATAAGCATTGGACCACTGCAAGGCTTCCTTTGAAGACGTCACAGAAACCTTCATTAGTCTCCAAAGCAGCTGCTAGGCTGCTAACAGAGACCAACCAACTGGAAAACCTATTGCCAAACCTTAAAGAGGTGCACTGACTGCTTCTCTGTTTCAGAGTGGAATTTAGACTGAGGGTGCTAAGAATTTATTAAAACAGGGAGGAAAACCTATATTCATGCTGGCTGCTGGAAGACAAAATGAACAGAGCAATGGAACAATGGGAAAGCTCTCTGTAAGTGATCAGTTCAGGCCTCGGGGTGCGGGGTACTCTCTGTCCTTCCCCTGAGGGGAGGGGGAGAGGACAGTGTCAGAAAGAGAAGTAAAAAAGGTAGTTCTGGTCCCTGCTCATCATCAGCATTCAGTCCCTGACAGGATGTGGCACCCACACCTGTTTAAAAGTTTTAAGTAGCTTAGGCCTCGGCCAAGGGGCTTGTTCCCCATACTGCCACCACCCCCACTTCTTAAAAGGGTGGTTACTTCTTAGTGGAAGTTCTTTCCTCACGTAAGCTCTCACAGCACAAAATGTGACGTCCTTCTGACACCAGGCATATATATTATGTTATATATTATATTGTGCATATTTATTATATCATTTTATTTTTTTAACCTTTTAAAAATATGTTATAACCTTTTACTTTTTTATCCTTCCATTGTAATAATTGGTTGTTATGTTTATGTGCGCTGCTCAGAAAGTTTTTTTTAACTGAACAAATAAATAAAATAATACAGGGCCCCCCCTCCCCAAAGCTGCAGTTTAGAGTGACTCAGACCAGGCACTGCCTCCATTTGACCAATCAGAAGCAGCTTAACCATGAGGCAATATGAGGCAGCCATCTTTGGCTTCACATTGGGAATTGTCATATGGAGCCAGCTCTGCCATTAGGCTGCAAATAGTGTGGATCAGCGAGCAGCAGCAAAGTATCAGAGACCAGAATTGTATGTGTCTCATAGCCTAACAGGCCTCCTACTAAGCCAGCATGCTGCCTGTATATGTTGTCCCATCACCAGTGCTGAAATAAGAGTCAGCTGCCAATCTGCTCAACTTCTGTGTGTGGAATGAGTGGAGGCATTTTTGTCTCAGGCAGCAAAGTGTTTTGGGCTGACCCTGAATTAGGCACAGGTAGGAAGGCAGAATTAGGCACAGGTAGGCAGGGACGCGGGTGGTGCTGTGGGTTAAACCACAGAGCCTAGGACTTGCTGATCAGAAGGTCAGTGGTTCAAAGCCCCATGACGGGGGTGAGCTCCCATTGCTCAGTCCCTGCTCCTGCCAACCTAGCAGTTCAAAAGCACGTCAAAGTGCAAGTAGATAAATAGGTACCGCTCCAGAAGGTAAACGGCATTTCCGTGCGCTGCTCTGGTTTGCCAGAAGCGGCTTAGTCATGCTGACCACATGACCCAGAAGCTGAATGCCGGCTCCCTCGGTCAATAAAGCGAGATGAGTGCCTTAACCCCAGAGTTGGCCACGACTGGACCTAATGGCAGGCAGATCATGGACATCCCATGTCTATCAAAGGCCTATCCCAGTGAATGCATTTTGTTGTTGTTTAGTCGTTTAGTCGTGTCCGACTCTTTGTAACCCCATGGACACAAGGCACTCCTGTCTTCCACTGCCTCCCGCAGTGAATGCATACACTGGTCCGAAGGGATGAGAAATGCTTTGCCTTTTGTGTGTATTCAGACTGCAGCTAGAGAACCAGAAAGAAGGCTGACCAAGGACTCAGTGATGACAACCCTGTTGGATGACCATGTGGTATCCATGTGGTATCCTACCTAAATCCATATAACAGGACATCTCCCAAACTGCTTTAATCCAGCTCCCCTTCTTCAAGTGCCCAAAACAGCTTTTGGCCTACGCCAGTGATGGTGCTAGAAGTTAACATTTGTGTGTATGAGTATGTATGAGTATGCATTATGGTTCAGGAATGTACAAAATTCATATGCTCATATCCCAAGGCCTATTGGAGATAATGCATATTGCCCAGAAAATATGCACAATTCCCCCTTCATGGAAGGACTATGTGCACATTCCCCATGAGGTCTCATGTGCACAGTGGCTGGTTGTTTTGTACATACAACACACACACACTCCTATTTTGCTATTAGCTAGTAATACTCTAGAAAACTAGCTATCAAAGAAAAGAGTTCTATCCTAGTCTTCTCCATATATGCTAGTTTTGTATGTATGAAAGGGGATCCCCCCCCCAATTTAGAAGCATTTAGCAATGACCACTCACCATTTGCGTCGGTGGGCAGCTTTTGCAACCCATGTCCAAAGCAGATTACCATAGAAGAAGCTGAGATGGGGTGGTGGTTGTGGTACCCAAAGAGAAGCTGTTGCTGCATCCTAACACTGCCTAATAAGAAACTGAGTCTCGCTCATCACATCAGATGCGGAGCTTTAGAGGGGCTGGGGCACAGTGGATCTCACCAAAGAGAGAATTTGACACCAATCATGAGCTGATAGTGACTTCTGAAGGGATGCTGCAATGACACTGAACTCAAGATGTTGAAGTTTGCCTTGACATGAAAACGTCATTGTGATGCCTTGACATAATTCCTTTTCAAAGTACTTTCCACTTGAAGAGGCATTTATCACTTGCCACTCTAGTGATTTAAGCAATGAAAGCCATTTCAGAAAGATAATGAAGTAATTAGCGAGAGGCTCTCTGGACATATATCATTATTCACCTGCCTGAGACAGATTTTGCCTTCCTTTCTCCTGAGCAGGATCCTGCACCTTTGGGAAGCTGTTGTTGAAATAGCCTTCTCACCTCCAATCTTCTACAGGCAAATTTGCCCTCCTTTCCCATAATACCTTATACAGTATTGGACTTTCCTTCCTAGACCCCACTCCAAACTTGAGAGGGGAAGCAATATTTTTTTTTGGGGGGGGGGAGCTGCTGGCATAGCAAAAAGGCACATGGTCAACTGGACTCTGGGAATGTGGAGGGAAGTTGCACGTTCTCCGTGGAGACTTTATTGCCTCAGTTTTGTACCAGAGAGATACATATTTTCTTTGATGTGGTAAATTCAGAAAACATCTCCTTACCTGAAAAAGAGTTGGTGAATGTGTTCCAGAGAGGTAGCCATGGTGGCATATAGCAGCAGAAAGAGCTCATCCGCACATCTGCTGGTTTCACTGCTTTCCCCCAGGAAAACCCACTCTTTATTGCTGAATCAGAGCAAACATCAATTGGTTTTCCATGGATTTATGTTTGTTCTGATTCAGTGTTTGATTCCTGGGGAAAGCCATGGTGCAAATGGAAAACTTAGATTTGTGCCTAGAAAACATGGGACAAGCAGAAAACATCTTGAACCCGTGCTTTCTAGGCATGGGACAACCAGAAATGTAGGTGAGCCCTCTCTCTCACCCTCCAACGTATTTTCTCCTACCCACAATATACAAACACTTGTGCTTCCTTTTTTCTGAGCTTCGCACACTGCACTTCAAATATTTTCTCCCTCTTGCACACACTGACTGTGTCCCTCCTCCTCAACACACACATGCAGATTTTTTCCATTTTTACTCTTGGCCTCGCACATGTCATGCACTTGTAGAAATTCTTGGTTCCATCTGCTCCCCACTTCCCCCACACTCCCCAACAGACCTGCTAAACCAATTCCTACATCTTTAATATTCATAAAAGTCAACTCGGGTCTAAAGAAAACATGTGGTTGATGATGAAAGTATTTACATTGCAAATCACATTAAATAACCCTCCTGTAGTCATCTTTGTGATACATGCTAATCCTTCTATCAAGCAGAGAGAGCGAGAGAAGGAAGAATCAAATCCCCTTCCACTTTAGACTCCAAAGGGAGGCTGTGCCAAATGTTGTCATCAACACCTGTTTCTTCATAATGTGAAACTGAGACCCTGTATAGCAGAACCAGCACTTCATTCCTATTCCCAAAGAAAGGAGGGAATCAACACAGAAAACATGTATATATATAATGGTGGAGAGAGAGAGAGAGAGAGAGAGAGAGAGAGAGAGAGAGAGAGAGAGAGAGATGCAGACAGAAAATGTGAACACGTCAAGCAGAGACTATGCATGATTAGAAAAGAGGGGGGATCTTTGCACAAATGTGTTGGCATCGATGAGTCAGGTGAATGTGCAGAGAGGGAATTGCAGAGGAAATGTGCTGCTAAAACTTTATGTAGCTTTGGCACATAGCAGCCCAGAGATCCTGCCTGTACCTTTAAATCGGGGAGGAACCTGTGGCATTCCAGATGTTGCCACACTACAACTTCCATCCTCTTTTCTAGCTATCAGTGGGGAGATGGAATGGAACAACAGCCGAAGGGCCACAAATCTCCCACCCCTGCCTTAAATGTTCTGAAGCTGCGAATAAAGATGCATCTATGATCTCTTCCAGCCTCTTACACCTCTGGTCTCATTTACTCCATGCTTGCCGCACTGAGCCAAAAATAAGTGGGAAAGTGAAGCAGTGCAGGAGTGGACAGGGAACCCAGCCACACGGGCAGACCTTGGGTTTTCAAATTTCAGCAGCACCCTGTTCAGTGCCAAAATTCAACACCACGCCTCCCGGCCTCTTGCCTTCCAGTCTACATCATAGATACCGCACCCACTGTAGCACCCCATGGACTCCGCACCCAGTACAACCAAACCAGTCACACTCCCCTAAGCCCACCTCTGCCAGCGACTTTATATTTACCCTTGAAATTTTGACAGCAAAAGGCAAAATCTTTGAGTGGCTGTCAAGCAGCTTGTGTGTGTGTGTGTGTGTGTGTGAGTGAGAGTGAGAGTGAGAGAGAGAGAGAGAGAGAGAGAGAGAGAGAGAGAGAGAACTCTTTCAGATGTTGTTAATGCATAGTGGGAGCAAAATTGCAGCAGAGCTGCCACCCCACCCTACATGCCTTAATTTCAAGATCTACATAAAGCCTGCATGCAAACAACTTTGGCCACCTTGAATAAATGCAGACTTTCAAAATGAAATTGCAACTGTTGGGGGCACAGACTGCAACCCTACACCACAATCTTGTACCCTCCCCCCATATGCATTCATTACATTTGAAAAGAGCTTGCATGTGGATCAGGACTTCAGAGCAATAATTTTCAACCTTTTCAGATCCTGGACTCATTTTAATCCCAACATGCAATTAAAAGGGGGGGGGGGACACTTCACAAGGGAACTAAATACCTATTTGTTCCAAATTGCTTTTTCTTGATACGTATACTTTGCTGCTGTTAACTGATCGGGTGCTGAATTTATTTTATTCACTGCAATTATATTATGCCAAGTCCCATGCTGCTGCTTACCTCTATTCTTGCCTGCTGTTGCTTTATTGATTTTTATTCCTGACTTTTATGCAGCGTCTGTATGTTTTGTGGGTTTTTTTGTTTTTGCTTTTATTGCGATTTTATATTTATATGATGGAAACCACCTTGTGAGGGCTTGGTGCTAGTTCCAGCAGTTCAGTGCTTTCCTAGGTTAAGTTTACTTTGGAAGGAAGTGATGTATTTGTGGTTTTTTTAATGTTTGAGTTTATTTACAAATGTACAGGTTGACCATAGGTGGAGACATAGCTTATACATGCCACCAAACAGCAAATTACACAGCCCCCCAGCAGATAACCAGATAAGCCCCCCTCAAAAAAATATAAAGGTACCTCTCAGAGCCTGCTCTCTCTGTCTCTCTCCACAACTTTCAATCTGTCTCACAAAATGCTTTTCTGTTATCATGTCCCCTCCTTCTGGCTTGGAAAATAAGTTGGGGGGGAAGGGGGGGAATAAGGATGAGTCACCTTCTCCAACTAACTTCTAGCTGGAGAAACAGCAGCCTGTGGGCCTCATCTGGCCCACAAGCCCTGGATGTAATTAACTGGCAATAGTGGCAGCTTCCGTGGCAAGGAAGAGCAGATTGAAGGGAAAAAGGAAAGAGTGCTGTGATCTGCTTGGATGCCCTTATGAATCATCGGAGCAGATTAGAGCACTGCTTTCTGTTTCTCATGGACTCCAGTCTACTCTTCGCTCCCACCAATGTCTCCATAGGCAGTGTTGGGCTGGGGAAAGAAGAGCTCTCTTAGCCCCAGAACAGTGTGGCTTCAGCAGGAAATGGGGTGCTGGTCTGGGGGAATGGGTGTGCATGTTCATGTGGTAGTGTGCTAGAGCAGAGGGGACCGGGGGGGGGGGAGTGGTGCTGGGCCTTGGGAGAGAAACCACTGGTATGCTTAGTTGTTTTCTGATTTACATGCCACAAAGCATATAAGAATGAATGGAGAGCAGATGGATCAAAGAAGATCCACTTCATCTACTTGCAGGGGACTTGGCCATAACTTTCATTTACCCCCATCTGCCGCTGAGTCTTGAAAGTAAGGGGGTGGGGTGGGGTATGAAGGGCTGGGGTGGGCAAGAGCGAGGGGGGACCACATCCACTTTGGGGGGCACAGGGATCCAGAAGGTTTCCCCAGAGGTCAATGTGGCCACAGGAGATGTTGGCCACCCTTATTCTTGCCCCCTTGCAATGGCTGCATGTAAGAGCCCTGGGTAGAAAATGTGCCTGGCCACTTTGCCCATGCATATTATGGGACATGTGCAGTCCTTCTGAAAACGGCCTCCTTCCCTACAGACCCTCTTGAGTGTCATGACTGGCAGTGGTGGGGTCTCTTGGAGTCCGTCATATACAGAAGATGGGGAGGAGAGGAGAGGAGCATTCTTTGCGGCATCCCCTCCAGTATTTCTCAAACTTGGGTCCTCAACTGTTGTTGGACTACAACTCCCATCATCCCTAACCACTAGTCCTACTAGCTAGGAATGATGGGAGTTGTAGTCCAACACCATGGGCCTAAGCTGTGGACTTCACTCACCACAGAGGTGTACCTAACACATTCACTATTTAGTTCTCATCTCACACTGAAGATGCACCTCTTCATTTTTTACACCTGAGATATAGAATCATAGAATCACCAAGTTGGAAGGGGGTCCCTGGGGCCATCTAGTTCAGCCCCCTGTAATGCAGGAATCACAGCTAAATATGTATTTTAGAAAGTAATTAGTTTTAACTTATTTTAATAGTTCATTTTAAAAATTACTGTAACCCACTCTGGGACTACTTTGCAAAGGACCTGTAAGAATCTAATACTTATAAAGTTAATACTGACAGCAATTCTGGCCCCATTAGCCTTCTGATGTCCAACCCCTAACCCCCCATTCACTAGATTATAAACAAATAAACAAGAGCCTGGTTTGGGAGACCATTTACGAAAGTATTAGAGCAGAGAAATAAAAGTGGCCAGCAAGCAGCATCTGTGTTGGGCCATCAAAGCAGCACAAAGGCTGCTGCCTGTCCCCCCTCCGTGGTTAAGAGACAGAGACAGGTATTAGCACAAAGCATTTGTTCTCCCATTCTATCTGCAGGCAGATAGGGATGTTGTTTCCTATTGGAAAATGGTCCTGTCCATCAGCCTTCAGGCGCTGCTGCACCTCACTTTGAGGAAACTGCCAGCCTCTCTGTGGAAAGAGAGCAGAGGATGATCCTGTGCTTGAGAACCATCACAATGCAGCTCATGGGCATCCTGAGGACCAGGTGCAAGAAGCCACAGCAGTTTATAAATGTACTGCAAAGGGGAATCATTGAGCTACACTCCTAGCCCTGGGAGACTTTACTGGAGAATTCTGTAATTGTTGTTTGTGCATAGATCTCCAAACAAATAACATAAGGGAGTTAAGGCTGCAATCAGATGCACACTTACACATGAGTATATAACTGAAATAAATGGGACAACAGAGTAAATATGCATAAGGCTGAACTGCAGAACTTCTCCTTACATGCAGCACTCAGGAGTACCAGGCTTGGTTACTTTTGCATCTGAAGCAAAACCATTTCTCTCTCTCTCTCTCTCTCTCTCTCTCTCTCTCTCTCTCTCTCTCCCTCTCCCTCTCCCTCTCCCTCTCCCTCTCCCTCTCTTTCATGCACACACGCACGGGGAGGGAGAGAAAGAGAGAGAGAGAGAGAGAGAGAGAGAGAGAGAGAGCGCACTCTGGATTGCAATTCATTCTTGTCTTTTTTTCAGATTAAACACAGGAGATGGAATTTAGAGGAAGGGAAATAACAGCTCTTCTAAAATTTGTTGCCCGCAGTGTCCACTTCACCATAAAGTTGGCTTTGGTAGTTATATTGTCATCCTTTGCTTATCACTGATAATCATCAGAAGCACCAGCTATGGACACTGTCCCTTACAGAACTTAAATGCAGAGATAGCATAACACCAAAGTTAATTGATTGTGGTATATGGGCATCCCATACAGCAAAGCAGTTAAAACTACTATTGTGCTCCTTGTCTATAGAGAGAATCCCACCAGGAGTTAACCAATGGAGCTGGGATACCACAAGGGTCTTAATTACTGTCAAAAATTGATCTGAGGGAAGGAGGAGAAGGAGAAGGAGAAGGAGAAGGGGAAAGCCTCCTCAGGGCTTCCCAGGAGGAGGCCAGTTTTGGCACAACCTAACCCTGTCATGTTTTCTGTTAAAACGAGGAACAGGGGAGGAAAACAATGCAAACACTTCACAAGAAAGCAGTATTCAGCAGGTAGCATTCAGCTCAACTTCCTCTCCAATTCCTGGATTCCTTGTAAACATAAAATAATGAAAGATTCCACACACACACACACACTAAATAGACACCACATTTGTGTACAGTGGCACCTCGGGTTAAGTACTTAATTCGTTCTGGGGGTCCATTCTTAACCTGAAACTGTTCTCAACCTGAAACACCACTTTAGCTAATGGGGCCTCCAGCTGCTGCCATGCCGCCGGAGCACAATTTCTGTTCTCATCCTGAAGCAAAGTTCTTAACTCGAGGTAATATTTCTGGGTTAGCGGAGTCTGTAACCTGAAGCGTATGTAACCTGAAGTGTATGTAACCCAAGGTACTACTGTACTTATTTATCTTTACCAGATATACAAATATGGTGTCTATTTAGGGGATATGTGTGGAATCTTTCATTATTTTATGACGTTTCACGCTGTGGAAAATATGCCTAACCAATCACCCACAGAAGACTGTAAGATTCAGGCAATAATATGGACAGCCATACAGGTTCCCCCAACTGTGGGGTTCTACTGTTGCCCACAGAGGCCATCTTGGAGTGGGCAGAATAGTTTCCACCACACATCAAGCGTACTCCAACTTCCTCCTTAGGTTACTAATAAAGAAAGCCAATGACTGTTGATAATGAGGGTATAATTGCGGAAGCTCATCAAAAGGCAAGAACCGGGCCTCCACTTGAGAGGCACAAAAGGGAATCATGACAATATGGTTAATGGGCAATAAGCTGCACATCGGGTTTGAATGTGATTTATTTGGTATTTTAAGAGCAGTATTCAAAGCATCAGTGATGTGGCTTGTGTGGGCCCAGTTTCCCAGTCTGTGTGTACAAGACTGCACTCTGGAGCCTTCTCATTCCATGGTCTGAATTTAGTTCCTTCTCATCAGGTAGCAGCGTCTGCAAACAGGCCGCCAGCATGTCATTCTGTTTGTCATTAATGCTAAGCAATTAGCTACTCATTTTTATCAGTCAGATGAGAAGAAAAATCATTGAAACATTTGTAAAGCGCCCATTGGAGAATTATATGGATGACAGCTCTAAGTAAAGAGGCAGATGAAAATTATAGACCTTCCTACGCTTAAAATGTCCTCCTTCAATAGTCTCCAGAGATATCATTTCTGGATGACTGCAATAGGAAAAGAGCTGCATCTTTCTTCCTCCAATCAAGAAGAACTCGCTGTACTTTCATATCTCATTACACCAGCCCCAGACTGGCCTAGCAAGAGAACTCCCGCCACAGCCCATTTTGTGTGTGTTCAGTAAACATGGACCAAGGTGGGAAATAGGTGCTAAGCCACAGTAAACTTATGGGCCTTCTGGGGTCCCTCCTGAGGAAATCAGATGTTGGGAGTCCAAGAACTGGGATGAATCAAGGCCATTTTTGCTATATGTGAAGGTGTTAAGGAGGCATAATCAAAAGAAGACCATGTGCCTGATCTAACTAGGCAGCAGGAGAGTTTGTGGCATGGCTTGTTGCAGGGTGTGTGGTGTACCAATCAATAACTTTCCTGCGTTGTAAACATTGGGCAGCATTCAACCAAATAAAAGCACTAGATTAGCACGTGTGCACTGAGTCCTCTTCTCTCTCCTCCTTCTGCACGCACCCTGTAGGTTGTCCCCCAAATGTGCTCTGGGGTGGGGTGGGGGGAACCCAGAACAAATCTAGTGGGGTGCTGGTGGAGGAGAGGGGGAGAACATTTCAGCATGCAATGATAAATCCTTGTGCTGGTGGAACGTCCTCCTTAGCACCACATTGAATATAACGCATTATGCCAGACCTGTTGCTTGTACATGTGGTGTCCCAGACTGCAAAAGAGACATCCTTGGAGGCTGGATCACCAGGATGCTTGCATCCCAGCCTTGACTCTGCAATTTGAGTTCCAGAGGTAGAGTGCACTGCTGCCCCAGTACCTGCAGGGATGAAAAGGAGTTCATGGCCTGCAGAGGACTCTTAGAAGACACCAGCTGAAACTCATTGCTATGTGCCCCTTGTCATGTACTTTAATTTGTCCCCAATACAGGAAAACTCAGGATTGCTGTCTAGACTGTAAGAAAAAGCTATGCTGATGGGCTCCAGCAGAAGCAAACATGAGAAGGAAGAGCACTCCCTGTGCTGGGGAAAGTCTTCCAGTTGCTAGCACTGCTTCCAAAGAAGGACTTTGACTTGCATGTGATTAGCACCGGGAAAGGATGGGTCTGCAGAGCCAGCTATAAAGACCTCCAGTAGTATCCTGAACCTTGCAATGCCTCTTCTGGTTCAGCTCTGCCTCTAAGCCTCGTGATCTAGTTACTGGGCTGGACAGGTCCCTTGTTGTTTTGGCAGCAGAACAACTTCCATCCATACACATACGCAAACATTTCCCTTCCTACTATCATGGCTTTTTAAATTTTACTTCCAGGTCATAGTCCTCTCCTGGTAGTGCCAGAGAGTTCCACTTTTATCTCTCCCTGGCCTGGAAGCAAGAAGAGCAGTCCCTATTACCAAATGAATGCCTTTTTTCTGATGTGCCTTTCAAAGAATCTCTGAGAGCGGCATTACACAATGAGGGACACGATGACTGAGACCTCCCTTCATGCCATTGATGCCTTCCCATTTATGGCTAATGAACCTTGCAAGCCACTGCTCAGTATGTCATGTTGCATTTTCCTTGATGTGTGTCTCATTGAGGGCCATCTGAGAAAGGGTCTGCCTGGGACTTGACATCAGCTGCATTCCTGGACCCAAGCTCAGCTGGCGAAGGAGCACAACAAGGGCAAACCTGGCCAGATCTCTGCAGGTGCTCTGGGAAGGAGGATTTATCGCTCCTGTTAGAGTTAAGTGCAGCATTCTTTTCCCCATTCTTGTGCGCTGTGTTCTCATTTCCATCAATAATCATCCACTTTTGTGTTTTAAAAAGACGGCTGCTGCTATTTTAAGGATGCACTCAATTCTGTCACATTTGCCATATAAGCACGACATGAGGTATTTCAATATAATTGTTTTGTTGCAGACTTGGCTTTTACAACTCTCACTTTTGTAGGCAGAAGGAGGGAGAGGTGCAGCACTCTCAATCACTCCTTTTATGGTGTTCAAAAAGCTGAACTCCAAATCTTCATCAGGCTGTTTAGCTGTCCATGATGAGATACAAGAATCTATTGCTAAAATGCTACGTCTTTTAATGCCTCACTCAGCAAGAGCAAAGCTGGTGGGCAACATAAAGAAAATATTGAGCGGTTCTTATGTTTTGCTTGATGGACATACCACTCTCTTTCATCTAGTACTTCCAAACTGTAGTCCATGGAGGTTGATGGCCCTTGAGGTACTCTAACATGCAGCTGCTGCTTCTATCAGAGGTGTTGCAAAAGTGTGCTACTGTCCCATCATTCAAATTCCAGAAAGGATGGGAATTCACAATAAAGCACAGATGCACCCATCTTCTCCATACATGAAGAAGGGCTATTATGGCTCAGTGGCAGAGCCCAATTCCCCATCATCTCCAAGTAAGGCTCAAAATAGCACCTGTTTGCAACCCCAGAGAACTGTAGAGCAGACTCTCTATATATTTTGGTGCTCTCCATATATTTTGAACTACAGCTTCCATCCTCCCGGAACATTGGCCATGTTGGCTGGGTGTTGGGAGTTGGAATCCAAAATGTCAGGAGAGCAGGAGACTGAGGAAAGCTAGTGCAGGCAATTCTGACTACATGGAGCAATGGTCTAATTAGGTGTCAGGAAGATTCCTCCGTAGAACTCAGTCTGGAGATTGCCTCTGTTCTTTTAAATCCTCAGTGGAATCGGGAAATGAGGCAGCCTGGGCTTCTCCCTTTTGGTTCTCCTGCTATCCTTACATGCGCTGTTCTTGTTCAACTGCTCTAACAAGCCAGACAGCAGAGATGGAATGGGAAGTGGGCAGATGAAAGGGCCAAAAGAAAAACAGCCAGCAGACACTGAAGTTGCCTTGTCTCCTGTTGCAGCCATGAATTTAAAGGTACAGAGGAAATATCTGGGTTGGAAACGATCAATGATGCTCTTTCCTTTCTCTATTGAAAACCCAAAGCTGTTGTGTCTATTGCCATGGCGAGGATATTCAAGGGAGCCTTCCCGCATTAGAATTCCCAGTTATTTGCAGTCCATAAAGTGATAGAAAGGTCAGCTTTTGTGGGATGAGACAGGTCCAAATGACCCAAAGGAACCACCATCCTAGGTGGAAACTTTGCCTAGATCTGCCTATTCCAATTCAGAGGAACATAGGGAGCTCCCTTAGGTACTGACCTGGTGTATGTTACTCAGTATTGCGACCAAAGCTGGGTAGCAGGTCTCTGGAGTTTTAGTTACAGGTAGGTAGCCGTGTTGGTCTGCCATAGTCAAAACAAAATAAAAAAAATCAAAATAAAAAAAATCAAATAAAAAAAATCCTTTTTTGTCTGGAGTTTTAGACAGAGGCCCTAGTCCCAGCCCTATCTCAAGATGCCTGCCTCGGGTTGAACCTAGCAGCATGTGATCTTATCACTGATCTATGGCTCCCTCCCCCTGCAACCCTCTGAATTTGATCTAGCAACTTCCTGAGTATGTCTATGCCTACTTTGCAGACTGCTGCACCACAGAAGCCCACTAAATTCTATATTGCAACCAAGGATGCCCTGCACCTCAGATAGCAGCAGTTTACTCTCAGTGTAACTTCAGCAGTAGAGCACTACTGTCCTGTCCACACTAGCAAGGCAGCAGGCAGTGGTGGCTGGTGTCCCTGGGGCTGGTTGGACAGAAAGCAAGGAGGCCAACAGTAGGCAGCACCACAGCCAGTGACAGGTGGAGCCAACTAACTCTAGTTTTGTCCCCCTCCTTGTTGCGTTCTACAGGGACTAAGGAGGAGGCACCTGACAGTCAGAGCCCCTCCCGGGGCTGGTTGTAAGAAAGAAGGGAGAACGGCTGGAGACAGACTTAAGATGGTTGGCCCTAATGTACCCGCTTTCACTGGCAGAGGGTCACAAACTCCTCTGGCTCACTGTAGTGTGCCTGAACCCATGGAGGTGAAGTACTTTGCTGCTTAGTGCTATTTAAGGGAGGCTGGGTGGGCGCAATCATATCCCACAGAGTTCCAGTTTGGAGATCACCGTTTGCAATGGTGGATTTGGAGCTTTTATAGATTAGTGGATGCTGGGCATCTATCAAGTCCTTTATTAAGACAGGCAGGAACAGCCTGCAGCCTCTTTGACACAGTCACCAAGCATGTATGAGCCTGAGGGCTAATAGGAGATCAAAATATTGCTTAGAGCAAAATGCCACAAATTCTCATTTGCAATCAATATCATGCAAACTGCACTGGCAGAGTGCCCACTTTGAGCATCAGCGTCAAAAGAACCTGGACTGTGATGATTTCAGGCACTGTGAGCATAATTACCATGTTCACAGCAAAGCCAGAAAAGGCACATTTACGTTCTTGGGGGAGCGTTACTTAGGAATCTAATGAACAAACAAGCAATCAGCTGTGCTGCAGTTGGGGATTTGGGGTTTTTGGACAAATGAATGGGGGAAACAGATTTAATATTTGGAGTGGAGGGTACATTTCCACAGCATCCCACTTCTCTTAACAATGAAATATCAGCAAACGATGTGCAAGGAGCAAGCCAGGGGAATGTGCTTTGAGTGCATCTTTTAGTAATTCTGCGCCAAGAGCTTAGTTTGGGGAATCAGTCCGGTACTAAGAACATTCCCCTTTGACCGTGATGCGCCAGCTTTGGTGCACAGATCCTGGCTTGCATTGTATGGGGAAACATTCCAGGTTTATTTTCATGGGTTGTTAACCAGCATTTTAAGCCAATTTGGACCTAACGGAGAACTCTGGCTCAGTACAAACCAGCACCTTCCTGCCTAAGCCAACACACAACTGGAGGAAGGGCACTTAACCACTCCGTCAGCCATTGCACCAAGCCCCCTTTCCACCCCCCCCCCACACCCCCCGTCTCTCCCATTCATGGTTAATTTCTTTGCAAGGCAGCCTGACGATACCCGCCTTTTAATAACCAGGCCACTAAATAACTATTTGCTTTGATGCGCCCATTGTTCCGGGTTCCCTTCTGCTGGATGTAATCACTGGCGCCGCTCCGGCACAATGCGGGCGGTGCGCCTCACCCCAGGCAGCGCTCCTTCGCGCCGAAGTTTGGACAGGCCCTGCGCCGCCCCCGCACCTATTTACCTAAGCAAGAGAGCTCATGAATATTCATGCCAGCCCCAGGACTGTTCAGAGGCAATCAGACCAGGAGGATTGCTGCTGCTCAAAGGCTGCAAAGCGTCGCCTTGACCTTTTTGCACGAGTGTGCAAAACCGCAGTCGCTAGAAAAACAGCCGGCAATTGCTGTGTCAATACAGAGTTTAAGGCAGGCGGAGGAAAGCATGTAATTTCCCCTCCCGAGGAAAGGCAGGCTCCAGAGATCGAGGGAGGGAGGCGTCGTGTGTGAGCTGGCAATTTCTATCCGCATGGCCGGTTTATGAAATCCTCTCCTGTCCGTGCCGTGCCCTCCCTGGCTCCCTGGCAATAAGAACCTGTCGCCCTGAGTGGATAATGGATAATGGACAAACGTGGAAGGCGAGGCAGAAAGGGCTTCTCGGTTCCTTTCGGATGGGCGGTAACAGCGCACGGGGCGAGACCCACAGCTGGGGGTGTCAGAGACGTCGGTGCACCACAAACAGCCCTTTAAGCCTGCAATCTGATATATGGAAGATCTTAGGGGGGAAGTGTGTTGCTGGAAAGCTGGCAATCCACACAAAATTGCCACTGACTGAGAAGGCAATTGGCACTTGGAGCTGCCTACTGGAGGCAGTGGGGCAATTAAGTAATTCTAGACACGACTTAATGGTGCTCTTTCGATAGCAATGTGAATTACCTTAATTGCTTCAAATGTGCTAAGCAAACGCTGCTGTGTTTGGATGTCGAGAGGGGTCTTGGACGTCCGCCCCAAAGTCCCGTTCTGATGGCAGTACTGGCTGATGCCTGCGGTTTCCAGGCACAAATATCCATACGATACATAGGAGCCAACTCCTAGGGGCCGGGGTCCCTTCAGTCTCCCTAATAAAATTTTGAAGGGGTCCCCCTCAAGTTGATGGGCATCGTCATTCAAGTGGTGTGCAGGCTCCATATCTTGTGATCAAATATGCAGGGTGGGGCTTACCTGCCACCTCCCCAATATTTTATTCAAGTTGGCAGCTCTGGAAGAATGCACATTATCAGAGATTGGACCCACTGGTTCAATACATTCCATTGTGAATGTGTGTGTGTACAGAGTATCAGCATAAGGCTTGGAACTGCCAATTGACAGAACTGCTATTAAAAGTTTTCCCCCCCCAGTGTTCTAGAATCTAGACTCTATTTTCAGAATGCCATCATAAGAAGCATGGTCTCCAATGAATTTCTAAAAAAGAGAGGTGCTGCATTGGAGCCTTGGCAAATGCCCCAGAATGCCCCTTCGCAAATGCCCTGCTCCATCATTGTGAGAGCCAGAGAACTGCGCCTTTCGCTTTTGTGCTTGTTTTGTCACTGAGTTCATGGGTGCTGTGGTTTAGATTGTGTCAAGAGATGGCAGAGTCCTTTACTGCCATTGCATGGTCTCCAGCATAAAGACCCACTGGGTTTTGCAAGACAATCCCTGGGCAATCCTTTGGCAGATCCCATCTCATTCTGCCTTGAGTCTGTCATTTGGAAAGTGGGCATCAATATTGGCACAGTTCTCATATGGCTTTTGAGGGCATATCAACACTGTGGACTTAATTGGTTTAATAGTCGTTCCATCTCTCTTGAAGGACCTTGGGAACAGCTGTTCTGTGAGAAGGGGTCTCTAACAGAGAAGTTTCAGCACTTCAAAACAAAAAACAAAAAAACAGAATCCCTGGGAGACTTTGGGGAAAACCTTGGAAGCTAAGCTGTTATAAAGCCTTTACAGCACAGAATTATCTGTCCTGAGTGTCAGATGCACTGCATTGGTGTGTCTGACACCAAGCAAATCATCTGCCTGGAAATGCCTTTAGAAAGAAGCTTAATTCTGCTTGAAAAGCCTGTGTAGGCAGATACACAGTGTACAGTGTAAGTGTGTAGTACAGATAATGTCCCAAATGAACCAGCAAGATCAGCACAGGTGATCATGCAAACCCAGCAAAAGGAGTCCAAACTTCTATGCTGGCAGGTGGGTGTTTTGTTTTGTTTTGTTTTGTTTTGTTTTTGCTGTGTATTCCACTTCCTGCGTATTTGAGGCTAAACCTGGTGCATCCTTAGAGCAAATAGTAATGAAGACACCATAAGAATTCAAGCAGATGCCTGTTTCAGTTGGAGGGACCAGGGAGAGAGGATCTTCAGGGTGCAGGAGAATGGGTCTGTTCTTTGCCGGCCGAGCTAATAGTCCTATATTACATTATGGTCTGTGATTTGTGTATCAGCTGCCTCTTTAGATTTATCAGCGTAATTCCTGATCCTGCCTTGTCAGAGATCATTATAATCATCTTCCTACATTATCCATCAACGGATAATGGGGAGAGTAAATGTGGTGGGTGGGGACCTACAAGGATAGGCCTGGAGAGGTGGAGAAAGTACAACATTTCTTGAATATGCAGTGAAACTACAGAAAAATATTTAAGTATGCCTGTATGGCAGAAGAGCATAACTGGCGTTCTCCATGGCATGGAGTACCTTGGAACAGGTTGACTGGCTTCTGAGTAAGCACACAAAAAACCGGCTGCTCATGAAACTGAGCAGTAAACTTGGCTCATTGTCCCATCACCATTGCAGGTATCATGGGTAGAAGTGAAAGGCAGGGCCTTTTCTGCAGTGGCTCCCAGATTGTGGAACTCCCCTCTCCAGGGAGATATGCCAGGCCCCTTCTTTGCTTTATTCAAAAAGATAGTTAAGGCCCATTTGTCCCAGCAGATTTTTTTTATGTCTGCTGGTGGCTGTATTTTAATATGGAGTGACTTGTTGATGCTGCTGTCTGTGATGTTGTTATAGTTTTTTAATGTGATGTTTTTCTTGCTTTGAAAGTTTTATGTTTTGTGGCTAATTGTTTTAATTAGATTGCTAGCTGCTTTGAGTATAGAAACATAGGACATTCACCAGCAGGAGGTTGCAGATGTGACATTCTTGGCTTATTATTACAGTAATGTACTTGGAAGCTTATACACTTTCTAATGTACTATTATGGGAGATGATGATCTAACAAAAGACAACTTCTTTATTTAATATTTCCTACTAACTGGCAAAGACTGCAGAAAGGAGATTTTATCAACAGTATAAGTCATGACTGCTCGGAAAGAGTGAGATATTTAGCAAGAGCATCTGAACCACCTTTCAGTGTAGGCTAGAGCAGAGAGCATGCACAATTTTAATTAAGCACTTTCACCCCAACCATCCCCTAACTGGTGCCCTCCCAGTGTTTTTGAATCATGATGCCCATCAGGTGCAATGGGCAAGTTGAAGTCCAAAACATCTGGAGGGCACCTGGTTGGGGAACACTGTCTTAGTTAATCAACCCACCTGAGAGAGAGTCCTTCACAATACAGTATTGTGCATGATTAGTGGTCCAAATTAGAAGATGGGAGTCACATCCTCTTCTGCCTTGCAAGATAGATGAATCCCCCAACAAGTTGCATCCTGTGGGAAACTGTGACACTGGAGACCTGAATGGTGATGCAACAATGAGATGTGCATCCAAGTGAACCTTGACAGAATTTGTCTGCAGAAATTGCCCCTGTTGCTCAGAGAGCAAATGTTGGAGAGGTGATCTGGGCAGCCAGATGTTGCACACAGCAATCCCTTAGGATGCATTTGTGCTGTAGCACTATAAGAGACAGGCCTTTGCAATATGAATTTTCTCTTTTTAACCCACCAGTATTTATTGATATTTTATTGATGTTTTTTAAATGAAGTTTTATGGATGATTTTTGCTGATTTTAGTCTCATATCTTGCATAACACCTTGATATATTTTAATGAAATGTTGGGTTATAAACACATAAAGAAATCAAGTAGATGGATCAATCAAGAATTTGCACTAGAGAGAAAAAGATGGAACCAGAAAAGAGGCAACCCATTGTCTTTGCCAAGCAGCATTCTTTGTTATACCCAATAATCCTAGGGTTGCCATATTTCAAAAAGTAAAATTCCTGACGCCTGCAAAATTGTTGAGCTTTTATAAGGAAATCCACCCAAATTGTTAAGCTTTTCTTGGGAACAAACCCAAATTGTTGAGCTTTTGGGGGGAAACCTACCCCAAAAATAGTGATTTTAAGATTTTTAAGCTTTTTCCATCATGTCGCCATACATCTGAGTCTTCCCTAACACTTTGCCAATTCGACAACATTTTCCCCGATGCCATTTTTACACCCGTAAACCAGAACATGTCAGGAATTTTCCAGATGTATTGCAAGCCTACAATAACCCAAGATGGAAACCTGGGAAGAATCGACAGGAGCTCTATTTTAGACTTGGCATGAACCCCAGTGCAGGGGGTGGGGAGACTAGTTGAGGGCTAGACATTAACCCATTTAAGCATCTTGGGTACCCAGGTATCCCGTAGGGCAAGGCCAGATAAAGGCATTACAGTAACTTTCATAAAGCAAAGGCATAATCAATCCCTCCACTGGGTGCCTCTGAACTGTGAAATTCCATTCCTCTCCTCTGTTGGAAGCCTCCCTTTTTCTACCTAAGGGAGATCTAGCAATGGGAGAAAATTAAATAATGCTTGATTCAATTCTGGCCACTGTTGGAAATAGAATTCTCAGGCAGATGGGCCGTAGCCCTGCCCTTGTCCTCATGCTGTTAACCCTTGCCTTCACCAAGCTGGTTTGTGATATGGCCAAGAGACTGGCTGAAGAAAGGACCTCTTCACATAATGCTGAATCAACTTCTGGCATTCATTTTGATGAGTCACTCACCAACTTAGATGACAACAGTGGTACCTCGGGTTAAGTACTTAATTCATTCCGGAGGTCCATTCTTAACCTGAAACTGTTCTTAACCTGAAGCACCACTTTAGCTAATGGGGCCTCCCGCTGCTGCCGCGCCGCTGGAGCACAATTTCTGTTCTCTTCCTGAAGCAAAGTTCTTAACCCGAGGTACTATTTCTGGGTTAGCGGAGTCTGTAACCTGAAGCGTATGTAACCTGAAGCGTATGAAACCCAAGGTACCACTGTGCTTAGAAAAAGGATTTGATGTTCTAGAAGGAGAAGGTATCCTGACAGAGAGACCAAGAATCCCTTCCTGGAAGTTTCAAAGCAGAAGCTAGACAGCCACCTGCTAGGGATGCTCGCACATTGCATTTCCAGCACCAAGCGCAGAGATGGATTAGGTGCCCTACAAGGTCTATGAGCTCTGACAGATGAATAGACCCTACCTATTTAGGGGCAGTTTACCTCTGGGTTGGATGGTGTCTTGTATGCCTTCTTCTGGCAACTCCTGCAGCCAAGTTGGTGCCAAACATATTGCTCTGCTTTTCTTTGGACCACATCACCAGGGTCAAGAGGGGGGGTCTTGCTGTCTGGGCAGCCCAGGACCTCCATACATGGAGGGAGGTCACTTTGGTACTGGGGAGAATAAAAAACTGGGGATTGCTCCTGTCTTCATCCCCTGCTTGTCACCTTGTTGTGGGCATCTTGGGGGCTGCTGGAGGAAATAGGATGTAGAACTTGCTCTCATCCCACAAGGCCATTCTGATGAGATTGGACTAGGTGCCCTTATGACAGGGAATGGAAACTTGTAGCCATATGAAGGACGGTGGCTTAAGGGTAGAGCATCTGCTTTGTGTGCAGAAGGTCTCAGGTTTGATCCCTGGAGAGAATCCTGCCTGAATTCCTGGAGAGCTGTTGCTGGTCAGTGTAGAATGTACTAAAGTAGCTGGACCAATGATTTGACTCAGTGTAAGGCAGCTTCCTATGTTTCAGATGTTGTTAGACTCCAAAAGTCTCATTCAGTTCTGCCAATGATCAGCTGTAGTCCAACAACCTCTGGAGCACCATAGGAACCCCAACCTCACCCATAACTTTTGCAATATTCTACCAGAAGGGTTTTATGAAAAGCAGACAGAGAGGCAGTTGAGGAGAAAGGAGGAAATTTGGAAGAGGACTTTGAGATGGAAGTTAAAGAGGCAATGGAGCCCATGAGGCTGGGAAGGTGGGGGCGGGGGGGGGGCGGAGAGAGGAGCTGGCAGCTAAGTAGATGCTAACATCCCACCTAAGATTTTTCGGAAGAGCAGTTTCCTCTCCTTTTGCTGCAAAGCAAATCCCTGAAGATCCAATGAAGGTGAAAATTGGAAGCCTCTGTTTTGGCAGTAATCCCTCACCTCTAGTTAATTCCCAGTAATTGCATCATTTATTTAAATAAGGCTCAGAGCAGCGAGTGTAGCAAAAAAAAAAAAAAAAAAGCTGGTGAGGCCAACCTTGCTCAGCCTGCCCCAAGTGTGTGTGTGTGTGTGTGTGTGTGTGTGTGCGCGCATAGCATCCTACAAGGAGCGATCAATATGGCTGGTGCAACAAACCTGCCCCATCCCTGCACAGCTCTGGCACACACACCCTCTCCCACATTTCTAATTATAGCAGCTACAGGCAGGCATCGCTGTTTCCCAACCCATACAGCTGGATCCGTGCCAGGCCCAGAAACATGGGATCCATTTGATATGGCCGTGTTTTCTGTTTATAAGCTGTTGTTTGGCAGAGCACAAAGCGCACCATCACTTTGTCCCTTGGCCTCGCATCGCTGGCTTTGCACAGAGATGCCTTCAGCCAAACAAAAGGAAGGACGCAGATCCACCTGGGCGGCACCTGGCAGCAGATGGTGGAGGATGCAGAGGAACGAGAACAGGAGGGAGGGAGGGAAGTCCCAGCACTAGTGCTAAACTGCACTCTTGGTAGGTTAAGCAGAGGACATGGCCCAGTGCCTCCGCTCCTTGCTTCTTAGGCCAAGGGTTGGCTCCAGGCCTTGGGGCAGTTTTGCTATTATTTATATCGCAGAGGCGTGTGCCACCGGAGATGAACAAATCATGCATCTGATGCTCAAAAGAAGCGACAGCAGGAACAGACCCCATGTGCTTGCAGTCACAGGACTAAGAAGATGTATTAAGCGATTCCTTAATCAGGGGTCAGAGGCCACCAGTCCAAGTTATGAGAGCCTCCTGGGCAGATCGCATTGGCTGCTGCTGTGATCGCTGTGAGGAACAGGGGCACTGGCTGAAACCTAGCAAGGGTCAGAGGGGCTTGCTGAAGACAGCTGCATCCTTTGAGCTACGGGTCACTGGAGGGAGGAGCCGTTGTGCAAGATAGAGAAGTGCAAATAGAATGAGCACACCATGCAGTGGATTGACCCTGTTGTTTCTCCTGAATGTCTCTGCAGCTCTCAGTACCAACCATGACAACCTTTTGGAGGAGGTGTCACAGTCGTATGCTGCAGCTTTTGACTTTCCATTCCAGAAGGTAGTGCTGGGAGATCATGGCTCTCTTGCAGGGTTCTGCTTTATCCCCACCCCCACCCCACCAGAGTTGTTTTACATCTACCTGACTCTGCTGAGTGAGCTTGTCTGAAGATTTGGAGGCAGTTGCCTTCAATAGGCAGCACAGAAACACCTGAAACTGCATTGTACTGCCAAAGACCATTGGTCTATGCATCTCTGCATCATCAGCACTGCACCATCCTTGTTTAAGATTTTGTGGGACAGAACCTGTACCTGGAAATGGACTGGAAGTCCCTGTCATTGCAGAGCCAAGCTGTGCATATGTCACTCTTTTTCTCTCACTCTCATCAATCAATCCTTTGGGTAGTTCATCACTAATGCTGCTCTTCTATGAACTCCCGCCAGTAACTTTGCAGGCATCTGTTGGGTATTGGTTTTTCTTTGCTTTAAAATCAGAGCCGCTGCAGGCACCCTGATAAATGGATTGAAACAGACTGCCTGATGTCACCCTCGCTACTGTACAGTGCTGGTATACATCTTCTCTTCTGAACATTTAAATGCTGCTGTCTGTCATGACACCCTTCACTAAATCTCAGCGCACATCTCCTGCCACATGCCTAGCATGTGGTCTGCATTTTCTCTTTCCCTGCAGTGCGAGTAGCTCAGCATTGCTTCAGGAAGCTGTGCTCACCAATCCTGTAATGCAAGGACCAGAAAGCTCCATGTGGGACAAGGCGGACCAGACGAGATGCCTCCTGGGAGAGAAACAGAGAGAGAGAGCCAAGTTTGTGTCACTGAACATGGCTCATTGCAAAATGCAAATCGGGAGTAAGGCTTTGGATGGAGAACTTCTGACAGCCCGGGAGCCATTAGCAAACATGCTCAAGTTTGCTGGCCAGAGAAGCGCACAGGACTTATTAGCCTTTTCCACAAGATCAGTGGAGCAGGAGGTGACAAGGCTGCACATTTGCCTGACCACAAGAAATAGGAATGGATTTCTAGGGGAAGCATTTATAGCTCTGACTGAACACAGGCTGCAAGTCTACGCACACTTTTCTGGGAGTAAACACCACTGAACACAATGGGACTTACTTGTAAGTAAAGATGCATATGATTATACTGACAGTATGCCAAGAAGGCCACATTGCGCCATGATTACTGGAGTAAAAGATTGACCAAGATCTGAAGCTTATGACTATGTGTATGCATGCAATACCTGTGTCTGTGAGGCAGGGGCAATGTTCAGGATGGCCTCTGGCACACGGCAAGGCAGTGGGCACCTACTATGGTGAAGCACATATAATTATGGCAATGCACCACAAACTCAGTTATCCATGTGTTCGTGTTGCGGTGGATGCATGCAAATAGTTCACCAAGGGCTGAACCTGCACAGATTTTCCCAGCCCTTCCACCACAGCTCCTGTGCATCTCAGTGCTTGTGCAGTTCATCTCCTAGATGTTGCCCAGGCAGCTCTGCTCAGTTTCTTAATGGCCAAAAGAACTCTGTGCCCTCTTCCAGCTGCATCAAAGAACCCATCAAGCTTGATTGCCAGGCACAAAAATGTCAGCCAGCTGCGAGGAGGGTGGCTGACCTTCAGGCATGTGTAGGATCAGCAAAAAAAGCAGCACCCGGTTTTTGCACAAGAAAGGCACACTGAGTGGAAACCAGCCCCACCCAAACAGGAATAACCCTTCCCATTCATTTTGGAGAGGATCTAAAAGCCAGTGGCGTGGTCCCTTAGAAAAATGAATGCTTTGCCTGGGCTTAAATCTTTTGAATCCATTATGGATTCATATGATAGAATCACAGAGTTTGAGGGGGTTATATAAGTGACGCAGGGAATCCAGAGCTAGAGGAGCATCTCCTGCAGATGGCTGTCTGGAGGGGGAGAGCCCACCTCTCATCCCAGGTCAGTTGTGGGGAACCTTTGTACCTCCAGGTGCTGCTGAATTACCACTCCCATCACCCCCAGCAAGCACGGCCAATGTCCAGGGATGATGGGAGTTGTTGTTCAGCAACATTTAGAGAGCCAAAGGTTCTCCATACCTGCCCTAGATAATTGGTTCCATAGTCATGAGGTTTCTTCTAAGGTTCAGCCAATGAGCTTGAGCAAGCCACTCTAAGCCTCTGTTTCCCTAAGTGTCAGGAATCTAAACAAAACAAATTCCTTCCAGTAGCACCTTAAAGACCAACTAAGTCAGTTCTTGGTATGAGCTTTCGTGTGCATGCACACTTCTTCAGATACCTTCTTTAGTGTGCATGCACACGAAAGCTCATACCAAGAACTGACTTAGTTGGTCTTTAAGGTGCTACTGGAAGGAATTTGTTTTGTTTTGACTATGGCAGACCAACACGGCTACCTATCTGTAACTGTCAGGAATCTAGTCATTGCTGAGGGAGTACCAATGTAGTTATTTTGTGATATGCACTTCTAGAATGGTGTGTTTCATGGAGTGTTTTTTTCTGATCCTTCCAAACCAAGGATCTGGAACCTGCAGTTAGAATCATAGAATTGTAGAGGGAGAGTTAGAAGGGATCCCAAGGCTCATCTAGTCCAACCCCCTGCAATGCAGGAATCTCTGCTAAAGCATCCATGTCCACCCAACCTCTGCTTAATAACCTCCAATGAAGGAGAGTCCACAACCTCCCGAGGGAGACCGTTCCACCGTCGATTAGCTCATACGGTCAGAAAGTTCTTCCTGATGTTTAGTCAGAATCTCCTTTCTTGTAACTCGAATCCACTGGTTTGGGTCCTACCCTCCAGAGTAGGAGAAAACAAGCTTGCTGCATCTTCCATGTGACAGCCCTTCAGATATTTGAAGGTGGCTATCAAGTTTCTTCTTTTCCAGGCTAAACATATCAAGAGCTCCTTGTAAGGCTTAGTTTCTAGATCATCTTGTTCACCCTCCACTGCATACGTTCCAGCTTGTCAACATCTTTCCTAAATTGTGGTGCCCAATCTGGTCAACACAGAATAGAGTAGGACTATTACTTCTCTTTATCAGGACACTACTGTTGAGCAGCCTAGAACAGCATTAGCTTTCTTTCTTTTTTGCTGCTGCATTACACTGTTGACTCTTGTTAAGCTTGTTGGTCCACTAAGACCCCTAGATCCTTTTCACATGCACAGCTAATAAGCAAGGTTCTCCAGATGTTGTTGAACTTCGATTCCCATCATCCTCACCCAGCAAGGTCAACAGTCAGGATGGTGGGAATTGTAGTCCCATCACATACGGAGGGCCACAGGTTCCCTATCCCTATCCTATAATTTGTCGTGTCTCTGTTTCAGTGTGGTTTTGTAAGCCGGTTCAGGCCTCTCAGTTACGGAGGGGAGAGGGAACTGAGGTAATTTTTTGTATAAAGAAAGAAAACAACATCAAGTTCACTCCCTAAAAAAAATTCGGGTGGGGGATTTGGATGTTCAAAATAGCACCCCTTAGCTGTTCTCTTCCATTTATAAGCACAGACAAATAGTTATACACAATTTCCTGCCTTTTTCTGGTGCTTGGGAAGCACTGCCTCCCTCTGAGTACTGGAAAGAAAGGAAGAGATGGCTGGAGCTACCAGGGTTAGGGAATCTGGCTGGCCTCAAGAGTGTTTGAAGTCACCTCAAAGCCATTCGGAGAGTAGCAACCTGGTGGGCTCACCCAGAGCGGTCTCTGGACTGTGACAGGGACAAGAACCAGTTTTCCCATAAGCGAGGTTGATTGGCAGTTCTGTTTTGCTTCTGGAGCAGCTTAGTTCTCCTCCCCTACTGGAAAGCCAAAGCAGAAAATACATATTTCTTCCTCTGGTACCCAGGCCTCTGCCTGCCTCCTTGAACTCTGTTTTTTCTCCCCATCCACTCTGTTGAGATGAAGATTATGAACTCTCCAACATACCAGGGGCTTGGCTCTCTCCCTTTTTCTTTTTGCTCTTCTTAATCTGTTAACGTAAAGCACCCTATACATTTATGGTGCATTATGATGATGATAATAGCCTGCTTTTCGTTTAACTCATGACATTTCCTTGTGCCAGCCGGATTTTATTGCCAGACATTTTTCTTGGGTGTTTAGGCAGCATCTCAGGATCAGGGATATTGATCGCTTGCGTCGTGTTAATTAACCACTCTGGGAGCCTTTTTGGCTGAAGACTTGGGTAAATAGGCTTTTAATAAATAAAAAAATAAACTCATTATGGTGAAATGAACAAAAGCGCCATGACTTACCAGGAGGATTCTGTTTCCCTGCAAGAGGTTTTGAACAGAACATCCATTTTTCCAAGGCCCTTCCATGGAAGATTCTCCAGCTACCAATCTCCTCACCTTGCCTTCACCAGGGCTGACCCAGCTATATTACCCCAATCCTACACCATTTGCTTCAGCTGACTATATTTTTTTCTAGTTTAATTCAAAGGGTAAGTTTTGCATTTAAAGCCCTAAACCACTGGGATCCAGATTACCTCAGGGACTCTTCTAAAGGACTTCCTGCAAGGTAACATTGACATCTGAGCCTTGGCTTCTGACCCCACCTTTGTGTGAGTTCAGATAGGCAGGTATCCCATGACAGGGCCTTTTCAGTGGTGGTGCCAAGAATGGTGGATTCCCTGCCTTCCTCTTGGAGGGCTATGGAGCCCCTTCTCTCTCTTACTTAGCCTTTTAAATGATAGTCTGGAAACGGTTTTGCTTTTGGCAAGCTTTTGCTTCTTGAGTTTTTTTGCAATTTGATGCACCTGGTGTTTTGGCCTTGTTTTTCTTGATTGCTCTTTTAAACTGTTTTGTTTGTTTGCATGATTATTGTTATTTATCATATTTAGTTTTATTGCTGTCTTGTAAGCCACTTTGTGTCTCCAGGGATAGAAAAGCAGGGTGAAAATAATAAAACAAACCATAGAGGCAAACTAGGTAAAGCTTAGGGATGTCAAAACGTTTGGGGTTGTCTGCTCAGCCGTAAGAAAGAAAGAAAGAAAGAAAGAAAGAAAGAAAGAAAGAAAGAAAGAGATTGCCTACTATTTCGGAGACGATGCACAGAGACAGTTGAATGAGATCCACTGCATTACTAGACTCCCTCTGGAGAGTCTTCCAATTGCCATCTGTTGCATAGACATACTTGTAAGATGGAAGGGTGTGAAGAAATGTCTAACATTCAAAATGAAACCAACTGAAGGGTATCATGCTCCATTCAGTCTGTTATACTGCTGAGCATATCATAAGATACAAGTGGGAGGGGCTTTAATTTGCCTAGGAAAAATTCTGGCTTCATTGATGTGCTCTTGGTGGAACTAGTTGGCTTAAAGCCTGACCCACAACAGAATCAATGAAACCGATTCTACGTTTCACAGGAACAATATATCAAAGGCAAAGGCATTTGTCTCACTGAATTCTTCACCCCTTGATTCCGAGGAGGAGAAATGTCCGCTGGCAGCCAGATCCTTAAGGAACTCAGATGCCTGGATCCATCTCAGGCACACAGGACTCAGCTTTATCTGGATTTTCCTATTTCCAGAAGCAAAATCTCTCTTCTGCTTTTGTCTGAAGTCTCCTGCAGAGCACCCCATTTCTTTCCTGTCTCTTTCAAAGCAGTAGCTAACTCTGCTCACTCAGTAGGAACTGGATTAGGGCCAGCTGGAGAGGTGAGCAGCACATGGTTCAGATAAAAAAATCTGCCCATCAGGTTTTACCTGCATACCAGAAGCTCAGTTTGACAAAACATGGTTACCTATCAGCAGGACACAATTGCATTAATGGACCACCAGTGTGTATTTCTTAGTAAATTAGCAGGATGGTTTTAGCCAATTAACCTATCCATTACTCTATGAGAAACCTCAGAATTACTGCAAGGGTTCTTTCCACAACTTGTGAAAAGGAGGAATGAGTTTTCCTTTCCATTGCCAGAGCCAGCCTGACTACATGAGCAACCCAAGTAGTATCTTGGGGTGACAATACTTTTAGGGGCTCAATTACCCTGGTGCACTTTCGTTGGAAGTAACCCTGGGAGCTATCTTAGGATGGGCTTTGTAGTAGGAGGTGCAAGCTCAGCCTTTCTCAAGTTTGGGCCCTCAGATGTAGTTGGACTACGACTCCCATCATCCCTGGTCTTGCTAGCTAGGGATGATGGGAGTTGTACTCCAACAACATCTGGGGATCGAAGATTGAGGAAGGCCATGCTGGCCTGATGGCAACTGACAAGGTTGCGAGCGAGAGCAAAGGAAAGGCAAGCCACAGGTGTGGCTGCATTCATGTGTTCTTGGTGGAACAGGAGTGTGGCTAATGTTTCATTGTGTGAGGGGTGATGGTAGTCCCTGCTCCCTTGAAAGAGGCTGCAGTACAACTACTCTGAAAGAAACTGTCGCTGGAACTCTTGGACTGGAGAAACTACCAACCAGTCACAAAGACCCCCTTCTTGGAGAGGGTGTTGGGGAGAGATGTGGTGGGGCAGCTACAAGAATTCTTGGATGACTCTGATTATTTAGATCTATTTCCATCTGGGTTCAAGCCTCGCCATGGGACTGAGTTGTCCTCAGTCACCTGATGGATGATCTTCACAGAGAACAGTACAAGGGGAGTGTGACTTTGCTCTTGCTTCTTGATATCTTTGTGGCTTTTCACACCATATAGACCAGGCTTCCTCAACCTCAGCCCTCCAGATGTTTTGAGACTACAATTCCCATCATCCCTGACCACTGGTCATGCTAGCAAGGGATCATGGGAGCTGTAGGCCAAAAACACCTGGAGGGCTGAAGTTGAGGAAGCCTGATATAGACCATGTCTCCAGGAGAGGCCATATAGGTGCAGGACTGGTGCCTCCATGCAGTGGTGCTCCCTGCCTGCAGAAGCATCCCAGGTGTGGAACTTGAGTCAAGGGATGCTCTCAACAGCGGAAGACTATTGTCCCAGCTGTTTTCATATTGACTGTGGTTGCTGCATGGTTGGAAGGGGAAACCATGCACTAGTGGGGTGTAGTGGTTAAGAGTGTTCGGCTAGTTCTGGGAAGCCTCAGGTTCAAACCACACCAAGCCATGAATCTCATAGCCTACCTCTCAAGGTTGTTCTGAGGATAAAACAGAGGGGGAGAAAGAAAAACCCAGTGCACCATTTGCGCTATTCAGAGGGTTATAAATAAATACTGGAAACAGACTTCCTTTACCTGCTTGTGGTTCTGGAACAGCAGTGGGATGCCTGTCCTCTTGCTGATTCCCACAAAGTCCATTTTTGCACAAGAGTTGCTTTGTCTCCAATATTTGCCAGTAGCTGGAGAAACCAAGCAACCGCACCCCGCAGGAAATGTGAACGGCGACGGCACAAGCCTCCCGGCACGTGAGCACAGCTTCTCGGCATCTCCTCTCGACTGCTGCGGAGGCTCCTGGGTCAGGGGGTCCCTCTGCTATCCGTCTCCTTGATCAATAGAGACGGATGTGTGACAGGTACAGCTGACACGTTACTGTCGTGATTGAGCTGGGATTCTTCAAACAGCGCTGAACTGTGACACAAATTATACTTTTATGAGGCCTATTAGGCCATCTGGATGGATTTTAAAAAGCCTTAATTGAGATGGAGCAGGGGCTGCTTAAAGCAAAGAGGAATCTTGGTAGCATCAGCTCATTTATTATTGCCCTCAGCTCAACTATTCATGTTAAGTAATTGGAAAGAGCCGGGGGGGGGGCACATGATGCCTTTCCACCAGCTGGGGAGTGGGAATGAAGAAAGAAGCCAAAGCACACCTGCCTGACATACATTTGCTGGTTTCTTTTCATCCAAAGTCACATCGGTGGGTAAAAAGGAATGGTCTCCATGCATCCTGCACCCCTTCAGCTTAAGTCACTGGTTCACTTCTGTACTTTCTCGGAGACAACAATGTGTTGATTGGAGGGATAGGAACAGCAAGGGAACTGCTCTCTTTATTAACTATACTTGCATCCTGTCTTTTCACCTAGGAGCTCAAGCCAGTGTACATAGAATCATAGAACAGGGGAGTTGGAAGTGTAATCTAGTCCCACCAGCTGCAATGCTGCAATCTTTTGCCCGACATGGGTCTCAAACTCGCAGCCCTGTGAGCCAGTGTGGTGTAGTGGTTAAGAGCGATAGTCTTGTAATCTGGGGAACCGGGTTCGTGTCTCTGCTCCTCCACATGCAGCTGCTGGGTGACCTTGGGCCAGTCACACTTCTTTGAAGTCTCTCAACCCCACTCACCCCACAGAGTGTTTGTGTGGGGGAGGAAGGGAAAGGAGAATGTTAGCCACTTTGGGACTCCTGAAGGGGAGTGAAAGGCGGGATATCAAATCCAAACTACTACTACTACTATTCTTCTTCTTCTTCTTCTTCTTCTTCTTCTTCAGAGCATCATGCTCTACCGACTGAGCTATCCACAGGGATATAGTTCTCCCCTCCTTCCATTTCATCTTCACAATAACCCTGTGAGGTAGGCTAGGAGAAAGCTTCCAAAACGTTTGGACCCGGTGGTACATGGTTGATGGAGGACTCTGGGTGAGAGGTGAGGAAATGTCAGCATGCCAGGGTGAGAGGCTGGGAGGAGAAATGAAATATCCCAGTTGGGAGCTGGGAGGGGCTACTACCTTCTATGGGTGGCAGGGCTAAGAATTACCCTTCAGAGAGGACTCCACATTCTAAAAATAGCTGGTAGCTATTTTATTACTGTAGTATGAAAAACATTAATAAAAATCTTACTACCAACAAAACTTTTGGACCCAGGTAGGTAGGTAGGTAGGATGGGACGCAGGTGGCGCTGTGGGTTAAACCACAGAGCCTAGGACTTGCTGATCAGAAAGTCGGCGGTTCGAATCCCCGCGACGGGGTGAGCTCCCGTTGCTCAGTCCCTGCTCCTGCCAACCTAGCAGTTCAAAAGCACGTCAAAGTGCAAGTAAATAAATAGATACCGCTCCAGCGGGAAGGTAAACGGCGTTTCCATGCACTGCTCTGGTTCGCCAGAAGCGGCTTAGTCATGCTGGCCACATGACCCAGAAGCTGTATGCCGGCTCCCTTGGCCAATAAAGCGAGATGAGCACCGCAACCCCAGAGTCGGTCACAACTGGACTTAATGGTCAGGGGTCCCTTTACCTTTACCTTAGGTAGGATCTAGCAGAACAGAATTATACAAATGTCTAGAACTGGGATTAGGTGTGGCTCTCTAGCTGTTGTTGTTAGACTCTAGCCAGCATGGCCAATGGTCAGGGATGGGTATTGTGGTCCACCAGTGGTCACCATGTTGACTATCCCACCTCTCGAAGGAGATCCATTAATTCTCATGGGTTAATGAGCTCATGCCCATCCACTGCTATGGGTCTCTTTAGAGCTTTGATGGTCTTGAAATATATTTTCCCTGCTGAAGTTTGCATTAGGCTGAATCATCTCCCAGTTGTGGCATTGACAAGCCCTCCTACCCACATAAGAAACTACACCTCCCTCCCTTCTACCTCTCCGAGAAAGAGAAGAGTTGGCACAGAGAGATGCTGTTGCGTTCTTCAATCACCCTCGCATATGTCATCCATGAAGCTAGAGAGGGTTGCATCAGAAAAGACGGCTTCTAGCAACAGGTGCCTCCTTCTGCATATTGCTTAGTGAAAGGCATGCACCATTATGAACTACTTATCTCCTAGGAAGCAGAAGCAAGCACGCTGTTTTTCTTTATATGGATGAGTAAAATGTTGGAGGTGAAGCAAAGGAATACGAAAACAGACTCCTAGCAATTGCAGAGCACTTTGCACATGCTAAAATGTTACACAATTAATCATAAACCTACCGCATATTATGGAAGTGGCCTTAATTCCTTATTGGAATATTTTTTCCCCAGCTGTGTTAGTTGTGTCAGTTATGTTGTCTGTATTATTATCAACAATCATTTTATGAAAGGAGAATGTTAATAACATAATTATCACTGCCTGCACTTTCTGTATTTCATTTCTTTCTTGACCTCACAGTCAACAACCTCCCCACCCCACCCCTTGTAACTCAAAATAATACTTCATGCATCTGATGAAGTGAACCCTAGTCCTCAAAGGCTAATGTTATAATCAGTTTGTTAACCTTTAATGTGCCACAGGACTCTTTGCCTTTTTTACTGGAATGAATGTGATGGATTTCAGCTGCTCAAGCACGCAGAGTCTCTCAGCTGGAAGAAGCACCTTCGTTCAGAAAATTAAAGTATGCATTTCAGCAAAATGAAAAAGCAAGCATGGGAGCTGAAAAAGACAATTGGAACCTAAATGGATTCCTGTTTTACTTGAGCATTGTCAAGCCAGAACACAGGCAGGAGGGAGGAGGTGTCTCTGTAGGCAGCAGCTGGGTAATACAAAGAGAAATCACTAGAAGAGGAGATCTAAGCTATCCTCTAGTTCAGCCTTCCCCAATTTGGTACCCTCCAGCTGTTTTGGACAGCAGTGACATAAACCTTAGCTAACACAATGGGAATTGTAGTCTGAAACATATTGGAGGCACCAGGCTAGGACAAAACTGTGTTTGCCTTCAAGCACAGATCTGTACTTCTTCCAGGGATAATAACCTAGAAAGCTCTTTGCAAGGGACTAGCATGAGAGGCCAAGCAGGGAGAAAGTGGCCTTGGCAGACTGGTCATCTGCTGTCATGTAAAGTCTGGCTGAGGCTGCTCCACATTATGAGGCGGAGCAGGGCTCCCATGTGCACTTCTTTAAAGGGACTTCCTTCCAAGTAAACAGATTGGGCTCCATGGCTCATTAAAAACACTGTTCTCACTGATTAAGTTACCCCCATCCAACACTATTTCTGTCCTTGCAAAATTCCAAGCATGTCTTAGAATAGCTGCTTCTCCAGAAGTTAAGATCTATGTTGTCAAGATCACTGAAGACAAATGAGTTAACCTTTGACAACAACCGTTCACAAGATCACTTCCCGTGTGACCTTTTCATAGATGTAATGTTATATTATATTACTAAACAGATATAGAGCAGGTAAGCTTCAGATATAGGGTGGTCCTACATCTGAGGCAGTGTGTGTGTGTGTGTGTGTGTACTAACTGATCCACTGGGCCCCTCTAAAGCCTACATTTTGGTCCTTTATAATTGTTCTTCAGAAGAATGGAGCCCACCTTTTTATTATCCTGATTGCATGAATAAAAATGTCTTTTTTTTAAAAAAAGTGGTAATTGGACAACTATTCAGCATCAAGTGATATTGGGCACCTGTTCTTTCCCCCCATTCTCCTGCCCAGTCACTGGAATACACCAGGCTTTATGATGCTTTCATCTGAGGGCACCACAAAGGCATTGCCAAGCTAGACTGCAACTGTTAGAAGCGCAGCGCTGCTCAAACACAAGAGAATGGCAGGCAACCAAAGGAATCTGACATAAAGCCAGGGCATGGCAATCTAAAAAACCCCCAAACAAACCCATTACTGGAATCTGTTCATGGTATGGAATAATGCTTGTCACTCCAGCTCTTATGAGGAACTTCTACCTAAACATTTTAGAGAGCAGAACTGATACCATGCAACAAAAACAATGCCAAGAGGTAGCCTGGGACATGCTTATCCATCTTCCTGTGTTTATCTGCTTATGCCCCTGAACCAAGTGCGAGAAATCTGCATAGATGACATTTTTATAGATCGTGATATTTACCTGTAATATGAGAGGGCTCTAGTGTGAAAAATGGTATTTCTGTGTGCTTAGATGGAAGGCTTTATAGAGCAAGGAAGCTATATTGGGCACAGAGACAGGGAGGTCTATGCAACACTTAGCATTTGCACTGTACATTACAAGGGTTGAAGGCATTTCATGTTTAATACCTTGGTAATCCTAAAAACAATCCTGTAAAGTATACTTGGATTATTATGTTAGGTGGGTATAAGGTAAGGCTGAAGTGAGGTTGAAATCAGGGATAGGGAATTCTGGGTTCCTCAGATGTGATGAGACTACAACTCCCAACATCCCTAGCCAGTGGCCATCTTGGCTGGGAGTGATGGAAGTTGGAATCCAACAGTATTGAGTGTGGGTGGGTGTTACAAGCCCCTCATTCATGAATTAAACCATGAACTTCTGGGCTCATATCCCACATATTTAACAAATATGCTACACAACAGTAAGTGGCCAGATGGTTGCCCCAACATCATATGGCAAGCAGCAAGAAACTACTGAAATTATTGACTGACAGCTAGTGTGCTGGTGTTGTTGTTTATTAACTAAATTTCTTATTTTTTTTATTATTATATGTTTTATCCTTACGTCAATTGCATTTCAGACCCAGCTGGGTTAATAACCAAAGTGTACTAAATAAAATAGAAGACTGGGTATCAAAACTGACTGATTCCAGACACTCTAAGTTAAATGGAATTTCCATATTCATAGCTCTGAGTGATAGATGACACCAGGAAATTAAGATGGGAAAGCTCTGAATTTTCTGGCCACAGATACATAAAGGACAGTAATGAACACCATGAACGCCATCTTCCTCGAAAACATCAGCTTAGGTTACACTTTGATTGAATTCAGATGCAGTAACAAATCATGCTTACAAAGATGAGCATATGCAAGCTCCAGGGATGTGCACGTCGGTGTAGGGATGGCCCCAGAGAAACTAGTTTGGGGGAGCAAAGAGGTGGCTTAGCCCATTATCGGAAGATCAATGATTTAATCAATGCTATAGGACCTTAATATACTGTGGCTGGGAGCAATAGGGGTAGCAGGGGAAGCGGCCAATACTTCTCTCCTATTTAAAATTATATACATATAATTTTATTAAGTTTTCTGTTTTACAATTTAAAATACTCATTTTACATCCTTAAAATATCAATGACTTCCCTCCTCTTTCCATGGTTCATTTTACATATCATAAATTCCTGCATATTTTACAAAAAAACTATACCATTCAGTATTCCATTATTGCATCCATCAAAACTTTTTTACATTGTTAAATTTATCATAACGCTGCCAGCATTTTCAGCTGTACTACTTCTCATCACCTCATAAAGTCATCCCTGCTCATTTGTTCTCCCATTTCTGCCCCCTTTTTCTATGTAAGAGTGGAACAGATTAGTAGATTCCACTTCTAGTTAGCAGGAGAGTGTGATTTGCTGTTGTGTCTTCACGTGAACAGAAGAAGAACTCTGCTGGATCAGACTAAAGGCCTATGTAGTCCAGAAGGCTGTTCTTCAGTATACAATCCGATGTCCCCAGGAAGGACATGAGAGTAACAGCTCTCTCCATCTGTTGTTCCCCTGTGACTGCTCTTCAGAGTCACACTACTTCTGAAGCTTGAGGCTGTATGAAGTAGTCTAAGTCCCCTTTGAAAACCACCTAAGCTGTTATTTATCACCCCCATCTTATGGAACTGAATTTGATGGATTCAGTTATGCCTTGTGTGAAGTATTTTCTTTGGTCTGCCCTGAATCACTTCCAGTCATTGGATGATCCTGAGCACTAGCATCATGAAATAAGAAGAAACCCTGGTTTGCTCAAACTGTAGCTTGCCCACAAACCAGGATCCGAAACCATGTTTTGATCCTAGTTTGGAATCTTCTTTCCCCCTTATTAATTAATTTATCTGAATATATATAAACAGCCAACTCATAAAAAGTGTATTGGCAGTGTACAACAGAATACATAACAAATGACCAACACAATAAAACCCTCTCTTTTCATTTTTCTGTGGACAGACAACAGTTCAAGCAGAGTAGACTTTGCTTACTGGGATGCAAATTTGTGTTGTGGTATCATCAGCTAGAAGCAGAAGCTTCTAATCTCCCCTCCTTCCCTTTGCATGCAGAGGAAGGGGAGAAGGGAGCACGTGAGCCTTTGGCTTGCACATAATTGTCCTCATAATGACAGGCTATGGCTTGTCATTATGTCTGAACTGAGCCAATATTGGGCAAGACAAAGGCACACAGTTAACAGAGCAAAACTGAATGACTAGAGAGATGCTTGAGGGAGTGCATAGTGCTGATGCTGTTCTTGTTCTCCGTAGTCCATGGCCACGGCCAAAGTCCTGCAGCTGGAGCATTTTGAGGCATATTATAAAACATGGCTTTGTCCTTGGTAATTCCATTTGTTGTTTACTCCAGGCCCCTAGAGCCCAGCAGCAGAAACTTAGTGGCTGAGCAAGGCTGCTTTTGGAAATGCACAAGTAAGTATCAGTTTGGTTTCTTCCTTAAATAATTGCTTTAATTAGTATTTGCTTTGATATAGGTGATTAGCAGGGGGCTTCTGGCAGTGCAACTTGGGCACTTTCACAGTGGGCAGGCAGATGTGGGCCTGCCACATCTTCCATAGCATTTAAGCGTTTTAATGTCACCCTCCTAATAGCTACCAGTCAGTCTTCATTAGGCAACTGAGGCTCTTCTAATTATGCCTATGGCTGAACCCACTGCACTTGGTAACGGAAGAGGCTTTCTGATGGCCTTGAACATTTCAGCAGGATCAGGTTTGAGAACACAACCATGATATTTACTTGACAGAATAACACTGCTGTCTTCTTGTTAATTATCTCCACTGTCTCATTACCAGGGATAATTGAAGAAGAGCCATGCCTTGTCTGTTTCACAGAGGAAGGGGCAGGTGAAAGAGTGGAGTAGAAACTTACCTGTCATTTTTGTCAAGGTGGCAACCACAGTTCATCATCCTGGAGTCAGACCGGCTTCTGGGTAACTTTCACTGGGATTTGGCAGGAGTAAAATTGGAGAGGGAGGGTAGCCATAGCAAAACTGGTGTGTGGTGTTATGTTTCCTGGTGTGTGTGTTTTTAAAATGTACATGGCCCAGATAATTCATTGTTAATGAGTGGTATAAAAATGCTGCCAAATATCATAAATAGCAAATATGTTCCGCTTCAAAAAAAGACAAAGTGACATTCTTTGAAGATAAAACATGAGATGGTGAGGATCAAAGTAATAAGTCTTATAACAACATAAACATTTATCGAATTTGCAGTGCAATCCTACATATGTCTACTCAGAAGTAAGTTCCATTGAGTTAAATGAGGCTCACTTTCAGGTAAGTGGGTATTTGATTGCATCCTTAATCAGTCCAAGGTCCAACTCACACATTAATTTAGCAGCACAGCCTCTTTCCCTCAAGGCTAAGTCCCAGACTGCTAAGGCACCAACCGTAAGGAGGGAAAATGTAGGCCAGCCAAACTACATGTTTCTTCTCCCGGGAGGTGCTGATGTGAGGAGTCATTCCATTTGAATGGCACAAGTAATTTCTTTTTCCTAAAGTAACCTGAGCAAGATGGGATCAGACAGTGTGGAAGAGATTTCCTACAACACTTGGGTGACATCTGTGCTAAGCTTACATTTCTTAAATTAGTCACGTTCATTTATTTCAGTGGATCTACTCTGAGTAGAACTAGCACTGGAGACAATCCTACATGTCTCTCAGCCATCATGTCTCTCAGGTGATTTCCTGGCAGTAGCAAAATAATCATCAAATTAGGGAAGCAACTTTTATTTTGGATCAGTCGTGTCCTTAATTTTCTGGCAGAATCATTATAGCCATTTCAGCACCATAGTCAGTGGATCGTCTTCTGCCTATTTATGTTTTCCCTACTATTTGGCAACGTAACAAAAGATACTCATTGTGCTTTAGCCAATTGAAGCAAGAGGTAAATGCTATATTTACCTTCAGAATGCTAAGTGGTAGCAAGGAGGTTATTTGTTAGTTACAAAATAATGGAAGGGGGTGCACCACTGGTGATCTGTGCCAAAACAGGGTGCAGGCAGCAACTGCCCCAGGGTAAAACTAATAATCAATTTTAGACATATGGATCTATCTGAATTTTAAAGTTCAACACTGGTACAAAAGAGTTCAACACTGCGATATTCTTGAGATAAGCAATCTGCTCCTGGGGGTTTGCACGTTTTGCTCAACTACTTCCCGTGTGAAAAACAAAACAACAGGAAAGCAAATAAAATCTCTTGGGAGAAGGTGCAGAAATGGAAGGAAGCGACTGGGCCTAATGTCCACTGGAACTGATAGAACAGCCTTCCCATACCTGACGCCATCCAGGTGTTTTGGATTGTAACTCCCCATCAGCAGCAAGCAGGGCCAATGATCAAGGGATGGGATGGGAACTGTAGTCCAAAAACATCATGAGGCACCAAGCTGGGGTAAAGCTGCTCTAGGACAAGACGACTGCCTTAAGTTCCACTGCTTTCTAATAAAACCCGCAGCACTTTCCAGCCAGTGGCTACTCCATCACCATGTTCTCCTGTGATTAGTGAGGCATACTTTCAAGTAAATGTGAATAAAGATGGCAGCATTAGTCACGACTTCAACTGGACTGGGCATCCTTTGGCTTCAAGTTGCATGCAGCACAAGCTTTCTATAGAAGTGGAGCTCTAAGCAGTATAATAAAAAAAGATGAGAAATCTTGCTGGAGTAGGTGGAAGGACAGAGGTTGGTTTCAGAAACCATACATCAAAGCACTTTGGAGCCCATTAAAACCTCTCTGGGAGGAGAGAGGAAAAAAGTCTGCTGAAATGCCTGGTCAGCAGCCAGAGAATGCTGTGTTGATAACAGGCTCTTGCTTATCCCCAGCTCCGTCTTAAGTCTGACACAAAAATAAATAATCTGCAAATTAAAGTTCGCTTCTGAAACAGCAGCTTTGCCCAGTGCTCTGCTCTGAAGGATAGATTAGAGCTGATCTGTGATCAGAGCCAACCTGTGATCCTATCAGGGTATTACTGTATTATTGAACTGGGAATTGAGCAACCTATTTTAATAGCTATGATCTTATCAGGACCTAGCTTTAAAATTACAGGAAAAAGACCACACTCCATTTTCTACAAGGGAGCAGAGAAATCACACCGAATTCCTGAGGGTGAAAATGTTTTACTCTCTGCCTCCAAATTCACCTGAACCCTCACTGGCAACCAGTGTTATTTACATGGTAGTACTAGCAACGTGGGGAGAGCTTTGCAAACAGCCCAAAAAAGATTTGGTTGTATAAAATAACCTGAAGTGTAGTCTTTGGCAGCAGGTGTGACAAAGGCATGGTATCTTAACCATGGAGTAAGACGTGTGCTTCCCTAACTTTCTGTTTGAGGACCCTCACCATCCCAATTTCCTTTCTCTTCATGGCCACTATTTTATGAGGACTTTGAATTTTTTTTAGAAAGGGTGACGTTGGTATAAGACAAAGGTGCATAAGATGATGGAAGAACTTCAGACCTTCCACTGAGGCTGAATGCTAGAAGATGATTCAGGACGGACAAAAGAAAGTACAGCACATAGTTAAACTGTGGAACTCACTCGCACAAGACGTAGGAATGGCCACCAACTTGGAGGGCTTTAAAAGAGTATTAGGACATGTTCATGGAGAACAGGACTATCAATGGCTACTATCCACAATGGCTCTACTCCACCCCCTCTGAATAATAGTTGCAGGAAATACAAATGTGCAGAGTGCTGTTGCACCCATTTCCTGTTTGTGGGCTTCCCATAGATATCAGGTTGGCCACTGTGAGAACAGGATGCTAGACTGATGGCCCTTTGGCCTGATCCAGTAGGGCTCCTTAGATGTTCTTAACTGTTCTCTCCTCAGTTGCCTAAGTGTAGATTCCCCTGAAAGTGGACCCCAAACCCCCCAACCACCAGAAAGAATTGCCTCGGCTGCTGCCTCAGTACAACAGCATAAGGACAAGCACAGGTTGTGAGTGCCCCTGCCTACCAAACTCTCTTCTTTGGGCTCTTCACTGTGGATTTTTGCTGGCCTGGCATGTTTATGTTGAGCTAGGCCTGTGTTGGCCACAAAAGTGTATAGCACAAACCTAATCATGTCTACTCCGAAGTAAGTCCTATTAAAGTCAATGGGTCTTACTCCCAGGTAAGTGATATTAGGGCTGCCATTTCACTTGTATGTTGCAGCTTAACATTATTAACATCCATTTTAGAAAAGGACTCAAGCCCTCTTTAGGAGCTAACTATGCTTGTCCAAGTTTCATGCCTTGCCACTGCAGGTATCTGATCCGTTTGTCTTGCAGGATCAATTTGACAGGCATACACTGCAGGGCAGGGTGTTGTCATGCTGGTCTCTTTCAGAAAGGCACTCCAGGAAGTGGTTATGCATTTTCTATCTACCTCTCCTCCTGCTTTCTTATTGTAAAAACTAATCAACATTGTTGCTAGGTAGAAATATGCTACTTACTCTGCTTTCATTAGCACGAAGAATGGAATCTTATTTGCACAAAGTTTCCTGATTGTCTTTCACAAGACCCTGCTTCTTGCCATCTTGTATGACAAGGACTGGTTCATGTCCTGAGGATGGGCAATATCCTTTTGCTCAGTGCTGCACCATTTCCTTAATAAAAGTTGAACACTTTCCCAGTTGGGTGTCATCTGCAAATTTGATGAGCATCCCCTTAATACCTCCATCCTAGTTGTTTATAAACCCCCAGGACAGAACCCTGCAGCACCCCACTTGTCACTTTTTCAGTATGACGAGGAACCATTACTGAGCACTCTTTGAATTCAGTCAGTCACCCAGATTAATACTACTTTTATGATACATTTTGAATGCCAAACTCATTATTTCTTAATAGACTACCTTCTTCGATTTTCAGTGTCTCTGTGGATTTTAATGGTCTGTGCATACCCCTGCTTAAATGCTTTGTTATGTAACATTTTACTAATAATCAGATACTTCAGCTTTATGAAGAAACCAGAGTTTCTTTCAAGTAAGCATAGCTTGATGGAAGGAAAACAGAGCACCTGCATTATCACAGTGACTGGTGGTCAGCATCAGGCCTCCAAAGATTTTGTCTGACCTACAGCTCATTGAAGTCACAAGCCTGTACCTTGTTGGATGAGATCTGTAGGAGTCTTAGAGCAGAATTGCCTTGGCTTTCTTTTCTGACTTCCTGAATTCCTTTACTCCAAACTTGCTTAAGAGATTGCTAAGAGGGAGTAGAGAGAAGACAGTACTCCCATCTTCAGTGAAGATGTCCAGAAAGAAAAGGCATTTTTGTCCCACAGTCATCCTCCCCTGGGCTATGGCCATGTTGTCGTGGCTGAGAATCCAGCTCTCGAACAGCTTTGTTGGGAGAAACACGCATGCACACGTTAGGAAGAAGGCCACCACTGTGATAGTAGACCAGGAGAGTCAATGTGGTGTCCTCCCAATGTTGTCGGATTACAATTCCCATCATCCTGGGCCATTGGCTGTGCTGACAGAGGCTGATGGGAACTGGAGTCCAGCAACTTCTGGAGGGCCCCACATTAGCTTACTCCTGTGGAAGACCCACTGTGTTGTTCAAGTCACACAAAGGAGAGTCGGACAAGGGGAAAAGAGACAGTGAAGGGTGGAAACATTCCTGTCAAAGCCTCATCAGCTTTAAACTTGACCTGGCCCCCTTCACCTCCTGGCACCACAGGCAGGACACCAGAGCATGAAAAACCTGGACGTCTGGTGTGCCAGGCTGTACAGATTGGGCACCATTTGCTCCAGTATGTGCTGCAGGCTAGCAACGCTAACTTGAAAGGAAAAACAAACACGAGGAAAGGGAAGTAACCAAGAACAGATGAGATGTGCTTCGACGAGGGACGCTGTGGGGAAACAAATACGTATATTTGCTGGAACGCAGCGAACATGTTTTAATGAGCCTCCCACCCAATTACCATGGCAGGGATGCCAGGCAGTGACAGCAGGGTGGAGGAAGTGGGGAGGGAGAGAGGAAGGGAGGGAGGGAAGGAGAGAGGGGCCAGTGCTCCTTCAGGGAAGGAGAGCGGGGATGGGAAAGGAAAGGAAGGGGCACGAGGCAGTAATTGGTCCGTGCTCCACAGAGGACGTTGGCTGGGAATCAAGGTTCGTGGCCCCCTTGGTGCCTGCGCTCCCCCTCCCCTTCTCAGCACAGAGCTCCCCTTGCACAGATTTCGGAGGAGAATGACATTTACATGCTGTGTGCTGAGATCCCAATTAAAGCTAGGACAGCTCACCACATGGCACGCTTTAATTAATATGCCTTTTCCTGTTGGAGAACAGCTTTGCTGACAGATTGGGACTAAGTGGAGAGAGAGCAGCTGCTCCGAGGAGGGCTGCTTCTTCCATCCGCTTCAGTCCAGGGCAGGGCAGCAAGGCAGGTCTGCCCCCTTCCGCAGGGTGGCAGCTCCTCCTCTGCATGGATCCGAGGAACAGCCAATGCCCATCCAGGCTGAGTCTACAGGGAGAGTAAGAGCACCCCACGCCCCACACTGGACACAAACACAAGTGCATGGTGTATGTATTCCTTGTTGTTGGGTTCTGTTCATTTACCTTCATTTCTGTGGGAATAGAAGCGGGGGATTCCATCTCCCCACACCTCTGCTCCTCCTTGAATGAACAATGCAACACACACACACACACAAAGCAGCGTGGGTGGGATGGGGGAAGCTAAGCAAGCAAGGGGGAAAGACTCGATGGGGAACGAAAAAGATGGAACAGTTATCAATCTTGCAAACCACTGGAAGATAATCACGAGTCTACTAATTCTCAGGCAGAAAAGTAGCTGAACTGGATCAATGCAGGTGTTTCCTCCTTATCATTAAACAGAAAAAGTTCTCTCTCTCTTGGACTGTTTGTTCTTCTGGGTGTCTAACTTCAGTTTTCTGCCTAGGATTAACAGCCTGTATGGAGCATCCATCTGAAACTTCACCTCTGAGAAAGAGGAGCCCCTTCTTAGTAGCAATTAATTTATCTGCAGGGAAACAATCCTGCGTGCTTGTCTTGTGGGTCTTCCTACCAGAATGCTTTTTAAAGGGGCGGGGGATGCATATCAAGGAAGGAAGCCGGATGTGGTGCTTCTAGTGCACCAACCTTTTGGAGGGACTGTGGGCACATTTTCGGACAGGAGAAACTGTCACGAGAATCACTGCTGCACACTGCAACCAAGCAACACTCCACAACCTATTCTATTGATTATGATTGAATGCTTCGTTCAAGCCCAATTTCAGCATAGAAGCCTATTATCATAGAATATCGCTCTGGTGAACTCCATAGTTGACCAGTTTTCTGATGCACCAGGGTTTTCTGAGGCTGTGAGCCTGCAGTTGGGGCAGGAGCAGAAGGTTGCACTATGCCAGTGGTGTCCAAACTTTTTTTTCAAAAAGGGCCAGATTTGATGAAGTGAAGGGCCGTGAGGGCCCCCAAAACGGACTTTGGACATGCCTGCACTATGCGGATTCTGATCCAATCTTACAGAGGTGGGGAAACTTTCAGCTTGAGGGCCACATTTTCTTCTGAGGGAGCACATGGCAGAGCTGGGCAGGGCCTGAGAAATGAATGTAAATTGTACCTTTAGACAGTAGGCTAGTTTCTGAACCCACCCACACCTTCTCTGTCCTCCTCCTCCCTAGCAACCTGCCATCATGGCCAAAGACAGAAGGACTATGGACTTCAGAAGGCAGCCCCTAACGAAGGCTCAAAAATAGTGACAGCCTGCCTCTTTTTTGATGAAGCAAAAATAAAAACGAGAAAGAGCAAGCAAGAGAGAGGCCATCCACCATGGACACCCAAGTCAGAAGGTCTGCATATTCCTGTGTTTGCTATTAAGATTGACATTTTACTAGTAAATAAAGAGAAAAATTCCCTACCATCATCAGCTTCCGGACTTTGGTGAATTTTAAAAGGATGTGTGAGAGAAGTGGCAAAGCAAACAGAGACAAGGGAATGTGAAAACAAAGACATGGACAAACACCTGTATTACTAGGAGGTAAAGAACCAACACACCTGTATTACTAGGAGGTAAAGAACCAACACACTCCAGAAGAACTCTCTTAAAAGCATTCAGCCATTGCTTTGGGGTGTATGGTTAGGGGAGGGATGGTACCTCTGATGGGGGACTCCTCCTGGGGTAATTTGCCCAGTTTTGGTCCCCAACTTGCACTCAGATCTTTCCCGTGGCTCCTAGCATGCAACAGCGGCCACACCACGGGAATGGTTTTGACTGGCAGGCTAAACCAGGTGACGGTAGCTGATGGTGTGGGAATGTTCAGAGTGGTAGGAGAGGGTATATTGTTTACTAATATCCTTCCTAATTTGTGCTAGCAAGTTCCTTTACTTAGCAGAGTGCATTCCCCTTCACACAGCAGAAAATTAGTTGCAAACTCGTGTGAGTTTCTTAAGACAATAAACAATTCAATCTGGCTTGTCCAGATTGAAATGTGTTCTAATATTTTCCTGGTAAGACCCCTTGAATCCCTCCTAAAAGAATAAAGACACCACAGTCTTATTCATAAGCAATAAAAAAAAGTTTACTCACTATCAGGCAGAGCACAGTGCGATCCCTGAAGGCAGGCTTTAGGCTTAAAGTTACAAAACAGGTTTATACCATAAGGGAGATGTCCTGAGGGACTGCTTGGCTGGCAGACAGCAGTTCATTCCAGGAAGTACGCAGGACGAAAAGGAGGCAGCATGCCTTGGCCTTTTACTAGGTCTGGAAAGGTCACGCCCACCCACTAGCCACATGCAAGGAAGGATGCTCCAGGCCAGGAGGAACATGAAGTCTCGACTGGCTGGACCAAACACTCCCTTGCATGTCCACTCTAGCAAAACAAGGAATGTTGTTTTTGACTGGCTCTGGTAGATGGAGCGGACGAGACCAAAAGTGAGTCCAACAGGCAAGAAGACAGTTTCTGCATGCACTCTAGAGGGAAGCTTGTCAACCTGGGAAGATAGCCTTGTACATCTCCTTCTGGAAACTCCTGCAGCCAAGCTGGTGCCAAAAGCATTGCTCTGCTTTCCTTTGGACTATCTCAGAAAGGTTGAGAGGGGGAATCTGGGCAGCCAAGCACTTCCATACAGGCTGCCCAGGCTTGTGCCCCAGGGAGGTCATTTCAGTATTGCTAACACAGCGGTTTGACTTCACCCCCGGAGGCACACTCCATTGTCTCTTGAGACAGATGCCAACAATTGCCTTCTTTGCATCTACACTCTTGTTCATGTTCAAAAATTTGGGCTCAGTGCTGGCTTGGCCTCTGAACATCCGCTACTGGGGCTTTAAGGGGTTTCTAGCCAACCTTTTTCCAGTCATTGCGTAAGAGGGTTCTACTCTGCCTTTTTCACCATTAAGTAGTTTTCCCTTTTTGCCAGCTCTTAACCAGAGTTCTACAACAGCTTAGCATTCCCAGTTCCCTCCTCCTCTTGAGTAACCTAGATAACTGTGTGTCATCAGCAAGTTTCAGGTCTGCTAGCACCCTTCTTGCCACCCATTAAGACATTTATAGAACATGGGCCTTGGTTTAGATCCTTAGCCCAACCTATTATAACCTTTCATGCTGAGAATTGGCCATTTATTTCGGCTTCCTATCACAACTGTTTTTAATCTACTAGAGAACCTTACCTCTAACCCTAAAGGTGGCCACATTTCCTTAAACACCTGCCTTGTGGGGGGCTTTTTTTATCAAAAGGCTTTTTGAAAGTTTAATACATTTTCTCGCCAGCCTTCTCCTTCATCCATGCTTCTTAAGATGTCTAGCAGGTGGCTGAGCCAAGAAAAGCTTTGAGTCTTCAGATGACTCCCTGCACCCAAATGATAGATCTCTCATTTCATTCCCAGCTGTGGAATCTGGGAACATCAGCAAACAGTAGGAGGGTATAGTCAGGTTCACCAAGCCAGGTTTCGTTTAAATGTTACGAGTTGTCACCTCCAGCCAATGGAAAGCTGCATATTCTAGTGGTGCAACACAAGACAAGTACACCACCCAGAGCTATGTATTCGTCAGACAGTAGTCCTGAAAATAAATAACGTTGGTCTTATGAAACCCATCCTTCCCATTTATTGTGGAAGGAATAGCTAATAGGTATGTGACTCGCTGCGCAGACTAGACACCAAGGGAAGGGTTAGTCAATGCCAAAAGTGTAGCTCCTTGGTACTACCCTGCTCATGTGTGAGAAAACAAACAAAATACATCTGCAAAAGACTAGTGATGCAACTGAATGCAGCAAGAAGCTATGGAGATGTAGAGGTGCAGATACAGTGTAAGGGGAGGGTGGTAAACCTGCAGCCTTCCAGATGTTGCTAGATTGCAATTCCCACCATCTTAGAGCATTAGCCATGTTACATGGAGCTGAAGGGAGCTGGAGTTCAACATCTGCACAGGACCACAGGTTGCACTTCCCTAGCATAAGAGGTGGGCTTAGAGGTTCTGACTGCCTTTTATTTATATCCCTCCCATCAAAAAGCATTTCCAGAGCAGCTGGAGGACCAACTCAGATATACCAGAGGCAAAAGTATGCAATATGACATGGTTATGTATGTGTCCTTTGTGTGCACTGCTGTCATCCCAAGCATTAGTGCTTGAATTATAGAGGAAAGTGAGCTGGCTTAATGAAATCAACACCCCCTCCCTGTTTTAGCTCCATCATGCTTTATATTTCTAAAAAATAGTAGCTAAGGGGGACACCACAAAAGGGGTTGGGTCCCCCTGGCACCCCTGTAATTCAAGCACTACCAGACTTTAGAGGCACCAAGTCTACCCACCGACTCAACAAAGTAAATTGGCTGTAATCAGTACAACTTGGGAGGAGTGGGGAAAGAAGTGGTACCTACCAACTGCTCATTCCTGCCTCCTAGGGTTGTTCACATTTTGTAGTCCATCCATCCAGCATTTGCATCTTCATGACAAATGTTGTCTGCAGCCTTGGCAGATCCTACCTGCTTTTCATACCCCATGCAACAGGATTCAAAATTATTATGTTTTTTAAAACATTACCTAGCTCTTAAGAAAGTTTTCATGTCCCTTTTCCAGAGGAAGAGAGTCCATTAAGAAAAGCTGATTAGGCTGCAGCTAGAAGATCTGATTGGTCAGGCTTCCTTCACATTCACACTCCACAGCACTTGAGCTGAATATGGAGTGATCCCACACTACAAATAACGCAGCACATCACATGGGCAGGTCTAATTGTGCACAGGAGGGGGCTTCCCATGGAATCAGCACCCTTGGTGAATGCCAATTCCGTAAGACGGACCTATGTGTTCAACCCTACCATGTGGGTTGCACTGTTCAGATATTATTTCAGTGCGATCAAAACCAGGGAGGGAAGAAGTTCGCTTATCACCAGAACCTGTGTATTTTAAATAAGAGACCCACCAATATCACTTCATAATGTTCAGTATTTTTGTTCTGTCTCCTGGCTTGATAATAACAACCATGTCAAAAATGTGCTGCCTCAACCCATATATTGGAAAACACTGGCTCATTATGAAATTTCAAATCTATGTGCAGCTCAATAATTGCAAAAACAAAAGTCCTGGCCATTCTTCTGAGAAGAAAAAAACAAACCTGAGGCTCCAAATTCCTTTCAAGAAACGGCACGAAAAGAAATAATAGTTTTCTATTTAACACCAGGACCTTCAGCCTTGCTGTTTGGTCACCACTGGCAGGGAAAGGCAATTAAGAACTCTGTCTGGCAGGTATTCTCTGCAAGTTCTTAGGGAAGAAGGAGACTTTAGAAAAAATGTAGTCTTTTGCATAAAACACCCTGATTCACTCTCCTGCTAATGTAATGCAAGCCTTCCCAATCCACCACATGCCCATCTCACATACCCGCTTTCCTCCAGTGTAGTGAACCATTTGTGAACTCTAGGCATTAGTCTATTCCCATGTAGGCATGCGGCAAAGCTATAGATGGGAATTCCATTATCTGGCCGAGGCTCCTGTAGCTCAGAAGTGCAACTGGCACAGGGCAGATTTTAGTGCTTCATTAACACTCTGATGAGGCCTGGCAGCCAGCTGATTTGATTTAAAGTTCATTTCCATGCTGTGATTTAAGGAAACGATTGCTTAATGTTCTCTAACAGACTCCTCTGACTGTGAGCATAAGAGCTACTTAACAATAGGCTTTATTTATTGTCATGAACTCATGGTGCTGAGAAGACACAGGAGCTAGGCTGAGGGCAGTCTCTTGCAGGTGCTGTGTAAGCATTTCTCAAAAGTATCAGGGTAAATTCACTTTCCTGCACCAGCAGGGTAACTGGCTGTTTCCTTTCTTCTCCTCCAAGATCTGTTGTTTTAATAAAAAAAACCAAAGCTTAAAAGAATTCAGTTTCTTAGCAAAGCAGGCCAATACTGCTTGTTTCCAGAGCCAAGCAGAGAAGAACCTCTCCCACACATTTTTCCTGGGACTTCCAGGAGAAAGCTCCCCTCTTCCCCCAAAGTATGGTCAAGTGAACAGGATGGCACAAGCATGAGCCCATTATTCCAAATACGTTCAACCCAAGCCCTTACCCACAAGAGAAGACAGGAGTCCAGAGAAGGGTTTGTCATATTTTAATGACGTTGATCTTTGGTGTTTCCCTCATTAGCACACTCTCCCCCTACCTTCCTGCTACAAGCTCACTGGGATGGAGAGTTACAAACGAAAAGGAAAATCACATTTTAGACTAGAAACAAAAAAATATCAGCGCCTTGATTTCTCCACTAGAAACTACATGTACAAGGTCAAGATTTTTCACATGCAACACCTTACATCACAGACACATACCTCACGCTCTGACGCGGAGCTAACCCTCTCTTCCCACCCGCCCCACCCCGCCCCACACAGGGAAGTGCAACCTGGCCATGGCACCATGATCCCGCCAAGCCTCGCCAGGTTGAATTACTATTATTGGCACAGCAAGGGGTGCGAAGTCCTGGGCAACTTCTGTCCAAGTGCCATCTTTACTGGGGTGCGGTTCCCACCCTACCCACATGCTTTACAACTATAATGTTGCCCCACCCACAGCAGCCCCTAAGAGGGTCCTGCTTGCATACAAAGTAGATACTCTTAAAACAAAAGGCCCACACTCCCGAGAGGTTCCTGAGCATGAAGGGATCGTGAAGCCCAAGCACAGCTCTCCCCACCTCCAGTTCTGGGCTGGAAAGAAGAGTAGAACAGAGCCCTGGAGAAGACTACCTTGCCTCATCCAGTCTGCATTATCTCAAGCCATCCAAATCTTCAACTCCTGAAGAGTTGCCTAGCGCTTGCTAGCAGGGTGGCAGGGAGTAGAAATCTGGCCTGGAAGATAAATCCACTCTGGTAGCAGAGTTGGGGTGCAAATCCCCTCCACAGTAGCACTTAAACATACACACTCAATAAAGGTTTCAGGTCTCCAAAAGGAAGAGACTACAGTCCTTTTTTTATCTGATTAGCTGGTAAGCCAAAAGAAGGGAAAGCGTTTTTTTAAAAAATAAAAAACCCAAAACAAAGAGTAACATTAAAAGCACTGCAGGGTTAGGGCAAAGCTTAATGGATTCCTGTAGCCAGTGAGCTGAGAAATTTACATAAGGCTCAGCTGAATATCAAGGTTTATTACAGCTACTGTAGAAAATGTGCAGCAAAACGGATGCGGGAAGCTAAGACACAGAATAAAACCTCTTTAAGGATCCTCCTATACAACTGATGGTCTCCCTCTCATCTCCCACCCCTATATACCAATGCCCACTGAGTTACCAGCATCTGGTCAGAGCCAAAATCTCCTACTCCTTCAGTTCCTGGTCAGCTGTGAGGTACAAGTCTCTGCTTAGCAGTACAAGAGTAGCACCAACATACAATTCACCTCTACCTGTTCCGAGATTCTCCACTGGTGCCACCATTACTGTAGAAGTTGGTATTGTCAGGAAGATGGTTATTATTACTTAGGTCACTGTACTCAACTGGTCCCTCAGTGTCCATTAAGGACTGAGCCTGCTCTGACAGGCTCTGCCCACTAGCTTCTTCTCCCTCCACCTCATCAGAGGACGTCCGTGGGCTCAAGCCACGCTCTGTCACCTGCATGGACTCAGAAAGGGTTCGTCCTTCAAGCTCAGATAACAGCTCCTGGGAAGTGGATGGCTGAGCTGAGCTACCATCTGTTCCAATGGATTCAGTGCCAGTTTGAGAACTGCGGTGGATCCGGTGACTCACAATGATATTGTTGCCAAAACCACCCATGGATGCCATGGTGGTGCTTTGCTCTCGCTGGACCACAGCAGTCATGCCACCCTCAGCCATCAGCCTTTGGATTCGGATCAGAGCATCCTCCCCAGAAGCCCCATATTCTGGACCACCTGGAAGAGAGGAAGAGGGAGGCAGCTTAATTTTTGTTTAGAAGATTGGTATCCCTATCTTTTCATCAAAAAGGCAGCTGACAACATTATTTAAAAGAGCCGCGCACGCACATGCACACGCGCACACACACTACAATAATACAACAAGGTAAAACAGAAAATAATATTATAACAGGAAATGTATGGATAAAATCTCACCAAACTTAAATGCTGTCAAAAGCTTGAGCATATAAAAATAGCTTTCAGCCAATGCCTGAAAGGCAGAAATCTGTGGCACAAAAAAGGCCATGAAATAGGCAAAGAGAGAACAGGATGATGAACACCAAGTTGGGAAAGCAAGCAGCATGTATAGGATGCTACTATGTCCTAAAAAATTCTCAAATGTTTAAATTGCCTACAATTAGCCTGGTGGTTCCAAATAGCATTAGTATAATCACTGAATGTTGAGTACTCATTTGTTGTACTCATTTCACATATCTTCCTTCAGGAATGTGTTCTTTTACATGTCTATAACTTTGTGAGCAGTACATACATTATTTTTTGTACTTCAGAAAAATTCAAACCCCTCTTTGCAGCAGCCACAGCACTGTTCTTTTGTAATTTATATGTAGGAGTTAAAATAGACAAGCAGCAGTCACACATTTATTGCTGGGCTGCACCATTACCTTCCACAAGTGTGTGAACTGATTGTTTGACCACAAAAGCTAATATGTCAAGAGAAGGCTAATGAAAAGCCTTCTCTTTAACTAGCTAATTATGTAAGAGCTCCGGGTACTTCACGTGGTGAAACATTCAAACATCCATCACCACACCCACAGTATGCAATGGGGTCATCCTGCAACAGTGTCATCATATGGGGCTTCTGCTCCTCTGTTTAGGTTCTGGAACATGGCTAAGTTTTCACAAAATGGGCACCTACTGGATAAGACTGTGAGACTGTTGGTAACAACCAACATTTCTTAAGTGTTGTGTGCCCCACCGAGACCTCTTCAGTTCTACTGTTTGAAAGGCCAGCAGCAAACTCAGCCCAGCACCACATCAAGCCTATTCTCCCAACAGTGATGGAATATTGCACATAAGAGGTAGAAGATTGGGACCAAGGAAGTTCAAGTGTTAATGCAACTAGCATACACTAAAGTACTACTTGACAGCCTACTGGGCCACTGCATGCTACTGTCAGTGGTAAATAACCAATTTCTTTCCTGTTAACATTTCATTTGAATTTTTGCTTAAAATAGTACATGTTGCAACATTAAGTGGTTCATGAAAACATCTACTACAGAAACAAGATACCAACCACTTCCAATCCTAGCAAATCTTCCACCTAGATAATATCCAGCAATAGATTCACAGGGTTGAATCTAATGTAGTCATAGAGTAGAACCACTGAAATCATGGCTAGCTTAAATTTATTTTATTTCAATGTTGCTACCTTAAGGACAGCAAAGTATGGAACCAGCATATAGCCTTCGACCAAGAAAATAATTTTTCACTCTGATATATATATATATATATATAAAATTTCAAATTCATTTAGGGTGTGTGTGTGTGTGTGCGTGCGCGCGCACACGTGCGCGCTTGTAGATGAGCTCTTATTTATAGGTTCCCACATAGCATGAGACTTGTCCCAATAAATACTTGAAAATTGGCTGAACATTTTGAAGTTACCTTTCAACCACAAAAATCATTTGGCAGTCAACTAAGCTGTGGAGTGCACAACTCAAAACAGGTTTCAAGTAAAGGCATCTTTTTTGAAATCAACGTTTTAAAATTGGATTAGCAGAATAATGTGCTGTACAGTCCCAAGGCCTACACACTCATAACCTGTATCCAAATGTGATCCAAAAAACTGGCCCGCTGTTGGATTGCTCAGCCAAAAGTGGAAATAAGAGATATGCACATTTTTCAATTCTGTCTGCTTACTAAACAAGTCACTGCCCCCTTTCCTATTAGACTGTGGAAAAAAGCACTGCCTATTTTTCAAGCCCTCAAAGAATCATGAATTGTGGAAAGAATGGTGCCCCAAGGAATAATTGTAGCTAGGAAAAAAAGTGGCTCACTGGAACAGCCTGGTGGAAGGATCAGCAATTAGCTGCCTCTCACTTATAGGCTGCTGAAAAGAAATATCCTTATTCAATGGAATGTTCTGAATTGCTCCATAGAGGGATGCAGCAGCCACAGGCTACCTGATCCTTATTAAAGATATAAATCTTTCTTCCAGCCTTCAAAGAGCCATCAGGACCAATTACAAGAGAGGAAGAAGTGGCCAAATGCTTCCTAAGCAACAGGCAAACTGAACAGAACATTGGAAAAAACAACAGCTTAAAAACTAATGTTGAATGAAAAGCAAAATAAACTAACACTTAACACACAGTTATGTACCCAATATAGCTTGGAATTATTTGCCACAGTACAAAGATACTAGAAGCACAGGTGTGCAGAGTATGGAAGCAGATTTTCTGTCAAATGTGTACTTGGAAAGCACGTAATGTACCATCAAATGCTCCTCTAAGTTCCCATAGCATTAAGCAAACAGAAAGGAGTTCAAGTAAGCTACATGAGAATGTTTTTCTCTAAGGAAAATGCTTTTTACATACTGTTTACACTATAGCTTTCCCTTGGGATGAAAACTGTTAATAAGCAATACTGACATTAGGCGCTAAAAGTAGATAATGACAAAGAATCTTAATTGGAATCAATGCTATTTAGCTTATTCATAAAGTGATCTGGAGTCAGAGGTGAGCAGTAAGTTAGTCCAGTTTATGGATGACACATTATTCAGGATAGCAAAAACCCAAGAGGACTGTGAAGAGTGTTAAAAAAAAAAAAAAAACCTCTTGAAACTGGATGAATGAGCAACAAACATACTGAGACAAAGATAACACTTCAGTTGATATCTGAGGTAGCTGGGAAAGAGATGTTGACATTGTGGCATATAAAAACGTAAGAACCTGCTGACTGGATCAGGCCAAAGGCCCACTTAGTCCAGCATCCTGTTCTCACAGTGGTGAATGAGATGTATATGGGTAGCCCACAAACAGGACTTGAGGCAGGCCTCCTACAGCTGAGGTATAGAATAGCTATCATGGGTGGTAGCTCTATGAAAAAAATGGCCAAAAAAACCAACTGGGAGATTGCAGGAAAAGGAGGGACACTCCTAGAGGTGATCTTCTCTTCCTTTATACAAATATATCTTCTATCCTAAGCTGTAGAACAAAATATATACACTCAGAGCAGCCCTGGTGATAACTTGGAGAAGTTTACGGCCATGTTCTACCATGAGTTTGGCATCCCAAGTTTCTCAGAGCATTCCCCAATACACTCAGAAGAAAAGATTACCCCAGTCAGCATGTGCCTAGTTTAAACATTCCAAAATTCAGAGTAGTCATGACCGTCTGCTACATGAAAAACAAGAAAGTCTTGTAGTACCTTCAAGACTAAAAAAATATTATGGTATACAGTGGTGCCTCGCAAGGCGAAATTAATCCGTTCCGTGAGGCTCTTCGTATAGCGGTTTTTTCGTCTTGCGAAGCAAGCCCATTGACAGCTTAGCGGATTAGCGCTATTAGCGGTTTAGCGGCTTTTAGTGGATCATCTGATAAGCGGCTTATCAGCGGATCATCTGATAAGCGGCTTAGGGCTTAGGAAAAGGGGGGGGGAGGGAAAAAACCCCGCAGGAACTCGCAAGACATTTTCGTCTTGCGAAGCAAGCCCATAGGGAAATTCGTTTTGCGAAGCGCCTCCAAAACGGAAAACCCTTTCGTCTAGCGGGTTTTCCGTCTTGCGAGGCGTTCGTCTTGCGGGGCACCACTGTATAGTAATACATGTTAGTCATTAAGATGCTACAAGACTGTTGCTGCAAAGTACTAAAATGGCTACAAGACATTGGAATGCCTAAATAATTTTCTTAAGACCTTAAGGTGCTACAAGACTTTTTGTTCTTTCTCCATCATTAACATCTACATTTTGGGAAGCTACCCTTCTATAGCTTTTGGTGACCAAAATCCCAGTTTATGCGAATCACAGCTATAAATGTAAGCTGCATTTAAGCAACTTATATTACACAAATGAGAAAAGACGAGTAAGGAGTGACATGATGACAAAAGTTTATAAAATTATGCATGGCACAGAGAAGGTGAACAGCTTTTTCATTTCAAGAAGACTCCAGTCCAGTAACTAATGCAGTATTAGTATAGCTAGTGAACAACAAGGAAAAGGGGAGGGGGGTCCATGTTGTTTCTCCTCTCTGAAGCTATTCATAGCAAAAAACTTCACTGCACTTACCCATCTGCAGAGAATACATCAGGAAAGGGTGACCATCTTCAAGCAAGGAAGACCTTCAGGCATTCTCTCTTATTATTAGCAAATCCTATCCTTATCTCAAGGGCATTTCAAGCTTTAGCTAAATCTAGCATCTTTCATTGGATACTGGTGGAATGACTTGAGTGAGGTAGATATTAACTACACCCATAGACCTTCTGCTTTATGTGAACAAAACCAGCCCCAAGTACTAGAAACCATCTAAATATTTCTTAGCACCTGACGTCTTCCCTTTGTACATCTTTGTCATATAAAATGAGGAGCTCATCCTTTTTAGAAATGTAAGTCTACCACACTTGTCAGGTATTGCTTCACTTGCAAGCCCTAGGATGTGCTGAGCCTTTCAGGCAGAACATGCCAACATGCTCTTCCTTCCTGGCTTCCTCTTCCACACAAGTCATCTGTTTTAATTCTGCGGCAAGGGCAAAATTCCAGGGGCTGGGGCTGTTGCCTAGTCCCAGAAGCAGCAGGTGCTGATTTCACAGCAGGGCTGGCTGCTTGGTAATTTATCATGTCAGGAGTGATCTGATTAATAAAGACTAGAAAATGCAGAGAAGCCGAAGCTAGCATTTTTACCAAGGGTTTCATCTTCAGCAGCATTGTTAGGCCCACAAGGCATCGACATTTGCCCTGTTGCTCTCTTGGCCTAGCTCATTCCCCCTCTCCCTCCCCTGAATGTATTAGCACTTCCATCTAACAAATTTCAGACAGGAAGCAGTTTTCATCATGTGTTGCAAGAACAGAGAGTCCGGCGGCACCTTTAAAGATGCACACGTTTATTGTGGCATGAGCCAACTTCAGCAAATGCAACAGGTGTTTCCCCAGATGACAAGAATTGAATTGCACATTATAAAAAGGTGCAGCACTCTTTCCTCAGTGTAAGAGAAATGGATGCAGCACATGATCTAAAGGCTGAATGTTTGGCTGAATGTCAACCATTACCCAAAGTAACAAGCAGCAGCAATAGAAGAAAGTATCTCAAGAGGTTTTCCAATGCTGTTTTGCATAGATATTCATTCCTGGACACTATCCCCTTTTCAGGCTTTATTAGTAATTTAGATGTACCATGCTTATGTATTGGTGATACATAACAATTTTGATGCCCCACCTATAAAAAAGGCCAATATAATCAGTTGGAACATCATGAGAACTCCTATTTTATGAAAAAATTAAAAAACTGTCCAGTAGCACCTTAGAGACCAACTAAGTTTGTTCTGGGTATAAGCTACAGTATTGCTACACGACAATTTTTAAATTTTTTTATTTATTTCGACTGCGTCAGACCAACACAACTACCTACCTGAATCTACTACTTTATGGTGCCTTGCAACTCCTGTAAATTTGTTAATCTAAGCCAATTATGCAGCTTGTTATTGGGATATTACAGAGCCAGGAGGGAGGGAGATCATATATTCAGGTGGGAAAGAGTGATTCAAATGGCTCCTGGTTATGAACATGTATTGAGTCACAGTGGAATTTCAACATAAGGAAGCAGCTCCCATGCGCTAATGAAAGTGCAGCTGAGCTCTGAGTCCCAAATATCTTTTTATAACGAATGAAATTATAAACAGGTGGGTGCCATATGGTATTTAGATCACAGTTTTATAAATTTGCCTCTAATCATGATTGTATAAATAAATGAAATAGCATTGTTCCATATGGTTCATTGTTCAGGAGATATTTTTCTAATCGAGTAGTTTTTAAAGTTCTTGCTTTAAAAAGCCCTGTCTACACAAACTCATCTCCCAAGGGAACACTAATATCTGCCGTGGAATACCATGCGTGTTGCAAAAGATTATGTAAAGAGCTCTAGAACACACATTCTGTCCATGCAGAATACTGGCTAGATTCACTGGCTTCATACAAAATTTGCAACCCAACACACTGTATACCCTGCACATGCAACTTTGCATTTACAGTAGGATCAATAAATGTGGGCAGGTGTCTTACTAGGATTGTTGCTGACCATTACTGATCTTCTCAATCAACAGCCTTCAGTAAACACCCTAGGGTTGTTTACAACAAGACAAGAAACCACCAGCATCAATTATTTCCCCCCAACATGACAAAGACTGGTCTTGCATCTAAAACAAGACTAATTAGTTTTCTATCTACTTAAACTAGCCCTTGGAGTCCTTTTGCTTGGTGTTATAAAAACCAATAATTTACTGCTGTTTGCATGACATTTATTTGCAAATATGAAAAAGTGGAAACAACTGTATTACTCATATATATTTAAGTTCCGTTTCTCCATGGTGAAAGAACATTTGCAGTCCTGTTGCATCCTTTTTCTTGTTAGTTTTTTTTTTTAAAAAAGCAGAGTTTTGAATGTTTAGAATTCCTCCACTGGTGATAATGGATATCCAGCAGCGACATTTTATGATACTCCTTTCATGGAGACCTGCGGGATTCTTAACTCAAATCACTGGGCAACATAAATGATTGCTTGGGTACTTTTTGGTCTTCTTGCTTGTTTTGATCACCTTGCTATCAGACTGCCATAGCTTTTATATGGCCCACACAGAAACAATAATTTGGAAAACTGACATCGCCAGTAGTCCATATATTATAACCCTATTAGAAAAAAGAACATTACTGTATTTGATACCAGTTTTTGGTGGTTTTTTGGTGGTTTCTTAGAAAAATAGGTGCCGGTTTTCACCATAAAGTTGTTACAGTAAGTGCCACACTTTTTAATAACAAAAAAGAGGTGTCAATACTGAGTACCGTTGAGTGCCCCCTTAAAAAAAAAGACTGCTTATTAATTGCATGTGTGTATGTGTATGCAGGTGGGAGAGATTTTTAGAAGCAGATTCATTATTATACATGAAATTCTGTCCGGGAAGGATACAGTATAATTTCTTTAATATTACAGGGGATTTTAAAAGTTTAATTAAAGGTAGGAAGTTGAGTTCTATAGATCTTTTATACTATTTGATAAGATGATTGCAAGGTATTTAATTTTTGTGCTTCACTGCATGCATTTTACCCTTAGAAGTAAATAACTTTGATTTAGAATAATTTTATGACAAGGAACCTTTTCGTCTCTTTCATAATAATTGGGGGGGAAAGGTTAACAATTCTAAAATGGTTAGAACATCTTAAGTTCACTAGTTCCTAAATATGCAATCCTCTTTTTCCCTGCTACCCATAAATCTTTTTTAGCAATGGGTTCTATAAGTAAAGCAAAAAGGGTGCCTAGGGGCATCCTTGACATAACTCTCTAAAAAGGTGAAAATGAAGTTTGCTATGTGCCCTTAAACTTCAATCAATCTTAGAAGGGAAAATGACAGCAAATAAATGACTAAATTCAAACCAACTGAAAAACCAACTCGGGAAAGACAACACTGGGTAATGTGAGCAGATGTAACACAGAGGGAAAAGCAGCTGCTGTCCTTTCACTTTGGTTGTTCCCACACTGGAAATCACCTTAAAGCAAAATCTACCCTTCAAACACCTGAGCTGTTCTGCCATTTGCTTTAGGTGGATGTCATTCAGAGAACGGACCCACCAAGTTTTTGAAACAGCCCAAAGCCACCCTCTCAGTGAGCACAACATACATATGTGTGTGTGTGTGTGTGTGTGTGTGTGTGTGTGTGTGTCCAGTGCAACACAAAAACAAAACCCTATTGCCCATACATACAGTCGCCATCATGGTATCTCATTCCACAGAGAGGGACACTGGTGTGAGTCCACAATTCCAATCCATTTTGCTCAGTCTGAAAGAATGATCAGGTACCGGATACAAAATTCAGAAAGCAACTACCAGATTCCTCATTTAAAATGACTTAACTGTATTTGAAGGAGGACTAAAGTCCTGGAAATTTGATTCCAAAGCAATTGGCAACCACACTGGAGGCCTCTACAGTTAAAGGAGGTATTTCCCAAGGAACTGGGGAAACTTTTATATCCAGAATGATTTTCCTACATGTGTTCAACACACCCTACATGAACCTGAATAACTGCAGAAGTAAATTCTGAAAAATGAAGAGTCACCCTGCACTGGAGACCCCCAGAAATGGACAAAGATATTCAAGGTAAAAGACCACAAACTCATTCAAGGATGATTATCATATGCCATTTGACTTCTCATTGGACTCTGAAATATCTTGGCTACAAATCTCAAGTCATGGAAGAAACCCTGACATCAAGATGACAAGACGCTGCACCATCTCCCTTTGCATCACTGCAAATTATTTAGGAATTTGATTTTAAAATTAAGAACAATTGCTCTCATTATTAAGTCAAAGGCTTGACGACTTGCCAAGGATTGGGTATATGATCAATTCCCCTTCACTGTTCTGCCAGTGCCCTCATATTTGTAAGTTGACAACCTCAGTATTTGGCCAGAAGTGATAAGAATAATAGCCATTATGAGCAAAATCTGTGTCCTGTTTATTTCAATTAAAGAGTTAAACATGTGCTTAAATCTCCCCCATGGAATCAATGGGACTGAAAGTGTGGAACTGGATTGGATATTGCCTTGTACTGGAAACATTTTTAACCAGCAAGAGATCTTTGAGCCTAACATTTGTCATTTTCATTTGCCTAAACTTACATTTCTTTGATTGATGCAGGCTTCAGCAGCAACAGAGTACACAAGACAACAATTAACTGACAGAAAAGGAAACATCTGCACTAGAGGGATTCACTTTTAATAAGTTTACTCACATTATCATCATCCTTCCAAAGAAGGAGCAGAGACTCTCAGAAAGACAATCTCTGCAGAACCCTGCAGAAGGGGAAACGGGCTACATTTACCAATCTGACAAAGACCTGTTTCTAATGCTATGCTGTAGGTCTTTCCACATGACACCTGTGATAAAAAGTGCCCTGCCCTGGCAAAGTATTATACATACTAAGAAAGCCTGCAATCCAAGCCATTTGTAATACACATTTCTCCTTTTCTGTCTTCTTCCAAAGTAGTCACTGAACCAACTGAGTAATGTCTTTTATCATCCTGCTGAGTGCCACCAATACTATTCAGTCTCATAATGATTTACATCAACAAAGCTCTTTACAAATACTAATTAATCCACAAAACCTCCTGGGGAAATACTGTAGGAAATGTTTATCCATTTTACAGACAAATTCAATCATTTTCAAAGGCTGCATGGCGAGTTCATGGCAGAGTTGGGATATTCACTCAGGAATTTTTGAATCCTGACTGTGTTACTTGATTGGCAGAGAATATTGCTTCACTTTTATAGTTATGGCTGAGCTTCTCCTCACCCCCTGGCTTGCCTTGTTTTTTTTTAAAAAAAATAATATTTATTACTTTTAAACCTTACAAAAAAGAAGCAAAAGAAAAGAAAAAAAAGAAGCAAAAGAAAGAAAAAACAATACAATATATAAACAGTACACAACGCAACATTAACACATTAGACTAAACAATTTAACAGAGCAAAAACAATTTAAAAACATACATCATACCATTTCAATGCCTTATCTTTCATTCCCTTGTTTCATCGACCTCCTCTCACCTCCCTTTTTGTATTCCACTTCTATTAATTGTTTCAGCAATTCCTTTCTTATCTTAACTTATTTTAACCTTATTTTCCATTAATACTATAATACTTATTTATACTTAACTCCTTATAACATTTCTACTAAAGCCATATAATTTCATTCCAACATTTTTCTAACACTCATTAAATTTACAGTATTTCTATAAATAAACTTTACACTTTTTCCAATCTTCTTCCACCGTCTCTTCTCCCTGGTCTCGGATTCTGCCAGTCATTTCCGTCAATTCCATATAGTCCATCAACCTGGTGATCTTCTGTCCGAGGCTCTTAACTCTTTTCCAAGTCCCTTCTGCAGGTCTTCTTCATATTTATTCATGCATTTTACTTTGTCTTCTGCTGATCTTGTTCTTAATTTCCTTCCTTTGATGCTGAAGAGTAGATCTCGGGGAAGCTCCGACCTAGCAATGTTTTTATTCCTTCTTGACAGGTCAGCCAAATCTCCGTAGTTAAAACTAAAATCCAAAAGATATTTCAGGACGTGTTTCAAAATCCCTCCAAATCTGAAAGTCCCCACAACTCCAATCTCCTCCTGACCCAGGTCCAGGTCCCAAAGGTCAGTAAATCCCTGCATGAGGTGATCTATCCAACTTTCCTTCTCCAGTCCAAGCAGGGCTCCAATCCTCAAAATCTGACTTTCTCTGAATTCAATCATAGAAGGCAACAACTTATAGTCATCAAATTGCCTCTGTAAGGCTGAGGCTCTCTCCCTCTCCACTTGTATTACTTTAGGTTCAACAACAACAACTTTCTCCCTCGCCTTCTCCACAGTTTGCCACGTCAAAGTAGATTCCTGTATCGATTCCTGAATAGTTTCTGTATAGATGTTCACTTTTGTTCCAAATTAGTCACTTTTTGTCCCAAGTTATCAATTTTGATAGTCATAAGATCCGTCTTCTTGTGGAGCTGTTCCAATGAATCACTTATCTTACAAAATGCAATCACTAAGGCTTCTTCTGTCGACATTCTTAACCTATCCAAGGTCAATCCCTGGTTCTCATGGTTTTTTATCTTGCAGCTGGAGATTCCACCTGCTCAACTCTTGTAACAGTTTCAAAGGCTCCCTCTAGAGGGAAATAATTTCTATTTGTATCAATCCTTTTAAGCACAGTTCAAGCAATAAAATTAGTTTCAATTTTCAGTTACTTTTACTCCTTTTTAAATGCAGGAGACAATGGAAACAATGTATTTCTCTTATTTAACTAGCTGTCAAGATACGTTTTATTCACAGTCAATGAACTTTCCCAAAACGTCAGTCTTACTAGCAGCCCGTTTCCAGGTTCAGAGCAGTGGTAATTTAACTTTCTTCACTCTCTCCTGCAGGCTTACGCGATCCCAAATCCCCCCCCCCTTCTCCTGCTTCCTAGGGGGGTTTAATGATTTTAGCCGATGGAAGTTTAATCCTTTACAGAGGACTTTCCAAGACTTTAGCTTGCAAGCTCTTTGCTTCAATCTATTTACAAAAGGGGAAGGCTGACTTCCTGTTTGAAACCTCCCCGTTTTGGTGCCAAATTAAGACGTTTAAAAAAATCAAATTTTCCGTTCTACTCACGGGTAGTTGTTTAGAATCAAATTGTCCACAGGAAAAAGTCAGCGCTCTCCGGCAACAGCAGTGCGGCTTCACTCCGTGAAAGAAGCAGTCAATTCGAAGCACTGCGCCGCTCACCCCACGTCGCTCCGGATCCCCGAAACCGGGTCTCCCCGCGAGTAGGGGAGGCGCAAAAGGTGCCAGCCGAATCCCACGTTCACAGGCTTCTCCCGCCTGTGATTTTTAGTGGGTCTCCGCCTTCGCCGTGGCGGCCAGACCCTGGTTTCCACGGAGCAAATTCCTCCCGATCTGAGGAATTCCGCCATTGTCGGAGGCGCCAACCCGGAAGTCACCACCCCCTGGCTTGCCTTGTAAGACGTTCAGTTGTTCTAAGCTTTCATGGAAAATTTTTGGGGGAAATGTGGTCTTTCCAGGCTTTTTCTGAGAAAGCACCAAGCCCAGCAATGCTTGGAGCCAGCCCTCTCCGCTGGTCCCCTTCCCTTCCCAAAAGCTTACTATTGGGGGTGAGATAAACTGTAGTAGTGAGGACTTGCAGAGGCATCCACACCTTATATTTATGAACTATCAAATTACTGATGGGAAACCTGGAAAACAGGAATTCTAAATTCTCTCAGCTTAATGGATTAAAGTGGAAGACATTAGGAACTCTGCTACCCAGTAGCAATCTGAGCATGTTTAGACTGAACAGTAAATATTTAGTTCTAAAAGATGAGGTTTGAATACTGTTTCAAGTCCTCCATGTCAGTCTTCTTTGTAACTTCAATTTTGCCTTTTCTTTCTCCTCCTCCACTCCCCCCAGGGTAAGTTGCCATTAGTTAGTGTGGACATATTTCAAATAAAGGAAACACAAAATTTGACTCTTATTTTGTCTTGTGGGTGAGAGTGGAACATGGTTGCTTATCTTATGATGTGGCACCTCGTGTGAATGGCTACTGATATTTTTGTGAGGGTGGAGTCTGTTCCAAGGACCCATCACTGTATGCATTAGTTGTGCCTTAAGAAATTTTCTACCTCATTTAAATTAGTACGTGCTTTAGTTTGATAGGTCTAGACTGATGTTTTGTCCTTCCTATGTATTTGCTTATCCCAGCATCATCATCACACTTTTTTATTTTAACATTTATTCTTTAGCAGTGAATATGAGTCATTACAAGGACGTGGGTGGCGCTGTGGTCTAAACCACTAAGCCTGGGCTTGCCGATCGGAAGGTCAGCGGTTCAAATCCCCACGACGGGGTGAGCTCCCATTGCTTGGTCCCAGCTCTTGCCAACCTAGCAGTTCGAAAGCACGTCAAAGAGCAAGTAGATAAATAAGTACTGCCCTGGCGGGAAGGTAAACGGCATTTTACAGTCCAAGGGCCACTTTAGAACATCATTAATTTTGATCTTGGTCACTGGCCACTCTATCATATTTTCTTGAAGTTCTTCAATCTCTTTTTCAATGTTTATTGTGAAAAAATATCTAGGAAACAAAATGCTACTGAGTCTAATTTTGGGAGGAAGAAGCATGTGGAGATTCATAAGGAGCAAAAGTAAAATGAAATACATGTAGAATACTAGTGTGGGTTCACCCTTAGTGTTTATCTGTCTTCAGTTAAAATAATAATTGGGTAAAATTGCTGCCACATATCTTCTTCAAGAGAGCTATGCAGAGAAGAAACAATAACTTTATAGTATTTACACCAACCCCCAACCCATAGCATTAGTCAGTTTCTGTGGTCACATGTAACGTTAAACCATGTTTTAATATTATAAAGATGAGCTGCAGCAAGCCTCAGGACTTCACAAGCCCTCCTCCTCTGGTCAACGTCAGAAAGAGAAATTGGAAAGTTTCTCCTTCTCTTTTTTTTATATATTCATACAATGTTGCCCCCCCCCACAGTTGTATGTTTTGTTCTTTTTCATTTACTGCTTTATATTGGAAATGTTTTCAATAAAATATCATATTATTATTTTTCAAGTTTCTCCTTCAGACTGTGACATCCAAACCTGGACAAACTGTGGTTTGTCTTACCTATGGTTTACTAAAAGAAGTCAACCTCAAACTGCATTTTATGAAGAGGGCTTGCTTTATTAAGCTATACTAAAGACTGAGCAGAATTTAGGGTTCTCAAGTAACATTAACTATATATAATAAAAAATAGGGAAAACAAGCTTCCAATTTTCTCCTGGTGGTCATGCTGGGAGAGCAGGGGGTAGGGGAGCTACAGTTCAGCATTAGAAGCAAACACAATTATTATCCACTCAATCTACTGACAAATGTGGTGGCTCCTGATATATGATGCAAATCTACTTTCTGAATTTATCCTCAAATAGAAACCTGAAGGAAAGATTGCAATCACTTCACAGTAACTGATTTTACAACTGCTGCGAGTGGAAGCTGTGCCTGTAACAAAAAGTGAATTGTTTACTGAGATGATAAGTCAAGGTGTTATGTCCTACAAACTAACATGCTCTATCTCTATTTAATGCAAGTGGAAAAGACCCCTATATCTTTGTTCAAAGGAAGCCTAGCATCTATGATAGGGCAGCTGATAAACAGGAGCAATATAGAATTGTTTTAAGGATTTACTTTAGTATGAATGACTCCAAACAATCTGATTTCCTGGTGAACCTTCCTATGTGCACAGGTTGATTCTGTGTCAGTGGCCTTTTACAAATGACACCAGTGGGAGGAATCTGGCTTCCAGCTTGAAACCCAGCACGTTCACAAGAATTTCCAGAATCCCAGCTTTAACTTTTAACTTTCTCTAGCTCTCAGAGTTGCACAGGAATAATAATAAAAACAATCAAGTTACTTAATTCAGAACATAGGGTGGGCAGTGTTTCCAAACAGCTAGTGGAAGGGAATGATTAGTATTCTGACAGTCCAGATCAAGCCAGTTCTTCAGTATCTCTTGAGGTCTGGCCTTCTGGTACTTATTTCCCCTCTCAAAGAGTATACCTAAGGTCTAAGTGAAACATATGTTCCCAAAGAGACTATGGGTAGGTGGCAAGCATTATTTCAGAAGCTAAGCATCAAAACATTATTTAGATGTGGGCACCTGCTGGCAGAAAAACAACAACAGAGAAGAGCGCAGGAGGAGACACAGTGCTGGTGACCAACAACTGATTTCCATCAGTTGCTTGTCATCATTCAGTGAAGTCCCCAACATACTTGCAAATGTTTGCAATTCACACAACGTTTGTGGTCTGTTATGTGTGAGAGAAATGTTTTCTAAACCTCCGCATGTGACACAGAAAGGAAAAGTTTCCTTTGCTAGAATCTTGGCACTTTTTAATCTGAAGAAGGAGCAGCAATTTGTTGGCTTATTGATAATGTTTTAGATGCAAGCCTCTTTGGACACAATAAGCTCAAGAAGTGTGAAGACCAAAAGGAAGGTAACCTATATTGGAAAAATTACAAGATTCTTTCACTCTAACAAGGAAGGCTGTGGCTATGGATAAGGCAGCTTCTATATGTAGATAGATTCTACTTTTAAGAATGTCACATCCCATGTTCCCTTACACAGTGTTTAAGACGACAACTTTTGGTTATTTTACATCAGTTCTAACCTTCTGCAGTCCCTGAAGCAGAACCTCCTGGTTCCTGAACTTCCCTCTCCGTTTGTGTCTCTGCATTCTGCAGCTGAGGAGCCAGAGTCTGTGTGCCCTGTGATGTTACAGAAGTGGTTGGGTTCCGTGGCTGCAGGCCTATGGCATTCATTAGACCCATGTCCCTGTCTGTCCTCCATGTGGCTCTGCTAGTTCTAAAGAGAGAGAGAGAAAGAAATTGAAGGGTAAACACACAACATCCTCTATGCCCCTGAAAACAGTAATTTATCAGTAATTTGTCCTGCTCAGTGAACGCCATAAGCATCTTCTTTGTACAATGATCTAGATGTTGTGCACTATAGTTTGCATCATCCCTGACCACTGGCAATGCTGGAAGTTGCCATCCAAAACATCTGGAGGACACTATACTTGCTAAACATGATCTAGAACAGGGATGTCCAACCCCCCCAAAAAAGCTCAACAACTCTGGGCAATCCACCCACCCCATGCACGTTCCTCCTCCTTCCAAGGACAATGAGTAGAACACTGCCAGTTTTTTTATACTGGGAGTAGATCACAGTCTCTGGGGAGTTGGACATGCCTGATCTAGAGGGTAGTCAAAATGTCTATTTAGCTATCCTCTACCTTTTATCTCTATGAATGATTTTGGTTAAAGACCTCAATGTTAGTGCCAAATTCTATGTTTTAGGTTGTAACTAGTCTTGCCTCGCAGCATTTCCTTTACCATCATTTATTTCTATTTCATGTAACATTTTCACACAAAGCACATATAGCTTCTCAAATGACTTAAATGAGGGTATGATTGGCAGCTAGAAGAACCGCAGTTGACAGATGTATTTTAAAATTTCAGCCTGCACCAGTGAATAGACCAAACATAACCACTGGTAGTCAGTCAAGTGCCAAAGGGAAGATAAGTTTTAAATATTCAGCCATCATAAGAGGGAAACACAGGCATAACCAGCCCTTGTAAATTTGATGGAAGAAACATACAGCTCAGCATGTGCTCCCAAGCTATGACTGATTGCCCCTACACTCATCCCCTAAGACTCACCCAGGCCGCTCGGTACTCCTGCTGTTGGAATGCACAGTGAAGACGGTCTCATTCAGCTGGTCCCAGTAGTACTCAACCCCAGAGTTTAAGGCCCTGGCGTACAAAAGGAAAATGGGAAATTAAGACATTTTTCTCCATAAGACCTCTATAGGAAGACGTAACCATGCTACTATACTTGGCAAAATAATCAGTTTCAGAACTTGCAGCATATATTGTCAAAATGTGAACTATATAATCAGGCCGGGTCCCACAAACCTGTCTGTTCACCTGTGATCATGGTTGCTACTATGTGGAGAGTCATTTGCATTCTGAGATTTTCTACTTGGGTTTGGTTATTTTCAGCACATTGCTATGAATGCCCAGAAGTAGCAAGGTATAAATCTTATTTGCGTGAAGAGCGGCTGTAAACTTTGGTAGCTACATATAAACTAACCCTGTCAAAACATTCAGTGGCAGAGCCCTATGATGCCTAATGGCAGCAGAAGGGCTTCTTAAAGGATCAGGCAGTAGGACTACTGAGGAACACATGCATCCGTAAAGCTCCATAAACAGGACCATATTGCTCAGGTGGAATTTTGCATGCAAGACTGTTCGTATGTGTGACCCTTATAAGCAGCCAGATAATTATTGTCTGGCTTATTTATGGCATTACCATTAGCCTGGTAGCTGACTGACAAATGGATTAGGCCTACCTGAGTCAAGAAAGTGTAGTTTTATTTTACTTTAGGTTTTTCAAGAAGCACCTGTCTGACACACACACACATACTTCAGTATGCTTTCACTTCCCCTTCAAATTTCATCTATTCTGCATTGAAGTCCTGGAAATTAATAACAGCTGTGCTAATTACCCACCCAAGACTCCAAGGAATTGTGGAGTCCTCAAGATAGTGCCATTAGGGACATTCCAAGATGTGGGAGCAAGAAAACTAGACAATCATGAAGTGCATCTAACTAACCTAATGGAACTAAAATTTAAGACAGACATAATATGCTTTCTGTAGTCACTCTTTGAACCCATGTGACAAGCAGCAGCCCTAGCCTAGCCTTGCCCACAGCAACAAAAATTGGAAGTATGGCATATTGAGGGCATATATTAAGAGCTTCTGAGTAGGGAGAAGCTCAGTCAGGTGTGAAAGGTCCCCAAGGTCAGCTTGACAAATTTTGTGATTGCACAGGTCCCTTGTTGACTTAAGACACATGAAGTACCACTGAAGAAGTGTTCCACAAGTGTCCTGAGCACTGTTTAGCATAATAAAGCTCTGGAAGCTAACTGTCTAAACATGTGCCCTACAACAAAAGCAACACACTTCATTAATAAGATACATGCCTGTTAAGGAGTGCTTGCAAATTTTATACAAAATACGGACAGCCCCGTTTATGTGGGGGTTATGTTCCGAGCCACCACATGGATCGGGGAAATCATGTATAACTGAAACTCATTGAAAAAGCCTGCAAACACCCCATTCTGCCCTTTTAGTGACGTCTTTATGACGTTTCTGGGTCACTTCCAGGTTCGGCACAATGTGCAAATACATGGTTGCACACATATTGAACGTGCATAAATGGGGGGCTTTCTGTATTTCAGTGGAGAAAAAATGTGTAACCTGTGTGAAGATTGTTTCTTGCGATACTCACACAAGTTTTGTACTTTGTGAAACATATAAACAAAATGGAGAGCAACAACTGAACATAACTACAGGTGTGTCATGTAACAATTTCCACACTGTCCCAACAAATGCTCTTCCACATGGGAAATTTGTAACCTTTGAAGCTACCTTCACATGTGGTGCTAAAATGCTTATGCTATAAAAACAACTCCTACTGGATGCAAATTTGGATTTAGCTATGACAGTCAAAAGCACAAAAGATCAAGATAGCAGGCCTCTGTAGAAGGTTTCATTCCAAATTCTCAAACTTTCCCCTTGTAGATTAACTAGCATATTTGCAGTCTCAATGTAACAAGCAAGCACCGAGGTGATTTGGCAGGATACTAGGAATAGGTTGCCATCTGTCACTTAAATCCGAGGAAGATGTAAATCAAAATCTCTGCATTTATAATATCTTACACAGAGTGAAATAAAATAAAAACTAAAAAACCCCTCATTTCCCATTTTTAATTTTGGGCTGCAGCAAACAAGGTATTCCAACAGAGCCTGTGGCTCCATAATAAGCTTCTGTCAGGCACCCTTCCCAACACAAAATATCGGCAGCTGTGAGGATCTTAATCCAGTCATTATTTGAGCTTGTATTTCCCCCACTACACCATCCCAGCCAGAATAAAGGAGGTACAGATCAACCACCTTTTCAGATAGGTGATCTGGAACTAAGTTTGCTCTACCAGCAAGAAAGCAAAGAGTCCAGGGTCATTACTTGCCCTCATAGTTTTAAGGCAATGTAAAATAAGCATTTTCATCCCTCCCTGCTTTTTTTGCTGGATGCTGTAAACACAGCCTTTAACACCCCTCTATACTCTGCTGCAGTGTTGGAAACTGAGATATGAAAGCTAGGAGCTAAATTTAACCTTAAACCTAGGTTATGGGCGCCGCAACGGAATGTCCAGGCGTGCTTTTTTTATAACAAGATTACAAAGCTGAAAATGAATGAACTTCTACTAAAACCTTATATTCATTTTTCACATGGTCTAGTCCTCATCTGAAGACTGGGAAAAAACAAATCCATACGTCCCCTGCCACCGCCCCCAATATTACTATGTTGGTTCAAATGGAGAAACCCAGCCAGATGGGCGGGGTTTAAATAATAAATTATTATTACTACTATTTCCCCAGTTCTCAGAGAGCGGCTGGAAGTGGGAAGAAAGAAATCTTAGGCGCAGTACTAAGGCCCAGAGCTCAGAAACTGCTCGCATTAATGAAATTCCCAGTCACAAACCGCGCCTAGAACAATGGGCGTTTTGAATGCTGCTCTGCTGCCAACTGAAAGAAGGGGGACTTTACAAGAACATTTCGGCCCTTGCAAAAAGCAGGGGACCAATCATGTGAACGATTCGAAGGGGCTAAAAGCAGACCACTAGTTTGGAAATGGTAATTAGGCAGGATGCGGAGATCAAGGGTGCAGGTATTGGAGGTGCCAGGCAAGCTCCCTCAGGAGCCATAAGTGGGGAGCCCAGTCTTGTGCTGCCACCCTCTGGACCTCTCACAGAGGCGGCACTCAAAAGAATGGCCTCAGGTGACAGTCGCAGTGTCTGGGTTGGTTAACATGGGGAGAGGCGGTCCTTGGGGTATTGCACTCTTGAGCCCTTTAATGCTTTATAAGTCAAAACCAGCACTTTGAAGTGGGCCCAGAAACTAACTGGCAGCCAGCGTAGTAGGGCCAGGATTGGCGTTATGTGCTCAAACCATCTTGCCCGGGTGAGCAACCTGGCTGCTGAATTGTGCAGTAGCTGAAGGCTGAAGTTTCTGAACCATCTTCAGAGAAAACCCCACATATAAGCTGTTGCAGAAATCTAACCTAGAGGTTAGATTTACTTGGAAGGGTGGGAACTATAAATTTAAAAAGGCATAAGAAAAGCCAGAGGAAACCCCCCCCCAAAACAAATGAGTATCCAGGGTAAGTCCCATAACTGTTTATTCCATGCTTGTTCCATGCTTTCCCAAGTACATTGATTGGCAGAGTAAATAATGCAACTGCAGAGGTGATTCAAATTGTGTTTCTTTCTGGAAACAGGTGAAAACACTTGTAGCTATCTGGCATCACATATGCAACTTGATTAATCTCAGCTACATTCCACATGAGAAGCTCTTCCATGCTGTGGGGTAAATACTGCTGCTCATCTCTCTCTCTCTCTCTCTCTCTCTCTCTCTCTCTCTCTCTCTCTCTCTCTCACACACACACACACACACACTAAAATCAGGGACAACTGGAGATTTAAACATGAGGCAAGATCTATAGGAAACAAATATACAGCTGCAATTCTGCCTCCTTGTGAACTGAACATTTAGCCTCTACTGAAGCAGGCTTCAGGGTTTCAGAATAAAGGCAAACCTAGAGCAAACTGGATACCATACAGACCTAAGGTCACAAGGCAGATTCCTGGAATTGCCATATGAAGGTACAGTCTTCATTCTGGGTGAAGCTAAGAAATGCTATTGCTGTGGCTGTCTGAAGAGCTGAGGTGGTGAATGGGCTTCAAGGTAGAAGAAGATAATGGATTCTTAATGCAAAAGCTTCCACTTAAGACCCATCATGTGCAGAATGTGGACTTGTTTCACTCATCCAAATAAGTTGTTCCCTTCTAATGTGCATGCGTACAGAAACACTAGGCAAAGGAAACAAGAAGCCCATATCCTGCAGTTTTGGTGTTTGTTTTAGGAAAGACGCCAATACTGTTAAGATAATTGGCTGAGCAGTAAGTGACTGCACAAACAGGCATGCTAACGAAACAAATAGGATTAGCAAGTGGATTCTGTTCAAACTCATGCTGTTTTTTAAATCAAGACCAGCACAACAGGCATAGGTGACCACTGACATTTTACTGCCTTAATAGCAGCATACTGTATCTTCTCCTAACAGCCCTTGTACACCAGCTACTGCTTGGATCAAATTTACCAAATAAGGCTTAGGAATACAAATTTTAGCCGTGTCAAAACAACATTTTTGTGAGAATCCCTTGCCAAGGCAGTAAGGATGCCCTACATTCAAGCAAAGCGTGAGAGAGAGAGAGAGAGAGAGAGAGAGAGAAAGATTTGGGAGGACAGTTCAAAACCATTCACAGAACAATAGCAGCAGTAGCAACAAATGGAATGGTTATAGGGCGTTTCTGGAAGTATACTAAAAAATGTGCCTTCATGATCAGAAATCCAATCTATAAACCAAAAAGACATGCATCCATTTATTCATTTACCCAGTAAATTTACCCAGTAACTAGAGACTGTGCACTGGCATCTAAGGGGCAAAAGGTGTTCTACAGTGGGTGAGCAGGGCCCAGGAAACATAGTAAAGAGGTGAGACTTATAATGATGGGGCAGGTATGACCTCTTGCCTGCTAGAAACGCTATCCACACGTTTGATATATATTTTTTAATTAAAAAAACCCTCCCGTATGACTTTAACCTTTTCTCAGCAGCCATGAGGTCTAAAAACTTGCTGGACTCGAATGCTAAACTTCCTGATTTTATGTTCAATGCCATATTTAACATTTATTAAACTGACCCTCTAGAGTTTGCTTTGCATTGCTACAGTCTCCAGAAGCCCAAACAGTTGACACTGAAGGTTGACACTAAAAAAAACCCATTCACCTCCAAGAATCCTCTTAGATATGCTATATTATGAATGGGAGATGTCTCCTCTGGATCATAGTAATAATTGGTAGTAGGGACCACGGCTGCTTCTCAGATTGTAATCTATACACAGTGGAAGTGATTCCCCCCTACACACACACACTTTATGAAGATACTGGACTTCCAGCAACAACTTTTTCTGCTTCTTCTTGCTGTTTGAAGAGTGTCTGTTAATTCCTAATTGCAATCATTTCCAGTCCCCATGCACAGTGATGAAGTGGCAGAATTCAACTTCAAGTAGCTTCTACTCTAGTCAATTTCACTCTGAAGAATTAATATTTTCTTCAACAGCAAGGAACTGCTGAAAGGAGACACAACTGTGTATCTCTCTCTCTCTCTCTCTCTCTCTCTCTCTCTCTCTCACACACACACACACACACACACACACTTATATCCCACTCTTCCTCCCAAAGTTGTCCAGGTAGTCATCTTTAAAGAACTAGTGTAAATGCACTAGTTTTCAATAGACTTTAAGGGAACTATTTCAAAACTACTCCTGCACTGTATGCAAGACTCACTCTAAGGGCACTATTCAGTAAGTGCCTGCAATTTTCACACCACAATGAAAACGTCTACAGCACTAGAGCTGGTCATGCTGCTCGAATCTAATCCCAGCTTCTCCTCAAAACCTGCTAAAAAAGATAGGCAATATGTACTGTATTTTTTGCTCTATAAGACTCACTTTTTCCCTCCTAAAAAGTAAGGGGAAATGTGTGTGCATCTTATGGAGCGAATGCAGGCTGCGAAGCTATCCCAGAAGCCAGAACAGCAAGAGGGATTGCTGCTTTCACTGCGCAGCAATCCCTCTTGCTGTTCTGGCTTCTGAGATTCAGAATATTTTTTTTCTTGTTTTCCTCCTCCACAAACTAGGTGCGTCTGTTGGTGGTCTGGTGCGTCTTATAGAGCGAAAAATATGGTGTATTTATTTCTCACGTTTTTCAGATGCTCAAGGTAACTCACAAACATGTTTTTAAATGATGCCATGAAAAGTTTGATACCGATAGGCACTGAATTGACCCAACAGAATAAAATGTGAAAAATAAGCAAGTCCTTTTACTGCAGCCAGTTGAATTGGTGATGCAAGCCTTAAAGCTTGCCCAGGGGGAGTGTGTGTGTCTATGTGTAAATAAGAAAATAAATGGCCTCATTCCGGGCTAGAAAAAGAGTGCTGCAACATTTGACTGTAAACTCCACAGTCCAAGTTTATTGCATAGATGTTCTACAAAGCATGGAGCTTGTTAGTTTACTGGAGAGATTAAAAATCAGAATCTACAAACTGAACAAACCATTTAAACCATGCTGATAGCCTAGAACTTCAGCCACTTAAGATGATAACAATGCTACCACTGCTTACATTGTTTTGATCCCTTGGAATAGCTTAAGCTATTTAGGTCCTGTCAGAGCAGAGAGCTACTTAAAATCTTTAAGCTACTTGAACTGCTCTAAAGCTTTACAGCATATTTTAAATTGTGTTATGCTCTTAAGAGCATCTTAAACTTCAATGTACTCTTTAAGGCTAGGTAGTGTTGAGCCGATTTTAAGTTCCAAGAATGATCAACCCAACCTTAACACTTAAGGCTAACAACTTCAAAACCTTTTTTCTTTAAAAAAAACAAAAAACTAGCTCAAAATAGAAGAACATTATTTGCACAAAGCAAAGTCAATAACATTACAAACTGTAAGAGTAACCCTATACCTCAAGAGAATAATGCACACAGCTTACAGCTCCCAAGTTATTACCATGATTATATACAAGTAGTAGCAAGATCTTTGAAGTAAGCTGTAATTTGAACCTTAGATGTCTTCACACACACATATACACATTCTCTATAACAGAAAGAGATAGTATAGGAAAAATCCCTCCCTTGTGCATCGTCCCAATTGGTAACTAAGATTTGAGTCATGTCACCGGTCACATTACGTTCATTTCCAGTTAGGGGGCTGTTTCTCTTGCCATTCTGTCTCCTACTCAATTGAGCAAATGGAGAAACTGCCTTGTCCCTTATTCCTCTTCACCACTCAGCCACGTTGTAGAACTAGTTCTCCTCCCATTACCTGGCTATTCCAGTTGTGTTACCCCAACTTCTAAAATTACATTACAGATCAGCATATGCTGTCTTCCAATTACACCTCCAAATTCAGGAATGAAATTTTTTGGGAGTGGAGGAGGACATGGCAAAAAGCAACAGACATTAAAACTATGGAAAATTAGGGCTATTTACGCTTTCCTCGTTATTTTTATTTAGTGTTCTTATTTGTCTTTATAGAGAAACATGCAGAACCTAACTCTTTACATTAAAATTTCCCTCAAAAGCTGCAAGCTTGGGTCAGAGAGAAATGGAGAACCCACCAAATATACTGATTGGTTAATAGCATCATAAACTATGAGTTATAGCTATTGCATAAGCCACTCACATATGGCTTAGAGTGCATTTGAGTCCTATTTCCACAGTGGTGATGGCAGACAAGAGTTTACTTTTCTGCCACCATTTTGTCTGCACAGTGCCTTCCAGAGGAGCTACTCCAAAAGGCAAAAGACCTGTTACAATCTGACCCTTGGAGGGAAATAGTAACGTCCTAAGCTGCTTGTTGTGACCAATATGCAAAGCTCCTTGTGGATAAAACAATTTCATTCGCTCAGACAGACTCCACATTAATTAGAGAATTGCTTTTGGGTGTTCAAACTGTCTCCGACTGACATGTTCATATGGATTTATTTTGGTAACCTTTTGCAGCCTGAGAGGTAAAAGTGACCACTTGCATACTTGATCCTTGCTCATTCTGGCACATTAGACTGGCTGAGGTTGGGAGCAGGGGAGACTCTGGATGACCGAGGTTCTTACTGCTCCATTGAAAGAGGGGTCTCTTCATGTGGCGCAGAAAGCAAAGGCTGATCCAACTACTTATCAGTCGCAAATATGTCATTTTGGGAAGAGATATTCAAGCAAGATGTCATTTTCTTTTATATGTATCCATCCTCCATCTCTTGCTTCAATTTCATTGTTTATTTTTGTATATTCACTTTCTTGGTCTTCTGGCCCTCTGTTAGCCTTTACATCTTATTTCTAATTCTGTTTTCAAATGTTTGTGCCTTTTTTGCTTACTATTCCTTATTTAAAGCATACATTACCACCTGATATTTGGTGAATTGAATCTTTTCCCTCACCTGTTTACTAATGTATGACTAAGATGCTCTTGTATTAACTTTGGCATTTTCTTTCCAGTCTATTTTGTTTCTGCCAAGTGCCTAGTTGCATAGGTTATATCCTCTAATGCAGGGTTGGATAAGTGGCGACCCTCCAGGTAATTGTTGGGCTACAACTCCCAGCAACTGGACAACAATGGTCAGGGATGGCGGGAGTTGTAGTCCTGCAACACTCACAGGGCCAAAGGTTCCTCATCCTTGCTCTAATGTCATCTTTAAAAAAAAGTTTTCTAGGTATTCAGTGAACATTACAACACCAACGTTCAGCTGCTCACAATTTAGAATATTAAAAATGTGAGTCATTAAAGCCCTCTCCAGGCATCCATCTTGTTGTAAAGGGGGAAAGGGGGGAAAGGGGGCTAGCTCTGTCCCCCTGTTGCCATGCTGTAACTCTCCTGTCCACATAGAGGCTCCCAGCTTCAGAAGTTCACCCTCCAACTTGTGGAGGGTGATGAAACAGTAATGAGGAAAGCATTAGTGCATTCATCCCTGCTACCTCCCACCTGCCACTCATAGAATCATAGAATCATAGAATCATACAGTTGGAAGAGACCACAAGGGCCATCAAGTCCAACCCCCTGCCAAGCAGGAAACACCATCAGAGTACTCCTGACATATGGTCGTCAAGCCTCTGCTTAAAGACCTCCAAAGAAGGAGACTCCACCACACTCCTTGGCAGCAAATTCCACTGTCAAACAGCTCTTACTGTCAGGAAGTTCTTCCTAATGTTTAGGTGGAATCTTCTTTCTTGTAGTTTGGAACCATTGCTCCGTGTCCGCTTCTCTGGAGCAGCAGAAAACAACCTTTCTCCCTCCTCTATGTGACATCCTTTTATATATTTGAACATGGCTATCATATCACCCCTTAACCTCCTCTTCTCCAGGCTAAACATGCCCAGCTCCCTTAGCCGTTCCTCATAAGGCATCGTTTCCAGGCCTTTGACCATTTTGGTTGCCCTCCTCTGGACACGTTCCAGTTTCTCAGTGTCCTTCTTGAACTGTGGTGCCCAGAAGTGGACACAGTACTCCAGGTGAGGTCTGACCAGAGCAGAATATAGTGGCACTATTACTTCCCTTGATCTAGATGCTATACTCCTATTGATGCAGCCCAGAATTGCATTGGCTTTTTTAGCTGCTGCATCACACTGTTGGCTCCTGTCAAGCTTGTGGTCAACCAAGACTCCTAGATCCTTTTCACATGTACTGCTCTCAAGCCAGGTGTCACCCATCTTGTATTTGTGCCTCTCATTTTTTTTGCCCAAGTGCAATACTTTACATTTCTCCCTGTTAAAATTCATCTTGTTTGTTTGGACCCAGTTCTCTAATCTATCAAGGTCGTTTTGAAGTGTGATCCTGTCCTCTGGGGTGTTAGCCACCCCTCCCAGTTTGGTGTCATCTGCAAATTTGATCAGGATGCCCTTGAGTCCATCATCCAAGTCGTTGATAAAGATGTTGAATAAGACCGGGCCCAAGACAGAACCCTGTGGCACCCCACTAGTCACTCTTCTCCAGGATGAAGAGGAACCATTGATGAGCACCCTTTGGGTTCGGTCAGTCAGCCAGTTACAAATCCACTGAGTGGTAGCATAGTCAAGACCGCATTTTACCAGCTTCTTTACAAGAATATCATGGGGCACCTTGTCAAATGCCTTGCTGAAATCAAGGTAGGCTACATCCACTGCGTTCCCTTCATCTACCAGGCTTGTAATTCTGTCAAAAAACGAGATCAGGTTAGTCTGACATGACTTATTTTTCAGAAATCCATGCTGACTATTGGTGATCACAGCATTCCTTTTTCTAGGTGCTCGCAGACTGTTTGCTTAATGATCTGCTCCAGAATCTTCCCTGGTATTGATGTCAGACTGACTGGGCGGTAATTATTTGGGTCCTCTCTTTTCCCCTTTTTGAAAATAGGGACAACATTTGCCCTCCTCCAGTCTGCCAGGACTTCGCCTGTTCTCCAGGAATTCTCAAAGATGACTGCCAGTGGTTCTGAGATCACATCTGCCAGTTCTTTTAATACTCTTGGATGCAGTTCATCTGGCCCTGGAGACTTGAATACATCTAAACTAGCCAAGTATTCTTGTACTAGCCAAGTATTCTTCTCCTTAGTTATTCTGCCAAGTATAGCCAAGTATTCTTCTCCTTAGTTATTCTGGGCTGTGTTTCCTCTGCTGAATCATTTGCTCCAAATTCTTCAGGTCGGGCATTGTTTTCTTTATCGGAGAAGACTGAGGCAAAGAAGGCATTGAGGAGTTCAGCCCTTTCTGTATCCCCTGTTTGCGTTTCACCATCTTCTCCTCTGAGTGACCCCACTGTTTCTTTGTTCTTCCTTTTGCTACGAACATACCCATAAAAGCCTTTTTTGTTGCTTTTAACCTCTCTAGCAAGCCTGAGTTCATTCTGTGCTTTAGCTTTTCTGACTTTGTGTCTACACGTGCTGGCTATTTGTTTGAATTCCTCTTTGGTGGTTTCCCCCCTTTTCCATTTTTTGTACACATCCTTTTTTAATCTTAACTCAGTTAAAAGTTCTTTAGATAGCCACCCTGGCTTCTTTAGGCACCTTCCATGTTTCCGTCTCATTGGTATTGCCTGAAGTTGTGCTTTTACTATCTCCCTCTTAACAAACTCCCAGCCATCATGAACTCCCTTTCCTTTTAGTATTACTGTCCATGGGATCTCACCCAGCACTTCCCTAAGTTTTATGAAGTCGGCTTTCTTAAAGTCAAGAAATTGAGTCCTAGTATGCTTGGCTGCTCCTTTCCGCTGTATAGTAAACTTCAGAAGAGCATGATCACTCGCGCCTAATGAACCTTCCACTTCTACCCCACTAACCAGGTCATCAACATTGGTTAGGACCAGATCTAAAATGGCTGTTCCTCTTGTTGCTTCTCCCACTTTCTGGACAATGAAGTTGTCTGCAAGGCCAGTGAGGAATCTGTTTGACCTTATGCTCTTGGCTGAGTTTGACATCCAGCAAATATCTGGGTAATTGAAGTCCCCCATTACTACTATCTCCCTTCCTTTTGCATGCTTGGCCATCTGTTCCAGGAAGGCATCATCTATGTCCTCCGTTTGGCTTGGGGATCTATAGTAAACTCCCACAATGAGGTCCCTGTTATTCTTCTCTCCCTCACATGTTTACTTTAAAAAAAAATACCTAAAGAGGGTTTGAGTTTTTTAGAAATTATTGTGAATTTGCCACAAGTGAATAGGCATTACACATTTTATTACCTAAGAAAAAAGAGTTTTGAAAGCTGTTTTGTGTGACTTCATAGTATCTTGGGATAAATGCCTGTAAAAAAACGGTCAATATATGCTCCAGATGTGTCCTTTGAATAAACTAACACAGTTTATCTGTACCATCAGGGGAGAAATCCTGGGAGGCTGGGATTTGGACAGCTTGAGAAACCTAGACTGCAGGAACGTGCCACTTTCTGACAGCAGTAACAAAAGAGCTACTGAGAAAAGAAAAGAAAGAACTACACAGAAGGACTTCAGCTTGCCAAGGTGAAATAAGAATATTCTAAATACGTTAGGGAAAAGGTGAGTTAATAAGAACGTCCATTCATTGGTGAAGAAAAGGAAAAATGACTCAGGTGGCTTTATTTAGCAAAAACAAAAAAGCTAGAGCATCTTGCACAATAAAGGGAAGAATTTTAATGACAAGAGTTATCATCAAAAGGAGGTAATCAAATAAACCAAACTTGTATTTGATAGTAAGTACACAACACAAAGGGGTATTAATAAAGCTGGTAAATGAAATGCATTGGATTTACCTATTGATTCTGTCATTATATAAAACTGGAGTGATATTCAGAACCACATATGAATAATAACTCCATAAGGAAATGGCAGACAGAATTTGTCAACTGGCAGTCTTCTGGATCTTTTTAAAAAAGTAACCAAATAAGAGAAAAATAGATCCATTAACATCTAAAAGGAGAATGAATAACCAGAAAGATTTATATGTTTGTTTTGTTTATTTATTTGGCTATATGGATATGAAAGTAAAAAAAAAAAAAGGTAAAGGGACCCCTGACCATTAGGTCCAGTCGTGGCCGACTCTGGGGTTACGGTGCTCATCTCGCTTTATTGGCCGATGGAGCTGGCGTACAGCTTCCGGGTCATGTGGCCAGCATGACTAAGCTGCTTCTGGCAAACCAGAGCAGCGCACGGAAACGCCGTTTACCTTCCTGCTGGGAAGGCTATTTATCTACTTGCACTTTGACGTGCTTTCGAACTGCTAGGTTGGCAGGAGCAGGGACCAAGCAATGGGAGCTCACCCTGTCACAGGGATTCGAACCGCCGACCTTCTGATCAGCAAGTCCTAGGCTCTGTGGTTTAACCCACAGCGCCACCCGCGTCCATTAGATATGAAAGTAGTGATATGTTAATATTATTACTATAAACTACCAAGTGCCAAATATACTCAGAAAAGTCCTTGGCATACTCAGAGAAAGCTGCTCAATATGTAACTATTGTATGTGAATGCTCTTCAGCACACTGAAATGATTTAAGATCCACAAAGACTCCAGGGTTTTATATTCAACATGACAAGCAGACTGGACTGCTAAGTTGCCCATTTACTTCTACATTGAAAATATATGAGCTGTCTAGCTACAAGCAAGGAGCATCACATTAGTCAATGCTTTAACATATCCCAGGGGTACAGAAAGCAGCAAGCAAAATAATTCACATACACACTGTACAAGAAGCTTGCGGCTATTAAATAAGCTGATCCTAAATCCATAAACATGTAGGAAAGGTACCACAGGAATGCAAAGGCAAAATTTCCTTCTGTTAAATGCCTGTGTCCACTTTAATAAAAGTAAGTATGCCACAAAATTCTCCCATTTTGTGTTCTGTCAGCAAAGACAAACATACTAATGCTTGGTCCAACCTTTTATGCCCATGGTAACTTTGAAAATAAGGATTCAATCTATGGGATCTCTAAGCAATTTGTTGGGTCGGATGGCTAATTTATGTCAGCTAAGAATGAGACCACTATAATAATAATAATAATAATAATAATAATAATAATAATAATAATAATTTTTATTTATAGCCTGCCCTCCCCAGCCAAGGCCGGGCTCAGGGCGGCTAACAAGCAATAATAAAAACAAGTTGAATGAATACAATTTAAAAACAAAATTAAAATACAACATTAAAATATTGAAACATTAAAATATTAAAATGTAGCCTCATCGCAGGAGGAGAAAGGAAAAGAAAAAAGAAAGAGGGGGAGGGAATCAAATTGGCTCCAAGCCAAAGGCCAGGTGGAACAACTCCGTCTTTCCCTGCGGAAAGAAAGCAGATCCTGCAGGGCCCTGGTCTCATGAGGCAGAGCATTCCACCAGGCCGGAGCCAGAGTTGAAAAGGCCCTGGCTCTGGTTGAAGCTAATCTAACTTCCTTAGGGCCCGGGACCACTAGGGTGTTGCTATTTATGGACCTTGAGGCTCTCCGTGGGGCATACCGGGAGAGGCAGTCCCGTAGGTACGAGGGTCCTAGGCCGTGAAGGGCTTTAAAGGTCAAAACCAGCACCTTAAATCTGACCCTGTACTCCACTGGCAGCCAGTACAGCTGGAAAAGCACTGGGTGAATATGCTCCCATGGCAGAGACCCTATGAGGAGCCTTGCTGCAGCATTCTGCACCCATTGGAGTTTCTGGGACAGCTTCAAGGGCAGCCCCACGTAGAGCAAATTACAGTAGTCAAGCCTGGACGTGACCGTTGCATGGATCACTGTGGCCAGGTCAGGGCAGGAAAGGTAAGGGACCAACTGCTTGATGCAGCGAAGGTGGTTACAGCCTCCACCTAGCCTTCAACAGTCACCTTGGCCAAGAATGATTACACTTAAAATGTAAACAATGCATCAGGGTCTCTAATGACTGAAAAGGCTGGCAGGTAAATGGTGTTAGTCACCAGACACACATGACAGATGAATACATTGGGGCTATATACCAAACACTAGGTGAAAAATAAGCTGCCCTCACACAATGATGTGTGGTTATGAAGAAATGAAGTGGCACAGAAAAGCAATCTCAGGATCATAGTATAATTGTATTTTAAATTACATTTTTTAAATTTGTGCTTATGATAATTCTGTATTCTATATCATGCATATTAATATAATGTTTAGAGCACTGACACCAGCCCATAAGCTAGGATTATTCTTTTCAGCTTAGTCAACAATACATGGGGGAAATCCAAACTTTGGCTGAAAACTTTACAAACTTGAAATAAATAATGGTTACTTCTCTCTTTGGAGTCACTTCATGATAATTGGATATATTTCCTTACTGCCCTTCGGGGAACATATGTGCACATCTAAGTACAATTAGAGAACCATTTTTACTTAGTCTCCTGTTCACAAAACATCTTACAGATAAAAATGAAAGAGGGACCTGGTGCACAGGACAGGCAAGGGTTTGGGTTCATGAAAAGGATGAGAGCCTTGGGCATGAATTTGGGGTACACCAACCCTTGTTATTAGCTGTATATTAGCTACTTCCACAAACGAGAGGGCATTTTCTGTGGTAGCAGCCCAACTTTGGAATGAAATAAGGAGGCACCCTGCCACCAACATTACAAATTTTTCACTGCTATTTGCCCATGCATTTTAGATTATTGATGGTTCTGAGGAACTGCATCCTTTTATTCCATTTTTAAGCTTTTGGGGTTTTTATCTTGTATTTTGTTGCCAGTTTTAAATTGTATCTTTATGTTGTGTGAATATTATTCATACTTCTGTATGCTAACCTGGAGTCCCTGGTTAAAAAATAATGTAATTCTAAATCAATATAACCACCAAGTAGCCCACACAGCAATAAACAAACAACTTTGACGCCACAATGTACCCTGGCCAAGATGCAAATGGATTAATGAAGTTCTTTTAATCACACTCGATTCCTTTCTTTTCTCCCTCCCCCTCCCTCCCCCATGGTACTTCTTTTGTATATTTAGGCTATTGGAAGAAATCAACTTCCTGTGCAATTTCATACTTTCTTCTATTAGACATTATGACAGGGGAAGCTAGATGTACAGCAGACATGCATCTAGCTTTGTTACTTCAAACCATATTTATCTATTATCTGACACCATAATATTCCACACTCCCCTTGCTAGCCAGTGATGAGAATGAATGGTGAGGAAGTAAGGATTGTTGATAACAGGACACAGGGGGTAATTAAACATGTGACTGCTGTTTCCTACAGCAGCTGCATGTTTAGCATGAAGTTTGGTTTGGGTCATAGAAAACAGACATCCACACATGAGCAACATTTGTAATTCCACATAAATGAATGTCAACTTTTCAAAGGCGCCATAAAAAAGTGTGTTCAATTAAGACAGGCCAAACCAAATAACGACTAACAAGGTGACCCAAAATTTAGGGAACTTCGGACGTGTGATTTGCATTGTACTGAATACTACATACATATTGGGGCTTCTTTCCTATTAGAAGTCATATTTAAGCCCAGGGACAAAGATGTGAGAAAATATAGAAGCCTAAATGAACATTCCTCCAGTTAACTTACTCATTTACCATTTCTAAGCTGCTGCCTCTTAACAAACAAACAAGAAAAGTTAACTTCATAGCTATATTATGAGTCACCTGGGTAAGAGAAGGGTACAGTATTATCAAATGCAAAAGGAAGAAAAAACAGGGAGGCTGACACATGAGTTTTGGAAAGCTATATTATACCTGATAGGTATATTATATTTGCTCAATAGTTCCTGCTTTTCATAAACTTCAAAGATTAAAGATGAAATATGAAGTTATAGTAATTTTAAAGGAGGAAACAAACACCACAATAGTTATCAGGGGGAAAATTAATCTCTGAAAGTTTCGTTATAATTGAGGATGAACTGCTGATAGAAAATTCCTATGAAAATTCCCTGAGGGAAGAAGGCCCTCAGGCTCTAAACCAAGCACTTACTCCGGTCGGCAAATCACCAGGTCCCCCTTATTAGTGCCATATGCCAATCCCAAGCCTGGTTCAGGCAGCCAGCGAGCAGAATTTATGCTGACGTGTCTCCTTTGGTCAGCAGGCATTGGGTACAAGACGTTGAATACTCTCTGAAAGGGAAAAAAACCACATACATTAATGCTTCAAACAGGTAACAGCAAGTTGCCAAAAGACCAAAATTATCTCAGCAATTCAGGAACAAGGACAATAAACATTAAACAACCTGAATAAAAAGTTAGCCACACAGCAGTCTTTCTGAAATGGGGAAAGGGACTGCAATATGCCGTTGGGGTAAGAAGATGGAAAGAGCTGGATCACGTAATGGTCAAGCATCCTCTTTCTCACAGGGGCCAACCATAAGTTAACCATGTGACATACTACTTGCATCGGGAAGTTTTTAATGTTTGATGCTTTATTATGTTTTATATACCGTGGTACCTCGGGTTAAGTACTTAATTCATTCCGGAGGTCCGTACTTAACCTGAAACTGTTCTTAACCTGAAGCACCACTTCAGCTAATGGGGCCTCCTGCTGCTGCCGCACCGCCGGAGCACGGTTTCTGTTCTCATCCTGAAGCAGTTCTTAACCCGAAGCACTATTTCTGGGTTAGCAGAGACTGCAACCTGAAGCGTATGTAACCTGAAGCGTATGTAACCCAAGGTACCACTGTATTCTGTAAGCTGTCCAGAGTGGCTGGAGAAACCCAGCCAGATGGGTGGGGTATAAATAATAATAATAATAATAATAATAATAATAATAATAATAATAATACATGTAGGATGCAGAACTTTAGTGATGTATGCAGTTCACTACTGCACAACAATGCAGAGGTTAGAATGCACCAGCAGAATGAGGCAGCAGAGAATACAATACTGTTGGCCAGAAATCAGGAGAGGTGTTCAAGGCAATAGCATATTGCAGTATAAGTATTGTGACAGCTGATATCCAGCAGTGCTTATATCCCACTGTATCTTGATGAACACCCTTACCACTGCTTTCCATCCACCCTCTGATCCTCTAGGAATCTCTTTTGCAATATATCTTCTACTATACCTACCATAGTGAGCTTGTAGGTCAACATTTATTGTCTATAGAATTATAGCAACAACAATGGCACATCAATAATGTTGCACACCAACAAAAGGCAACCCTACTAGAATATCAAGTGACTCTTCTCAAATGTTTCTGCCAAAAGATATTCATCAGTGCTCTTTGGCCTTTTATTTTGCTCAGCAGAGTAAGAGACATTCAGTGTCAACTGAGCTGCTGTCTAGTCCCTGGTGTTCTCTACAATACTTACACAATCTCAGCATATTTGCCCTATTCTTTTCTTCTTTTGACTAGGTAGTGAAGAATCCTATGTATACTGATAGCATCAGTTGCCATGGAGATTATGTTATGCACTCCAATTTTAATGGGGTTATGATAGCAGAAAGGCATTTATAAGAGCAAAGCAGCACTTATTCAGAAAACAAGCATTGTTTGAAGTGTGACAGAATGAAAAGAACACACCCCATGATTATACTGCAAACCTATTTCATAAACAAACAGTTTCTCTTGGGCAATTGCCTCCTGTTAAGGAACAGCAGCTAGCAGATCTGGTTTCCAAGCCTTGCCTCCATGTCTTGCATTTGCTACACACTCACTGGCCTTGTTCACATGTCATCTAAACCATACTGAATGGATTTATTGTGATCATGCCTGTATGATCTGTGTTTATCCTCCTTGCTAGTATGAGGAAGAAGCAAATCATAATTTTCAGTTTAGTGTTAAGCCTCAACCAGAGATCATGCTTTCTCTAGTTCCCAAAGCATGATCTGTAGCTAAGGCTGGGTCTCGTCTTACTGAATTAAATTTTTGGGAGCAAAAGAATACATAATCCCTAATTGACTGTAACGCCAAGTCAGGGATCATGGCTTATTTCCTCTGCAGGCTAGTGGGAAACAGACATACAGACCAGAAGAACATTATCACAGTACATCAATAACTGTAGTTTACTCAGATATGCAAACTGAGTGTTTGCTGCACTGTTAATTGCTGTACATCTTCCTCCAAGTGAAGACCTCAGGTTTCTCAAGAACATTTATCTGAGTTCATGCTTTAGGTTAGTGGCCAACTAACATATATACACACACCTACTCACAGGCTGGCATACTTAAATTTAACAACTGTGTTCCCTAACAGTTTGCACATGATTTTTTTTTTAAAAAAAACTGAATGAATTTCACTTGCATGCACATAAAAGTTACCAACAACTTCTTATTTGCAGAGATAACTTTCCTACTTTTCCCACATTACCAGCAGCATGATAGCAGCACAAACCCCACATCCCTACCCCCTTCTACCCTTTCCCCATTGTGGCTTAATACATTCTACATCAGGCTTCCTCAACCGTGGCCCTCCAGAGGTTTTTGGCCTGCACTCCTATGATCCCTAGCTAGCAGGACCAGTGGTCAGGGATGATAGGAATTGTAGTCTCAAAACATCTGGAGGGATGAGGTTGAGGAAGCCTGTTCTACATGTACAACACTCACTTTACTAATACAGGGACCGATAACTGCAATACTTCATAAGACTATATAGTACACTCTTGCTACACTGCTGGTCGCAAAACTATACGAAGTTTATAAGGCACTTCAGAACTCTCAACCAGATTGATTTCATAGTAAAACAGTACTGTATGGCATAATAAGCTCTTAGTGTTGATGCTATAATGTGAAATATATGACTGATAAGAATTATGTTCAAGTAAGGAAATTTGCCTGGTGAGGGTTCATTTAGTCACACAGCAGTGCTCACCTATCTGTAGCGAATCTGTAGTGCCTGCTTTGTCATCATCTTAAAATCTATATAACTTTGGGTCAAGGTCTTGAGTATGACTTAACTGAGTGTATGAGAGTTAAGCAGTCACTGTTCACTAGTGTACGGATAGTGAAACTGTGGCCCTCCTGATGTTGGTCTACTATGCTGATCGGCCCAGGCCAGCATGGTCAACAACCAGGGATGATGCAAGTTGTCGTCCAACAACATCACCCTAAGAACCACAGATTCCCTACCCCTGCACTGGTGAGGGAGAACCCCTCCCATTTCTTCCTGTCCATCTAGGTTTGACTAGCAGTCATGATGGCAGCTGAACTAGCAGTCCTGCTGGCACTAAATGCAGGCATAATGAATGCTTTCCATCTAGTAGCAGAAGCGCCTAAGATTTCAGTATCAGACCCCGTGGAGCTATAAGGGAGTTGATGGATGGAATAGCTGGTGGCAAAGGCAGAAAGAAGAGAACAGTGATAGATGGCAGAGGACAGTGTGACATGGTCAGTGAAAGAGAAAATGAAGGGGCAAGTAAGTTGGAAATGGAACAGCAATTCTCCATGTGCGCTTTATGTGATAAGCTGGTTAAATTATTTCACTGATGAGTTTGAAGCTTGGAGGCCATGGACAGTTTTTTCTCTCTTGTCCACTGTGCCTCCATGCACTAGTGCTTTTTGACACAGCAGTCATAGTGTCACTAGAAATGTATGTCTCAGATTATTCCTAATAATCATTGTTATCACTTGCCACTTAAAGCAACATTTGAAGGCAGGCACTGAAGTCTGTGAAGATAAAGAGATAGACTCGAAAAACAAAGTGATGTTTGCAATAGAATAAGCATTGGTCATTTCTCCTTTTCTCCTAGCTAGGGAGAAATTTAAAATCCACTGTGCACTTCAGGATAGCTAAAAGTGGAGTAATAGTTTCTTGGCTTTCCCTGAAGCTATGAAGCCAAGTATAGGTAATGGTGACCTCAAGATATTTAAGAACAAGACACCATGACTCAGCTTTTTCAAAAATAGTACTTTCTGTTTTACAAAGGCTAGAAATTTTCAGTTCTTTTCTTCACTTACTTATTCTGCTACGGACTTCTGCCCAGATATATCACTACGTCATCAATATATGGTTGACGTATAGTCTTGCATATTGTTCTACTGAGGCCCAGCTGGCTGAGAGGGGAGGATGAACTGACAGCTGTAAGTACATCCTCTGCTTTTGCCATTGTAACTTTGGCTATATATTCACCAACCTGGATTTTTGCTGTATTCTGTATTTTGACAGTTAAGCAAATTGCTGAAAGGTGTAGTTCATAAGTTGTTGTACATACAAGGCTAAGAAAAAGGACTGTCAATATTTTTTTTCCCGTGAAATGACAGTTTTTGCTAGCCTATTATAAGATTAGTGGCTGTTGGAACAATTTGCTAGAGATCAACAGTAGCTTGGAGCAGAATCCTGTTTGGCTCAGTTCCTATTTCTATCTGAACTAGCTGCCAAACACTCATCCATCTCCTGTCATTCAATGGCAGGATCTTCAAGATTTCTGCTGTGTTTCCTCTTTGATCTGCCCTCCACCCCCGCAATGAACACAGCCTATTGTCTAGGTTAGGTCTATTTTCTAGATTCACTTGCTTTCCGGTTTTTAGTTTCAGGAATTGCTTGTGCAATTGGGCTACTGGGAGAAACAGGCAAGAAAGTGAACCAATGAGACACTCAGTTAGTCACAAGCCAAGTACATTTCCCAGTGGAAGTTACATTGTGTGACTGTTCCCCTGAAAACCAGTCCTTGTCAATTTCCTTCTAACTGCTTGCTAGTCAGTTAAAAATACCTCCTTAAATGATTATTTCCCTGCTCTTAAGAGATACCATGTGGTGACTCCTAAAGCACCCTCAGAGACAGCTTAATGAGTGACTCAACAGTTGGCAGGTCAGCAATAAACTATGATTTTTTAAAAAGCAGGATTAAAAAAAAAAACAACTACCAAGAGATGGCAGTGCTTTAGCTGTATTTGTTGTGCAGTATTCGTCTCATGGGCCATACACATATTAGAGAATAAATGAGCACATAGCTCTATAGCATATATTCATAAAACATTCTGAGCAACTATTAGCATTCTCGGGGCTGTACTGTTTCAGCTGTTTTGGGAAAATAATGCACCCATCTATTTTATGTTTGAAGTTGGCTTTGTCACATCTTATTGATTTTCTAAGGATTAATTTCAGACTCAAATCCACTTCATTCAAACCATGCTTCCTAAGGACAAAATGAATATACATTATATTGAAGGCTTGAATCTAGTTGTAATTTCTTATGATACCTGAGCCACTTTCTTGGGGTGCTGTAAATCCAGGACTCACTCTGGTGCTTAGGATGGTTAGCATGCCTATAAATTTAGATATAGCCTCCTAGCCAATGATTAGTGGAGTAAGGGCATCTGTTGAACAGAGCATCTGTCTGTCCTAATGCCCCTGGAAGCTGCCTACTAAATTCAGCACCTCTCTCCAAAATCTTCCAGATGGACTATGATTCAACATAAACAAGCCAACAGCCACAAATACGGATAAAGTTTCTGAACGCTACCTTTCTCAATATGAATTTAGTTTCATTTGACTGCATTTAATAAGATTGATTAGTATCTTGTAAATGAGTAGTACCTCCATTACAGCAAAAAAATTTACTAGAATTTCAAAAGGAATAAAGGCAAGTGTTCCTGTGAAGCCTCGTTGTCTGTCTTCTTTCCCTCTTTCTTGCTTTAACTTATTCATAGATTCCGCCATCACCCCACTTCTTATAAACACAAAATAAAGGGGGGAGGATCTGTTTCACTATTCTTCCTTTGCACAAATAAATTTGCTCCTTTTAAAACTCCTTTATAACAGGGTCCTTGTTGAGATTTAGAGGCTTTCTACATTGGCATGGCACATACCGTATTTTTCGCTCTATAACACACACCAGACCATAACACGCACGTAGTTTTTAGAGGAGGAAAACAAGAAAAAAATATTCTAAACGAAATAGTGGATATATGATTTTTGTGGTTCATGCTGTGGCCACAGGCATGTGATCTGACAGTGAGTTTGGAGTAGCCCAATGCAAAAATCCTGAGGATCCATGTGGATCCATGCTTTGTAACCACGGAGGAGGGAAGGAAGGGGAACCATGGATCCTCTGCTCACGACTGCAGCAGATCCCCCCCGCCACCCGCAGGCATTCACTCCATAACACACACAGACATTTCCCCTTACTTTCTAGGAGGAAAAAAAGTGAGTGTTATGGTGCAAAAAATACGGTAATTTACCCCATAGGCAGGACAGTGGTGGTAAACAATGTTCAACTGGGTTTAAAAGCAGGGAATTTATTATGCCTTTCATGGTGCAAAAAAAAAAAAAAAAAAGAGCACGTGAGAAACCATATGTGAATGCTTTCCCCAGGTGTTCTTCCAATCTGAACAAGCTGTAAGCGACCAGCGTTGTGTACATTTAGGTTGCCTGAAAAATCTTCCCATTCTCCAGCACAGGGGTAGCTAACCTTTTTCAACCTGTGGGCTGCATTGACTGTCAGCCAGCCTTCCATGGTCACATGCCAGTGGTTGGTGCAGCAAATGTATATCCACATGCATATACTGTGCTCTCTTTCCTCTCTTTCTCAGATACACAATCATACACACATAAACATGCAGGCAGACAAAAGTGCACACATAGTGTTTCTAGCCTTCTCTATCCCAGTGCTAGGATGGTGGTGGCAGCTGGAAATGTTTTTTTACTTTACACAGATCATTTTGTGCAAAGGGAACAGGCAACATCTCTCCCCACCCTAATTCTAGCACGGGTACACTACCTTGAGCTCCTTAGAGGAAAGGCAGGATATAAATATATTGAGAAATTATTTTTATTTTAATTTTAAGGGTGAGAAACATTCAGATTCTGAGACAATGTTATATGCAGGCTATTTCACAGGTGGCTAAGTGTTCATGGTCATTTCTCCCCGACTTTCTTCCTCCTGCTGTCTGCGGAGTTCTGATCAAATTACCTTAAGCTTGAGCATTTGTTGCAGCTTAGCTGGAGCAAATCCTCTTTTATTAATAGAAGAGAAAATTTTACATTCATTCCTCTTGGAAAATAAATAAATAAAAACAAACCAATTCTAAAAAAATAAATTACAACACTACAGGAATAATAATTATAGTAACTAATTCTTCAGCTCACTTCTGCATTTTCTCTAAGGGAGAAAACATGAAAAAAAAACCTATGAAAACATAGGTCATCCTTCCTATATCACCTCCCTATGCAAATATCCGACTCTCAATATTAAGCAAACAGGATATTGTGCAAGGTATAAAGCAGCAGCTCTCCAAAGGTCTTTTACAGACCTGCTATCTGACCTTATTTTCATTAACTGGAGATGCAGGGAAGTGGAGCTGGGATGTTCTACATGCCAAGCATATACACTCAGGTAGTCCTCCTATAAAATATACCATTGTATTCTAGAATAACCATGCTAGCTTGTTACTGCAAGACACAGAGTTATAGTATCTTACAGGATAGCACGCTTATAATTTGGACATATGAAGCTGCCTTAGGTTAGTTTATGATAAAAGTCTTTCACACCACCCAATTGATCATGGCATACATTTCATAGGAAGGAATTTACTGAATCTCTTGATATGTATCATTCTAAAATCCAATTGCTTTCAGGGCTTGCAGGGCAAGCATTTCTGGGGGTTCTCCTGCCTCCCCCCCCCCCAGCCTGGACTTAAAACTTGTGCAATGGTGCCAGTGGCGTAGCGTGGGTTATCAGCACCCGGGGCAAGGCAAGTAATTTGCGCCCCCTAACCCGTGGATTTGCGCCCCCTAACTCGTGGATTTCCCTAACCCCCAGATGTTGCGCCCGGTGCGGCCGGCCCCCCCTGCACCCCCCACGCTACGCCACTGAATGGTGCTCCTTCACCCCCCACAATGTATATCAAAGTGGGTTCTGGGGAGAGTTTTAAAGAACCCACTGCCCTGGAACAGCACATTTGCCCCATTTGGCAAGCTGAAATGCTTGCTCTGAGGGAACAACTGGAAGGGCTTGTCGTTGAATTCCTCCCAAATACTTTACAAATTTCTTGCCTAGCTTTTCCTGAGCTACAATTGGGGAACACCCAACAACCACTGAGTCTTGTGATGACATTATTTCATTAAGTCAAAAGTGGGAAACAGTTGTTGGGGCAGATCCTGAGCTCCCTTTTCCTCCCTGGGCCATTTTAACTGGTGGACAGGGTTGTCCTTTTTGTCAAACGCCTGACTGTCAAGTGACTCAACTTCAAAGGAAAGGATCAGCAGCACATTCCTTTGCAGCCTGGCCTGAGTTCAAGCAGTCACTTCAAAGGAAAAAACGTTCCTTTTGGTTTGATCTTAAGATGGACTTGTCTTTGGCACCAAACTTAAAAAGTGCCAAATGCAACTCCTACTTGCCAGGGAACAACTGGACGTGCACATTAAGGCTCCCACACACCTGGTGTCACAGATGATATCAGGTGTGGGGCAAGTAGGCATGGTTTGGTGAAAACAAACTCACAGGCCAAATTAGTTCCCCTGCCAGGCGAATTTGGCCTGTGGGCTGGAGGTTCCCCATTGCTGCATTAAGTTAAAATACTTTAACCTGAATTGAATCAGGACATGGTGTTTGGCCTTTCAGATAAATTCAGTTCCAACAATAGAGTACATCTTTGCCAAGATTAGCTGCAAGCTCGACTTCCTATATTTATACCTCAACCCCTAACAAAGCTTCATGCAGGTAGCAATTTAAAGCCTATTACAACACACTAAAACTCTAACCTTCCTGCAAGCTTAACCCTAGTACTGAAATCCAGCCCCAAAGAATTACATCTTACAATGTTTTTCTGAAAGATGCTCAAGATTCGGGCAATTTCAAAGGGAAGGAAGCTCTGTGACTGAGTAGGGAAAGCAGAAGAAGCAAACAAGTCCAAATCCCTCTTTGCACCCTGCCCGAATATAGCAAAATATGGTCTCTCAGTTATCCCACCAACAGCCAGCACATTTCAGTCCTACATGACTTATTTCATAATTTTAGAATTTAAACCTCATAAAATACAAATAATGAATGCGCAATAGACCCAAAATCCCCCTACATGCCAAAACCAACATCTAACACATTGTGGCCCCACCAAATGATTAGCTTACCTATTCAGGTTATACTTCCATGATCAACAAGCAAACATTTGAAAAACAACCTTAATTAATATTGCGGTTTTATTACAAAACTTGAAAGTACACAGAGTTACATTCAAAACTCATCATTTAAGAAGGTATGCCAATTATCAGTTTATGCACTTTTTATTGTTGCGCTCAAAGGTGATCATTAAAAAATAAATCACAGTTTTATTGTGTTCCCAATTGTTTGTCAGGTCTTTGATTACAAAGTGAGAGGGAAATAAATGAAGCAGGAAAAAAACTTCAGAGAAACACTTGATACCATGAAATCTAGAAACGTCATTCAAACTTTCTCAGACTTGACACAGTCACAAACATGAGATTTTAATAAATGAGCCAAACAACAGAAACAGAGGTCCCTAAATTTCGAACCAATTGTATTTAACTTTTTAGTTCATCATATGTACAAAGGGAACATCATATTAGTGGAAGTAAATACTCTTAACATTTTTAAAGAATAGACAGTACTAGGCTGGAAAAGACCAGAAGTCAAATGTATACTGGTGGCGGTGTGGAACTAATACAGTGGTAGCTCGAGTTACAAACACTACAAACTCCGCTAACCTGGAAGAGTTACCTCGAGTTGAGAACTCTTCCCCAGGATGAGAGCGGAAATCGTGTGCCAGAGGCGCAGTGGCAGCAAGAGGTCCTATTAACGAAAGCACGGCTCTAGTTAAGAACAGTTTCAGGTTAAGAACGGACCTCTGGAACGAATTAAGTTGGTAACTAGAGGTACCACTGTATGTTACTTCCTAATCAAATTCTCATGTAACCTTTAGAGCAAGAAATAAGGAACAAATCCACACTACCATTAGACTTGAAGGAGTTAGCATGAAGGGGCACACAACATTGTTTAAGTGTGGTTTTCCAAAGCATAATCAGGTATTACAGCAGATTAACTGGAGTTCCACAAGTATAGTCTGATTATCTGTTCAAAAAGGTCTGGAGGAAAGTGTGAGCAGCACAACTTTCACAATTAATTGTAAACTGGTGTGGGTATTAGTGTGTGCACAGTAATTAAATTTTTGAGACATGCCAGAAACAGGAAGCTCTCAAGAGAGATTGAAAGTGACCAATAAAATCGAATGCTAAACTCATAATAAAAATGAAACTAGATAAGAATCAATGAGATAAAACTCAAAATGATAATTCAGGCTGAATACAACAGGTTATTTGAATAATTAATCTACTGGGATCATGCTCATCACAGATCTACAAAGAGATTAATTTATAGTAAAGTCTGTGAAGACAATTTTCACTGAATAATCTTATCTTCAGGGTGCTCCTCTAAAATTATTCCACAATACGTGAGTTAGGATGTTAGGAACTTATCTATACTTACATGGAAAAGATCATAAGATTAATGAAATCAAATAGCTGGAAATGGGAAAGCTACTTCAAGGTTCCAATAACAGTCACAAGCAGCAGTTTCTTCCTTGGCAACAACACTGAGATCTGCCCCAGACTTTGTTAAATCATTAAGTGAGCAGTTCTAAAGTACTAATTTCTCTGCATTTTGAACAGTTTGCAAACTAACAATAGAAACAAGCATGAAATCTAAGCAGTTAACCAGAACGTAAGAAGCTGGTGTGTTCCCTGCATTTCCCCAAAGAGCTAAATTTATGGTAGGAACAATGCTGCTAAAATAGATGAAAAGTTCAGAAGAGACATTGAGCACTAGGGAAAAACGTTTTTTCTTGCTTTATCAGTTATGCAATTCTAATTCTGGAATCTACAGTGGTGCCTCGCAAGACGAAAAGAATCTGTTCTGCGATTCTCTTCGTCTAGCGGTTTTTTCGTCTTGCGAAGCAAGCCCATTGACGGCTTAGCGGCTTAGCACTATTAGCGGTTTAGCAGCTTTTAGCGGCTTAGAAAAAGGGGGGGGAGGGGAAAAAACCCACAGGAACTCACAAGACATTTTCGTCTTGCGAAGCAAGCCCATAGGAAATTCGTTTTGCAAAGCACCTCCAAAACGGAAAACTCTTTCGTCTAGCGAGTTTTCCGTCTTGCGAGGCATTCGTCTTGCGGGGCACCACTGTATTCCGAAGTGTCCAGCTGCCAGCCAGCCAGAGGTCAGAACTAGACTGAGATTAAAATGGGGGTAATTTTTGAGAAACCACTGCAAAAGGAGACAAAGTATATATTTGTTGAGGAAGCACTGTTCTGAATTCTCTTTCTGCCTTCAGTGACTTCATCACATTCCTAACTGGCCAACATGACAAGTCCAGGAATCACTGTCCTTGCTTAAAATCAGCTTGTTTTCCACGCAATGGTAACAAGCTGGGCTCACCTTTTAACACTTTTAGGGATGGCTGAATGTGAGTTTTCCCTTCTGTAACTGATGCTGTAGTCTTTTAACTTTTCTGTTTTATTCTTTATTTTAAATATAATTATATGTTTATTTTTACTGTACCTTGTCCTTTGATTTTTTATGAACAGTGGGTAATAAATATTTATAACAAATGAACAGGATATAGTCAAATCTGGTTATGAAGCACTGTGAAGTCATACACATGACTGATCAGGATCAGCCTGGGAAAGAGAAAAGCCAAAGCAATGGCTGATTTTGAGGAAGCAACAACCTGGACCTCACATAATGCCACCCCAAGGTATGTCTTAGTGTGAACAAGGAGCATGCTAGTGCCCAGTTAAAAAAATCAGTCCCTTCACTTCTCTCCTCCTTCTCCTGGGCTACCCAAACCTAAACCACAGTTTGGCTGAGTATTACGTCCAAACTCAGGCTTCTCATTTGTCTTAGTCCAAACAAGCCACAAACTTTAACCAAAGTTTGGTTCTTATATCATTTTTGGGGGGGGGGGAGAGAAGAAACTTGGGTTCAAAAGTAACATTAAACTTGGCTTAGCATTATGTGTGAATGAGGCCACTGACAGAGAAAGGGCTCTTCCTTTCTCTCTCTAAAAAGGTGAACACTAAATAACTAAGATGTTTCAGGAATTATTTCAGTCCTTTCCCTACCAGGGTTTTTATTTAATCTAGATGGGTAAATTTCCTTTCCCATGTTGCAATCTCTTCTCTTCTGGTTTTTCAGGGACTGGTGATGAACACTTGATTTAGGCAAGTCTTTAGTTTGGAATAATGCCACACATCCAAAGCAATATGTAATTGTAATCTGGCTCTCTTTTTTGTTTTCTTTTAACTAGATTGCATTGCTTTATTGTATCTAAATTCTTGTTCCACTCAACTATAGAAACATTGCCAAATAGTTCCATGAGTTATAGATGGCCAGAATTAACACCAACGCCACTACCACTACCACTGACGAAACCTACCTGCAAACAAAAATCTAATAAAAATAAAAGTGTTTATTTTTTCTGTTTTGAGAATACAGTATATGGGAGTGTATGAATGAGAATGTTATGAAGTACTGTTAGTTAAAAAAAAAGTATTATTCAATACTAAGGGAACTCCACCATCAGTAGAAAACAAAACCATCTACAGTAAAACATTCTTTTGAAGGTTTCACATATCTCTGGTAGAGAGGCAAGATATAAAGTTGCTGTAACAGATAAGAACTTAGTTGTGCTAACTGTTTTTGTGTGCAGGGGAATTGCTGTGTATATACAAGCATTAACACACAACATTCTTATTCTTTCTCAACTTATTTTTCAGGAGTCACTTGTATATTCTTGGAGACGCGGTTTATTCTCCTGGTCAAAATGATAATGCATGCATGGGCTGATTAACCCATAAATAATATAGGAAACTTTATTCAGAATAGCATTTTTTAAAGTTCAGGCAATTCCCAATTTAATCAATTGGTCTGTTCAGGGAAGAGCTCTAGTTAGATTTACAGCTTCCTTTATCGAAAGGGCTCAGGGCAAGTAGCAATTATATTGAGATGTGGTTCCCTGACACTGAAGGGCTAACAGTCTAAGTTTACTGGTTCCCAGATGATGAAAGCAACATTGGTTGCAAATAGGAAATCTTAAAGCAGATAATACCCTTCTAATTTATGTTCCGACTAAATAAATATTATTCATTTATAAAGCACATTATAAGTGGTACTTCAGAAGTGGATTTTTTCTATTTTACTGAAGGATAACTAAGGCTGAATGATAATGGTTAAGATGGATTCCTTGCTCTAGAATTGCCCCCATTCAGACTGGACCATGCAGACCACTGATATAACGAAACACAGAGCATTACCATTAGATAAAACTAATGGCCCTGCAATATGGTCTGAAGGCAAATGAGACCACTACCTTGCTGAAGCTAAGCAGGACTTGGTGTGGTTGGTGCCTGGATGGGCTACTACTTTTAAACAACATACACACACCACCTTGGGTTCCATGATGGAAGCAAGACAAGAAATAAATACTTAACAAACAAACAAACATCATCAAATGCTTAGCTGGTAATCTACTCATTTTCAAGTTATATAGCCTTTTAATGCTATTTGGTTTAGAAAACTGATTTTTCCACAGTGGTACCTGCTATTAGAGGTACACCGTGTGGGGGGGGTGTGTGCTGTGGCCCCGGGTGCAATTTTGAGAGGAGGAAGAAACAGGCATCCCCACAGCAGGCTCCTTCATCTGAGCCTGGCTCTGTGCCAAAGGAGCTGCGCTTTGGCTATGGTGCTTGTGCCTGGCGCAGCTCCGCCCCTGAGTCAGGCCTGACCCAGGAGAGGAGAGCAGGCACGCCTCATGTCCAGTGGCAGCAGCTCTGCCACTAGGTCACTTCTGGCCCGGCGACAGAGAACATCCTACCTCAGCCGCGGCGAGGCACATCCAGCCGCAGCAGCACTGCCTCCCCCTGACCCAGCAGCAGAGAGCAGGGGGAGAGTGGGTGGCAAAGCTGCTGTCTGCTTTCCTTGGCCTGGCTGCAGAAGATCCACAGCGGGGTCAGGCCTGAACCGGCGGCAGAGAGTAGGAGGAGAGTGGGCAGCAGCTTCCCCGCCCCTCTCCTAACCCTGACCTGGGGCACGCGGAGGGGACTCTCCATGCCCCACCCCGCTCTGGGCCGTGCCATGCACACTCACTTCAGGCAGCTCCGCCGCTGCTTATTATGTGAAACTAAGACACTGGACAGTGAAAACTAAACACATAACTAAGGCTGGAAGCCACTGCCTTACACAACACAGTAGTATTTACTTCCACGTAAACATGCCTAGTTGTAAGACAATGAAACAATAATACTGACATAGAGATAAATAGCTGGAGAAGCAAAGAAATACTATACTACTTACCCTCATTGAGGTCTCTCCTCCATGTGGCTGCTGCAGCCTGAAGACCTGAGCCACCATATGTTCTGTGGAAGGGTGCAAGAGGATACGACGGGATGCCAGTCCTACCATGACATACCTGCCCATTGGGGACAGGCTCACAGAAATAGCATTGGGACCTAGAGATAAAGACAAATACATATTTGCTTTCTTCACTTAGGGACCTGCATGATGATTTCTACCTTCCTTCATGTCAATTTCTGCAACTGGGGCTGTAACAAATTCACTCTATGAATCCTTGTAAAAACAACCATACAAGATTACCAGTTAATAATATGCAAGAAGATTATTTTTTTATTGCAGAATCATTAAAGACAAAGGAAATAGCAAACAAAAAGGCAAAAAATACAGGGAGGGGAGGAAAACCCAGCAGCTCACATTAACAGAACATTTAAACATAAATACATCCACCTTAGTTTATACGTGAAGATCAATATATGCTGTCCAAATATGTATCCAAGCAAAGTCGGTGTTTATAGAAAGTACACTAAAATGTACCAACAGTATTAAGGTCATCAAAACATTGCATTAGAGGTGGCAGATATTTATCCTTCCAGACTCATAATATAAGTCTCCTAGTGATTATTAGGGCATATAAGATCCATTCTTGCCATCCTGTTGTTGATCTCCATACTAGAGGAATATAATTTAGAAGTACATAAACACCTACAAATTTCAAGGATTTTGCCAATACAAAATTGGAGGTGACTACAACTTCAGAACCCGCCACCCTCAATTTCCTCCTACAGGATCACAACATGTGTTTCAGCATTGCATTTCCAGCATCTATCTGAATTAGACAATGCCTTTTTGCAGAATCAATCTCAATTTTAAATCTAAAGAAACATTTTATATGGACTCTAAAGCAATTTTCCATTGTTTAGGTAGATCATATTCCAGTTCACAGAAAGCCAGGGCTTGCCGTTTGTTGCTCCAAACTTCAGGAAAGGTCTAGAGAACAGAAGTGATTCAGTAGTGTGTACTCGTGCTCATGGTAGGTCATGGTTTATGGTTTGCTGTGATGTATGAAATCTACTGTTTTATCAGTTTGATCTCTGGAACATGACATTTTCATTTTGAAGTGTATCCAAGTATTAAAACCCTGATTCCCCACCCCACGCCCTAAACCACTTGACCTGTCAATGAGCTCTTACCAAATCGCTTTGTGTACAGCATCTCGCCCAAGTTATGTGGTGCTAGGGAATATACTGCCAGTATTCCCTCATCAGGAAAGCCCCGTTGACTACTAGGAATGAAGGCTGCCAGGAGCTGCCCGTCTGCAGAAATATCACAACTGGCATCATTGTATATCTTGCAGTTCTGAACAAGCACATTCACAGAGGCTGAAAAAGAAAAAAGAAGGATCAAGAATTTCAGCTGGAAATAAGGGAGAATAGAAAATACACCCAAAGAAAAAACACTGCATATTATACAAAAGGCTGTGGAACTTGGGCTTTCCCAAAGCTGTTCAGAGGCATTACTTGTCTTGCTGGGTTACAATATCTCTCAAGAAGAAGATGGCAAACATGAGGATTGGAGATCCATGCACTCTTAGAAACAAGCATGAATGAAGCACTTTGGTCCCTGAGAAATAGCTGTTCACAAAGCTGAAAATTAAAAGCATTAGATCTGACAATAATAAAAAAAGCATTTCTTGCCTCGTTACTCTACTTATATTATTGCATAATATCAACTGCAGTCGTTGCTATGACAATGCAATGAAGGGCAGAATGATGACAAATTGGCACATTTAAGAATTTGTGGACATCTGCGACCAATGCAGGAGAAGCCAAGAAATTCTTTTGGAAGTATTGGAATTACATACATAGGTAGTAAATGAACATATTAAACATGTTATGGGAGAAAGCCCATTTTGGTGCCAGCACATACAGGTTCGTCATGTCTGTTAAGTTAAACACACTCATTTCTTTCTCCTTCAACATCCAAACTCCAGCCAACTGCTGCCACTTTTACCTAGTGATGTCTGGGAACTTCTCCAAGTTCAGGCTCAGAGAATAACATTATGGATTTGAAAAACCTACCTGAAATGAGTATTACAACCCTCTAAAGTCTTCTGCACCCCGTGGCCATCTCCACCAATGCTCACCCTTCAGAAAATCTACTCTCCCCTTCTCTTGCAAGTGATAGGGAAGAGACAAAGTGGTGAACACACAGGGGGATTTCTGCCATTCCCACCACTACCACTCCTCACTGTTATCCTTACGTGCTGATAGAGACATAAAGCCCAGGGGATTGTGGGAGCTATGTTCTGAGGACTGCTACAATTCTACCATTAGAGATTGGGTCCAATCTTATGGCAGGGTAGATACTGCACTGCTTCTTTCCCTCACATGTAGTTGGGACCTGAAAGGAAGTGGGAATTTCTTCCAAATTTACCACACACACACACACACACACACACACACACACACACACACCATCAGTCAACCACAGGAGGACTAATCTTGTTATAGGATAGGGCCACAGAAAGCCAAGCTTGTTATCACCATTTACAGTGCTTATATTTCATATCCTATAGATTGAACTTGGCTCAGCCTAGGTCTTGACTTGCCTTCTTTCTTCCAGGGTGGATTTGATCTCACCTCACAACCACTAGGTTGCCACTCCCTCCCTACGGTTTCTAATCCACAAGAGGAAAAAATTGCATACATTTTATTTTTTTTTTTTTGCCAGCTCATCATGCTGCTGAAGCAGCAGAAAAGGTTGGAACTGGAAGAATTTCTCCTTCTATGCATCTTTTAAAAGATACATGCTGCTTCTGCATGACAGACTTGGAAACCATATACAGTGTTACCTCGGGTTAAGTACTTAATTCGTTCCAGAGGTCCGTTCTTAACCTGAAACTGTTCTTCACCTGAAGCACCACTTTAGCTAATGGGGCCTCCTGCTGCTGCCGCGCTGCCGGAGCACGATTTCTGTTCTCATCCTGAAGCAAAGTTCTTAACCCAAGGTACTATTTCTGGGTTAGCGGAGTCTGTAACCTGAAGCATATGTAACCTGAAGCGTGTGTAACCCGAGGTACTACTGTATCCAACTGGGCTATTTGCCCCACAGCCCTCTGTCTTCCAGAGATTTCTTGCACACTCAATTCTTTCCTGCCCTTCTTATTCAACCTTCTTATTCTTATGCAACTGTTGGTCCCCAGTGCAACTTTTTAATTTGGCCTTTTCTTCAGCAACGTGACTCTACTATTCGCTGTTTCCTGCTTTTTCATCCTGCTGTCTAAATCAGTCTTGCTTTGTTTAATCTACAGTGGTTCTCAGTTTCTGCTTTTAGGCCCTATTTTGAGGTTTTTCTCTGCCTCCCTATATTTACCCTTCCTCTTATACAGTCCTTGGCTTTGCTACCTTTTTATTTCCTCAACCTCCTCCTACCTCATTCACTCAGCCCACTTTGGTCATCCACCCTTTTTTGCCCCATAGTTTCTTCTTCCTTCTAGAACGTCTTGTTACTCAGTCTGCCTACTTTATCCACACAACTTCTCCTATTGTACAATCAACATTAGGGTTTTGAGTCAGCCAAACCAGCTTTGTAATTTCCCTCACACTCCATTTTGCCTAGTTTGTTTTCCTAACATTCAATGCCACTATTGCTGATGCCCCCACCCTCACATTAAAATATACAGACTAATATGTTTCTAGCAAGATGCTTTCAGAAGTGAAGAATCTGCGCTAATGAAACATTCGCTAACATGAGCATTTAGAGGAGGAAGAATTGTCTACATCAGGGAAATTGTTGCAACTCGACTGCCTTTCATCTCTGGTTTTCTTTTACATTGTTAATGATGCCAAGATCAAAGATCAATTGAGACACCAAGGAACACTTACGTATAAAACGGAGGGAGATCCAGAACTATCAGCAAGAGACATACTCTGTTTCTTGTGAAAACACAACTATTAGTGGCAACCACAATACTCTGGTGATTCTCAACAACTGGCTTTTCTTATGGGCTGTTTATTTTTACACACCTCAATTCCTGTTTAACATTTCATTTCTAATTGGGTTATTTTCAATCTGTTGTGTGGTGAATTAGCAGAAGACACATTTATCAAATAACCACTATTGACTCTCAATTAAACCCTGACTTATGTTAACATGAGAGACAGGATTTCTAGCTACTAGTTGAATGATGGCCTCAAAGTAGCATTAGCTACATGTTCACCACTTAAACTTAATATGGTGCACATGCAACCAATTATGTGTAACACTGACCACCTAATATCTGAGAAGGCATGGAATGTGGTAGAAATCACATCAATGCAGGCAAAGGACTGCACTATGTTTACTGGAATTGAAGTCAAAATCCAAATTCTGAAATTGCCAATTCCCCTCCCCCATCCTGAAAGACTTAAGAGAATTTAAAAGACTTTCATTTAAACTGTTCCATGGAAGACAAGATCATATATTCAACCCCTCTGACTAAGAATCCCATGTTAAAGGGAAAGGACATATACTATTCACTCTAGTATTAGGAAAATAAGCACATTTTATGATATGGCTGCTAAATAAGACACTTAAAATTTCTGATTATTTAATTAACAATACAAGTTTCTCTTCTCTCCTCAAAAGGGGTCTGTTTTATTCATACCAAAATCCATTCTCACTCTGTTCAAGCCTATATCTAGCTTTCCTGAATTCAGAAAGCATGAATCTAGCAGTCATGATTAGCTGTGAGTCACATCAGCTTTTTAATGTCTACTACTTGTCTTCTGACAGCCGCTCCTATTACAAAGCTGCTGTGACATATGCTATTTTTTTAGCAAGATTACTGCCGCCAAATTGTAAGTGTCCATGAAGGTGAACCTCTGTGCTGCCATTCCGTACCTGCTATTTTTATTTTACTTTATCTGTTTCATAAAATCTAAATACCACTTGATTGTAAAACAACAACAACCCTCAATTATGAAATAAAACACATTTTGCATACTTGTTAGAGGCCGCACCTTTTCTTGTTTGTCTCCTGGAAACAACTGTTTTATAATAAGATTTTCTAGAGGTACTGTTGTGAACTGATTTCTGAAGTTCTTGCCTACTGACACATCAAGCAGACACCTCCACTGTACTCTTTTCAAAGCCTGCTAAAAACATTTTTGCTTAGGCAAGCAAATCCAGACATGTAGAATGTTGACATGTGTTTTAATCTGGTTTTCAGTATATCACTGGTTTGTAATTATTTTTTTAATGCTTTTAATAGTCATTCTTTTATTGATAATTTTATTGTTTTATTCTTTTTACCAACAGGGAACAGCAGGGAGAAGGATTTAATCTCCACACACCAACCCAACCGATAAGCAGAAATTAAAGTCCTTCTTCTTTAAATTGGAGGGAGGTGGCATTGGAGTTCATACCACTGCTGCCACCTGCTTAAAGGAGCAGCAACGTAAAACACCATTTGAAACAGGAATTCCCTTCCTATAAGGCAGAGTGGTGATGGGAGGCTGATTCAAAGGCTGCTTTATTGTTTTAAAACAATTATCTCACTTCCATTGCAAGCATGCAGTTAAAACATTCTCCCCTTTAAAGGAGGGGAGAGGATGTTTCAAAAGGTGCTTTGCTAAGCCATGGAGGGAATTTTGACAAGATCAGACCCATGGAGCAAAAAAAGTTCCCCACCTGTCATCTAGTAACCAGATTAGGGTTAAACCTCTACACCCAGCTCAGCACTCCATTGGGGATGCAAATCACCCCATCCTCAGCCATCAAATGGATCGTTTCATGAGCAGGGAGGAAGTGATAACCCATGCTCCCCATCTGATCTACATTGATCCGCAGAGGAGTGGGGCTATGTGTCAGTGTGGTAGAGCAGCAGTATGTGGCTCCCAAAGACAGGGAGCAAGCACACTGCCAAGACTTCAGCTGAGTCAATTTCCTTAAATGACACAAACTATTGGCTTTATTTGCCTTCAGCAACACGGCAGTTTAATCAAAGCTGACTGGATAAATTGCATCATGGCATCATGATGTCAGCATTAATCCCTGACTAGCTGTGATTACTGGGGAGGAGGGTGACCCCTTTGCCACCAAATGGCACCAGAACAGCAGCAGCAGCAACAACAACTCAATGTTACGGCCAATGCATTAAATACAGAATATGCCAGGTTCAAATCCTGGTATTTCCAGAGGGCCGAGAAAAAAATCCCATCTGAAATGTTGGCCAGCTGCTGCCAGTCAATATACACATCACTAGATAGCCTAGTAGTCTGACTTGGTATAAGCGCGTACACTTAAAAATAAACAAAACCCACAGTGCTCATTGCACCACAGGCACCCAGCTGAAGCCGTGATTGTACCCCACAGGCATCAAGTGCACTGATCACTGAGGTAAAACAGTTAACAAAATGAAGAACTCATAAATAAGACTGCACAGAGATCATGAAGAACTACAGCTTGCTGCCAAGTGCTGTGAAAAGGTGAGCTGCGTAAAGCTTGAGTGGTGTTTTACAACGTGCAGAAGCTGCCCTCTCACCTTAACATGTTCAAGAGGAGAATTTGGCAAAATTCTATTCAAAATCCAATTAACGATTGAAATTATAAAGGATTATGTATGCTATGTCTGTATGAACAACGGGTTTGTCATTGCCGGAACGGCAATCTCCCTCTCCTCCTGCTTCACAAGTTGCCTTTGCAATTCAGCTCCCTTTCCAGCTTACCATTGCTTATTTCAGGTAAGTCAAATTTGGTGAAATCCCACCACTGAAGCCGGTAGGTGGTGTTGGCAATATTACTCGCTACAGCAGACTGCCCATCTCCAATCACAGCCCCTAGGGACAAAACGAAAAGAAGATTAGTGAAGTTGAGCGACTGATTTAGTAAACAAACCAATCAAAACACACCAGCTGGAAGGGATGAAGTCCAAAGGTTTTTTGACTCCTTAGCAAAATCAAAGAGGCAAGTCAGAGGACGCATGAAAGCCAAAGAAATAAGAAAGATGCATCTAAAAACCCAGTCAAACAATAACATCATTGGAAGACTTTAAATGGCAAGCAACAATAAATTGTCAGGATTACAGAGTTGTATTCACCCTGGAATTGTGAAAAATACTGAAAAATTGCAAAACCAGTAACTATAATAAATAATCCTGCACTAAAATGAAGCTAACATGACAGTGAATTTATTTTATTTAAATAATTTATAAAATAAAAAAATCTAAAACAGCATCAATACAAAAAGAACACATTAAATCCATCTGTAAAGCCAACAGAAGCAATATCCAAGAATGTTACCCAGAAAAAAACCCAGGCTAAAGAACAAATTATTGGTGTCATCCAAGTTTCCACAGGGCATGTATTCAAAAGTCTTTTATTTTTATTGTTTCATAGCACAATCAATCTGTGCCTGTGCCAATATGCTGCTGTGTTATGAACCAAGCATATATTCACTCTAAAAAGTTCCTCCCTGACGCAGACTGCCATCTAAGCCAGCCAATACCTCTGCCATCTTGGAACCTTCAAGGTTCCAACAGTGGCATCCCTAGTGCCAGGGATGCATAACTTTCTAAGTTTTCTGTCCATACAGATACACTACCTAATGCCTTAACGTAGAATGGTCAAAACAGGCAAAAATACATGGGCAAAAATAGTCAGGTCTCTGTCTTCAAGGAGTTTACAATCTAAAATGGGGAATGCAAAAGGTGTGAGAGTCAAGTGTTGAGAAGAATATGGGAAAAGACAGTTACATTTATTTTTCAAAGATCAGTTGCAGCTGAAAATAAACATAAATGTGATAAAGCTAAAGGTGATGTGGAAAAGGTGAGTTTTGAGGAGAAGAGGCAGTGCCATGTGTGTCAGACAGAACAATCCACCCCATCCCACCCCACCAAAATTTACCATGTAGAATGGTGTTTGGATGAGGGAGAGGTGATCCTCCTAGCCCTGCCCGGTTTCATCACTGAGCAGTGCTCCAAAGTGCTTGCCCAGACATGAGAAGAGCCTTCTGGAGCAGGCATCTTGCTTTGTCAGTGGCCTACCAGATACATATGGGAAGCACACAAGTAGGACTTGAGAGCAACAGTGCAACAACACTCTCCCTTCCCGTGGTTATCAGAACTGTTATTCAGCAGGGTTGGCTGGAAGCCCCCCTAAAAGGGGTGTTTGTGGGGCTCCGCCAGCAGAGGATTTGCTGGATCCTGAGCTGGTCCTGATACCAACATGTGACTGCATCAGCCTGGGAGCTGGAGAAGTAAATATTTTTTTTCCCTTCCCCTCTCCACCACTTTCTGCCCATATACCCCTCTCCATTCAGCCCTGATGATGCCAGCTGGCAGTTTGAATTGCCCCCTTAGATCTTGTGAAGCCTGCAGTTAGCTAAAACATTGTGAACATTATATTCCAATCACTATATTCTTTGAAGGAAGCTACAGGAGAATTTGCAACTCCAATGCTGAACAAAAAAAATCCAGGTAATTCAGACTGTGCTACATGCCAGACAGTCCAATTGTTTTGGCAGTTGATTCAAGTTTGCTATGCACTGCTAGGCATGAAAGCATATAAGGTGAACAGGCCTAGTTGTCTATGTTCTTTCCATTCTTCTCTCCTTTTGGCCTCTGCTTATCAAAACCTAGCAAGAAGCAGAGTACTGTGAAAGAAAGGAACAGGGAGGGGAAACTCTAATGTCCTCATATATATATATATATATATATATTACACATGAAATAGAAAGCCAAAAGGAAAGAGAGACAATGAATTGAAGAGGGAGATTTTTAAAATGCATCTATCAGCCCTTTTGCATGAACTAATCAACTTTGGGCAGCCACCTAATTCCACAATAAGTTTAATGAATACAGTATGTCCTAGCAAAAATAAGGGCTTTCATAATGTGCACTCTGCCACATCAGACCTGTCCTCCACAATACACTGCTTGGTCTATACAGTGATACCTCTGGTTACATACACTTCAGGTTACATACGCTTCAGGTTACAGACTCTGCTAACCCAGAAATAGTACCTCGGGTTAAGAAACTGTGCTCCGGCGGTGTGGCAGCAGCAGGAGGCCCCATTAGCTAAAATGGTGCTTCAGGTTAAGAACACTTTCAGGTTAAGAACGGACCTCCAGAATGAATTAAGTACTTAACCCAAGGTACCACTGTATAGTAATTTCAGTTGCATTTGTAGGATATGCAGGTAAAGCAAATGTAAGAACCAAACAGTACTGAGCAAACATAAGAAGATAACATCATTTTACTCAGCCATGTTGCTTCCTGGCCCAGGACCTTAGAGGCTACCTGGACTGTTAGCAGAAATCAGTGGGATAAAATATTAATTGCAACTACATAAAAGCAAGGATAGGAACCTGTGGCCCTTCAGGTGCTCTTGTATTCGAACCCCCATTAGTATGGCCAATAGTCAGAAATGATTAGAGCTGTAATCCAAAAACCTGTATCATCAACCATTCCTAACTTAAAGTGACCAGTAGAAGTATTTTAGCACTGATGAAAGCCCAATGGTCTGCTCCTTGCCACTACTGTGGGAAAAAAAAATTCACAACCTCTATTCAAAGATTATTTAGATTTCAAAATGCTGAAGTGGAAGCTGAAGGGCAATTGAAATGCAGTAAACGTGGGTTTGATTGGCAACTTTCCTGCGTCTGTCTATCACTGGATAATAAACACTGGGGGATGACAGAAATGAAGATAAATCCTTTCTGCAGTACCCCTCCTTCTCCAACAGCTCTCAGTCAACATATGACAGAAGAGTCATGGGAGGAAATCAGCACTTCAACAACAAAATGGGGTTGTGCTCACCCTGTTGCGCAATGCCTTCATGCAACTCATCCATCCATCATTTAGAAGATGTGTGCTTTTGAAGCATATTGTGGAATCGACAACATTTGAGTGATACATCACATGTGCATGTATATAAACTTGGACCAGCCCAGATGGTATGCCTTTGGAACAGCCAAGTGATGGTAAAGAATGGACATTCTGATCCAAAGAGAACATTCCAAGAATACTTTGCTTTTGGTTTAGCAATCTTGGCCTTCATGGTAAAAAAGTCTATGCATTTTTTTCCTTAGCCACAAGTCTAAGGTGAAGAACCATTTTAGAAAGAAAAGTAGGGGTGGGGGCAGCAGAGAAAGGAGTAGTTTCCTTTGACAGCTTGCTTCTATGACAATTTTCTGCGATTTGACTGATTTGACAGTTTTACTATTCCAAAAATTAAACTTCAGGAGTGGAATGGAAAGTCCATTTGTAAAACATAGTACATTAGGATCTGTTATATCCAACCAATATGATGGGGCTGCACTTCCTCTGAAGGAAGGCTCATTTGACAGCAACAGTAAACTGAGCCTTAAAAAAAAATCTTTATTAATAAATATATAAAAATATTGGATTAGGTGCAACTTTTTCAACAAGAGTTAGGATAATCTATGCAAATCAGGGTGCTTTTGTTTCTGTTAATGAGATAAACTCAAATATATTGTATTTAAAAACAGAAACACAACAGGGTTTCTCCCACTCCATTATTGTTTTATTGCATCCTTAGCTGAAGCCACAAAATGTAATAAAACAATTAAGGGGGTTAAAGTAGGATTGGAGGAACGTAAAGTCAACTTATTCACAGACTATGTAGCATTATTTGTAACTAATAGCGATAATTCATTTTAAAAGTTAATAATTTTGATTAAAGATTTTAGTGAAGTCTCAGTTTATAAAAACAATTTTACAAACCCAAATGGAAAGCTTTAGCATGGGTAGGCCTGTGAAAGAAAAAATACCCAAATGTACAATCCCATGAAGAGATTTTCCAATTAATTTCCTGGGAATATGGTTTATGCAAAATATCAAAGGCTTAATCCAAATATAATAATGTTAAATTATTATAGGAAGTGGAAGGGGATGCAAGTCTACCGGGGGGGGGGGAGGGGTCTCCCAGATTGGGGAAAGCATGGCTTTAAAAAATACAGTCTTGCCAAAGACACACATTTTTAGTTTTAAATATACTGTTATTATTACTGTAGATGTGATATGTCCTATGCTTGTTCATGTACTATAATGCCATGCTTTAGTATTATGTCCATATATAATTTCCCCCCTCACACCATCACACAACTTACAAAGGTAACTAACAATTATTCACAAGTATAGAGAATTTGGAAGACTTTGTGCAGCATTGTTCTCCTAGCAAAAACCTATCAATGTCATTAAAATAATTACTCAGAAAAACTGCTAGTTTCTCTTACTTTGGAAAAGCTTGATTAAACTTTGTTTAACTGTCACTCAGTTCAAGTTAGGTATTTTTAAATTGGCTTGTGTATACATCCCCCACAACGGTCTGCTGATGTTTGTTTCCAATTTATTTTTGCTTTTAACTAGTTTTTCACTAGTTTTCTATGAATATATATACACACCCCTGATGTACAGCCACACAGCCATTTCAAAAGGCTGTTGGCCCTTACTGATATGTTGAGAGCAGCCTGATAAAGGATTAGGGAATGAAAACCTAACTCTGGGACATGCAGCAAATGGTGCAGGCATGTTCAATTACCCAAAAGGTGGCACATTTTAGAAAACATTAGGTTGGGGAATACTATTTGGCAGACAGAAGCTTCACACAAGGAAAAAATCAAATTTTCAAACAATTACACAGGCTGTTTGTTGTTATATAACCTGTTCCTCAGTAGGATCTTGAGACAAGAAACAAAAGAATAAGTTAATCAGTGTGCTCTCCCCTGCTTCTAGGTTTGAAGGATTTGCCAGAATATTGAATGATACTTGCCTGACAAGAACAGTTTTCAAAAAGAGATGTTTTTCCTAAAACTGCTATAGCATAGATTCCTATTTAGATGAAGATGTTTCTCTGTTTTTATTTGGCAATGATTTGTGATGGGACCTACTGAATGCAACTGATTTAATTTTATTTGTAACATTTGTTTTCCATGAGCAAATTGTAGGCTCTTCAACACTTCTCCAGAGTATTCATGAAGTGCTGCATTGTTTTCCAGAATTCTATTCCATTAATTGTTAGCTCTTTGTACAATGTGTTCTGCAGCAATTGTATTTCCTATTGGTCTAATCCCAATCTTTTTTCTTGATACACCAGGAAAGAATCTAGTGATATGAACAACTGGCTGTGTTTGATCACGGGACATGAGGATTCTATCTGTTTTTAGTACAAATGGGACAACAGTGCTCATAAAACATGGACTTCATATAAAGAGCACATTTTTGGCATTGCCATGTACTCCTTTTAAATATCCACCAGCCATTTCACACAAACACACACCGTCCCCACCACTGTTTGGGAGTGCAGCCTCCCGCCATCTGATTCATCACTGCCATACACCTTGATGTTGCAATGGTCAAGCATCTTTCTATAAGTGCCAGGCCGCAATTATTTGCCTGTAGTTTAACAGGTATAGATTCAACTCCTCTGCAGTATCTCTATATGCTACTGAGGCATTTGCAATGCACTAGCGGCACAGAGCACCAAAGGTGACCTCAGCCGGTATAGTTCTGCTAAACTGCAAGTACTTGCTTGTAGAAAAAACAAAAGTATAAAGGTAACATGTAGATCTATCATGTGCAGCCACAATGTGAAAACCGTACAGGCCTTTTTCCCATGCAGAAGTGCTGTGTAGGAAAGCTATTGTGTTTAAGATGCTCACCGTAAAATCACATTGGGAAGGCTATAAAGCAAGCTTCCTCAAACTCGGCCCTCCAGATGTTTTGAGACTCTAATTCCCATCAACCCTGAACACTGGTCCTGCTAGCTAGGGATCATGGGAGTTGTAGGCCAAAAACATCTGGAGGGCTGAGTTTGATGAAGCCTGCTATAAAGGAAAAGTGAATTTCTTAGAACTGCAACATATCTGGCTGCCAAAATTAAGTTCTCTGTCAACCATGTATGCCAGGCAACTGAACATAGTATCTTGCTCAGAATTAGCTTTGCAAAGGTTATCAACCACTATGACCAGAAGCTGATTTATTTCAGGGAAGGGAGCACACACTATTTTTTCTGCACCTAAACAAGTATCAACATATTAACGGCTTATGCACTGAAAGCATACTGCTAATACATTTCAGTCTTTCCAGAATAATCCTACAAGTCAGGATTGGAAGGCACTCGTGTGGAATATAGTTCACATGTACAGTGGTACCTCGGGTTAAGAACTTAATTCGTTCCGGAGGTCCGTTCTTAACCTGAAACTGTTCTTAACCTGAAGCACCACTTTAGCTAATGGGGCCTCCCGCTGCCGCCGCTGCACAATTTCTGTTCTCATCCTGAAGCAAAGTTCTTAACCCGAGGTACTATTTCTGGGTTAGCAGAGTCTGTAACCTGAAGCGTCTGTAACCTGAAGTGTCTGTAACCCGAGGTACCACTGTACTGCATTGTTGTAGCATTCAAACACTATATTGCGGTGGCAGGAGCTGATGGGAACTGTAACATAGAACACATGGAGGGCATCAGGTTGGGTCAAGGCAACTCTGGAACTATGTGAACCGTGTAGGTAACCATTGATAGTGCAGGTAAATGCAATTATTACAAGCAACAGTTTGTTTTTCCATACAGTGGTACCTCTGGTTACGAGCGCCTCGGGTTACGTTTTTTCGGGTTACAAATGTTTTTAACCCGGAAGTGAGTGTTCCGAGCTCTCGGAGGCCTCGCTGCTGCCCGGAGTCAAACCCGGACATTGACGGGGCCTGTGGGGGCTCCACGACTGGGCTCCAGCAGCGGGAGCTCTTGGAGGCCTCCGCGAATGCTGAGAGCCAGGCCCCGATATCTGCAGGATGCCCCGCAGGTCACATCCCAGCCCCGAAGTTAGGTAAGATACACTTACCTAACGAAGACCAAGAGCAGTGAAGCTGTTAAGAAAACAAAGATGAGCCTGGCTGAAAAGCCCTTTACCAACCCTTGCCCCCCCCCCTCAGTTGTAGAAAGATGGGTGGCACCTAACCAGGTAAGCCCACCTACCCTGTGGGGGGGGGAGTGCAAAATTTTGGGATTCTGCAAGGGATTTATGTGAGTCTGCCCTGTGCCTTTGTCTCTGCTTTGTTCCTTCGTTTGGGGGACTTCTGGGGGACTCTGCCTTCTGCCATTGTTTTGGGGATTGTGTGGAGCTCAGTTCAGCTACTGGTTGATTGTGTGACTACAAAAATGGATAAAAGACCCCCATCCAAACAATGACTATAATCAGTGCATGTAAGAAAAAAATAAATGTTAATTTTTTCATCTACAATACTATCTTATTTATTTTATAGTACAGTACATTGATTATTGCCTTCATTTTATGGATCAATGGTCTCATTAGAAAGTAAAATTCATGTTAAATTGCTGTTTTAGGGGTTTTTTTCATCGTCTGGAACGGATCAATCCACTTTTCCATTACTTTCAATGGGAAACTGCGCTTCAGGTTAAGAACACTTCAGGTTAAGAACAGACTTCCGGAACCAATTAAGTACTTAACCTGACGTACCACCGTATCCTTAAATCAGCTTCAATTCCATGAAATAATATCGGCAAGAAGGCATGTGTTATACTACAATCTGAGTTCTTGGAAGAGCTCACCACCCAGACACTGTCCCATTTAGTCACATCACATTTAGCCACCCTTTTCCACATCACAAGATATAGACAACAATGGAAAATGAATAAGATTATGTTATCCTGCAATTCAAGATTAACAACAACGGGTTCATACTAACTGCAAACAAATTTAAAGACATTTATATTTGCCTAGCTCATCTAGCACTTAACAAGAGTACAGGTTCACACATCTCCTTTATTCACCTTTTCAACTTATAGGTGAAAGCAAAGAAGTGAAGTTCTTCTGCGGGCTTCTGAAATCACTGTGAACTGGCAGGGTCTTAGAAAACTGATCTGTACGTTGTTACAGAGCCTCTCATATAAAAGGCTGCTCTCTGTAGTTCAACCCCTTGATCTCATTGCCTGGTTACTTTTCCATCTTCATTAAATGCTGTAGAAATCTGGTTTTTAGTCTACACATCACTGTTTATACTTTGCACAAAAACAGAGCAAGATCTATGCCTGGCAGGCAGTTCTTTGTGTAAAGCTCTCTCTTCCTTCTTTCTGACTTTTCAGAGCATGAAATATGCCTGCTAATTCTAAATGCTTCACATGGCAAGCCTTGCAGTGCGGGACAAAGGGACTACCCTTCTTCTAGTAAACTTTAATTTGTATATTTTCTTCTTGTAGGAAACAACTGGAGAGCAATCACAGTAGCTATTCTTTCCTGCTTTACTGACTACTAATAAGGGAAGCTTGCTTTAGAGTCTTTAACTAACTATAGAGCTTCACTGACAAACCATCTTTATAGAACTCTTCATTTTCCTGCTGTAGGGTCAATGGCTCAAGATAACAGAGTCCAAAATATTTATGTTAATGTTCTAATCTCACCAAATTACTGTGAGAGCGCTCTCTCCCACAAAGCATTATTTCTGTCAAAGAAGAATACCAAGGGCTGTGTGAGAGAACTATTCCATAGAGCAAATGTAACTATTTTTGTCCCAATTTCTCAACTGCCTTGTCCTTAATGCTCAGGGGGAGCTATTGCTGATGTTTTAAACAGCATTTAGCTCAAGACAAAAATGAGGCAAAATACATGCCAAATGCTCAGACTTGTAAGAACCTAACGTGAACCACCGAAAGCTGTTCCAACACATAAGCTATCTTGCCTTTCCAAACTCCGCTCTGGCTTAGGTGTTTCCAGGTCTTCAGGGGACTTCTATATCTGTTCATAGAAGCACACAGAAAGGCGCTCTGCATTGTTTCATTGTCTCAGCTTGTGTGGGCATAACTGAGAGAGTGGTTAAACTTACCCAAGATTCTCACCAACCTGTTGCACACAAAGGCCTTCACTGCCGTCCACAGTCTCTGAGCTTTATTAAAATTAATTAATTTTAATTTTAACTATAGAGAAATATTATATTCCTGCAGATGCAAGAGTCGTGCTCTTCCACTCCAACTAATTGGGCAGTGAACTCTTCCCCTCCTCAGAGGGACCAATAAGGAGTGGTGATAGTTTCCCTGCCCCACTCATGGTTTGCCTTCCCACTTTTACTACAACCAGAAAGTGTATTTATGGGGGGGGGGTGGAGTGAGGAGGCTGTCTTCCCCCTTTTCTTAACCCAAATGACATTTTGATGTAGGGGTGGGAGAAGCAGTGAGGGGAGATGCCTTTCCAGACATGGAGAGCATTTTGATAGGAGGGGAAGTGTAAAGGCAACATGCCTTCCTCACTTATTTTAAGGGCTGCCTTCTTGCTGTTTTTTGCATTTCGATTTAGAGTGGGTAAGGGAGGGACAAAAGAGATGTCTTCCCTACTAGGCTTAAGGCTTGTCTCAACGCTTTTCTTGCCCCAATGGGAGTTTTTATTTGGGGCTTTATGTCCTCACTATCAGGTGCACTGTGTACCCATTTAAAGTAGCCCCCAGACAGAAATGGAAGGTGAGTCGCAGTGGATGCACATTGCCTATCTCATACACTGGATCATCACCGTGTCATGTTGAGTGGGTTTGCATGGTCCTATGGCCCTTGTGAGCGAAGCCATCTGAAGTCTTGTACTCCCAGCAAGGTCACCCAAGGCAGTAACGTGAAAGGGTAGGAGCTAGACAAAGAATGATCCAAAAAGTCCTCAGCAGCAGAACAGGTGAAAGATAACAGGTGGAAGACTGTGCGTTGGTCAGCGTGCACTGACCTACACAAATAAAACAAATTTACACACAGGCGTCTTCCAAAAACCCATCCAAAACCCAAACCCAAAAAAAGGCCCATGGCGATTGGCAAATGGTAACGGAGGCAGGACCGTGAAATCTGGAAGACCCTAGTCATGAACCCGCACATGGGCAGTGGATACAGATTCAGTCGTTCTGACTCAAGGAATGAGGCAGTTGAGTAGTTTAGCAGCTGTATCCATGACTAAGCAGTCCTATTTAGGATCCACTCTGCTCACCCTGAATAGGGGGAAGGGCTAGAAAAGGTCTCCTAAACATAGTCTGCCTTTACCCCCCTGGATTACCGTGCCCAGCTTTCTCCTGACTGAAGTGCAGAGTGTTTGAGGACCAGGACATTCGCAGGGAAACCAAAATGCTTGTTTACAAAGCTATTGTACTACCAACCTTACTGTTGCTTGTGAAACATAGACCACTTATAAATGCCAACTCCTCAAAAGATTCCATCAATGATGTCTCCAAAAAATTTTACATATCACTTGGGAAGACAGGCAAACTAATGACAGTATACTGGAAGAAGCAAAGATCACCAGTGTCAAAGCAATGATTCTTCAACATCAACTTTGTTGGACTGGTCATGTTGTGTGGATGCCTGATTATCGTCTTCCAAAGCAGCTATTCTATTCCCAATTTAAGAGTGGAAAGCGTAATGCTGGTGGTCAACAAAAGAGGTTTAAAGACTCTCTCTAGACAAATCTAAAAATATAAAGTATAACACAGACAATTGGTAAACACTGGCATGTGAGCGCTCCAATTGGAGAACAGCTTTTACCAAAGGTGTCATGGACTTTGAAGATACTCAAACTCAGGATGAAAGGGAGATAAGTGCTGAGAAGAAGGCGCATTAGGCAAACCCTCACCATGATCAACTCCCACCCAAAAACCTATGTGCCCACTGTGGAAGGACATGTGGATCCAGAATTGGCCTCCACAGTCACTTATGGACTCACTGTTAAGACCATGTTCATGGAAGATAATCTTACTCGGCTACAAGTGATCACCAAAGAAGCAGCAGCAGCAACAGAAAAAGAAATTGCCTGTATTGCTCGGCTGCAGGACACTTGTGTTTCCTTTCAGTCTATTGAGTCCCTTTCTTTCTACTGAGATTTGCCTCCAACTTTCAATCCTGGAAGCAGCAAATGAAATGCAGAGCAACTGGTAGCATGAATCCAACAAACAATCCCTTCCCCTCTGTTCCTCTGCTGAGTCTTTCTATAGATTTCCTGCCCATGGTTGATTTTTCTAAGTTACATACAGTCAAAATCTGTCAAATCAAGGTAAGATATTGCCAGTGAGCAACATGCCCAAGTTAAAATATATACACTACACCCGATTAGCATTGTATGACTGGAGTAGTTCTGCTCTACAAGTATTTACTTGAACTGAATTCATACTAATGTGAGGGGATGTTAAGGCTAATAGCACACCCATAGGGGAATAGGAGCTTCATTAATAAAAATGTATCTGAAGAAGTGTGCATGCACACGAAAGCTCATACCAAGAACTAACTTAGTTGGTCTTTAAGGTGCTACTGGAAGGAAAAAAAAATTATTTTAACTTAGTTGGTCTTTAAGGTGCTACTGGAAGGAAAAAATTTTTATTTTGTTTTGACTATGGCAGACCAACACAGCTACCTATCTGTAAATAAAAATGAAGTTCTTGACAACTTAAATAAACCCGCTTTTGTAAAGATGGTCATGAGGGAAACCAGTGCTGACAGCTCGTGCCTACTATAGATTACACACCTAGAGCACTCTGTGCTCATTAAGAGCCACTACCCAGTGTGATGGCTCCCAGGCCAGCTGCTGAGCCTGAGCAGCATCATTCACCTTGTCTGAAAGACACTAGGCTGAAGGACAGTGCCTGAGGGAGTAGTTTACGATTCTTCCCAAATTTGATGGCAAGGGAGCTTGAGCAGATGCTAGGGTATGGGAAAGTTGGGACAAGACAGCAGAATAGTATAGGAACAGAAAAGTGGCAAATAAGTGGGAAAGACAATAAAAACAGAGGTATCAAGAGATTAGGTAAGACCAAAGGGCAGCAGACTATATCTAGGAGGAATCTCAATTGGAAGAAATTGTTGTACACCTCAAATTCTAATAGGATGAAGGATGGCACATAAATAATAATAGTAATAATAAATTTTATTTATATCCCGCCCTCCCCAGCCGAACCCAGGCTCAGGGCGGCTAACAACGATAAAACAGTACAAAAGTACAGCACAAACAACAGTCTAAAATCATTCATTATAAAATTAATTCATTCAAGCCACTGGCAACCATTGGGCCAGAGCTCCGCGAAGATTGCTGAGGGAGGGAGTCAGGCTGTGCCCTGGCCAAAGGCCTGGTGGAACAGCTCTGTCTTGCAGGCCCTGCGGAAAGATGTCAAGTCCCGCAGGGCCCTAGTCTCTTGTGACAGAGTGTTCCACCAGATCGGAGCCACAGCCGAAAAAGCCCTGGCTCTAGTTGAGGCCAGCCTAACTTCTCTGTGGCTTGGGACCTTCAAGATGTTTTTATTTGACGACTGTAAGTTTCTCTGTGGGGCATACCAGGAGAGGCGGTCCCATAGGTACGAGGGTCCTAGGCCGTATAGGGCTTTAAAGGTTAAAACCAGCACCTTAAACCTGATCCTGTACTCCACCGGGAGCCAGTGCAGCTTTAAGTAAGAAAAATCTGAAGATCTACTGGTCCTAAAGTTTTAAGCAATCTGACAATGACCTATGCAACCAGTATGTAAACACAGAGCCTCTTCGCAGTGTTGTAACCCTCCCTGGAACCTTATGGTAAAGAGTGGGTAAAAAGTAAAATAAATAAATAACTACTAGACCACATTAGTACAAGAAATTCTGTGTTTGTTAATTTTTCTGTATTTTATGAGTCGATAATGTTTTAATGATGTTCCCTGTTCTAGCCTCAGCAACTCCTAACACCTTTCAAAAGATCTGGTTTTAAACAAGTTAAAGCATTTATACCCCAATCTCAGCCAGAAACTCCCAGAGTATTTTAAATATCAACTAACACAATACAATCCCTGTCCCCAGGCTTACAATCTAAAAATACAGAACACAAAAGGAATAAGGGACAAGTAAGGAAGAAAACACAGCAAATTCCTGCATTAGGTAAAGGTAAAGGGACCCCTAACCATTAGGTCCAATCGTGGCTGACTCTGGGGTTACAGCACTCATCTTGCTTTATTGGCCAAGGAAGCCAGCGTACAGCTTCCGGGTCATGTGGCCAGCATGACTAAGCCGCTTCTGGAGAACCAGAGCAGCGCATGGAAACGCCGTTTACCTTCCCGCTGGAGCAGTACCTATTTATCTACTTGCACTTTGACGTGCTTTTGAACTGTTAGGTTGGCAGGAGCTGGGGCCGAGCAATGGGAGCTCACCCTGTCGCGGGGATTCAAACCGCCGACCTTCTGATTGGCAAGTCCTAGGCTCTGTGGTTTAACCCAAAGCACCACCCTATTGCGAAGTTCTTACAATAACCAGGTGGAATGGAAACAGGGCCTTCTCAGGACCTGAAAAGTAGGTGACTCAACCTTCTTGAAAATGGTTGAAATGCAGCCAGAAGTTGTTGACTGTACAGGGTGGGACCTAGGTCTTCTGGGGCCTAGCTGGAAACTTTTATTTTCCATCTCAGGAGGTAGATTCATAGGGTCCCAATTTATACCATTGCCCCAAGAAGATAAAGTTATAAAAATCTCATGGCACCATAAACAAGTTAGCTCCTAAGGCGTGACCATACTTACTGTTTTAACATGATCACTGTTCACTCTGGTTTGTGGGGAAAGGAAATTTATGAGCTAAACTTGACTACCCGTGATACAAAGGAATGATACAAGCATTAAAAATAAAAATAAAAATAAGCTGGAAGGATGAAGATCTGTGGGCTTTAGGGAAGGCCCTGAATAAACATTAGTGCCATCTGTGATGTGAAATTTATACCAATACAAAAGAAAAGGAAAGCTACTTAACAGGCAGAAAATCCAGCAAGTTAAAGTGCTTGGATGTACAGTTCAGGACAACAGGTAGAATTACATGTCAGTACATAGTTAAATGGTTAATTTATCCAATATCTGCTTATGCTAGTGGCTCAGCAGAATTTACAACTCAGCAGGATTTAACAGAATTGAATAATAGATACACAAGCCAGGAGAGAAGTATGTTATCTCTTTATATATTATGACCACAATCTCAAACAGACTTAAGTCCATTGGAAGTCAGTAAGTTTAGGAGTGCCTGTCTATATCAGATCACGATCCAGGGGTTGGGGTTGGATTTATTTATTTATTTTTGTTTAAGTCAGAGAGTTGAAAAATATGTCTCAGGCAAGTTATAAATCAAACCTCAGCTTAGGGCAAAATACATAGGAGCTACTCAGCTTTTAGCCCTTGGCAGACAAAAAAAGCATAAGTTGAATTTCTTTTCAGGGCAGAGTTGACCTTAATCCAACTTGAATTAGTTCAACATATTTCAAAACACCACTAAGCAGAACTGACCACAAAGTGGCTATCCAGCATAACAGCAACATTTTTCTTTGAACAAGTTGCTAACAGGAAATAGTAAGAAATTTTGACAGGAAAAGAAATGAGCTACTACTGTTAGTAAGAAAAAAATGTTTACTACAGCTACATCTATCAAGATAACTGACTATAAATTCCATAGTAGTTTATAATAGAATGTACAGAGCAACATAAAAAAGAAAAATAAATTAACTTTTCACAGGCCAAGAAACTACAGATTTAGGGCCACCAAGCATCCTGCTCATTCTAAAAGTCTAAGGACACTGATGCAGTTTGTATGTGGTGGACCCTCCTCTCCACCTGCAAAAGATGATACAAGTTTGTATATGACACAAAACGTACGCAAATTTTATGTAAATCTGTGTCTTCTTTTGCAAGTGAGTCAGAGGGCCCAATGCATATAGAGTGTACTTGACCCAGAAAATGCTGCTGTCAACCTGACCACAAGTATATCTTTTGCACTCTTGGCAATTCCAAAAGAAACAAAGTTAAAATAAAGTAGGAATAACAGCAGATTAAAGAAAAGACAGCTAAGCCTGTTGACTTGGTAGAACAGGAAGGAAGGAAGGAAGGAAGGAAGGAAGGAAGGAAGGAAGGAAGGAAGGAAGGAAGGAGGCAATCTGGTATAAGAGACTGCAGATTACCCACCCACCCCTAAAAAAGCACTATTTAAGGAGAGAACTTACTGAAGAGACAAAGGTAAAGCAAACATCCAATACAAATTACCGTAAAAGCATAGCAACTCAAGCATGCAAACAAATAAGACATTGCCACATGGAGTCCCATAAGGAAACAATAGAAAAATAGAAAGTTGAAGATGTGGCTCTTTATTCGCATGAAGCAAACACACGCACCCATACAGAGTCTGCTTCCAATTGTAAAAAGCTCCCTGGGCCTTGCCAACAGTTACATGGTGCACGTGGAATAAAAAAAAATCTTTTATTCAGATGTCCACACACAGCATGGAAGACACCAGGAGACTGTGCATTAATGCTCTTCAACACATGGAATTCTCTTCACAAGGACAATATTTGATTGTGAATTATCAGAAGACTTTTCAGATCATGTATTCATTGCAGCTCCCAAACTAAAGTCCAACCAAACTAGAGGCAGGGAACACAGTAATAGCAGCAGCAGAGAAGCAACAGCAAAACTCAGCGGCACGTATGCACCAATCTACCTGCCAGGGATGAGTGCCTGTTGACTTACAGTGAGAAGAGTTCCCAGCAGCCTCAGACACAAGGACAGCCTGTTCCATTTCATCACCTGAGTTAAATGGAAACTGCTGCCTACTGCCCTGCCTTCTGACACCATGGTGCTCCAGTTCTCGCTAATCTTGGCGGGAGCTCGGGGTTTCCTCCAATGGTTGCTGATCAGCTCTCCACCCCACCCCCAGTTGCAGTTAAGAAATGGAGTGGATCCATGCAAGATGGTAGGTCAATGTGTTGTACATACTAAAATGTATTTCTCCCAGTACAAGGTCTGGCCTCCCAGTACAATTGTGGGTTACACACCTGCAAGTCAGGATGAACAAGGCTGTTCAAAGGCAGCATATCACCCTTAAAGAAATGCTGGAGGCTGTTAACCCTTTTGGTCTAGGAGGTAGAACTACATACTATCCTAGAGCTAGTCCTGCATGTACATGCCCTAAATAATCTTACTGGCCTCAGACATTTATGGAGCAGTTGTCTTACCTACTGAAAGGATCCATATACTACCAACCTAAAGTCTTTCTGTGTGAACACATGAAAAGGATACAGTTACAAGGGGAATCACATGTGATGGCAGAAATAAATACAAATGACTGGTCACCAGATGCGTTTTAAGATCATTTAATTTTAAAAGAAATAGTTTATGAGATCAATGGCTTGTACATGCAGCATTGCTCAAGGCCTAATCAAATCCATATGATCTTCATTTCTGTTTAACAAAAAGCTTCCCTAAACCTGATTATGAGCTCTGTAAAACAAAGAAATAATGGTGTGATCAATGTGAAGCTTCACTGTAATGATCAACTAAGATCCTACCCTTTGTTCATCATCTCTGAGTTATGTATTCACTGTCTGCTCAAGGAACAGAAATGAATAACAATATTTGCACAAAATATTCAAATACAGGCTTCCATACATTTTAAAATAAAGTTAAAATGTGTACAAATTCCCTGGTCATAAGGTCGTCTTGAGAGCATTCATACTTAGAAAGGATATACTGTGTGTGTGAATAAAATAGGAGTGCCCTCCAATTTTGATAGATTTTTTTTTTATATAAATATTTATTAAATTTTTTAAATATAAATGCACAAACAATGAACAATCTTACTTCTGTCACAAACATAATTTCATCACTTCTTTGGACTCCCTCGCGTCTCCCGCTCCCATTTACATCGTTAAAAGTTTTTTCCAAACAAATTATCAACTTGTTTACAATCTCATGTCCATTCATTCAAATATAATCTAGCACTTCTTCTAAAAAAATTTTATATTTTCTTTTAGTCTCACTTATCATCAAATTTAAATCTAATTTAGTGGTGGCCAATTTTTTATAATCTAGCATCCTTCTTAACATTCAACCAAATTACAATGTTTTTGTAGATACATCTTAAATTTCTCCCAGTCTTCCTCCATCTTCTCTTCTCCCAGATCACGGATTCTGCCAGTCATCTCGGCCAGTTGCATATAGTCCATCAGCTGCATCTGCCACTCTTCCAGTGTGGGTAGATCTTGAGTTTTCCAGTTTTTTGCGATGAGTATCCTTGCTGCCGTTGTTGCATACATAAAGAATGTTCGGTCCTTCTTTAGCACCTTCTGGCCGACAATACCCAGAAGGAAGGCCTCTGGTTTCTTAGTGAAGGTATACTTAAATACCTTTTTCAGCTCATTATATATCATTTCCCAGAAGACCTTCACCTTAGGGCATGTCCACCAGAGGTGAAAGAATGTTCCTTCATTTTCTTTACATTTCCAACATTTATTATCAGACGAATGGTATATTTTGGCAAGTTTAACTGGGGTCATGTACCATCTATATATCATTTTCATTACATTTTCCTTCAGAGCATTACATGCGGTGAAGTTCAACCCAGTGGTCCACAACCTTTCCCAGTCCTCAAACATAATGTTATGCCCAATGTCCTGTGCCCATTTTATCATAGCTGATTTAACCATTTCGTCTTGTGTATTCCATTTTAACAGCAAGTTATACATTCTGGATAGTACCTTAGTCTTTGGTTCTAACAATTCTGTTTCTAACTTTGATTTCTCCACCTGGAACCCTAACTTTTTGTCATTTTTAAAAACTTCTTTAATCTGAGCATAATGTAACCAGTCTCGCACCTTATCCTTCATTTTCTCCAAACTCTGCAATTTCCAATTGTCTCCATCTTTTTCTAATATTTCCCAATATTTTGGCCATTTGGCCTCCATATTGGGTCTTTTTCGGGCCTTAGCCTCCAGAGGTGAAAGCCACCTTGGAGTTTTATTTTCCAATAAGTCTTTATATTTTGTCCAGACATTAAACACTGCTTTCCTGACAATATGGTTCTTAAAGGCCTTATTGATCTTAACTTTGTCATACCATAAGTATGCATGCCAACCAAAAGCATTGTTAAAACCTTCCAGGTCCAGTACGTCAGTGTCTTCAAGAAGTAGCCAGTCTTTTAGCCAGCAGAAAGCTGCGGCTTCATAGTACAACTTTAAGTCTGGCAGGGCAAAGCCCCCTCTTTCTTTCGCATCTGTTAATATCTTAAACTTAATTCTGGGCTTTTTGCCCTGCCAGACAAATTTAGATATATCTTTCTGCCACTTCCGGAAGCACTCCGTTTTGTCCACAATCTGTAGTGTTTGAAACAAAAATAACATTTTTGGCAATACATTCATCTTAATAGCAGCAATTCGGCCTAACAAAGAAAGCTTCAATTTTGTCCAACTATCCAAGTCTCTCTTAATTTCAGACCAACATTTTTCATAGTTATCCTTGAATAGACTCAGGTTTTTTGCTGTTATGTTTACCCCTAGGCCAATTTTGATAGATTGAGTGGGGTATACCTTTATCTTTTTGCTAGCCTTCAGCTTCAAGTTTGCATGGAAAAAGTTTTTTTTTTTTTAATGCTTTTTCAATTGCCCATCTATGGTGCTACTGTGAACCACTAAGGGGGGGGGGATCACAAACTCATGCATAGTTTCAAGGGGCTTCGCGCATTAGTCATTATTTTCCTCCGTGCAAAAACTGTGTGCTGCGGGTAATGCCCTCTTAAAAGATCCAACAGAATGTGAGAAAGTACTTTTATGGCTGACTAAGTGAGCTTTAACGCCTACAAAGAGACACAAAGCCCCAAGGGGCTTCATCGCCCACAAAGATTGGAGCAATGCTGCAAATACACATCCCTTCCAGCTTACTGATAACTAGAAAGATGCATTTTGGGCAAGATAGTGAAGCAGTAGAATAATGCAACCTTTTGATCACAAATACCTTTCTGTCTTTACAACACTTGATCAGCCTTTCTTAACAATATCAGTATCATGTTAGAAGTTGTTCTGTGCAGCTCCCTATTTACACAATCACAGAGAACAAAACTCTGGAAGCTCCACTTTTAAAACCTGTAACAAGGCAGAGCTCTGGCTTTGACTCTTTCACTATGTTGATACTGAGCAACCTTTAGGTCAAACATGGGGAACCTCCAGCCTGGCAGGACTCTCAAACCTGTTGCATCCGTTCCTCCAGGTCAAACTTGTGATCCAAGCTCCCCAAAAATAGTTTCCCCGCTAACGTAACTATTGCAAAGCCTAACAGAGCGTTTGTAGTTTAATTTAAGTGGCAATCCAAACAGCTGTATTACTGCCTTTGCTCTTTTGACATGGAAATTGGTTTCACTAGATGCTATTTATTCTGCCTTTTCTGCTGTTTTTAACTGGTCATGTTTTGATTGTAATGAATTGTAATGAATCATAGTGTTATACTGTATACCACTCTGAGACAAATGCTATGCAGTGGGTTCAAACCTTGTAAAATAAAAACTTCCCACTCTACTATTCTACGATTCTTTGAAACAAAACAAAAAGAACTTGGTGAAGTCTCTCACTCAGCAGATCCATGAACGAGAAACATTAAGCCTAAACTAGATGAGATGCTGGCAGTTCTGAGTGTTCAAATAAGGAATTACCCCATTGTGACCCTCATATTTCTGATGAGAAATTTAAATGTTAAAATGTTCTGTTTTAGAAACTTCAAATTGCAAATAATTAAGTGTGTGAAAGAAGAAAAGCCTGGTTTTGTACTTCAAACAGAAGTCAGAGTTATGTTGTATTGGGGTTCAGCTTGCTGTATACCAAGAGCCAATGATTCCGATGCTGAAATCTGAAGGTTTCATTTATGCTAGACACCACAGCTTTTATAAGATTCAATGGAATATGATATGTGGATATTCCTTTCAAACCTATTATTTAATAGTTCTACACCAATGAAATTTTGGAATTCCAGTGTGAACTTGGTGAATTGCTGGAAGCCTGTGGCTGGAAAGAATGCAAAGTGCAAGCTCCGAACTGTTTCATGGTCTGAAGTCAGAGAGCGACTTGACCAGTCTTTGGGAGACTATGAAGAGATTCAAAGATGAGTTTAACAAGAGACTTATTAAGAAGTGAAAATCAAACCTGAGAGAGTCAGAAACTGGAAGAAGCAATAGCAACCGCCAGGGGGAGCCCACAGAGGGACCCGGAGATGAGGAAGTCTGGTAGTTAACTAGCAGATGACAAAGAGGAGAGAGCCAATGGCCTAAAGATGAAATCAATAAAGGCAGAAGCTAAGACAGTTTGCAAAGAAGGGAAGAAGACTGCAACAGCCCTCCTTTGGGAATTGCTGAGGCCACTATATCAGCAGGTAGCAAAAACAGCAAATATCCAACTAGAGACAAGACTTCTGGTGAAGACCATGTAAAAAGTCTGTGAGGAAGAGAAGACTTTGATGCATCCTTACCAGTCTGTAATTTAACTAAGGGTAGAGCTGAAAGGGTAATGGGCTAGTGGTGGTGGTGGTGGTTACTGCTGCACAAACACCTATTTAAAGCAACAGTACTATATGCAGTTATCAACTACTGCTATGTAATCAACCTGTGAATAAATATTATTTATATTATTTTTAAGCTTTAACAAATTACAGTATCACCAATGTCTCACAACAAATGTAATTGATCTGTAAAAAACACAAACTGAAAAAAGCGATGCACATACTTTTGTAAACTAAGAAAATCTTTAATAAAAACTATTTCAAAATAATTACAATATATTTGTTTTCTATTTCAAGCCCTGGTCTGTCTCTCCCATGCCTATAGACAAGTACTATATGGGTTTATTTGTTTTTTAAGAAGGCTATATATTGGTATTTTTATTTAAATCCTAATGACTGTAGCAAGAACACAAAAAGGACAATAGAAGCAAGCAGCCCTGTTTAGGGAAGCTTTTAATGTTTGATGTATTACAGTATTTTAATATTTTTTTGGAAGCTGCCCAGAGTGGCTGGGGAAGCCCAGCCAGATGGGCGGGGTATAAATAATAAATTATTATTTTTTTAAAAGTACATTAAATATATGGTTACGTGACAGGGATCCAGCATGTTATACTATAATGATGGAATTGTAAACCCTAGCTTGCCCACAATACACCACATATTTGGTGACAGATGGTGGAATAAAAAACATGCACGACCACTATCCAGAATAGTTCAGTTTTAAAGATAAAAGGAGCTTTCTGAGTACAAAACCAACCAAGAACAATTCCAGTATTGAGATGTACACAGAGGGTTCTACTGAAGTCCTTGTCTGTGTGCCCCTTTTGCTTTTAAAATCAAGCCCCTATTCCCTTCTTTATGCATGGAACCGCCCATCATGTATAAACACAGAACTTCCATTAGTGCATCTAATTGAATGCTTAGTCTCATTGAAACAGGGGCAGCATAGGTGCAATGCTGGCTCTCCAGCCTGCTTAGGAAATTTGTAATGATTAACAATTCCTAAATTCATAATGATTAGCAATGATTAAGAAATTATTTTGCATTGTTGGCTACTGTGATTGTGATGACACATTCTAGAGATTGCTTACCATAGCTAGTGTTATGTTTACACCAGCCTAAAGATTGAAAAACAAAAGGTTCTCCATAATTAGGCCTTGCTCGTTAGTTTCTTTCAAAAGACATCAAAGAGAATTATTAAATAATACTTGGTTGGCATAAGCCCCAAGTCACAATAGCAAGCAATGTAAAGATCAGGAGGAAGGATGCTAATTAGAAAGGGGCCTGTGAGCTATATTCTCTTCCAAACAGGCTCCTGACTCTCACCTCAGCCCCTTTCCTCAGAACCAATTGTAGAATATGAAAGTACAGAGAAATACCCACCTGCTTCATCTAGTCCACAGGAATGACAACACTGTCAACTTTTTAAAAGATAAAACAGCTAACAAAACCAAGCTACTGCCTATCTTTTCCTCAGAGTAAAGTTGGGATTAAGTCCTGAGTGAAAGCATTAAAAAAAACTTCCATAAGACACTTAGTAAGACAGGGACTGGTGAGTTGGTGGTCAGCTGCCTTCAACATATCATTAGGTCCCTATTAAGAAAAAAATAATGCGAAGAACTTGGAGGAACTACTGGCTCAAATAGCAGAAGTAGCAACACACAGCAAAAGATCAACCGGTTTACTCACTCTTCAGGTGTTTATTTCCAGTGAAGCAGCTTTGCCATTCAGCTAGCTTCTGCCAGTTACTATACTTTTGTTCTGGACTTCAAACTAAACTAACGACATCTGAAAAAAGCTTCAACAAGCAGCTATATTCATTCAAATAAAACTATTCACTGAAGAAAGCTGCCTGCAGCACCTCAAAAACCTTTTGACCAACTTGTCCTTGCTTAGATCTTTCAAAAAGGTCTCTCTTAACTCCTAGTAAGAGAATTCTTGAATAAGTAAACATGAAGGCCAAAGGTCTATATTCATAGTCTGAAAAAGCAGTGAAATGACATCCTCTGATCTGTCATTAGCAATGTAATCATGATGCCAGTACCCACTTCCCCATATGATAGTGATAATTACCAAACAGAAAGCTAATAATTTCCTAACATTCTCCTCTCTACAGTGACAGAGACATGCTGTCACAGAATATCTCCTCCCATGTAAAAGGAGACACAGGAATGCTAAAAACATTTGCATATTCCTAGATTCTTTTGGTGTATCATTCTGAACACAAACCAGGACTACTCAAAAGACTATCCTCCATACTGTTGCATTAATCTTCAGAATGCAAAGATCAAAATGGAGAACAGGGAAACAGGAACATCAGCACATTTAAGACACAAGCTGGGTTCAGACATCACTTTAAACACAGTGGTACCTCGGGTTAAGTACTTAATTCGTTCTGGAGGTCTGTTCTTAACCTGAAACTGTTCTTAACCTGAAGCACCACTTTAGCTAATGGGGCCTCCTGCTGCCTCTGCGCCACCAGAGCACGATTTCTGTTCTCATCCTGAAGCAAAGTTCTTAACCTGAAGCACTATTTTTGGGTTAGCGGAGTCTGTAACCTGAAGCGTATGTAGCCCGAGGTACCACTGTACTGTAAAGTGCAGCTTTAGTTTTACCATTCTCCAGATTCCGTTTTTGTCCACTGTACATTGATGTAAGTAAAAGTTGGCTATGCTCTACTATAAACCATGGGAACTGGCCAGTTTATTATGGATTAAACTCAACACTTATAGTTTATGCATTCACCCAATGAGTCTCAGTGCATTAATTAATATGCACATGATTTGTCAATTCACTTTTGACATCCTGTGTGATTCTGCCCCCAGCACAGCAGATGGTTAAAGTTAAGTATGCCAATTGGCCTAGCTGCACCATGGACTACAACCACCTTATCAAGGATCACTAAGTGTCAGCTTGTGTTTACTGCTTAGAAGAGGTCATCTGAGACAGCAGAAGTATCAAATATCTTACATCAATTATTTCATTTGCAGAAAACCTGTCTTACAATAGGCTTGGTAGTATTTGACTCACTTCTATACAGGTATCAACACAGAACAGGTTTAGAATTTTAAAAGTGATGGTTGGCCCTGTTTTATAATACACTTAGTGACATAACATTATGGTGAAAGTCCCAACAAGTCAAGATGACATCAGAGAAACAAAAGAGAGGAAAGGCAGGAACTTGCAATATTTGTTGAACTCAGTGCTTTATATAAGGGTACATGTGACCTTGTACATTTGTCATTCATTAATTAAACACCATCTTAGCAAAACTAGATGAAATGCTCAATAAAATGCCACATACTGGTTTTGCTGTCCAACTAATAGTACCAGAGAAACTGGCTCTGGGTAATAGAACCTAGGAGATTATAACACAAAATCCGTCTTACCAGAGACCCTTAATTGAAGGGAGAAAATTTAGTATTAAAAGGGTTGAATGCAGAAGAAGTGTCATTCCAGAACATTGAGAAAGTCTGAGTAGCTACTTGGAATATGGTTTCCAAGGCAACTAAACCAGCTTGTTAACATGCTCACTTTCATCATTAAAGAAAAAAGTAAAAGGTAATTGGGTTAATTATTGAAGCAACAGCCAGAATATAGCCAGCATACCACCACTAATTGTCCATTTACCTAAGGCGTTTAAACAGCAGTTCAGATTCCTACTGGGGTGAAATGTATCACAATTCATTCACTTGAATGAGTAGCTTACATAAAAAGTGAGTGGATAATCAATTAAAGAGCCATGTACAGATGCAGAATTCCCTAACAGGAAGTCATTTCTTACAAACCACAGTTGCTGTATTCAGATGACTTCCAAATCCTGGTTTGAATACTGCAAATGAGCCTTTTCAACATATATGACATGAGCACAATTAAAAAAAAAAAAAATCAAAACCATTACTGAGGGGATAAACTAGTAGATAAAACAAAAAGTACACCACTGCATCAAACAAAGAAAATAACCCCCAAAGCCGTAAACCAAACTATTAAGCCAAAACAAGCATACAGATATTGTGAGAACATAACTGAATATAAATCAGCTACAAAAAGCCCAGAGCATCAGGACAAAGTTTGTCTGGCTTCCGAAGCATTACAGAGAAGGTGGAAGGCAGATGTCACCTTCCATACATGGGATACAATAAAAGAAAAGGCCCTACTTCCGGTAGCCATCACCTAACCTAAATACCACTGGAAAGGGCACCCAGAGAAAGATCTCTAATAGCACTCTTAGTTGCCAGGTAGGCAGACACAGTGTCATTCAGGGGGGGTGGGGGCCTAAGAGGGCTATTTGGCCTGGGCCAAAAAATTTAGACACATTAATTTTTTGGCATTTGATAAGTTTCACAACTTGTTTTTCTGCATGCTGGACCAAATTGTGACACACACACTCCCAGTTTAGAGATGCAAACTAAAAGAAGAGGTGCAATTTAGCAAAAGACTCTTCTTGTTGCTGTTAAATGATATATGTTTTGTCATATGCTTAGCATCAACTGTGATATTACACAAAAGCTCTCCTGTTCTAGTCTATGAGAAGAGGCTGTGGTTTGCAAGGAGGAACTGGTGGTGCTAATGGTTAAATGGTGTAGGATGCATCACAATTTAATTGGATAGAATATTGCCTGCATAGTCCCTGTCTCTTCCTTTTGAAGTGTGGTGGGTACAAGCCATAGCATGGCAAACAACAGGCATCTCTGGTCTGGGCAAATAGACACTTTTGCTAGTGGGCTGGGCCAGGGAGATTTGTTTGCACCAGCCTCTCTTGTGTCCCTGGCGACTTAGATACTGATTCAGTAGTCAACTTACTCTCAGATACCTCCCCAAGAGGAGGCTCTTTACTGAAAGGACTGACATGAGTGGCGGCCCTTTAGGGGGTGCCTGTCAAGAGGTCTCTGATATCACAGGGGTGAGACTCCTTTCCGAAAAACTGCTTCAACCTTATTACAGTGGTACCTCGGGTTAAGTACTTAATTCGTTCCGGAGGCCCGTTCTTAACCTGAAACTGTTCTTAACCTGAAGCACCACTTTAGCTAATGGGGTCTCCTGCTGCTGCCACGCCACCGGAGCACAATTTCTGTTCTCATCCTGAAGCAAAGTTCTTAACCTGAAGCACTATTTCTGGGTTAGCGGAGTCTGTAACCTGAAGCATATGTAACCTGAAGCGTATGTAACCCGAGGTACCACTGTACTGTGGTACCTTGGTCTATGAACAGCCCTGTTAACAAACTATTTGGTGAACGAATTCCACAAAACTGGAAGCAGGTGTTCTGGTTAGTGAACTTTGCTTCAGAAGATGCACGGAAGCCGAATGGTGGAGGGCACTGGCAGTGGGAGGCCTCATTAGGGAAAGCGCACCTCGGTTTAAGAACGGCTTTGGTTTAAGAACAGACTTCCAGAAAGGATTAAATTCGTAAACCGAGGTAGCACTGTATTATTTATTGAATTTATATACCGCCCTATACCTGCAGGTATAGTTCCACCCAAGAATACTTGTGCTATCTGAATTCAGCTTCAATCTATGATCCCTCAGTCATCCCATTGCTAACTACAGTATATTAAAGCGAGTATGAACGGTGTTGCCGTAGCTGGATAATTCAAATGTGAATTTAGTTCAGTGTTAATCTCTACTGTAGTGATCACATAAGGAAACAACAACAGAGTACCTAGAAAATCAGAGTGTATTTTTATTTAAAGTAATGGTATTTATATGCCTAGCACTGTTGGTAGGGAAGGCAATTCAAATGTTATCTCATTCTGATGGGGAGGTTCCCAAAATGCCTTTCTGGGGTGCCAAATATTTACTTGTATCCAATGCCTAGGTTCAAAGATATCAACAAGTATAAGCACACTCCATCAAAGGAACATGAAAGGAGACAGCTACTAGCAGCCAGAAGAATTTGCCTTTCACCCTCAAAACTAGGTAACATTTCTTGTTATCACCACAAGCAGCTGAAAGATTCTTAACAGGGAGCAGAAGCAGATGTCTCCAGCTAAGCAGAGCAGGGGGGAAATTCGGCAGCGTTGCCTGGCAGCAAATTATCATCATCTCCTGGTGAGCTATTTCCATATTCCTACGACAAAATCCCACACAGAAAACCAGAATAGGGAAAGGATGCATCTAGTCGAAAAGCAACAAGCACTAGCAAAGAGGTGCTTAGCAACCTTAAAGTGTTGCAAGAAAAATGTAAGAAATGGGGATATTGTATCATACCTGGTAAAGTCTCCTTTCTACAGATGAGCAAAGTGACAAGATCACTTCCTCAGCAAAGAGGAGGGAGAAAGTTAAAAGTGCCCTTATCTGGTAGAGGGAGGCTCCTACCCTCAGTCTGGAATAGCAAAAGACTTGAAACAAAAAACTTTAATGCCTAAAGAACAATGCCAGTCAAACAAAGAGCCTCTCAAGAAATTTTGAACCATGTGGAATCTGAAAGGGTGGGGTGGATGGAATGGCCCTCCCCTTATTCCCAGAAGTTTAATTTACTAGATAAGACAAAGCAAACTATCCCCATATCATATCTACTCCTATTCAATGGGTCTTAGTCCCACATAAGTGAGGTTAGGAACACATTATTAGTAAGTGGACAACAGTATTATTATCATTATAAATATGTGCCCAGATTTTATTTGGCATACCTATTCACAGACATCACGCTCTTGGTTATAGTCTTCTTATACTAACAGCATACACAAAAAGTAGACCAGCTCTATACCTTTTCATCAGAATGCCACAGAATAAATATATTACAATAGTGGTAGACTTCTGTATGTTGTTAGCCTACAACTCCCATTAGACCTAGCCATCAAGGATGATGGGAGTTGTAGTCCAACAACATCTGAAGGACATTGTGTTGGCCATCTCTATGTTAGAGGATTTCCAAGAGATCAATAAGGCAAGAAAGTCCCTGAAAAAGAATATGCTTATTTAGCTTACTACAGCACCCTTTAAAATCCAAGAGCACATTGCTATAAGTTTAATCTAGACAAACATTAGATCATTATTGCATTAGGTACTAACAAATACCAAATTCAAGGTCTATGAACCACCTCTATAGAAATTCTGTCATCACAAAAAATCTCATTTTATCTACCTTCTACCTACTCACAGACAAAGTACTTTCTAGTTGGCTGTGCAATATTCGTATATATTGCCAAAGTTTTAATATGCACCTATTAGGATCCTAATTGAATCTGAACTGCTCTTGAGAAGTTTTACAGCACAGAACATTTTACAGCCCTATAATTGAATTAGAGGGACCTGCAGCAAACTGATCATTAGCTTGTCAGAATGTTAATTTTTAAGAGAAGAAGAAACAGAAACACTTATGCTTTTGAAAAGAAGTTTTCAAAAATTGTTCTGCCTATTCTTGTTCTTGAATTCAATTCTAGGATTTCCCTGTGTGCAGCTTTCTTTCCAAAAGAATGTGCTATCAGTAACTACGAAAAATGTGCACAAATGGATAATACAGTCATTCTGGAGTCTATCTTTGCGTTTATAGATTATAGCCATGTCAGTTTTGATTTTCATACCCATCCTAACTCACCTATATAAGTATCAGATTCAAAAAAAGAGGAACAGGAGATTCTTACCTGCCAAAACCCTGTTAACAGAGGAATGAGTGGCCAAACCAGGCTGTCCCCGCTCATGGAAAATCCCAGCATAAGGCAAGTACTCTGGCAGCAAGAAACGCCTAGAAGGGGAGACAGAATCCATGAAAAATACTGCCAAACCACTGAGACCAGGGTTAAAGCAATGCCACATGTGCAGGTCTTACCTGGGGACAAAGCGCCCAAGGGATGGGGCAGACATGCGGGCATTCCGAGGAGCTCGATGTCTTGATCTGTCTCCGTTGTCCCTTAAGGAGGAATAAAGAATATGTTAATTACAGATTCCACATTGTCAGGTTAATATACGAGAACTCTTCTAAGCCAGCCACCATGATCAATACAGAACCAGTGTCAAGCAATCTGCTTACAACTTTTAAAAATCTACTCCCATTTCTACTGCGCTACAGTAAAGGTCACCAATTTAATACACTGATCTCACTCATGCCTCGCATGTTAGCAAGAAGTAGGAAAACTGTGGAATAATCCACTACTCCCTCCATTATAATCTGGACCAATATTCCTATTTTGGCAATTTTCCTAAATAAAATATTAAAACTGAGGAGAGACAGGAGAGACACTTGTATGTCCTGAACATACAGTATTTAGTTGCCTCCACATATTGCTTTGAATGAACATGGGTTCTATAAAATGCACTTTTACTCCAACACCTTACACAGGTAGCTAAGGCTCCACAGGCTTGCAGAGAAAAAACAAGTTACTGTTCATGCTTCCCATTCCAAAACATCTCCATCTCATTAAGCAGCAGATCAATTGTGCACCACCATTTAAGAGCACCTGCAAGGAAGACATGTGTGCCATATGCCATACAGTTTAACACTAAACCTACACAATTCTCTTCATAACACTTTACCCTGGTATGTTTCAGGAGCCCACTACTAAAATTTTAAAGGCTCCTATTCTATTTAATTCAAACATTAACATTTCATTTTGATTCTCCCATGCCTAAGATAAACCCCAGTGAAAGATGGTGGCATTGGTACTCCTCTGAAGAGTGTTTCTGAGAGGCAACTAGAGCACCACCAGGTGGGTATTGTCTAGGTCTTTGCTCAAAGAGGTAGAAAATGTCATCCTTTCTGGATGTGAACTCCTCCTCTTCTTGAAAGAGGCAGTTCCCCTGCCCCCCGCCCCCAGCTATGTTGAGTCTTAAGTCATTTATTCATACAAGGTTCGTACACAGGATTCAACAAGTCAGTTCTTACTTAGTGTTCATATAATACAGCAATGCTATTGCCCTGTCGTGTGAAAGGATAGCTGTACATTTCTCAGCCAGCACCAGGCACAAGCTAGTGGTGCCTTAGTGCACCTTCTCAAAGTGGCACTCAAGTTAGCTGCTCACCAGTGCCTTTCCCATAGCTCTGCAGGAGCATCTGGGTGATCACTGCTGGAAGGTGGAATGCTAGTCTGATCCAGCAAAGCAGTTTCAATATCCTTATGCCTGTTTGAGTGGTTCTATGGTATGAAAACATTCAGCTTTTAACAACAACAATAAAAGGAAATGGAGAAGCTGGTGTTGCTATGTTGCCAGCTCAAGGTTAGTTCAGCCCCTTCAGAAAATAAAACTCAAGAACCTTCCAACTGCTCCAGTTTCGTAGATGGCATTTATGTAGCATCTCATCACTGCCAAGAGAGGGCAAGGAAAGCAGATGTTAAGATTGCAGTGCAAAGACAAAACAATGCATCTCAGGTTTTTAAAGTGCTATACAGTGGTACCTCAGGTTAAGTACTTAATTCGTTCTGGAGGTCCGTACTTAACCTGAAACTGTTCTTAACCTGAAGCACCACTTTAGCTAATGGGGCCTCTCGCTGCCGCCGTGCCGCCAGAGCATGATTTCTGTTCTCATCCTGAAGCAAAGTTCTTAACCTGAAGCACTATTTCTGGGTTGGCGGAGTCTGTAACCTGAAGCGTATGTAATCTGAAGCGTATGTAACCTGAGGTACCACTGTAGTAAATTTAATAGCTTAATTTTTACTCTGACAGAGTTCACTGGGACTGTTACCCTAAAGGCAATGTATATGGGATCGCAGCATATACAAACATTGAATAAATTATGTATTTAAGCTTGCAAAGGCAATTTAGCAGCAAAATGGCAGGACATAGTATACTGCAATATTTTGAAGATTTCCCCAAGAACATAAAAAGATGCTACAGGATAGGAATCTTAGGGGTTTCCTGCCCCTAAGCTGTAACCCAGGGTGTAGAAACTGAGAATCCATCTGAATCAAGTAATACCTGAGGGCAGGAATCTACTGTAAAGAAAGCCATCAGGTTTCCCCAAATAATAGGGTAAAATGCAAATCCCTGGGATAAATATCCCAAGAGACATAGAAGAACAGGAAAACCAGCAACCAACTGGCGTTTTGACATCTGAAAAAAAGGCCACTCAAGGTCAGGGTACCAAAAGCAGGAAAAAGAAATAAGGAGAAATCAAGAGTCTTGCAGAATGTAGGCAGAGAAGGATCCCTTAGACCAAGCAGAGGTTCTCAAAACTTTCTACCCCCAGGGCTCACTTGAGAACACTGAAAATTACTGATGCCCACCAGTAACAACAACATGGCCATCCATAGAATGAACCAATCACAAAATTATGGCTGATTGAGGTCAAACTTGCATATTTGGAAATTGCTATTTTTCTCCTCATAGGATTATCTTGTGGCAGGGACTTGTATAGTTCAGCTTTCCTTATGCTAAGTCAAAATACTGGAAGGAATTCAACATTACACTATGACAATCGTTTTGTTGGGGTTAGCATTTCAGCTTTCCAGAAAAAATGATCCTTGCTCTCCCCGGCCCTGAGGTGTTCCAGGGGTTCTTCCAACCCCATGAGAGCCAATTTCATGGGGCACAGTGGAGGAGATGGGGGAAAGCCCCATTGTGGAATCAGAAATCCTGGAGCAGGACTTTTGCTTATTGGACTCATTAGTTGAATCATGCTCACAGGTTCTGAAGATACTGTGCCTCATTCTCTTCATCTTAGGCAGAAGTTGCTGATCCAGAAGATGATCAAAACAATGAAAGCTTTTTATTTTATATTTTCTTCCTGCTGCAACATGCCTCAAAGTATTTTTACTCCGCTCCTGCTATTTCTTCTCCACTTCCCCTTTCATACTTAATTTGTACCACAGTCTTCCAGGAGCTTCTGAGTTTTAATCAATATTCCCCACTTTCCCTCCCTCCCTCCTCCTCCTCCTTCTTCTTCTTCTGTTGTTATTGTTGATGTTGTTAAAACCAGTGCTCTGCAGCTCAGAAAACTGAAGCCATTCGAAAACTGCCTGCTTTTTATAGAGGGCCCTATAAATAGCTAAAAGAATGATATATTCATGGAAGTTCTTAACCAGTTTTCCCAGCAAGTTTATTTTTTTAAAAATTATCTCTTTAGAATTAAATCACACTTCCATGTTCAGCCCTTTTCAATAAAACAGCTGGGTGTGTGGCAGTTTGTTACAATGTTCTGCCCTGGGCCCAGTATTACTGTCACCAAGAGAGATACAAATAAAAGTGTTGACAAGATTCTTATAGGTATTTAACTTTCATTAAATACCTATAAATGAACCTGTCAAGAACCACTGTTGGCAGGACTGGCAGCAACAGCAGCAGACATAGTCTATACTTATAATATTTTATTCTCTTGCCAATTATTCAGTATCAAATGTGCATTTTTTATTTGATTTCCTTTTGAAATGTTTAAATTAACTTTGTTGCATTAAATGTGCATTCTGTAGTTGACCTCTGTATTGTGTCTTCTGTATACAGTGTCTTCTTAATGGACTGAACTATAAACTTAAAAGAAGTAGCACAACTTAAATATTTTAAATACCTACGTCTTTTGAAATGACCTAACCCTCTTGTCAACCCTTTTTAAATATCCCTCTTGTTGTTAGTAACTTCCCTTCATTCAAATCAAAATGGCTGAAATGTTAAGTCCACTCTAATATTCTTAGGTTATCAGGTTCCCTTCTTTAAGCAAAAGGAGGATTAATCTAAACTACTAATTTATACAACTAGCCAATTAATACAACTGCTATGCATCTAAACGCGGGTGGCGCTGTGGGACGCGGGTGGCGCTGTGGGTAAAACCTCAGTGCCTAGGACTTGCTGATTGCAAGGTCGGCAGTTCAAATCCCCGCGGCGGGGTGAGCTCCCGTCGTTCGGTCCCAGCTCCTGCCCACCTAGCAGTTTGAAAGCACCCCTAAGTGCAAGTAGACAAATAGGTACCGCTTTATAGCGGGAAGGTAAACGGCGTTTCCGTGTGCGGCGCTGGTGCTGGCTCGCCAGATGCCGCTTAGTCACGCTGGCCACGTGACCCGGAAGTGTCTCCGGACAGCGCTGGCTCCCAGCCTCTTGAGCGAGATGACTGCGCAACCCTAGAGTCGGACACGACTGGCCCGTACGGGCAGGGGTACCTTTACCTTTACCTATGCATCTAAAGCCAAATCATCAGAAAGTCCATTTAGAGTAAAAGGGAGAGGCATCTTAACAGATTAATCTTAAATAGATTTTCCTCCCCAAATTATCTAAAAATTGTGCTGATCAGTTAAAAGGAAATAATTAAGTTAAAAATAAACTTTTAAAACAATTGCTAAGATTTTGAAGGATTTATCACCATGGAGAGGAAAGAAGAGAGAAGTATGCTGAATAAAAGAACATTCAAATTACACAAAAGCATTTTCCTGACAGGATATGTATTAGACTGTGGAAGCAATCTCCCAAGAGATGGACTAAAAATGTAATAAAATTTAAGAGGAGGGGGAGAACACTAGAAAAATGCAAGGAACAATTTCATATTGGCTGTAAATATGCTAGTAGATTAGAGTCTCCTCTTGCCACTCGAATCTCATTTTCGTACAGAATTTAATTTATAAAGTAGCAGCCAGGTAGAGCCAGATTGCCATGCTCACCAAGTTTTAGGTAGCCTTTCCCACTTGTGAAATGTCATTCCCTCCCTACCTGTGACATGGGAAACACCAAACTTGCCAATTTATCAGTTAAAGTTTTAAGCCAGCAGGGCTGCAGATAGTGGGTTATTAATGGTTCTCGCAAAGAGCTGGGGAAAAACACTAAACTACAGCCTTGATTACGTCTCACATGGCCATTTAAAGAATAAAAAGATTTCTACAACATAGAAAAGCACTTCACAAGATCAAGTACCTCTGACAAGTACCAAATACAAGAGGATTCATCACCTGGTCAAATGATATGCAGTGCAGCAGAGCCCTGCTAAATGCCGAAGATGAATTGCTATAGGAAAGCCAATTTGAAAAAATGAAGTCACAAGTCTGCGTCCTGACCCAGAAACTAAATGAGTCTCCTCTGATCCTACTTGTCTCACTGATAAATAATTAGCAAAACAACAATGAACTGTTATATTCAACTGCAGCAATGGGTCACTGGATACCATGGCAATTGGAAGTTTTCTAAAGGGAAAAGCAGAACACTTGGCAAAAACACACCCTTAAAAAGCTGAAGTGTTAATAGACACCATATGAAGGCAGCATCAGTACAGATTAAAATGGTAATAGGGATGTTCCTCTGAAGAGGGAGTTTACAATGGTGAACAGATACTCTTCCCTTATTTGTCTGAAATCGTCCTCTCCCCTGCCCTACCTCACAGCAAGCAGGTAGCAACTGTGGCTGGCAGGGAAAATCAGCAAATATTGGACAGCAGACTCTAGCAGAGGGCTTCAAATGGTCAAAGGCCTAGAAAGAACAATTTCTATCCCTGCAGGTCTAGTATAAAGAATTGAGATCACTTGTTTAAGTCTCCACAAAAACCAAAGAAAGGAAGATTTAGTCTGTAGAAACAAAAGAATGTTCTTCTCAGAATTCATTAGAAGTTCTAGATTTTGGTTACTTCCACATCTACTGCTAATAGAATTCCATGGGGGGGGGGAGCAGGCCGAACAAGTTCTGTGCAAATTAAAAAATACTAACTTGTACTATACAGAGAACATAGGAGGAAATTCAACACTGTGCTACAGTGAACATCCCGCCAGCGCAAGCACTGCAGCTTGCCAGGTGGAACAATTCTCTGTTTTGTTTTGTTTTTATAAAATTTTTTATTAAAATTTTTTCCATGAAAAACTCCAATCATATCCATTTACACATCCCATATTTTAGCTTATTGGACCTCCCTCAACTTCTCTGACAATCATTCGTAGTTCAAATCCTATCTTCACATTCCTTAATTTTAATATTGCCATTAAATACTATATTTCTGTACTTATTTGCTTTCTAACAATATTCCTTGTATTTTCACAAAGCTTCTTTAAAGCACACTAGCGTTGTACAGTCCTCACATACAGTTTTCAAATACTCCGTAAATTTTCCCCAGTCCTCAAAAAACCTGTGATCCTTTTGGAATCTGATTTTCCCAGTTAATTTATCCAGTTCTGCATAGTCTGTTAATTTTGTCCTCCATTCTTCCAAAGTCGGTACTTCTTCTTGTTTCCATTTTTGGGCCAACAGTGTTCTTGCTGCGGTGATTGCATACTGAAAAAGTTTACAGTCTCTCCTATTTATGTCCATTCTTGTTATTCCCAGCAGAAAGGTTTCTGGTTTCTTAACAAAGCTATATTTTAGCATTTTCTTTAGTTCATTATATATCATCTCCCAGAACCCCCTTACTTTCTTACAATCCCACCACATATGCATAAATGTACCTTCTTTCTCCTTACATCTCCAACATTTGTTACAAGTTTTGTACATTTTTGCTAATTTTACTGGTGTCATATACCACCTATATACCATCTTCATAACATTTTCTTTCAATGTGACACATGCTGTAAACTTCAGGTTTTCATTCCATATTCTTTGCCAATCATCCATTTCTATGTTATAACCTAAATCTTTGGCCCATTGAATCATGACCACTTTTACTTCCTCATCCATTGTATGCCATTCCAACAGAATTTTATACATTTTGGAAATTATCTTACAATCATTATTAACAATTTCTGTTTGAAATTTTGAGTCTTTTTCTTTGTACCCTTTTTCTTTCACATCCTTTTTAAACATTTCACTTATTTGATAGTAGTGCAACCAATCATAAACATGTTCTTTTACTTGTTCGTATGGTTTTAATCTCCACTTCCCCCCTTCCTTCACCACCAAATCTCCATAGGTAATCCAGTCACTTTTCATATTAATTTTTTTGACACCTATAACCTCTAATGGGGATAACCAATGTGGGACCCCCATTTCTAATATATTTTTGTATCTGTCCCAAACTTCCAATAACGATCTCCGGAAGATATGATTTTCAAATGATTTATAACCCTTTTTCTTTTCTTTCCAAAGGTGCGCGTGCCATCCAAACCATCCAGAACAATTCTCTGTTTTGGAAGCTCTCTTGCCCCCGCAATCCAGGGAGCACTGGGGAGAGGAAGGGGGAGGCCCCACTGTGGAAACAGAAGCCCCAATGCAGTAGTATACACGCCTACCTCATGTTTAATGGGCTTACTCCCAGGTAAGCGGTTAAAGGACAGCAGGCTAGGCTTTGGTTTTGGGTTGGCATTGAGGAAAACAGGGTTCTTGTGTCTTTAACAGCTGTATTTCCACAATCAGGACCAGCAGGATATAGCTGACTTCCTGTGGTAAATATGAGGTTGCCCAGGATAAGGGAGAAGCAGCAACAACAACTGTATTCTCTCTAATTCTGTGTTGTGCCATTTTGTGACTGGTGCCCACTGCACACTCAAAGTTCAAAATGGTCCACTGGTCCAAAAAAGCTGGCGAGACCCAGTGTACCCCATTCACAACAGAAAACCACTCAGAATGGTTAATTTGTCTCATATATGTTAGACAAATATTCAAAAAAAGGAAAGGCACAAAATAGTTTGGCTATAAAGCATCATTTGAAGAATATTAAAGTAACTTAGATGTCATACAACCACTGATCCAACAACCAAATGAATGAGAGGGCATGAAAAGTAGAGGAGATACAATTTCCAAAAAAAATATTTTATATGAAGTGGTTTCTATTAAGTAGTTCACTCTTGAATGCAGGAATGTTTTATGAAACAGTGATGAGAAATTTCAGAGGTTTTCAGACAGAGCAACTCATGGTCCTGAGAATCTGTATTTCAGTGTGTGTCAAAGCACAATAAAATCTGCATATTTTTCCATCGCTTGCTGAAGACAGATGGCAGAATTCAGGACATTGCCATATTTATATGTGTAAATTTTCAGTCTAAGAATGTAACCTTTCTGTGCTCGAGGAAACTACTTACAGCAGGTCCAATTCCTGTGAGATACTTAGGAACAATTATGTTACTGCATAATACTTAACATACATGCAAGAAAAATTAGATTATGAGCTTCACAACTCATGCACCTAATACTAAAAATGTGCTGGAGAATTCTGGAAAATCCCATGAATGAAACTCTGCAAGCTGGCTGTGCATGACAGTGACTTCTTGGAGAAAATAATAATTTGAAGGTTATGTTGAAGAGATTTTTCCCATTCCCAAACAGATATAGATCTAGTCAGTGTTCGAAGGAGCATTTTGCGACAGCGAATTTCATGAATTAGCATGAGCAGTTTCTGAGCTCTGGATACAGTACTGTGCCTAAGATGTCAGATTAAAACTAGAATGGAAGGAAAGGAAAACCGTTTTCTGCATCCCTGCTTTCAGCTACTGTCTGAAGACTGGAGAAGAGACCCTCTTAAGAATATTAGGGGGGTGGGCAGGGGGAGGAGTAGACCATGTGAAAAATGAACGTAATATTTTAGCTGCAGTTCATTCATTTTCAGCTTTGTATTCTGGTTATAAAAAAGTGCGCCTAGACATTCCGTTGTTGCGTCTATAAAGACTCTCCTCCTGCAAAGAGTTGGATTAGCATCAACAGGCTCCACCTACTGGTGAATAAACCCCCCTTTTAGACTCACCCCTCTCCGAGTGGGTGGAGTCAACTGACGTGATCCAATGCCAATACCTTTTCACTTGCTGTAATCAATAAAGTTGTGGCCTTTTCTTGCCCATTAACCTTATATTACGTGTCCGTGTGTCTTCATTCCACTAAGCGGGGATTGGGTCCTCGAACCACAACATAGGTTTAAGGTGCCATTTAGATCCTAGCTTTCATATCTCAGTTTCTAACACTAATCTAGTCAAACTGTAGGTCTGTGTGTCTCTCTTCTTTTTAAAATCCAGCAAGGTATTTAATCCGTCTTTCCATGATGTCTATGAAATTAAGCGAAGCACAACCAAACATTGTTTGTGGAATGGTATTTGTTTACCCTTTGCCTGATCATTTCTTATTAATTCTGTCATTTTGGCTAGTTCAAGGTACTTGCACAACTTTAAATTGCCATTCATTTTCTTGGTATCAAGTATTTTGCTATTAACATTCTAACTGATGTTGTCACATCAAGAAACACTCTTTTATTTTCATTTGGGATGTTAGAATGCCAAAACAGGTTACTTCAGGTTTCTTAAAAATTGTGTGTCTTAGCATTTATTTATTTTTGGTTCCTCATAGGTCATTGTATGTGTGTGTTTGTTTTATTATTATTTTAACCTTGTATTTTTTTACAGTTCTCTTTCTCTCCAAAGTGAAGGAAAGCAAACAAACTTAGCAGATAATAACAGTAATTATATGAAAATGTGATAATAATATTAAAATAAGTAAAATGCTTAACGTGCTAAGATAACTCAAGGAGATTGGGGGGAGCTTTTGCCCCTTCTTTTTCTAACTCTTTTAAGTCCCCCAAACCCTGCCCCTTACAGGATGTCACTTCTACAGATGTGTTACTACAGACCTATGATGAAAAAGCTTCGCCACCACCTGCAGCAACAGACACCAAAGTTTTCAAAGTGCCCACAGCTATCTCTTTCAAAGGATATAGACTGCCGGGGAGTGGGGCTGACAAAGGGGGGTGGAGTTGAATTGCAAGGACATTTTCTCACTTTGAACCTCAAGATACATGCATAAAAATATCACAATTGTCTCAAGATATGCAACTGATACTTAATTAGTTTGTTTTGTATTATGTGTTATTATGTAGGAATGTTGAAATGTATCTGAAGAAGTGTGCATGCACACGAAAGCTCATACCAAGAACTGACTTAGTTGGTCTTTAAGGTGCTACTGGAAGGAATTTGTTTTGTTGTGTCTGACAGTGTGTTATTTCCACAAATGGGGGGAATTGGGGCTATTTTTGTGGCTATTTTTGTGTGTAATTGTTTTTATGTTTAATGTCTTATTCCTTACACCCCAGTGGAGGATTCTCATACATTTTATGGTTTTTTTTACAGATCAGGCTATTATGTAGTCCAATGTTTAGAATTAGATAAATTTATAACCACATTTAGTTGTTTCACCTGGCACTTTGCCAACTTCCCTACCCATTTTAAAATGTGCTAAAACTCACTTTACCAAGGAGAAGCTTCTAAGATACATGAAGGTGGATATGCTTTGGTTTAGCCGGAATAATCCCTTATAGAGTTAAATTGACTTATTTGGAGAAGTGCCCCTTAAGAATGGTTTTGCTTTAACAGATTGGTTTGAAAAGTTGAGAACCATGGGGCAAGATGAAATTCAAATTGGACTCAGTTTGAATTGGGCAAGTGTATCCAGGCTGCAATTAGCTTTTGGGTCCTTAATGTGCAAGTGAGCAACTTCCCATGACTGCAAGACCAGAGCCTATAATAATAAAATCCCATAGAATGGCCAGGCAAGGACATTTCTCTCCTGACGTGCCCAAACCTGTGCCAGCTGTGGTGAGTGCCAGGCAACATGGCTAACATGAAAGCCCTAAGTGGATTCACCAGGGATTGCTACTACTGTTACACCAGGCCGGTGTGAGACCACAGAAGAGCTACTTTGACACCTGAGAACACGAAAATGGTGGGGGGCAAAGCAAACTGCATTTTTCAGTCATTAGTGGACCTTCCTGCTAAATGTAAAGCATATGCCACTATTGCGAAAATATTTATTCCAAGGTGCTAAAATACCACAAGTAACTGAGCAACAAAATATTAATTTTACGGATATCCTATGTCTAACTATGTGCACTGTTACACTGTTATATTTCTATGCAAATATCCTTGAGAAATGTGACATCCAAGTCCCTTTCAGGTTCACATGGACACACACATCTGGGAGGGAGAATAGCAGGTTAATATTTACCACTTTAAATTGTGCGGAGAAAAGGATTGCAAAGTAACCACCTTTGCAATCTTATCTCCGAAGGGGGGAACTGTAGCAGGAACCCCCCCACCCCAATCATTCTGTTTGTATAAACTACACACTCACACACTACATACGACACATTTCTGTTATAAATTCATAGAAAATCAACCATACATCGGATTTGCACTGTTCCATTTTTATTTTTCTCCATATGACAAGAACTAACAAAGGGGGGTGACTTAGTCCTGGGTCAGCCATAATCCCTTCACTGTCTCAGCACATACACAGGAGCCCTGCCCATGCCAACCCTGATGATCCCAGACAGAAGACAATCAAGATCACAAAGAACTTGCATATGGGAGTGGATTCAGCATGGACTGAAACAAAGGACACTGATCAGATCTTCCCTCAGGGGGCAGGAAACTGCAAACTCCCCTTTGTCCTCTGGAAAGTACTCATGGGGAGGGGGAAAGGAAGAACCAGCCAGGTGACAAGACACTCAGGTTACCACCACAACTCCTCCCTCAGCCCCTCCTTTCTGTAATGTATGCCTCCCTCAACCCCTCCTTTCTGTAATGTATGCATGATGTTTCTGGGGGTGGGCTAGACCTAGAGGAGGGGAATTTCAAAAGTTTTTATAAGACCTTGCACACTATTCTTCTGGGTCTTTCCTCTCTCCTGCACGTGAAGGGAATACCCTGTTGCAACAGTTCAATAAAGGCCAAGCCTACAGGCTGCTGTTTTGCTCCAAGTTATCCTGGTTGGTGTCTTTGTTTTGTCCAAGGGAGCCCTCGGATTTTTCCTGTAACATGCTCCATGACTATCACCTTTCCACTCTATAAACAGGTTGTTTAAATAATTATCCATAATTTATAATTTATATAAATAAATGCAAAAAGGAAAAAAAATGATGCCAAGAAATTCAGAAACGCAAAACCTTCAGTGAGGAAAGGAAAGGTTCCACCTAAAAGGGCCCCTCTACCAGTTTCCCAATCAGCCAAGAAGGGTAACCGCATAGAAGATAATACCTCAAACGCATAGAGGAGCAGAGATCACAATGGAACATTTGTTACCAAAAAGCACAGCTAGTGCATAGGACACAAATGCACTCCCTTCCCTACTCAGCATGAAATAAAAGGCAGTTTGGGTATGGCTGACTGAATCACTTTCCTGAATGGACCCCTTCCCTGTTTGAATATTATCTGCAGGAGAACACATTTCTCCACAGGTATCTGCCTAGCCCTGTGAATGAAGAATGTACCAATTCTTTTTAGCAGTCAAGCCCCCTTCCCTAGAGGATGAATAGGAGGCAGTAATGGAAATAACTGAGGGTTGCTCTTGCTGAGCTTTCCCCATCACAATAGGCCTCAGCAGGCTGCCTCACTCCTACTCCTCCAGCCTGCAGTGCTGCTTAGGGAAAGCTATTAGGCGGCTGACGCTTCTACATATCTCCCCTCATTTACATCTTACACAAACAAAACCACAATGAAAGGGGGAAGACACACTCATTCCCCTGCACTTCCGAGTAGTTAATTGCTAGAGCATGAAATGACAGCTCCAAAGAACAAGGGTTCTGCCTCCACCATAAATTCTCTCCCCAGAAGGTTATTTCCTGCTGCTCTAGGAGGAGCCCAGTTCAGACTACCTGGTTCAACTGGAATTCAAGGGTATGAGCAGTTTAGATTATTACCTGAGCAGTTTAGATTATTACCTGAGCTGATGGCACTATAGAATCAACATGGATTGTGATGGAGTACTCCATCTACTCAGTCCCAGCTGGAGAGCATTTTTGAGGAGGTATGAAATATCTATCCCAGTCAAGCAGTTTACAGGTCATATGATTGCTAAGAACCACAGAGAAGACTATTGTGGAGACACGCTGTACTGTACTTGTACTTTGAGATTAGAACTGCCACAAGAAAGATCACTTGAAAGTGTCCTTATTGGCTTAGAAACTGAATAAACAGGAAGCAAAACAAAAACAACACTCATTCACTTAAAAAGCAAAGAGTCTTGTGGCACCCTAAAGACTAACATATGAAGTAGATTCTAGACGATGAATAAAATTGTTAGCTTTTAGGGCACTACAAGATGCTTTATCGTTGATGTAAATTGTTACTTATCTGTTTGTCATCAAGAAATTCAGGAAGCAAAAATACCAACTTAAGGAGGCAGCAAGGTTGCACATATTCATTATGAAAGCCATAACATAAGAGACTGAGCAAATCAGATAGGGATATCTAGCCAGCCTGGAATTACTGTACTCTTCAACTCTGATTAGGGGGCTTTTTACACTGGATCAATATACTCAGAATATATGAATCTAAAGCCCTATTTCCAAAAAGTCATCTTCTCTTCTTTCAGCCCCCTGCTCATACAACAACCACAACTATGGGTTACTGTGGCAATGAACATTACCAGTTATCAGGTGTGCTCTACACTTTTTGATAATTATAAGTTCTGTAGCATATTAAAACATATGACTGAATTAATACATTCAAGGAACTGACAGAAGCTTTAGTTAAATAAGTGATTCTTAAGGAAAATATGAATAGACAACAGAACACCAAAATGACCATTCTCTTCCACTGCACCAGTACTAACCTTGGAAAGCTGAATAGGATTCAAGTTTAGCCAGCTAATGTGTCTACTTACCCATCCAAATGCACAACAACTTGAAAAGTTGCCGCAGTTGCCTTCCATTTATTAAAAATAGACTGGTTAATGTGTTCAGTTATTGAGGAAGGATTCATCTAACAAGCTGCATCAGCGTAAGGTGAGGGATTCCACTTACTCCACAAGGCTTCTCCTCCTCTCGCCTCAAACTGGCTATAGCAGGAGGTTGGGAGAACCCCCAGAACAGCATGCAGCAGGAGGAGAGTGGGGATCATTCCATCTGGCAAGTTGCAGCACTAGTTGATTTTCACCCATGGTCTTTGAGAAGTATGAATGAAACCTACTATCCTATTAAAAAAAAACCTCAAGGTGCTTATGAACAGAAGAAGAGAGGAAAAGTCAAGCATGGTGAAATAAGAAGAATGGACACTTACTCAAAGTCTTCAAATTCCAGATCATTTCCTTCTACAGATGGACCTGTATTCTCAGAAGTGGAAGCAGAAGATGAAGATGAACGGAGCCGATTCTGCTGGTATCGCATGGAGCGCTGACGAATACTATCTCTGCGTGAAAGATACTGGATCATTCTCTGGGCATAATAAGCAGCAGGAGACAACCTGAAAATATGAGAGACCATTGTTAGTTCAGAAGCAAGTCTCACCAGATACAAATGAACTTGCTTTCCCATTAAATGTTTAGCACTGCAACTTTATTGTCCAAATCTGTATCTGCAGTTAAAAGATTTCTCCCACTTCTTGAACTTTGTTGTATCCATAATTCATACAACCAATATCTAAGGTAGGTCAGTGTTATTACCCTTATTATTACCCTTATTACTTTTGTTGTTGAGGAGTAGAGACTGAGAAATAGTGAACTGCCATCTAAGTGAGTTCACCAACCAAGGTGACAACTACAGTTCATATTTCCAACTTTCATTCTTGGCTGCCCTGTTGACAGCCAGCTGGGACAATTAAAAAAGTGTCTCAGACCCCATAAAATTTACTTTCCGTTTCAGTCTCTCCTCACCCCACTAAAATATAAACAAAAATTCAGCCAACTACCTGGATTTCTCTCCCCGTCCTCCCCAATTTTCTGCTCTTTCTTTCCCTTCCTATTCCTCATCCCTATAAATATGTAATGCATGGAGAATGTTGATTTCTCTTTTGATGTTAAAAAATGAATCTCTTAACCTGTTTTCTACAAGTTCAGGTAAGACCTATGTTTAAACAAATGATCTACCACCATCGTGCCTAGTTTGGCCCTAACTCTTTGCTCAGACAGAATAGTTCCCATCAGCTATATCCGAAGAGTCAAGAACTACTGGTCATTATGATTATATCCTGCCTCTAAATATCAGTTGCTGGGGAGAGCTATTGCTCACAAGCAGAACGTCCTAAAGGCACTTGGTTGGCCTCTATGGAAAAGAGGGCTGAGGACTAGATGGACCTTTGATCTGAACTCCAGGGCAATTTTTGTGTTCTTGTGTAATAGACATTTCCTCACATAAATAAATAATTCATAAAATAAATAATTCAGATTCTTGTAACTCAAATCCATTGGTTTGAGTCAAAGAAGAATAGCCATGAACTGACCACTGAACCTACCATCCAATAACATTAGTGTATCCAAGACATAGTAATATTGGCATCTCTTAAGAAATACACTTGTATAGTGGTGCCTCGCAAGACGAAATTAATTCGTTCCGTGAAGCACGGATCCTGAGCTGACTTTCTTCCTCAGTTGCTCAGGCTCCCCCCTCACTTTCAACCAGCCACCATGACCGTCAAGTTGCGCTCGGGCTTCTACGTGGGCAAAAAGTCCGCCACGCTGCTGGCGCTGCTCTTGGCCACGCTGCTCTTGGCGCTGCTGGTGCTGGCTATCCTGTACGGGCGCTGCATGCAGGATTTGGAAGGGAGAGGCAACGAGGCGGCGGCAGCGGCGGCGCCCACAAACGAGGCTCCCGCCAGCACCGACCCATCCACGCGGCCTGGGACGTAAGAAAAAGGAAACAAACTTGCAAGACATTTTCGTCTTGCGAAGCAAGCCCATAGGGAAAATCGTCTTGCGAAGCAACTCAAAAATCGAAAAACCCTTTTGTCTTGCGCATTTTTCGTCTTACGAGGCATTCGTCTTGCGAGGTACCACTGTATTCCAGAATTTAGCTGTCCTTTGAAAAACACATTACTTGTTTGTCTTTTTTGGTAATCATTCTTTATATATGTGCAATGACGGACCTAAAGTGCTATCAGGATGGAGAACTCAAACAGGCCAATTATCCTGTAAGCCTTCTGTTTAATTGTAAGCAGGCGGCAACAAATGTTAAGAATTTTTTTGCAGGTTAGGAAGAACAGATTCTTAAGTATTTTTATTTCAAATCCCAGTGGTTTGTGACATTTCAGGAATAACTGTCAGCAATTCTTTTTTGCCAATTCCTTTATCACTCTAATTATATCACCTTTCATATGGTCAATTTTTCAACACTCTCATTTGATTCCAACAATAGTTACAAAGTTCCCATTATCTCAAAAAAAGCCAACCTTGCCTTCTCCTCTTTGAACAGAGATTTAAATCAATCACTTTAGACACAATTGATTTTATCTCGGCCATATATGGATCAGCCTACTTTTTCTGTAGGATTTGCCCTGCTACCAATTCATTCACACAAAGCTTGTTTCATTACTCATGTTACATTGCGTTTTTCTTTACTTAACCATCTATCCTCCTTTCCCTTACTTGTCTATGCCTAGTAAGGAGTTTTTGTGAATTTTTTTACCAGTAATATTCAGTTTTTTCAAGCTACACTGTTCACTTTATTCTTTGTAGAGCTGTGTTTTTCAAAAAGCTCTGTCATCAGTGGCACCTTAATTATAGCACCCAAAGAATTTCCTACATCAACACTTCCTCTCATTACCTTATTATTTCTTAATTTTTCCAAAAGATGCTTTCTACAAACCCCTCTTTCTGCACTCTGAATTCCCATGTCTTACTCGGATCCAAATAAGCCATCATCAACATTATTCCTTGTTACTACATCATTCATTCCCATCCTATTAATAATGCAGCATATCTAAGAAGACTTATGTGCTTCTGATCACAGCATTATCTTCACATTATATAAGGAGTTCATAGTCTCTATTTAGCTCTACAGATGCCTCTACTCTTTCACTAACACTATTCAAAACAGGCTCTGCACAGTCCAGACCACTGCAGGAGATGGTTCCTTAAACACAAATCCCTATTATGTTTTATAGCAACAACATAGTTGGTACGTCATCTGTAACTATGAACAAGAAGCAGCTTTAGGCCCGGAAAAGAGTATGAAACTTTTTCTTCTTCTTTTTGCAACATGGAAGTGAAAAGCAAAGAAACTGACAGGCAAGGATAACAACGAACCAATGTGAACAAATGCTAGTAGCATATATACTTAGTTTCCATTTCAGACTCATTTCAGGAAAAGGGGAAATGGCTTAAGCTAAAGGCTTTATGGAACAAGTGTGTCTTGAAGGGAGAGACAACAAACAGAGTAATTTTCCTTTGCATTCTCTTCTTCTCTCTAGGTATGTCTTTTTCTTTAAATGAGTGGTAGTGTAAAAGGAATAGTCAGAGACTGAATACAATGAAAAGAACATCACATACTCCTCTTATTTTGTGGTTCACAGGAGCCCACAAAGTTATCTCTGGGTTCAATTCTGTCCTTACCTAGCTGGATCAGGATAGATTGGATGTTCCCGAGATCCTGCCCCATCATAACGGGATAATGAAATGAGTGAAGACTCCAATAGCCTCCTAAGGAAGAAAACAAAAAGCTTTAACTGGAAAGTTGAAACTACTAGCATCCCATGTGTCCACCTTCTTGAGTTCTCTAAAATTAAAATGTCAAAGTCCATATATTATTTAGTATTTTTTTACCCACCCACCATATCTTCATAGCCAATGTAACAATGGTAGAACTCAATTAATTTCACCTTCTAGTGAAGTCATGGCCCAGTTTCTTTCACTGTTCATGATATTAAAAGCCTTACAAGTAAAAAAAAAGGACCTTTATGATCTAACATTCAATGAAGTACCATCCTCTATGGGTTATTTCAGCACAATGTCAACAAACACAGATTACCACACAATGCACATAGGCTGGGAGCATGGAAATAAATCAGATTATATTCAATTTCCAGATACCATTCCCTCACAGGGCTGTTTCAGATGTTAAAGTTCCATTAAAAACATTAATAGAATACATATAGTTACACTTGCAATCTAACACTTTCTCCCCTGTGCACACACAGTTGGAATAACATTTGACATGGTTCCTCCACTGAATACACATCTCAGGAACAGGCAGCAAAAGAAATGCACATGGAATTGTTGGGTGTACGTAGCTGCTGCCACTGCCACCCCACCCAATGATTCATGTTAATTTTGTGTAAGCCACTTACATTACTTAAAACTGTTTAGTATTCCACTAACAATAACAAAAAACATTACTTTGTTTTTTGTCCAGGCAGCCAAAATTACCAAATACCATAATGGACATACAAACAAATTATGCAAGGCTGCTGTTAAAGGGATTGTTCTACATCAAGTAAAGTCTATGGGCTGCATCCAACATTCTCTGTACAGTGGTACCTCTGTTTACATACAGTGGTACCTCGGGTTACATACGCTTCAGGTTACATACGCTTCAGGTATGAATTAAGTACCACTGTACTTAATTCGTTCCGAAGGTCCATTCTTAACCTGAAACTGTTCTTAGCCTCAAGCACCACTTTAGCTAATGGGACCTCCCGCTGCTGCCGTGCCGCCAGAGCATGATTTCTGTTCTCATCCTGAAGCAAAGTTCTTAACCCGAGGTACTATTTTTGGGTTAGCGGAGTCTGAAACCTGAAGCGTATGTAACCTGAAGTGTTTGTAACCCGAGGTACCACTGTACACTAATGCAAGTGCTGTTGTGCTAGCAGACAGTTGACTTTTATTGTTGCACAACAGAGAGATCCAATACCACAGTTGCGCTTCTAGAGACTGATGGATCTATTGTGCAACCAAATTACTAGCAATTTGCTTATGCATTCTTTTGCAGAACATTATGCTGATGTAAACAATTTCATCAGGAAAACAAGTATACCACTTAATGACTTTAACTTAGTGCTACATTCCTTTAGCAGGTTTGTCAGACTTGGAATATGGTTAAATTTATTAGGTTTAAGATTAAACATTAAACTCTTGGGCTGGGTTATTATTTAGGGGAAGGTTGTTGCTGTTATTTATATTAATTGTTCGTATCTTTGTTTTAGATCTTATTATGATTTATGTGGAAATTGTTCGATTTCATTGTGTATTTTTATGTTTATTGTTTATGACTACTTTTGTTATGTTTGTAATCATGTGTTTTTTCATGTTGTAAGCCGTCTTGTGCATGGTTTGAACTATGGAAAGGCAGCATACAAATAAAATGATGTATGTATGTAAACATCTCCTCCCATACGATATTCTTTGAAACTTTCTTAGGAAAGTCATCTTTAGATTTGCTTTATGGTACTTTGTTTATTATGTTTTATTTTATTATACATTCCTTGCTGTGTCCTTTGATAGAAAGGAAAGGCAGCTAGATAGATAGATAGATAGATAGATAGATAGATAGATAGATAGACAGACAGACAAGATAGATAAGCCATTAAAAATATGGAACTCTTGATTTCATAATAACTGACCATAGTGTAGTATGGATCTGGATTAATATCATATCGCAATATTAAAAATGCAAATATTTGCATAACTGAACAAGCTCAACATAACTTTGGAGTCTCTTGAGTTTAATGATTCAGCGAAACTGGCTGTTAACAGAAAAAAGCAACCGTGTTTTTTCAGAGAATAAGCTTTCACATAGAACTACATTCAATGTACATACAATTATTTCAATTACCGTATTTTTTGCACCATAACACTCACTTTTTTCCTCCTAGAAAGTAAGGGGAAATGTCTGTGTGTGTTATGGAGCGAATGCCTACGGGTGGCGGGGGGGATCTGCTGCAGTCGTGAGCAGAGGATCCATGGTTCCCCTTCCTTCCCTCCTCCGTGGCTCGCTTTGAAACAGCAAAGTGGGAGAAGAGCTGCGGAGTGGGGAGGAGAGAGGGACAGAGAGCCTGCTTCTTTAAAGGAGCAAAGCGGGAGGGGAGAGGAGCCTTCTCCCCTTATACCCCTCTTCTTCATTATTAGCAGCATCCTTCTCCATACACCCGTGTGTTCCTTGTCCCTTGAGTGCTTTTCCTTCCTTCCCCACTTAAAACGTGGTTACAAAGCACGGATCCACATGGATCCTCAGGATTTTTGCATTGGGCTACTCCAAACTCACGGTCAGATCACATGTCTGTGGCCACAGCATGAACCACAAAAATCATATATCCACTGTTTCGTTTAGAATATTTTTTTTCTTGTTTTCCTCCTCTAAAAACTATGTGCGTGTTATGGTCTGGTGCGTGTTATAGAGCAAAAAATACGGTACATGTGAGTTGCACACACAGCTATCATGGATAAGGATAGATAATTTTGTATATTTAATTTTTATTAAATTTTCTGTTTTACCATTTAAAATACTTATTTTACATCCTTAAGATATCAATGACTTCCCTTCCTCTCTTTCCATAGATCATTTTACATATAATAAACCCCTGCATATTTTACAAAAACTATACCATTTACTGCATCCATCCATTACTGCATCCATTACTGCATCCATCAAAACTTATTTACACTGTTGAATTTATCTTAATGCTGCCAGCATTTTCAGCTGTACACAATTATTTCCCATATATTCAATAAACGTTTTCCAATCTTCTTCAATCCTGTTCTCTTATTCCAGGGGTCGGCAAGGTTTACCTTGCCTGGGCCAGTTCACTCCAGCAGAGATCCCTCTGTGGGCCAGATCGCATGCCCATGCTCATGATTTCTGGCATCTGCGCAGACGCAATTTTCAGCACCGTGGAAGCAAGTCCCCGCGCCAGTTTAGCGCAGTGCACGGGGACTCGCCAAGCAGGAGGCTCAGTTCAGGGGTGACTCATGGGCCACTTAAATGACCCCCGTGGGCCACTTGTGGCCCATGGGCCTTAGGTTGCCTACCCATTTCTTATTCTATATGATAAGTCTGCAAGTTGTGCATATTAAGGATAGATAATTTTGGTAATTTGAAAGAGATGACCCTGGCCTCTTTCAGGCCAGGATCACACAAGGAAGTAAACAAAATTCCCTGGTCCTTTTAACTAAGCAAGGATGTAAAGTCAAGGTGTTGTCCAAACATCATCTTGTGGTAAAACTTTCTCTTCCATAATCACAAGCAGTAGCCAAGAACAAACCTTGACTTAGTTGCCATGCTACGCTAAACTAAAAAGGACCCAAGAGGAGCAAAGCAGATGTGATCTCTTCCATGGTAGCCCACATGTTCACACTAAACCATGGTTCAGCTAGGCACTATGTGCATACACAGCCCCTGACATGGTGCATAAAGCAAAGTTTTAATGCTAACTGAGTAATAGCCCACTGCAAATATAATTAGTCTGGAACTATACTTCACATCTCTGTTATCCTTCTAGATAATGGATCAGGGACCCTTGGCCCTCCATGCAAGTATGGTTAGGGATGATGGGAGATGTAATTCAACAACATCTGGAGGACCAAAGCTTCTCCACACCTGTTCTGGACCATGCATCAATCCTTAAAGGCTCCTTCTTTGGTAGTCTGTTTCTGTTTGAACTGTAAGAGGCTATGGTCCAGAATCTCTACCCCAAAGGAATGGCCAGTCCCAATCAACATGACTTCTAACAATCAATACCACAAACAGGAAGCATTAGATGATGTCCAGGTTTCGAAGAACATGAACACGTGTGTAAAATGTAAAGAATTGGAAGTGGGAAAGGGATTTCTTGCCAAGGCAAGCAAACCGAGCTAGGCTCTCAGAACAGCCCCAGCATCCAACCAGACTTTAGGTCCAAAGAGCCAAGGAGAAGGTTCACTGGATTATTTAATCAGTTCTTGAATTTACTACAAAAGCTAGAAATCTGGCATCTGAAGAACCTTAGCAGTTTTAATTCCATCAATCACACTTGCAGACAATGCTTCAGGTTAAGGCTCAGACTGAGATTGGATAGGACATGAAAGAAAATAAAAAAGGGACAAACTTCACAAGGCGCTGAAGGAAAAAAATATGACTCATTTACAAAAGTGCCCCAATTTTCTATTTTTGTGCCTAAAAGGTTTCAAGTATAACGGTTTCCCTTCAGAGGCAAAGGACAAACACTCCACATTCCAGGGAAAATAAACGACTATTACCTCTGACAAAATTATTTATACTGCAAAGACGCTAGGCGCAACTGAAAGTACTTCAGTTGCCTCCGCCATGAGGAGGCCTTTTCTGTGAAAGTGGCAAAAAGTTTGGAATGCCATACCAAAGAGACACAATATTTTCAGTGGCATGATAAAGCCATTATTTTTACTCAGACAATTTAGATAGGATTTTAGTCTGAACTGCTTTTTCTATTCCTTAATTTTGTTTTGAACCCACTCTTTATTTTCTTTTTAAATAATGTCTACATGTGCTGTATAAATGATTAACACACTTCTGTACGCTATCCTTGAATCTTCTGGTGAAGAGCTATTGAGAAATATTCTAAATAAATAAATAGCTATAGATAGATAGGCAGTGATAATTTATTTCGATTTATAACCCCATTCCATTTTTGCCAGGAAACACTAAATATTATTTTGAAAATTCAGTTCCTCTCAGGTGAATTTATACAAAATCAAACTAAATCTATTGCATAACACATACTTAAATTTCTTGTGAGCTCTGAATGTGTTTTTCCTTAGGGAACAATATATTTATTTTTAAAGAACAACCCACATTGTCCTGTTAATTGACTGAGGAGAGATCACAAGTCAGCACTTTGATAGAGGGAAATCACATACAGTATGCAAAAGACTGTGACATCAATAGGTTACGGGTTGATAGGAATTGTGATTTCCTTTTTCACAAACTTCTTTCAGTAGTTTGTGAAAAAAGCAAATCAAGCATTTGTCAAGCTTAATTGTCAAGCTTAAAGCTAAAGACCTGTGGCATCTAATACTACTGACGGAAGCAAAAGCAGATTCCACAAACAAATCTTATGTGTTGACACTTGTTCATAGGTGTAATGGTTCTAGGGGTTGCTCGTGCGTAAATCGGCGCCACGCTTGGCTGAGTTACCTGGGTGAACCCTTTCTGTCCGGACAACCTCTCACCCGTGGCTGTCTCAATCGCTGGCAGAATCCGTCAGTGGGCGTTTCTTGAACTTCTTCCAGCAAAGAAGCTCTTTGACACCTAGTCTCTGCCTACTCTCCCTGCGCAGAATCCTTCTGCGCAGGGAGGGTGTGGGCAGCGGAGGACCCGTGCTCTCCCCGCTGGTCTCCGGCAAGGAGTCATGGAGCCACCTCGCCGATTCCCCCATCTGCCCCCCTTCGCCACTAGTGTTATGCTGATTTCCTTCCCCAGAAGATGGGCTGCTTCTCTCCCGGTACGCTCTCCGGAATCCCTCTGGAGCCCTCCCTCTCCCTCCGATGGCAGTTCCCTGACAATAGGCCATGCCACAGAATGGAATACATTAATTAGAAAGTTTCAAGAAGAGGTGTTTGCCAACTGCTGAGTTTCCCAAATTTAATGTTCAACCCCCTGTGAATTTGTCACACTGAATTCAGCAGGACCTGCTTCAACCCAAAGCATAATGTCAGTCAGTGGTCATTTAAGTACATCAGCTTTATGATATCCTATGAGCTACAAAAACCACAATGCTGAATTGAAACTTCTTTCTATGTCCTCACAGCAAGTTTTACCCTTCCACATTGTGTGTCTTCGCTTGCAAATTAATGTGAACTAGACTCGCACAAAACAGTTTTCTTTTCACACCAAAACTATAATTACTGTTCAAAAAGTTTGTATTTTATGCTTCAGCTTAACAGAAATATCAAAATGTGGTTTTCTACTGCACACAAGTGCATAGTAAGGCTGGGCGATATCTGGTTTTTAATATCACAATATATCGCCAGCTAAACATCACAGCACAATATACCGATATACAGTGGTATCTCTGGTTACAAACTTAATTCGTTCCAGAGGTCCGTTCTTAAGCTGAAACCGTTCTTATCCTGAGGCATACCTTTGCTAATGGGGCCTCCTGCTGCATGCGCGCCTCTGGCGTGCAATTTCTGTTTGCATCCTGGGGCAAGGTTCACAAGCACGAGCAGCTACTTCTGGGTTAGCCAAGCTCGTAACCTGAAGCATTCGTAACCTGAAGCGTTCATAACCAGAGGTACCACTGTATCACGATCTGAAATAAGATGGAGCTTTGTAGAGGCGAACATGGTAATGTCCTAGCAACTGCTACTAAGTTACGGGTCTAAATCACCACACACTGATGAAATCATCACTTCAACAGCAGGCAAGGCAAAATGCATCCAAACAGGACTTTGGTTTGGATACCAAATGGTGGTATTCAGGTCCAGGACAATCCAAAATACAGTGATGAGTCATAGTGAATACAAATAACCTGGGGAAATGTTGAACAACAACAAAAAAATCTAAATTTGATGCATATAATTATATGAAAATTAATTAGCATGCTTCATATAAACAAAGATTTCTGGAGAATATATTGAGTTTTAGGAGCAAATTTAAAATTAACAGAAGTAGTAGATTTAGTAAAAATATTAATTAAACTTGCATATGATTAATAATTTAATCTGTTTTCTACCAATTTAAGAGTAATTTACTAGTGTCAACTTGTATCTTTTTCCCCACTCAGAGGACCAACTGTAATTCTATGAATGAGTAAGCACCACTTATTTCAACTAAACTTACTTCTACTTTCATTGGTAAGCCCCATTGAATTCAGTAGGGCTTACTTCTGAGAAGACATGCATTTGCTTGCACGGCTGAATGACAAGCACCCACCCTCCTCCTCATTCTCACCTCACAACAACCACCCAATTTCCCATTTCAGCATAAGGCAGCAACTGTTAAATCTTCCCCCCTCCATTTCCCCCTTTTGTGACACCTTAACTCAAATTATTTCTGTCCCAATGTTCCTTTGTTGTGCTTTTAGCACAATATAGACATCTCTTTAAAACGAAAGGAGAGCTGGTCATCTCAAATATCTGACCAAAACTGGCTAGCTACCATGTACTATCAGATACAGTGAAGGATCAGAAGTAGGGATACCAAAGAATAATCCAGAAATTGGGGAAGTTAAAAATATCTGCAATTCAAGGATGCTGTTGCTAATCAATGTTGGATACCTAATCTCATTTTGAATAATATTCAAAAGAACAGGTTGTTATCAACCAGTCATGTTTAATCCTTTTCCCCATCTAACACAAAACGATCTCTGGAGTGCTTCACAAAGCTCAAGCCTAGGGCCTCTGCATAACTTTTTAAACTAGCACCCCACAATGCACACTGAATGATCCAGGAGTTTCCAACAGAAACATTCTGCTGAAGATTCATTTTCACAACAGTCTTCAAGATACAGCCTATCATTTATTTAGATTTATATCCCAGCTTATCCCTGGAGGTTCAGAGTGGGCAACATTTATAAAACATCATCATAAAAAATGTATGTAAACATACTAAAATAAAACCCCTTATCCCTTGGCCTCTGAGGGCCCATTTATACAATCGGTAGAATCAAGCAGTAAAGCTTTTCCTAAACAGTAGCATTTCCATGCACAGGGGTGAGTAGGGTGCGTGCTTATTTGAATGCTTTGTCTCTCCTCTACACCCTAAAATCCCCAGATACAGAAGTAGCTTGTCAGAGAAGGGCAGGCTAAATCCTTTTCCTTGAGAGATTTCCCTATACATATTTCCCTATACACAAGGGATTCCCCTCCATGGAGACAGAAAAGCTAACATGCAATTCCACCATGTTCTTCTCTTGGTAGCCTAAAATGCTGAACACACACACACACACACACACACACACACACACACACATATACACCCCTCTTTAATAGTAAAGGCTATAGAGTTGAGGTGCAACAGAAAACTTGACAGTATCACCAGCAAAACATTGTCTCCCCTGCATTCACACTCACGCAGAAAAGCCTTCATGCATTTCCAATGTTTCCTTTAATCAGCTTGAAGAGAACTTATGTGCCCTTACTTCTGTTAAGGGCCCTAACAAAATACCAAGAGACACTAAGACATGCTATGAACAACAGACACATGAATGCCAGGGTCCAAGAAGGAGAAAACTAAGTTGCAGAATTCAGATAATCTCTATACAGTGCTGCTAAGGACTGTTATTATTGTGCCCAAAACCAACACCAACATTTTATTAGTTAAAATAAATTTGTTCAGGGCTAAAGCTAATGTTGTGGGTCAAGCTAAACTAAAGAGCACCTCCTAAAAGCCTGATAAATAGCTTCAATAATGCAGATGCTTCTACACTGAAAGACTCTGTGACCTGTAACACTAGTAGAGTCATCAAAAGCATTCAAAGAATCAAGCCTTGCTTTAAGAAGGTCCATGCGTTGCCAGGTATGACAAAGACATTACCTTTTGGAATATGTCCAGCTCCAGGAGTCTGCAAGCAGCAACACAAGTTTTAACGTACTCTAAAGCAGGAAGAGGGCACATGTGGCCCTCCAAATGTTGCTGGACTACAACTCCCAGCATTCCTGATCCTTGGCCATGCTGGCTGGGAACGATAGGTGTTGGAATGCATAAACATCTGGAGGACCACAGGTTTCCCACCCTGCTATAAAGCTTGAATTCTCAACCCAACACTACCCATGGCACAAGGACTATCAAACAAAGGGTGGGAGGGGGCCCCAAGCCTTTTCAGTGCTCCAATGCAGACAACCCCTCTACTTCATTCCACACAAGTTAACAAAACACCTTCAAGGCTAGAGAGCACAGGACAAAGAAGCTGATCTACCAATAGCTACTACTGCATTGCTCAACACCAGCCCCTTGTCTATTCCATTTGTATAATGCAGGTGTATAGGAGTGTTGAATTTGGAACCTGCCAGCAGTAGCAATCAAGTGGGAAGGGTGTGCAAAGGGTAGTAGTGATGTTCTTCACGAGCTGACAAATAAACTGAAGACAGGGATGACACATCAGAGATGGGCTGTTTGGCATGAAAGAAGATTTTGGATAGCAAGTGGTAGCACATAGGAATGTCAGGCCTGAAGTAGAGAGAAGGCAAATGGGAGCAGCACCAGTGCAAGGATTTTGATGCATTCAGACTGGATTATGTGAAGCATATTTATAAGTGAGCTACTGGACCTAACTACCTCCCCCATCAAAACCAGTATTTTCTTTGGTGGCAGAGTGAAAAATTATGCTATGTGTGATCCCGGGATATCTTCCAAGTGATGAGCTTGGCCCTTCACTCCTTTCCAGTTGATGCCTCTGCAATAAGAAATGAAAGCTGGTATACCACCTAGTGTAATATGTTGATTTATGAACACAGAAGGGAGAAGAGATACATAGCCAGGGATGTATTCAATCACAGAGCATGGGGATGAGGGACACGCAACTGGCAGAACTGGGTGCAGAATTCTGCTGAGAATTCCCAAAAACAAACCAGTGAGTGTCTAGCTGTTATGCTATAAAGATATGCCAGAAAGTATACAGGCCATGTCTACTGAAACCTCAGAAGCCAGAGGAACACCTAAATAAGTTTTCTAGTGTCAGGGGACAGGGCATCAATGCCCTGCATGTTTCCTAACTCCTCCAAGGACAATCAATTAAAATCAGAATAAAATTACTTAATGCTTACTGAAATATACTCAGAGTCGCAAAGTGATTTCATGCTCTTTATTCAGCTCATGGAGGTGAGGAGGAATGAATGAAAGTCCCCTCAAAGTATCTGCTTTATATACATTATTTACACAATGGGCTGCACATGATTGGCTAATTCCGGAATTCTACTGTAAGCCAATCAGGTTGTGGATTCACTTCTATCTGGAGCATGATTGGGTGGTTCCTGCCAACCAATCATACTGCTGCATTGTTCTAGGACCAATCAGACTGCTGCATTCTGAATCCTATTGTTCTAGGACCAATCAGACTGCTGCCTTTTGGATCCTATTGTTCTAGGACCAATCAGACTGCTGCAGTTTGGATCCTATTCAACTCAGTACATAACACTTACCATTTTAAATTCAACACAATTTAAAGTAGTAAACGGGATGCAGGTGGCACTGTGGGTTAAACCACAGAGCCCAGGACTTGCCGATCAGAAGGTTGGCGGTTCGAATCCTCGCAATGGGGTGAGCTCCCGTTGCTCGGTTCCTGCTCCTGCCAACCTAGCAGTTTGAAAGCACCCAAAAAAGTGCAAGTAGATTCATAGGTACCACTCCGGCGGGAAGGTAAATGGTGTTTCCATGCGCTGCTCTGGTGTCGGTGTTCCATTGCGCCAGAAGCAGCTTAGTCATGCTGGCCACACAACCTGGAAAAACTGTCTGTGGAGCGGACAAATGCCGGCTCCCTCGGCCTGTAAAGCGAATTGAGCGCCACAACCCCAGAGTCGTTCGCAACTGGACTTAAGTGTCAGGGGTCCCTTTACCTTTACGTTTGATGTCACACCAGGAGTGCCCCCTTTGAATTCCAAGTTTTTCCTCAGCCAGACTGCCCAGATCTACATCTGGCTAGCAATAGGCTCAAGAACCAATTGCTCTGCAAGCTGTCTAGACAACATGAAAATTGTCACAAATGACAGCTAAAGCACAATTAGCCGAGAAACTGCAGTTTCCATTCTGTTCCCCCGCTCAGCAGAAGAATTGCACATTAGCATCCTCCAGATTGTCAATCAATGCCTCAGTGATGAAGATTAACTCTACGCACTGTGAGAGGTGCTGTAGATCTGGCTTACTAAATTAGCCTTTGTCTTTTTAAAATTCTTTTACTATCAAGAGGCATAAATTGCTGTCTGTTCAATAGTGCTCTCTGTTGCGATGTCAACAAATTGTCTGCTTCCAGATATTAGTACCTGTGGAAAGGGCTTTGCAAGACCACTGCACCTGCTCAGTGTTATTTCGAGGGCTGGAAGCATACACTGCTGCTGAAAACAGAAGAAAGGATCTGAAAGTCCCAATTAGATTGCTAATAATTTTTCAAAAGATTTTTTTCTGAGAGCTTCTCTTTGCCCAAGAACACTGTGATCTGAATTGCAATGGAATGGATTTTTCCTTGGTAAAACTAGAAAAAGGGAGTCAACATAAACACTGTTCCCAGTATTTTAGTTCTTCATGGGAGAGTCACTTTAAAAGCAGTTCCCATTTCACAACACTGCAAGAAACAGTCTTTCCATACCTGCCTAAGATGCTATGGAGCAAGAAAGGCGATGGTCACCTTTAAAGAATTAAAGGCATTCAACATCGGGCCTTCCTGGCAGAACAAGATATTTAGAGATAGCATCTTAGACCTTCTCTTCATGCCCAGAAAGTAGGGAGGAAACTAAACCAATGCCATCTTAAACATAAGATTTTGTGTTGGGCAATGTGTGCTTATTTTGCAACTTCTTAATCCTCTAGACTAATAAACTAGCTCACTCTCCAAGCAAAGTATCCATATATAGTAAAAATGACACCATGTACACATAATAAAAGCTCACCTTGTTTTTAGATGTGTCTGTCACAATATGGGTGACACTCTCTGAAAAATGATACTCCCTTCTGTGTAAATGGAGGCATGCATCTTCTAAGACTGCACCTATCTGCAGGGTTTTTTAAGTACTTTAATTGCCCAATTAAAAGGTTTTTTAAAATACATTACTGATTAAATGCCTAAACACTGAAGGCTTATATAGAAAGCTTCAGTCTTGCTCTGCTCTCACACCTAGACATTAGTTGAACACACAAAGAGCAAAAGGACTATGACTGATACCACAGTTCCAAGGTTTATCAGGTGCACAGAAACACTGCTATACAGTGGTACCTCAGGTTAAGAACTTAATTCGTTCTGGAGGTCCGTTCTTAACCTGAAACTGTTCTTAACCTGAGGTACCACTTTAGCTAATGGAGCCTCCTGCTGCTGCCGCGCCGCCGGAGCACGATTTCTGTTCTCATCCTGAAGCAAAGTTCTTAACCTGAGGTATTATTTCTGGGTTAATTCAGAGTCTGTAATCTGAAGCGTCTGTACCACTGTATAAAAACATATAGAAAAGATAGTGTAGTATAACAGCAACAAGACTGAGGTGCAAAATCAGGATATAGCTAGCTCACATTTTGCCTCTGCAGTGAAATCATTAGATTGCCTTAAGCCTCAGTGCGCACACCACACCACCATCTGCAGTATGGGAGATAATCCCGATTTACCTTGGAAGGCTCTTGTATGGATTGCTACAACTAGATAATTCACGTGAAGCACTTTGAACACTTGAAAGCACTACACACATTAAGTAGTGTGATTAAATGTAGCATTGAAACAAAATAAACAACAATAGTAGCTCTGCTGGATTAGGCCAATGGCCCATCTAATCCAGCATCCTGTTCTTACAGTGGCCAACAAGATGCCAATGGTCCTGACAACAAGATGACAATCAGGTCGGGGGCCACTGGGGGCGCATCGGAAGATGGCTGACAATAACATCTCTCTGACCCACACGAGGTAATTTGGAGGCTATGATGGGAGTAATTAGCCTCCCTACCCCCCCCCCAGGATGGTGGGCGGGGGACTGCCCTTGCCTGCTGTGCCCTATACCACCCCCGAATTTGTGGGGATGGGGGCACTAGGCACAAAGCCCTCCTGTGGGATTCCGGCACTCCTGGACGCCATCCCTGATCCGCGCCACTAGCTGCAAGAACTTCAAAAGAAACAATTTGGATGAAGGAATGCACATATTTCAAGGAAGGAGGGGGAGTAAAGACTGCTAACAGAAGAGATCTCTGATAAAACAAGACAAGAATAAAACATGAGAAGATACGCCAAGATACGGTATGGCAAATGACTGATGGGGGAGGGGGGAAAACTTTCCTTTCTTTCCTTATGTGATTAAACAAGAATCCCCTCCCCTCACGAGTCAGAATTGTCGTTTTAAGGACTTAAGCTGTGGATTTAAGGCTGTGTGGAGATAAACTTTCGAACCAAAGCATGCTTTAAGAAGAGCGTGGAATGTATAAGAGCTTTGGAATGACGCAGTTAAAAATGCCGTCGCCATATTGGGAAGTTCTGTCGGAGGTCTTGAGTCTGGGAGGAGAAAGAGAGAAATAGAGCTGTTTATATATTGTGGGTGAAACTCCTCAGAAGGGCTTAAGAGCGACAGTTTTACGAGATCAATGATGGAAAGAGCGATGTTATCTATGAAGGTGATGATATATGGAAACCATCTCGATTTGAGGATTGGAAGAACGGAAAATTCACACAGGATTATTATTGGTGTTTATCGGCTTAAGGAGACTATCAGAAGAGATCATAAAGAAAAAAGAGAAAATATATTAACAAGATGTGATGTGGAAACAGCAAGATAAGACTGGATAGAATTATGAACTCTGTTTGGACTGATTTGGATTGATTTGGACATTAACGCAGAAGCAAGAAGATGATCAGAATCCCCCTTCGGATCTTGAAATATTGGTCCCCCCAACAAAATTTAAAATTCGGCTTTGTAATTCGGAATTTATGTGATGTGATTTAATTTGATTTGATTGGCCGGTTAATAAAAATTATTAAAAAAAAAAAGAAAAAAGACAATCAGGTCCTGAGCACAACAGTACTCTTCCCTCCTGCAGTTTCCAGCAACTGGTATTCAGATGTATATGGCCTCTCATCATGGAGGCAGAGTATAGTAGTTGTACCTAGTAATCACTGTCAAAACAAAACAAATTCCTTCCAGTAGCACCTTAAAGACCAACTAAGTCAGTTCTTGGTATGAGCTTTCGTGTGCATACCAAGAACTGACTTAGTTGGTCTTTAAGGTGCTACTGGAAGGAATTTGTTTTGTTTTGACTATGGCAGACCAACACGGCTACCTATCTGTAACTAGTAATCACTGGTAATCTAATTTGTCTAATCCTCTTTTAAAGCCATTTTAGATGGAGGCTATCACTGTCTCAAATGAGAGTGAAGAAGTACTTTCTTTTGTCTACCCTGACGCTTCCTACATTTGGTGTCATTGGAGAGCCACAGACTTTAGTGTTGTGAGAACACATACCATGCATAATTTTATATACTTCTATCATGCCTCCTCTTACTTTCCTTCTCTCTAAGGTAAAAAGCCTCCAAAGCTGTAATCGTTCCTAATGGAAGAGTTTCTCCATCCCCTTCATCACTTCAGTTGCTCTTTTCTGAACCTTTTTCAAGTCTACAATATCCTTTCTCAGATGAAGAGATCAGCTGCAGTCACACCATAAATGTGTATAATGGCATTATGGCATTGACATTACGATGGGGTGACATCTTCACTGAGCTATCCACTACAACCCCAAGGTCTTGCTCTTAGTCAATCATTGCCACTTCAGACTCCATAAGCATATATGTGAAATTAATAATTTTTTGCACCTACATGCATCACTTAACACTCATTTACACTGAATTACATTTGCCATTTTACCACCCATTCACACAGTTTGGAGAGTTCTTTTGGGACCTCTTCCCAATGGCCAGAATTAACAGCACTCAGAAGATTCTGTCTATTTGTATTTCAGCATGAGTTAGTCTTCCTCCAATCAGGCATACAAAGAACAGCAGCACATACAGGTATACAAGAGGCAATTCTTACTTTTACATAATCTTAAGCATAAAACATTTCAAATGCAATAGTGAAGTGCACTTCTCATTTTAATTCAGAAAAAAAACAAATGTTTCTTGGCTGTGAGAGATTTAGGAACCATTAGTAAAATTGATCCCTTTTGGAATTTTTCTTTAAGATAGTGGAGAACTAGCATATGTCCTGTGTTAATTCCCCTTCTGTGGTTCAATGCAGAAAGGATGGGGTGAGTTATATCACTGCAGACTCAAAGCTATCTGGAGCAATCAGTTAAACAAGCATATGGAAAAATAATTAGAATGCACATTAGTTACCCAACAGACCAGAATGGCTAAATTGGAGAAAGCCAAAGTCATCACTTTTCCACTTAAACTCATCGAGTGAAGCCACAGATATCTCCACCCACCTTTGCATTAGGCAGAACCCTGCTGGGAGTAAGGTCCCCAGGTAATTGGATCCCAAAGCTGTAGCTCTCCCCATTGCAAAATTCTATAATGAGCAAATAATTACATCAACATGCTCCAGTAAGACAAAGCTGCTCTGTGCAAGTTTTATAGCCAGGTACAAAAAATAAAACAAGTTTACAGCTAAATTAAATCCTGCCCATTTTAATTCACCACCACCCTTACTCACACTACCTCTCTTCAAAATATCAAATTAGTACAGTTGTACCTTGTTTTGCAGCCCTGATCCGTTCCGGAGTCCCAGCCGCTAGCCGAAAAGGACGCAGGGCAAAGCGGCGCGTCTGCACATGCGCGAAGCGCAGTTTAGCGCTTCTGCGCATGCGTGAGCAGCAAACCTGGAAGTTACCCATTCCGGTACTTCCAGGTTTGCTGCGGACATTCGCCGGAATGGACGCTAGACGAGGCGGACGTTCGAGGAGGTATTACTGTACCATAGTGAACTGGTGGGCTACCAAATGGCGTCTTTTTAGAAGAAACAGAATATGCCAAGAAATGTATTTTAGTGCTTTGACCCAAGGCAGAGCACACATAGAAGGGTTAAAAAGGTGACAAGGTGGCTGTAGTTAGACTAGATGTTACTAAAGTCTGACCTTGCATTCCTTTTTGGAGGAGAGAAAATATAGCTCCTGTATCCAACAGTTTAATCAATGTAGCAAGTAAGTACTCAATATTCAGTTAGAAGAGTCAGTTGTTAGTTTGCAATCTACTCCCCATCAGGATAGTCCCTGGTGCAGTGTCAGCATTATTATGCTTCTATTGTTTGTGGTATATATTTTGCATGCTCCTCACACACAATCTCCAACACACACGTCATTTTCAGCCCAGCCCCAGAACAGGGCGGAAGCAGAACAGGCACAATGACCAGTACACAATGACCAGGAACACAACCCCCACATAAACGGAGAGTTTCCTGTACTGTGATACATAAAAGAGCCCACTGGACTGAGAATATAAGAACACTCATCGGTACAGTGGTACCTCGGGTTAAGTACTTAATTCGTTCCGGAGGTCTGTACTTAACCTGAAACTATTCTTAACCTGAAGCACCGCTTTAGCTAATGGGGCCCCTACTGCCACCGCGCCGCCAAAGCACGATTTCTGTTCTCAACCTGAAGCAGTTCTTAACCTGAAGCACTATTTCTGGGTTAGCGGAGTCTGTAACCTGAAGCGTATGTAACCTGAAGCGTATGTAACCCGAGGTACCACTGTACTGCAATCTCACCTAGTACCTCCCCTCTTAATTGCTAATTCTCTCAGGAGGGCTGTCTATTACACATACGGTAATGCACATTCACTTCTATGTTTCAAGAATTCCTAGATGACCTACAGCAACTTTCTTGCCTCTCTTTTTGGACACTCAGCTGCAGCCCGAGGAGATGGTGTTCGATCATTCAGAGTACGTTCCTAAAACACAAGCCTCAAAATATCTGATTCTTGTTTCATTTGGCCATTGCTCCAGTTCACTGCATACTGTTTTTGCAGTGTACACATATATATTCACTCCATTACAGTATTTGCTGTGGGCACATACTATATTTTTAACAGGAAAGTTGTTTCGTGTACATGGTTGTTTCTTATCTCTGTTGCATAAAACTGATTTTTTAAATGCCTGTTCTCACTGGATAAAAGGGAGAAATCAGTGTTCACAAATCTAAAATTTGATGTTTGGAGGCTGTTTGGAACCTTCACAAACACCTTGTTTAAAAAAGCCCATGCATTTCAACTCAGACTGTGAGCAATTTACCAGAGTGGCAGGAACAAGATTCCTGCTTCTACCTTAGATACAATAACAATGAAACCACATCTAGGCCAGGAATGGTTCCAATATTGCCCCTCCCTTATCGGTTTATAGCACAGCTCAGAGAGAAGCAGGCACAGAAGCATAAAGTCCTCTATTAGTCATTATGAAAGTGAGGGAGGAAGAAGCATGTATTTCTCCCACCAAACTTCAACAAAAGGAATCAGAGTAAAAGGGCAAAAGTAGTGAAATAGCAGTAGCGTTAGTGTTCCCAAAATAGGAAGCTACAGTGGGTGCAGAAAAGATTGCGCAAAGAGAGATCTCAAACAGAACCATGAGTCAAAAAGGAACAATTGCGAATAATACAAGCCTATCTTTCTTCTATCAGAAGTTGTTATAACACAATTGGGGGTGGACAAAGGACCATTTCCCTAATTCTTTGTGATGAAGACTGATGCTTATTCACTTTTTTAAAAAATTATGTGAAATGTTCTGCATCAACCTTCCCCAGCCTGGTGGCTTCTATCAGCCACAACTTCCATTAGCCACAGCCATGGTGGTTGGGGGGGTGATGGGAGTTGCAATCCAAAACATTCAGAGGCCATTGGATTGGGGAAGGTGTCACTCTACATTCTTGACAGACTTTCAAATTGTGAATCCTTCCTTACCTGTCCACTTTCAATCATACTTTTACAGGATGAGTCTTTTAAAAGAGGCCTAGTGGAACATGTGTACTCTGTATCCACGGGGCCTCTTTTAAAGGACTCACCCTGTAGTATTTGCCCTCTGCAATCACACTCAATTTGTTTACTGCATTGGAGTTGGAATGTGGGTAAGCAACATGTGAATGTGGGTAAGCAACAAGTAATGCATAAGCCACAAGTAAATCTGAAGAGGGAATGCAATGAGTAAATATCTGGTGTTCAGGCTAGTGTCCAATAGCTCCATTGGCCTCCTTACAATTATTCTTTGCTGATGGTGATTAAGTTAAGATAGAGAACAACCACCATAAAGTGGGAGAGACCAATACCCTTATATCTAGAATTCTCCAATATCTAAGGTCTCCATGTACAAATTACACATGTTGCACAGAACAGAGATTGCACATGTTGCAAGGTGTACAGTTAAGACAAAAGACAGACAACAGAAACACAGTAGACCATTCCAGTTAACAGATACCCAGCTTAAACAGGAACAAGAGAGTAAGCCATAAAACCCTTCAATACAAGGCACAAAAGTCAGGTATGTCTGGTCTAAAGATGTTACTGCAAGCCATATGAACTGTCAAGTGCAAATATAGTAGTAACCAACCTAAAGCTGGGGCAGGCAGATGGTAGATAAAGATTTTCTGGTAGGTTGCTGGATGATCTGCAGTAGATCAGCAAGTTGTTTATTCAAAGCAAGTAAAGTGAGTTATCTGCCATGAATGGTCTTATGTTAACCACTTATCTTCCTGACTCAGTATGCCTTACCTATCAAGTGACCAGGTCACTTTGGCTTCATTCCCTTAATCATCATTCTGTATCTAGCTCCTCACCACAACCCTGCATCTGGCTCTGGTTAACAGACCCTGGGATTCAAGTGAAAAACAACTTCTGATTTAAAGAGTATTAATTACAGATTTACTAAGTAAAACTTCAAATGTAAGAGGTCTGAATCCATAAGAGTAGGACAGCTGGAATTTAATTTGACTGTCTACATCATTCTACATAAGAACATCAATCTTATGTTATCAATCTGAAGATTTTATTACAATCTTAATCCCATTCATTTTTATTTAAACACAACATGTATTTAGAGAAACATTCATTTTGGACATAAAAATGGCAAGTAAAAAGGGCAAGTATAAACAAAATCCCCACTTCTGCCCACTGGAAGTGAAGTCTTACTTCACCTTTTTATTTTCTAATTACAAAATGGGTTTGCTCAGTTTTCAACTTTCAGGTATTGGCTCTTATATTAGCTTCTGGACTTCTGTATCCAATCTACCTCTACCTTCTTTTAAAATAATATCACATTATTTTAATATCACATGGCAATGCTAACATTTCTTTTTTACGTTCATATTTTCTAAAAGCCTTAAAAATGTTGTGAATGAAAACATGCCAATATTCCAACAGGCATAGATGCTTCCAACATACACAAGAGCAAAACCACTTTCCTTCTTCCCATTATTCTAAGCGAGTCTGTGGATCATTTCAGATGGCTTATTAAGAAAGAGAACTCAAGCGCAGATAGATTCATTTATTGTGCTTCTTGTCTGCCATTCACCACCTGCAATCTACACCAGGGGTCAGCAAACTTTTTCAGCAGGGAGCCGGTCCACTGTCCCTCAGACCTTGTGGGGGGCCAGACTATATTTTGAAAAATAATAATGAATGAATTCCTATGCCCCACAAATAACCCAGATGCATTTTAAATAAAAGCACACATTCTACTCATGTAAAAACACTAGGCAGGCCCCACAAATAACCCAGAGATGCATTTTAAATAAAAGGACACATTCTACTCATGTAAAAACACGCTGATTCCCAGACCGTTCACAGGCCGGATTTAGGTGATTGGAGCAGATCCAGCCCTGGGCCTTAGTTTGCCTACCCATGATCTACACTATGAAGCTATGTGTTTATAACACTTTTAACAGCCATGGCATCCTCCAAAAGAATCATGAGAATCTGAACTGATTGAGAGCAAAAATTTTTTAGAAATCCTTAGCTGCCCATCCATCATCCAACAGAATAGAAGCCAGTGTAGATCTGTTCAAAGAGGGAGTGACTCTCAAAATTAGTTTAAATCTACAGTGTGGATAAGCTCTTTAACTTGAATAAAGGTAAAGGAACCCCTGACATTAGGTCCAGTTGTGACCGACTCTGGGGTTGTGGCGCTCATCTCGCTTTATTGGCCGAGGGAGCCAGCGTATAGCTTCTGGATCATGTGGCCAGCATGACTAAGCCGCTTCTGGCGAACCAGAGCAACACACGGAAACGCTGTTTACCTTCCCGCCGGAGCAGTATCTATTTATCTACTTGCACTCTGATGTGCTTTCGAACTGCTAGGTTGGCAGGAACAGGGACCAAGCAACAGCAGCTCACCCCATTGCGGGGATTCGAACCGCCGACCTTCCGATCGGCAAGTCCAAGGCTCTGTGGTTTAACCCACAGCACCACCCAAGGAGATTCTTAAAGGCAAAAAATAATAATTCACAATTGTATGAATACAGAGCTTTTAGCGCTATCTGTGTGAGCATTTAACACAAATAAAAGTAACCTCACTATAAGTTCACAGCAAAGAATGTCTTGTAGTAATAATAGAAAATCCTTTATATCTAAAGACATATCAAGTTGCTCGCATACAAAGCAAGTTAAGTTTAAAGTCTGCCCTATAATGTTCACTGGACTGGCACAGTTAGCACATGCCAGCCTATGGTTATTTCATCCTTTTTGAAGGTATTAGGTGCTTAACATACATTTAGAGAGACTTCATTGGGATAGATTCTGCACATTGTTTCCCAAATACCCTGTGACTCTATAATCCAAAAGGCATCAAGCTAGGACAGTCTATATTGACAACAGCGTGTTGACAAAGAAAGGAGACTTAACTAAAAACAGTTTCATAATAGGGATGTGTCAAATTTAAGAAAACTTAGTTGAACCTCAAATCAGTTGTACAGAGGTGCCTCGCAAGACGAAATTAATCCGTTCCGTGAGGCTCTTCGTATAGCGGTTTTTTCGTCTTGCGAAGCAAGCCCATTGACAGCTTAGCGGATTAGCGCTATTAGCGGTTTAGCGCCTTTTAGCGATCAGCTGTTAAGCGGCTTATCAGCAGATCAGCTGATGGCTTAGTGGCTTAGGAAAAGGGGGGGGGGACCGCAGGAACTCGCAAGACATTTTCGTCTTGCGAAGCAAGCCCATAGGGAAATTCGTTTTGCGAAGCGCCTCCAAAACGGAAAACCCTTTCGTCTAGCGGGTTTTCCGTCTTGCGAGGCGTTCGTCTTGCGGCGCACCACTGTATCTGCACATGATCAAACCTATTCTGAAGGGGAAAGCACTGTTTTTACATGAAACCTGTGTTTTGCAGCACACTGTTTTAGAAGAAAAATACTTTCCCTCCTGTGAGACAGAGGAAAGGAAAAAGTTGAAGTATGAGATGTATACCAAATCAGTATATCAGTGTATTAAAAACTCTTAGTTGTGTCTGTCCAGATTGGGTGACTTGATAATTTGTCAGTTAGGTGTACAGCTTCATTTCATCACCTCTAGTTCTAGTTTCAGCTAGAGTGTGTGTGAGAGAGAGTGAGGACTCAGCTATACAGCTGCAAATAAAGTGTTTTAAATGTGTTGTGAAGTGCAATATACAAATGTGACACTAGATGGCAACAGTGAGCTATGCCAAATTCAATGTATTTTTCAAAACTTTTTTAAAAAAGCATTTTCACAGCCTCTTTTTAATGTGTGTACATTCTACCAGAGAGATGGAGAATATGAATGTGGTTCAGGCATGAGCATCTGCCCAATATGGCAAAGGTGATACAAAGAAATAATTCAGCTTTCCTTCAACTATCCTTTCCTCTTTTTGCAACCCTTCACACTTCTGTTATCTAAAAATCGAACTGGCTAGTTGACTGCTGGTAATGAATATATATATATATATATTAGTTGTGTCTTTTTAGCTGTATGCTTCTCAGTCTTTGTTCACCTGCCTTATTGCCAACTTAAATTAGTTTCTGCCTTAGTTTGTGGTAATTTTTGTTTTCTTCAGTTGGTCAAGCCTTCTATATTTAAAGGGAAACCTTTTTGCCTTTGATTGCTGTTTGCTTTTCTCAATAACCATTACCCTGTACTTGTTTCCACCTTTCTGAATCTGTGGAAAATATTCTAGCTCTGATTATATTATTTTGGTTTCTAATCAAGCTCTAACCATCCTAAAGATATTTGACCTCTTGCCTCTTCCTTGCAACTGCCTTATAGCTAATTTTATTCTTTAAGAAAAGTTTTTGAAAAAATACAACGGTGATAGATTTTCTGGACAACATTCCATTTGCATTTATGTTGAATTTGATAATACTATGGTCACTCTTCTTGAGCAATTCAAGAACATGTTATATCATTGTCTGGAAGACCTCATTGTTCTCTTTGTACTTGAGCATTCAGTGTACCGTCAACAGCAGTTAACCACCACTTAAGACTGCAATTCTATGCTTCTTTTCCTGTGAATATCCTATGGAACTCAATGCCATTTGCAAGGACTGCTGAAGAAGCATTGCAGTGGTTTCTACAGGCTGGGACAGTCATTCCATACTCTTCAAACTATAGAGCAGGCATAAAACTTAAAGTACACTTTTGTTACTCTCCTATCCTGCACCCCCAGGGAGCATTGCTTATAAAGATCCATATTAAAAAAGTGTTTGGTGTGTGCCATGTTTCATATTTTTATTCCAAATAATGCAATTTTTGGCTTAACTGCTCAACTAAGTTTGCTGATGATGCCAAATTATTCAGTATAGTGAAAATCCAAATGGCCTGTGGAGAGGTCCAAAATGATCTCTTGAAATTGAATGAATGAGAAAGAAATGACAAGAGAAATTCAAAATAAATAAGCACAGTAAGTGATGCACAATGGGGCAAAAAAGTTAACTTCACATTTACACTGGTGTAGTCTCACCTAGCAGCAACTAGTGAGATAAGATCTTGGTTTGTGTTTCACAGCTCATTGAAAAAGTCAACAGCATGTGGAAGATGTGAACAGAGAAAAAATTCCATGCTAGGGATTAGGGACTGACAATAAGACAGCCAGACTCATAATAATTTTATATCAATCTCTGGATGCAGCTACAATTAGAATTCGATACACGTGAGACAGTCTTTTTGAGATGGGATTATCAGCAGAGGTGAAGAACAACCCAAACCATCAAGAAATTGAAGCATGTCCCCCACAAGAAAATGCTGAAGCATTTGTTGTTCAGTTTTAGAAGAAAAGATGACAACCAAAAGTGATATTTATAAAGTTACACATACCATGAAGCAAGTAGACAGAAACATTTATCTCCCTCTTTCATAATACCACAGGCCATCCGATGAAACTGACCACAGATATAGAAAATTTATTATGCGTTATGTAAATTCCTGAAACATTGTGGTGCTAGCCACAATGGCTCTAAAGGAGGCTAAGACAAATTCACAGAAGATGAGCTTATCTATTAACTAGGGTAGTTTGTGGAACCTCCATCTTCCACTGAATAACTGCACAGTTGGGGGGCGGGGGCGGGCAGAGAAAGGGAGGGGGGAGAGGAAACAGCACAAGAGGACTGAAACCTTCATGACCTGTTTGTGGGCTTCTCTGAAGCTCTGGGCCCATCACCTGTGAAATATAGGACACTGAACTGGATAAAAGATCCCTGCTGAATCAGACTGTTTTTAAGCTTGTGTCTGCCATTTTAAATTTCTGTAAAGCACCTGTATTAAGAAATCAAGATCAATTATTTTAAAAACTCAACTGATGTAGTCAAATAAATGTTCAGGCCCCACTTAACAAATTACGTTTAGATCCTGTAAGGCAGTGGTTTTCAACCAGTATGTTATGGCACCCTGGGGTGCCTTTGAATGATAGCCAGGGGTGCCACAGGCAACCCTGGCCTCTGTTCCTTTCCTTCCCTCCCTCCTTTGATGCCCTCTTGCATCTCTGCCTCCCAAAGGCTTGCACAACTGTTTGTTGCAGCAGCCCTGGATACAAGCTCCCCAGACGAAAGGTGCCTCTGGGGTTGGCCATGGGGTGCTTCCCAAGCCCCTGTGGGACAGTGTGAGGAGGCACCTCTCTTTGGGGGGGGGCAGCTCAGAGACCGGGGTGGCAGCGGTGGCTGCCTAGGACTCCCAAGAAGGATAGGAGAGGAGACTGAGGGAACGCTCCACAAGGAATGGTGTCTGAAAAAGGATGAGAGGCTGCCAGTTCTGCAGGCAAGGGGTGACATAATTGGGCTCTTGAGCCACAGAAAAGAATGCAGTTGATCAAAGGGGCCGTGAACTCAAAAAGGTTGAAAATATCTGCTGTAAGGGAAAAGTTTAGGAATGTATCATCTAAATATACATGCACAGTGACTAGGCACCTGGTGATCTTGCTACAAAGAAGGTAACAACAACGTTTATACCACGTCCATCTGGCAAAGGGTTGGTTCAGATGACCGCCACGCTGGGAGGCTCCCAGCAGAATAGGAAAAACACAATAAAACATCAAACATTAAAAACTTCCCATTAAAAACAGGTCTGCCTTCAGATGTCTTCTAAAAGTCAGATAGTTGTTTATTTCCTTGACATCAGAAGGGTAGGTGTTCCACAGGGAGGGTGCGACTATTGAAAAGGCCCTCTGCTTGATTCCCTGTAACTTCGCTTCTCACAGTGAGGGAACCAGCAGAAGACCCTTGGAGGAGGACCTTGAATGAAGTGTTCTTAAAATTATATTCAGCAGGAGAAAAAGCTGTGTTTTTGCTCTTTAATACTGTTTCACAACAGTATTCTTGTGCCATCTTTAAAGATGTTATCAACCCACCATTAAGTTTGAGAGATGCACCCTCTACTGGCAAAAAGAAAAGAACACTGTCTTGCATAAAGTAAATCATGCTTTTTTAACACAAATATACATGGAGATTAAGGTCTATAGATCTATGTCAGTGTTAAAAGGTGGGTTAAGAACCAGGCGTGTTAGCTGTCATTCGTCTGTCTCAGGAGACAATGGAAGATGCAGTCCTGAGGCTGAAAATAAAATTTCCCATCACATTTCTGCATGTTAATTCATTAGAAGAAATGCTACTGGTATTAACGTGATCTGCTCGGTGGTGGGGAAAACTACCGAACAATTAAAATATAATGGCAACCAGGCATTTCTCTTTGCACGTCATGCCCAGAATGTATGTCTTGGTTAGTATTTTAGACAGTGGAGCTCTGGAAAGTGAAATATGGCTTGTAAGAAAGGATGAATTAGTTCGAGTGGGATTGAGTTGAGCTTAATTTGTTGGTGGTGGCTTGTCCGTTGTTCGTATCCATTTGCCTCAGGATACAATGGAGGAGTACGCCTTTGGGGTGAAGTCAAACCGTTGGAGACTGACAGCGCCTGCTGTGACTGTAGAGATCAATACAGGAGAGACATGTTTTATTGCAGGTGGGGCAGATGAAGGCACCCAGTTTTGTTGCTACAGGTGCACTGTTGCGTTTCTTCTCTATGCTCCTTTCAGCGGTTTGTTCATCCTCCTCTAGTCACTACTGTGGATACACAACCTGTCCGTCTCACTAATTAAAAAACTAGAAAGCAACAAAACTTTCTTTACACAAAATCTTTAAGCCACTCAGGTCAGACAGAAGATGTAAACAATTATATAAAGTAAATTAAATATTGGATAGGAATTCCCACAAAACATGCAGAAATTTAAGAGGAAAGTCTCCACACACAGAAACATATATGTACATTCAAGAATACACAGAGAAAATATAAAGTACTAAGAAGTCACTAGCAGCAAGGTACCCCTATGGCTTTGGAAAATGGCAGACCTCTCTTTCTAAAAGCTTTTAAAAGCAGATATTGAATGACAATCTACCAGGATGCTGTACTGGTGAATTTCCTGCACTGGCAAAGGGTTGGTCCAGATGACCTTTTCCATTCTATAATTCAATACAATAGTACTGTTAAGTTTCAGTCACAAATCTGAATGACATTTCAAGATGGCTAGAAAATACAGAAATCAAGGTATGAGAAGGCCAGTACAGTCAAATCAAAAGGCACCCAAACTTCTTGTTTTATTCCCAACTCTTCTAGTCATGCTGTACAAGTTTCTACAACCCTTCCAAAAGTTGGAGGGTTCACTTTCATCAATGAAAGCAACATGAACATCATTTAGCATAAAAAGAAACATCAATAAACAATTGCTGCAGGCAGAGATAAATGTATTAAAACATCTGAATATAAATATTAACATTTCCCTATCTAAGCAGGAACAGTAGCAATGCCAGCAGCTTGGCTTGAGAATTGTGTCTGGCTCATCTCATCTGGTGCCAGGCCAAGTTATAAGCTGGTTACTTCTGTTTCATAAAAAGAAAGATCTGAAATCTTGCGCTCTGCTCCAGCAACTGACAATCTCATTGTGGTGGTGGGCAGAAGTCAGGCCAGTGCTCCATGTCTAATTGTGTGGCTAATGCCCTGACTAAATAGTAGAACATCTGTTCTGCATGCAGAAGGTTCTAGTTTAATCCCTAGCATCTCCAGATAGGGGTAGTAATATGGTCTGACTTGGTGAAAGGCAGCTTCATATGATCCTAATTTTCAGAGGACTACCTACCACTTGCTAAGTGTTAGTATTTTTGCAACAAATACCAGCCTGCATGGATCAAGATTGTTCCAGAAAGGAACTTAAGATGTTTTGGAACAAGTTCGGTATCATACCACCAATCTGCTGAAGTGTTTTTTTGCAAAAGAAAAAAAGGGGGGAAATGAACCTCAAGCTTTTGACTGCTCTCTTTAGCACTGGTGGGAAGAGATAGCCAGGGTAGGGTGCTGTAAGATTTGTAAGCTTCTGTTCCAACTATGTGTACAGTGTTAGAAACTCAGATATATAAGCTAGGCACCAAATGGCTACTTAAACCAGGGTTACAGTCGCCAAAATGAAATGTCTAGGTGCCATTTTGGGGCCAGACAGCTCGAAAGCCATACATTTCAATATGAGCTTTTAGTTTCTGAAATTTGTTCACATTGTGCAGATAAAATATTGCAGATAGAATGCTAAAGGATGTGTTGTTAGTGTGCAAAAACAGGCAAGATCTAAGGATCCCCAGACATGCACCTCCAGATGGTGGAGATGTCAGGCACCATCCTGGTGCCCAGGCATCTGCACTTGGTTGTAAGAGGCTAACAGCCAGGTGCAAATTCGCCTACTGCCTGGCAAATTTCAAATGTATGTGCACTCCTTCCTAATTTGGGGTTTGACTGCCTCCTCCATGCAGACATTGTATGAGAGGCATCACCTTCTTCTTTTTTAAAAATACTCCCTCAATTAAAATTATCCATAGTTAATGAGGTAATTCAGCTGAACTCAATACCCAGGAAAGATTATATGGGTTGTCTCTATGATCTTGCTCCTCCTCTCATTCCTCCTTATATTGCTACTTGGACCTTTTGCTCCATCAGTTCCAATATGCTAGAGTAGCAGAACATCATATATGCTACTGGGAAACCCAAGTATCCAAGTGCCAGTCCTCATGTAGTCAAAATTATGCCATGGGCACACAACAGGGAGGTATTAGCATGCCTATAGGAACCCCAATATTTGCAATGCACAAAAAACCTTCCTTCATTACATTCTATCACCACCTGTATTTATTTTTCTCTTTCAGTTCCCCATCACATGGATGCCCTTTCCCAATGAAACTACCCATCATTTTCACCCTTCTACCTGACATCCAGTTCTCAGCCTCTGTTATTCAGATAAAAAAGTTAGCAGGAGTGGGAAGGAGATAATTTATCTCCAGCTTGGACAATCTTAGCCAACAAAAAAGAACAACCTGGAAATCATAATGTTCACCTTAGATTAAGAGTTGAATGAGCTGCCAAAAAAAAAGGAACCTTGGCAGTATTGATTAGTAAATGAAGAAATCTGCATCTACAAATTATAGCAGATTGCATTGCAAGTGTGAACTAAACATTACTGTTTCATGCTAAATGAACCTGCAATTAAAACAAAAATTAACTGACAAGGAGGGTAGGCAGTCACAATCTGCTAGCTCAACACTTTTAAGAAATGTAATGTTACAAACTGTGTTATCCCATAACATGGAAAATAGTTACAGGCTTTATCTCATTATTTGAAAACACTTAACATGCAATCCTAGCCACACTTACTCAGGGATAAGTCCCAAAGTCAGCAAGACTTTACTTCCAAGTAAACATGCCTAGAAAAACAAAGATAAAAACACTGCAAAAGGCTGCCAGAAGATGATCAGAGTACCAACTTTGTGTCTTGCTTAGTGATTTTCCTCTCATCCACCAGCATACTTAATGAAGTAGCTTGCGCACTGACACAGCAGTATTTCCAAAATTCAGTCACCCTGGGGTCCAACAGAGAGACAGACAGGCAGATGGTGAAAGCATCTGTAAACAAGAGGTCCTGTCCTTCAAACAGCACCAATCAAAAGATCACTGGAGAAAATTAAGTCTTCATATCCCTCATTGCTTTGAAGCAGACATATGGCCTTATTTCACCTTACAGTGTACACATCCACAAAATATTGCATTATGCATTACCTGGAGACCAAAGTCCCATGGCTAGAGCACAGTGTCTGTGCCAAGTCATGCTAAGCAGCCTACCCTGTCTTTTCCGATAAAACTTGTCTGGAAGGGGCATGTGCAGTTTTTATTGGGGTTCTCGCTTATCTCCTTTGATTAACAAAATGAGACCAAGGATAAGATCAAGAAAACCAATTAGATGCTTATTAATGCCTATGTTATTAGCTTCAGATAATTAGCCCAGAGCAGTCAAAAATCAGAACTCTCTTTTCACACATGGCCAATCTGTGAAACATGATTCAGAGAGGGACTGCCTTCATTTAGTCATCATTAACTCCATTTACCCGGTGCAGGCGCACACTTCACAAATAAGGAATTTCTCAAACAGATAAACGAGGTCAAGGAAATGAAGCCCATGCATAGGTAGCAAGCACAACCTCTCTTCATCTTTCAACCTTCTTTTAAGGCTTTCAGCTACCAATTCAACAGCTGCATTGCTAAGTGTGACATCTGCTGGATGAACTAGCAACAGACACTATTTAATACCAGAATTTATTTGCTGATCCCTCACCTCTAGTACATCATCACAGCCACATGACTTTCCTTGGGAGTTCTGCACCTTCCTTTGTGTTGTCTGCTGCTCAAAATGTGTGTGACACCACAGATTACTCTAGATTACTAGAGTAATCTAGTAAAGTGACAATAGTAAAATAATAACCAGCTCTTCCCTTCATTTCTGACCTTGGTTTAGCAGTTTTGATATTCAGAGGCGGCTGCTGCTGAGAGCTGGTTCAGGTCACCAATAGTAGACTCTGGTTTCCTTTAGCCATTCATAAACTCTCAGTCTGGGAGAACTCCCATATCCTGGATTTCTAGTTGACAGCAAAAGAAGCTTGCAGTATAGTACACACACTTTTGGCTTTTATGAATTGAAAGAGGACTGCAGTGCCTTATTTCCCACTTTGACATTTCAGCAATTATTTAGATCAACAACATTAGCTCAAGATTTCAAGTATTGGTCTATAATAGGAACTGCCCTGGAACACTGCTCAGAAGCTAGACCTGGGACATAATAGCTCACATCTCCATAGGGATGGGTGAGTGGGGGCACATTAACAATCAGGTTTCAGCCTTGTCACTGGCTTTCTATTGCCTTCCTAGCAATGTTCAATGCGCCAATTAAACTACAGAAAGTTAAACTAGGTATAACTTTACAGAACAGCTTCACTCCATCACGTCCCTTCACAATCAGTGTTAGAAACTGGGATAAAAAAGCTATGAGCCAAAAGGCTTCTGGGACCTGGGTTGTGGGCACCCAAACAGAATGTCTAGTTGCCATGGGGGGGGGGGGTTGGCAGCACTTTTTATTTATTATTTTGATAAACATGAACGAATACGCAATTCACTTAAGTGACACATTGTTAATATCACATTTTTAGCAGAAATTGTTAATACATGTTTAATTTGGTGTTTACAATAAAAATATTGGTACCATGCTTCAGTTTTCAAAACACTCTACTCTTTATTATGAAACTCCTTAACATATTGTCTATCCTTGACATATACTTCAAAGAACATACATTTCAGTAATCCTTGAGTGACAGCCAGCTACAAAAAATGGCACCCAGACTTTTTGAGGTGCTCACAAATTGTGAATCTTTAGGCGGAAAATGTGCCTGGCGCCCTGCTAATTTTGAACCCTGTTGACAATTGTAGTATCCTGTCACAGCCTCTGGCCTCATTCACTTCTACCTCCAGTTGCACAAAAAGTTTTACCATAGTTTCTACTTAACATTGTTGCCGGTAACGTCTGAAACAGAGAAGTAGCATACTCCCAGAGTCCTGTCCACCTGATCACTACTCTCCCTCTTTGCCAGAGGTCCCATATAATTGTCCCTTCAAATACATTCCTAGATTTAAATACTCCTGGCATAGGACTCACACTAGTAACAGTAAGAGTAACTGAGGCACCAGCTCCTGTTTCATACTGAAAAAGGGAAAATATTCATTAGAGTCGGAAGTGAAGAGAATGTGAAATAGTGTTTTGCACAGCGAAAAGCTACTGAAGCTTTGTGCTACTGGAATTCTTAAGGACTGAATACCAAAAACAAGCCTGAGCACTAGGCTGCATACTATAAATTCATTTACCATAGCAAGAAGCATCTGGTCAGAGAGATAAAATGTCAGTCACAGCTGCCAGCACCTCAGAGGGGATGGCAGGAACATAAGCATCTATGACAGTTAAGTCACCCCAAATATTCAATCAGCTGGATCGTAAGCAACAAAGAAAGAGAAGTCCAAATAGGTCACAATGACCAATCCCTAAGAAAGAACCAGCTTGCCTTCTAAACTATAACTGCACTAGAGAAAAAGGAGCCAACCCGAAGCTCTCTAGATGTTTTGCACTTCAACTCCCATCAGCACCAGCCAGCACACCAGGTTGGAAAAGACTGCCTTGGAGGCTTTTAAGTCTTCCAAGCATTTCTAGGAATAATGTCCCTCTCATAAATCTACTTTCCTCTCCCCCAATCCAATTCCATGGCCCCACAGATACTCTCCACAGCTTTCCTTTTTGTTTGCATGCGCAGGCACTCTTTCACTCAGCCCGCTTGTTCCTGTTACTATGTCTCTTATATGGCTTTTTCTTTGTATTTATTTTAAAAAAACATATATGAATGTTTTAAGATGATATATATCTGTAATGCCTAATAAAAGTTTGGAAAAAGAAAGAAAGCACTGACCGCCTCTTCTGGTTTCTTATTAGACAATGGGGCAGCATAACAAACAGATACTTCTCTGAGACTATACATCATCAATACTTGAATTAAATGCAATCCCATTCTTTCTAGTTTAGTCCTCTAGGAAAGAGGGTCTACAGATCACTTTCCAGGCCTGTTAAACACAGCAAATGCTGAAGGGCCTCCTACATGCGGTAATCACTGTTCCTTGCCGTTCAAAGAACATCACTAGTTCAGCCTAAGGTGAAAGCCCCTTGGTTGCTGCAAAATGGTTTGAACTGATGCAATACCTGCATGCCATTTGGTGGGTGAGGGCCTGTATAGGTATGAAGAGGACAGCTGCCAATTTCAAAGGCATTCAAGGTAAGATTAGTCATTCATGAACAACGGGCACCTGACAAGATGAGTGTTAGGTAAACTTAGGAAAAGAAAATGTAATCTTACAAGCAGCCAGAAAAACGCAGGGAAGTGGGGGAATAGAGGCAGCGATTTTAAAATAGGAGTTATTCTGTCATCACCAATATTCATCATGCAGCAAAGAGAAATGTTATTCTCAAATCAATTCAGGAGCAGATTTCCTGAAGCAATAAAGGAAAGGGATATAATTCCCTCAAAATATACCATCAGCATTCCTGTTTGTTTTCTTTTGTGGTGATCAGGCATGATCCAATACCAGGAAGAAATGTTTCAGATACTAGCTCAACCACCGACAAGTCACTGGCAGACATACAATTCAAGAACAGGGTGACGTAAGAATTGGCATTATTTCTTACTATGGGAGAAATAATTGTCACATGCAGATGTAATGATAAGTAGTTGAACCATCTTAGATTCAGAATTATTTCTGAAAAGTAAGGAGCTGCTCATCCCATCTTTAAGAAAATCGAGTTTTCCCTATTCTTAACAACTGGGAATATATGAAAAGCCTAGTGGACTGCATTTGCTGCCATTGTTAACAAGTGCTACAGTTAGCTACTCCAAGCAATGCCTCAATGACGTAAAAATGAGACTTAGGGAGAATAGTTACCTTCAGCTAGAAATTATAGTTCTCTCCTCTGAATGTGTGTATGCTTTAGATAGGAGCCCCACTGCAGCCAGCAACTGATCCCTGAATCCAATATTGCTACCAGCCAGATTCATGACAGCATCAGAAATGAGTACCTCCAGATCTTCAGTAGTTCACACTTCAATGGTACAGCTTCCGAAAGACTGAGGAGGAATTAGAACGGTCTAGCAATCTTACCTCCTAAGCGAATCCTCCTCTGAACTTTCCTCAGGCATTTCCTGGTTTAAGGCGTCCTGTGATACATTCCCAGGTCTATTTGAAGCAGATTGGCTGTAAACTCTTTCCCAGTGCCCCGTCTCCTGGTTAAAGACCACTCCCACGGTCCTTTCCTCTGGCGGATTAGAAGATCTTCCCAGTGGCAGTCTGCTAGAGGGAGAAGTTCTACTTTCCATTCTCTCGGAAGGTGGTAGCTGGCTACTGCTGGATGGCACACCTTCAAATGTGCTTTGGACCTGCCCTGGTGCATATCTAGGTGTACTTCTTTCCCAGCGAAGTGTGTCATTGTTAAAAGTCAGCAGGTTGTGACAGGCTCGACAGCGGTTCAGGTGCCCCCGTGACAAATTGGAATTGTTTTCACTGCTATGTGGGGTCTGTTGATGAGAAGGACCAGGTCTATCAGGCTCGATGTTGTTATTAAGCATCTCCTGGGCTTGATGTGACTGACTGGGTTCACCACCTATCCCCTGATCTAGCTCCTGAAGCCTATCATATTCCAAGAAGAACCGCCTCAAGTCACACTGAAACTCATTGCGAATGCTGGTTGGATTGCTTGGACCAGCATTGCTAGTGCTTTCAGCTTCAGCACTAGGAGCTGGAAAACCCCTCCCTTCTGTAGCTGAAGTATATACAGAGGACTGGGAGCTTCCTTCCTGCTGTCTCAGTACCGACAACAAGCTCACTGAAGAGGCACTGGTTCTAGGAGGAGGCATACCTTCCAACTCAGAGCGAGGGCCCATATTCAACACTGTTCGAGTCCACTCAGAACCCTCCAACCCAGAGGCCATCTCTCTTGTAGACTGGTGAAATCTGGACGAGTGGCCAGACAAAGGCCCACTAAGGGATCTACGAGTGGGGCCGAGGCTAAGGTTGCGCAGGGTGTTGCCCGCAGTACTGCTTTGTACAGTGCTGAAAGCAGATGGTCGGTTAAGGAGTCCCTGCTCCTGCTGTGCTGTAGTTGCCTGCTCCTGGGGCTGGTAAGGCTCCATTTGCACAGAAGAAAAGGAAGTGCCAGTGGACCCAGAGGATGTGGAAGGGGTGTTGTCCTGGGACGGAAAAAGAGAAGGAAGTCTTGCACTAGAACATCGCCTGCAAAGGCACAGCACCCCCAGATGTTGGCAACATTTTACTGAGGGGAAATTGACAGGCTCACTGAGGCCATTATAGGCAGATGCTCTAGAGGCTTCACTAGCTGGAGGTGGTGGTGGTGGAGGTGGAGGTGGTGGTGGTGGAGGAGGAGGGAGAGGAGGAGGAGGGGAGGGAGTAGCCGAGTCTTGCATGGCGTTTTGCTCTCCCACCTGGATACCAGAAGAACGTGAGGACAGCATATGCAGGAAGTTATGAAGGAGTGGTGTGCGTCTCACAGGCTGAGATTGGAGGATGGAACGCTGACGATAGTGTGGCATTTCGGTACTATCCACAGGTATTTCCACCTCTTCATCATTCTGCAGAAGAAAGTGCAAGTGATCAATTACCTTGCATCAAAATAAGATGATGCAAAAACAGGATGCACTTTGCCACAAGCAAAACAGAGACTGCCCTTGGGCAGGACAAAGTTACTGCGAGACTCTCTATTACTATTATTTTTAACTACTTAGATCCAGGAAAGAAACACAAAGGTAACTCATGTTGTTACAGTTAACTCCAACAATGGCAATTCTGCCAAAGGTGGACCACAACTTCATTTTATACAAAGAGCAGCTAGCCTTTTTGGCCTGAGGGTCACATTCACCCTCAGTCAACCCTCCTGGAACCATATACCTGTAGCGTATATGCACGTGTGCATGCGTGCGCGCATGCGCGCACACACACACAGATCTCCCTCCTCAATTGCTCTGTGCAGATCAGCTGAAGATACCCTGTCTCTGCTGCAATGATCAAGCTGATGACGAGGGAGAAAATGATTTATATCCCCATTCAGGGACTGGATCTGCCCACCTCAGAGCTATACCTTTTTTTTAAAAAAGCTGTTGGGGGTGCTGTTGGCAGCTACAAGAGCCAGGCTTCCAGTTCATGAGCCTGGGAGACACCACACTCCAATAACGTCTATATTATATTTTTTAAAAATCCTGCTTTTATTGCAAACTGAACCAAACAGAAGCCACGAGGCTGCTTGAGATCTGCCTGAGGGGGGAAGTAGCTGAAAGAGTTAAATTGATCGCCTCAAGGAATAGGCTGTCACAAGTTATATGTATAGGACATGACCTTGAGCAATATGACCCAGTCAGCCATCAGTACAATAAGGTACCCCCCCCTCCAGATTCTCTCTGAACAAGCAATAGGTACCATTTTAAGACCTGAGAGAGAAAGCAGAAGATTGTCAAGGGAGAGGGCACCATATTAGTCTTACACAGTTCACAGGAGTGAAGCGCTAATGCAACTCATAAACTTCATCACAGACAAGGAAGCTTTGGGCTGACCAGTATGGATAGCTACAACAGCAAAGCAATCGGCAGCACAGCAAGGCCAAGTATTCTTGAAAATTTCAGAACTTTGGGTATGCATAAGCATTTATTCTGTAGTACTATATCACAGCCTTTTTTCTTTTCATAGAAAGCCAAGACCAAATAACCACGTGGTTTTCTATCCAGGTGTCACCAGATTCACACATATTTAGATTTAAGCATTCTACATCAAATACACCTAGACCATTCATATTCAGTCAGTTTAAAAACAGCAAATATCTAAATATTTTTTTTAGCTCGTTATAAATTAAATCCCAAAAAATTTTCATTTCTTCACAAGTCCACCACATATGGTGGAAATTGCCTTCTTTAATTTTACACTTCCAGCAGGCCTTATTTCCTGTTTTGTACATTTCCCCCCGATTTTGCTGGTGTGATGTACCACCTATACATCATCTTTTCCAAATTTTCTCTGAGTGTGACACATGCCGTGAATTTCATTCCACTGCTCCATAATTTCGACCACTTTTCATATTCTATATTGTATCCCAAGTCCATTGCCCATTTTGTCATGACCTCCTTTATTTCTTCGTCTTTAGTGTCCCATTCCAATAGTATATCATACATTTTGGATAATAACTTGGTTTTGCCTTCAATTATTTCTATTTGAAATTTAGATTTTTTCTCACTTATCCCTACTTTTTTATCTTCCATCCATATTGTGTTTATTTGATGATATTGCAGCTAGCCTGTTAATTTGTCGTTCAACTCCTCATATGTTCTCAATTTCCAGCCGCTTTCTGATCTTATCAGTAGGTCTTCGTAGGTCAATCTTTCTCCTTCCATATTTGCTTTTTTGGTAGTTAAAATGTCAATTGGTGATAACCACCAGGGTATTTTCCATTCTAAAATTTTTTATTTTTCTCCCAAACTTCATATGATATGACTTGTAAACCCTTTATGTACCTTTTCTTTATTTAGCCACAAGTAGGCGTGCGAACCGAACCTGTTGTTGAAACCTTCTAGGTCTAACAGGTCAGTGTTTTCCAAATTGATCCAATCTTTGATCCAGCAAAGGCAGGAGGCCTCGAAGTATAGTTTCAGATTTGGCACCGAGAATCCCCCTCTTTCTTTTCGGTCTGTGAGTAATCTGAATCTAATTCTCGGTCTTTTCCCTTGCCATATAAATTTCGAAAGAGTTTTCTGCCAATCCTTAAACGTTGTGGAACCTCTAATCACTGGAATGTTTTGGAACAAAAATAACATTTTTGGGAGTATGTTCATTTTTATTGCCGCCATCCTTCCCGACCACGAAAGTTTCACTCTGTTCCATGTATCTAGATCTTTTTTAATTTCCTTCCATGTTGTCAAATAGTTGTCCTGAATTAAATTTATATTTTTTGTAGTTAGCCAAATTCCCAGATATTTTATTTTTTTGGCCACCCTAATTCCATTCTGTATCTCTAATTTTTCTCTTTCATCCTTTCCCAAATTTTTAGTCAGCATTTTTGTCTTTAATTTATTCAATTTAAAACCGGATAGTTTGCCATATTCTTCTAATATTTCCAGAGCCTTACTGACACTTTTTTGCGGCTCTTCTAGGGATAACATCAAATTGTCTGCATACGCTTTTAGTTTGTATTCTTTTGTTCCTACTTTGATCCCTCGAATCTCTGGTGTTGCTCTTATTTTGTTCGTAATTACCTCTAATACCATAATGAATAAAAGCGGGGATAGAGGGCAACCCTGTCTTGTTCCTTTTTCAATTTTAAATGAATTTGTTAAATTGTTGTTTATAATCAATTTGGCAGATTGGTTCGAATAAATTGCTTTTATTCCTTCCATAAATTCACCCTCTAGCCCTGCTTTCTCCATACTTTTTAGTAGGAACAGCCATGAAACATTGTCAAATGCCTTCTCCGCATCGATGAAAATCAGCGCCGCGGGTACTTCATTCTTACACTCCAGATATTCAATGATGTTTATAGTATGCCTTACGTTGTCCTTGAGTAACCTATTTGGGAGGAATCCTGCTTGATCTTTATGAATTAGATTTACTAGACATTTTTTAAGTCTGCTTGCCATTACCTCTGCGAAGATTTTGTAATCGTTGTTTAATAATTTATACAATATTATTAATAATAATAAATACACTTTCCCTAAAAGACCAGAGGCCTTCTTACTAGAAATAATTGGGGACGAAATTAAAAAAGAAGATAAGACACTATTCTAATATTCGACAGCAGCGGCTAGAATATTAATTGCACAAAATTGGAAAAGTCCAAATACCCCAACGGTCAGAGATTGGCAAACAAAATTATTTGAATATGTTGAACTAGCAAAAATGACGCAAAAAATTAGAAACCAAAAAAATACAAAGTTTATTGGCGATTGGAATAAATTTATGGTATATATTGAAGGAAACTATAGAAATTTAAAAACTACAGCAGGTCTGATATAAACCTTATGATGCGCAAACCATTAATAATTACTAGCTGCAAAAAAAAAACAGTAAGAATTTCTACCAAGAAGCCCGAAATCGGGAGGGAAGGAGGTCAATAGGTGTGTAGAGGAAAGATCTAAATATCTAAAGATATAAAGATTTAAGGAATAAGACAAAGAACTGTAACAGAAATTGATGTTATTTTCGTCTTATGTATGGATATTTTTGCCTCCCCCCCCCCTAAAACTGTTGCTTTGTTTTTTCTTTTGGTTATTTAAGTGAAACTCAATAAAAAGAAATTAAAAAAAACCAGCAAATATCCACTGTCTATTTAATAAGACACAGAACTCTACACCAGGAAACACCAGTTATACGTCTAATAACTGAATAAAAAAGTTACCTGTTGATTGGAAGGGTTAACAATTGCTGTGAGTAAATAATGCCCAAGAGGATCGAACCGAACTAGTCTGAAACAAAGAAGAAAGGTTTAATTTTAACAGAACATGCTGTTCCATCAAATAGTACTATCGAGAAGGACTTCTTGCATTTCTGTAGTGTGCCACAATGTAAAGAAACACCAAGTTTCAGATTCACAAATAACAGGGAGTGGGAGATGTTCATCCATCCCTGAAGTGTACCCAATTCCCACAATGGCCAAACACTGCCATGCATGTGAATGAGGAAACACTGTACACAATTTAGCAAAATGAACATTCAAATAGCAGGAACTGCTAAGGAAGAAGACTGCATGATAGATTGAGGAAGCTGAATGGCCCCAGAAGCATGTGAGCTTGCCGCGTTTCAGACTCCATGGTATATTGTTTTTAGAAAGAAAAGAAAACAACTGGCTGGTTTTATATCTCCATATCTGAGCAAGAAATCTGAAGAGAAGGCTAAGAAAACAGGAATCTGAGCACCGTATCTAAAAGCCCCAAAAGCAAGATCTCGACACACTACTTTGTTCAATTTTTGTTCATGAATTCCAATTCAAGAGTAAACTCTTCCAAGTCCAAAAAAGAAGGACCTCCAAAATGAATTGTTATACATATTACAAAATTTGAAGAAAATAAAATTTTACTTCCCAAGATATAAACTTGCTTTATAGTGCTTTAGCTTAATTATTTAAGTCTTACACATGGTAGATACAGTACTTTAGCCCAATATATTGTCATTATAATCTCATGTTTCCTGTATATAGTGCTAAGTATATTAGCAAAGAATTAACCTTCCATTAGCTTCCAGGACCGCCCTGAGGTCTATGGATAAAGGTTGGTATACAAATTTAAGTAAACAAACAAACAAACAAATTACTTACTTACTTCATGGCTACATTTTACTCCTAACTGCCATTTCTCACTACCAAAACTTCAAAACAGATATGACAATTAGCTTCTCTTCCTCTAATGAGTCATTAATCTATTTTTCTTCCTGCTCAACAAAGGCTAAGCACCACTATGCTTTATAGTTAACAAGAAACTAGTGGGGAAATCTAGCATTGACCTTACTTAGAATGCCTAGAACTTGTTAAGACAACCCACAGTAGCAGCCTCCAAAAGAGCAACCACATGTTCACCTGTCTGCATCATTTTGCACTCCTTCATAAGACCCCTCTCTCTAATAGCACAGAGCTGCTTCTAGCCATCTTCAGTTATTTTCTATTAACTTTATAGGCTGCATGACCAAGTCACATGATGCAACCTGACACTGTCTGCCTGAGATATAAAAGTTGGACTAAGCTAGCTCTGACTACCAAGAGATCCTGAAATAGTAGTAACAACTGGAAAATGCCTTCCCATGTCTGGATTTTAAACAGATATTCATGCTCTGGTATACATTCTAACAATAATTCTAGCAATCTCTGCCCTACATGATTCTAAGTAAAACATTCAATGAATCCCATATTACTGCCCAATTGCGTGGTAACAGTACTAATGAAATGCTACAGTTGTATGAAAAATGTACCTACACAATGAAAAACTGTAACAGGTGAGCCTGTAAAAAATGACACATTTCTCTGCTCAAGTAAAACTCTGGATAACTAGTCTCTTGCTGCTCCATAATAAATGCACTGGTAATAGCAACTACCAGGGATATTCTATGGCAGGTTTTATAAATAGTGTCAAGTTTGTCCCGCTATTTGTCTGGAAAAATATTTGCTTTTGTCCATCATGTGTATACTCCAAGCCTTCCTATAACAAGAGCACATGGCAGCTAAGAACACAAAATACGTTTAGAATACATTAACAGAATAAAACCATCAATTAAAACCGTATCAAATCACAGCAGCAGAATACTCTAATACTTGTCCTGTAACATCAGAGTTAGCTTATACAATTTTCCTTATAGATTACTGTAATACATTATATGTGGTGCTACCTTTGAAGGCTTGCTGGAAACTGCCATCAGTACAGAATATGGCTGAAAGAGTACTAACTATGATTGTATTACACAAGGACTTAATCATCTTCACTGACTCCCAGCCCAATTCCAGTTCCAATTCAATTCCAGGTTGTGACTTTTAAAGCCCTTCATAAGCTTGGGACCACAGTATCCAAAGGATCCTCTTTTCCCATATGTACCCAACAATGACCTCTTATCATTGTGTGCCCCCACAAGCTAAAGAAAGGTAGGAAGCCAGGATAGTGGCCCCTTGCTCGGAATGCTTTTCAAAATCGATGAAGATGTTTTTATTCTCACAGGCCTTTAAAATCTTATCTTTTATCCTTATTTTTTAAGATGGTATTTCTATGGCCATAATTATCTGTTCTGAGCTTATTATTTTAATGCTACTTCTTAGAATTAGAAACACAGTAAGCAGATAAATAAATATGATTGCAGTCTATAGGGCCAGGCCTACTTGACTTGAGCAGTTAAACCACACTGTGTGCCTTTGAGACCATACTTTCATCTTCTGGTTTACTAGTGAACCCTGGGGTGCAATTAAGAGTTTTCCAAGCTGTCTCCAGTGTCATAGGGTTTTGTTTTTTTCCATTTCTGGCTAAAACTGTGTCCCAAGCAATTATCTTGAGGATTTCTCCTAAAGATTGCTCCCTCTTATCTTCGTCTTCAACTAGATACACTCATGCAGAAGGATTACTCACCGGACTCTCTCCATTTCACTGGCTGTTTTCACAACTGCAAAAGGCTCCCGGCGACTCCAGTCCCAGAAGTGGATCTCATTGGCTGTTGCAATTAGCAGGAGCTGGGCCGTTGGATGGAAAGCCAAAGATGCTATGGCATTGTTGCTATCTGTAAACCAGCTCTCACTTCCACCCTGGGAGCAAACCAATCTATGGTCAATGGTACTGAAACACAGTAATTCTAAACAGGATCCCATATACACTATATGGTGACCTAGATTTATATCACAAGCATCATCACATGTGCTTCCGTTTTATATCACCCCCAACTGCATAGCCAAATTTTAAAGACCTTTGTCTCACTAATTACAGGAAAATCATTATATACTGTTTGTATAGGCTGTCTGAGACTCACTGAATCTTCCAGAGTAATTAAAAGAATTTGATTATGTAGAAACATTTCAGCCCTTCAACATTAGTATGGATAAAGGTCATGACACACTACAGTACTACTAGAAAGCCTTTTTTAATTCTTGAAACCTACAGTAATCTTTCACTGAAATGTTTGCAGAAATAATTATAGGTCATTCAAAGGCTTTATCATTAAGTAGCACAAGATTTCTGCTACAGCCTGCCAATAAGGCTCTCAACTGGCAGAGTTGGCATTTCATGATCAGAAAATAAAACAAATCCATAACAGTAAGGTAAACAGGTAATATTTGGAGGGATGGAACCATGTATTTGGGTTTATCCCTATTACCAGAATAATATGAGAAAATGCTACAGTGAAGAAGGTCCCACACCAATGTGGCAATGCATGTATTAGTCTGGCATAGAGTGAGGTAAAGAGCATTAAAAGGAACTTACGTGCAAATCCCAGATTCTAACCTCTCCATCAAGGCACCCTGAAGCAATAAGCCCTGGAATGGTAGGGTGAAAGGTTACACACCATGGTGTGCGTCGATGCCCAACTAGAGAGTGAACACATTTGCCCGTTTTCACCTCAGTGATGTAAATATTGTGATTCACATGAGTAGAAGCCATAAGGGTCCTGGGGAAATTAAAAAGCAACATAAAAGAAGGGGAGGGAGGATGGGAAGAGAAGGTTGTTTAGCAAGCAATTTTGGATGCAGAAACAGAGGAGAGAAAAATATGAACCTGTACAGATATGCCTCATTGGCTGTCAAGCCCAACACCCAAACCACCAAGACATCACAGCTCCAAGACCAACTTTCTAAAAATAAGTCAATGATACTTCAATTTAACCAGCCTCACAGCAGAGATACTTGAGTTTTAGAAAGCTTACATAAGATTGTTAAAAGTTAATAATTATATTTCCAAGATTAACAGGTAAGAGAATGCCTGTTAATAATTAAAGTACATTTTTGTCATTCTAATATAGTAAATACTCCAAAAAGACTTAACCATTACTCAATAATAGTAGAGTAGTATACTCAGCTATATTTTTTAACTGGTCAAATGCTCATAAAATGATAGGTTCTCCAAATTGTGCTTTCCACCTTAATATCTATACCATACCATCCCTATAGGGTGAGTCACTCCCAATTTTCAAACATCACTTCTTTCTGATATGCACTGCAACAATCTTGCTTGTGGTACATTTGGACAGTGGCCAGGCCCTAAGCTCTCTTGTATATGAAAGCCAATTCCTGGTTCTCGTCTGTCACACTCTAGAAAAAGGGTAATCAATGTAATGCTCTCCAAATGCTCCTGGACTCCAAACTATCATTAGTCTCAACCAGCATAGCTGATAGTCAGGGATAATAGGGACAACCTCAAGGACACCATGTTGGTTAACCCTGCTCTGGGGTGACCAATTAAAACAAAACATGAGGTGACTATGCAAACAGGGATGGAGTAAGTTTTCATTGGCTCTGCCTTGCATACTGTTCTATGAAACAAAAAGCAAGCGGACTACAATGACATTTGAGAGGGTGGAGGAGGAAAGCTGTATTCACTAAAGGAAAATTGATACTACCACAGTAGGGACAAAACCTGCACAGGGCTCTCAAGGACTTCGCGCCTTCCCTGTAGGGTCCCTGAACCAACCAACACAACAAGCATTTCACCAGTTTATATGAACATCTCCTGCTACCAAGTTCTTTGCAAGTCTACATTCTGTCATTATCATAGTTCAAAAAGAGTATTCCATGTACACAAGTAGTTTCAAATAATCAAAAGAGTGAGCAGCACTTGGTATAGCGAAGCTGAAAGACTCTTTGGAAGCTCTCACAGGTATGCTGAGGAACATTTCTCTTCACAAATCTTTCTAACAGATAAAAGGGAACATAAAATAAATAATTAATAAATAAAAAGAGAACAGAAAATATATACATAGATGTGTACCTGTCTGGACTGAATGCCAGTAGAAAGGTGGAGCGTGGACTGTCTGGCAACTCAACCTTCTGAAAGTCAAAAGAGCACAAAACATTTTCTGAGCTCAAAGTATCAGTGAAGTATACCAGTACCCCTCCCTCGTGTGAAGTTTAATAGAAGAAATGATACTTTTGCACAATTGTGCCAGGAGTATCAAAGGGTTATAAAAATTTTAAAAGGGTCTATCCATTTATTCTGAATCTGGCACATACCAGATAAAAATATTTAATTCAAATTCAGAAACCTAAGAAGTATATATAACTCAAATTACCCACAGGCAGAAGTGTCATACACAGCCTGAAGCTCCATGGTTAAGAACTTGCTTTGTATGCCAAACTATCCTAGATCACTGTATGTGCAGGTAGGACTGGGTAAGACCCACAAAGGGAACCCTAAAGTAGTGTCAGTATAGACAATGCTGACCTAGAGGAACCAACGTTCTGATTTTCTGCAAGGCAGCTTCCTAAGTTCAGTTGACTTTAAGTGTGTCATAAGGAGCTTTACCTTGCCCTCCCATTTCATCCAACGGGTTTTGTCTTCTACCAACTCCTGCAGAAGACGCTGTGCTCCCAAAGCTTGCGTGCCCCGTTCTCGGCCCCAAAGGATTCGAACAGCATTCTTCTCTGGTACAACCTTCATGGCTTTTACTGTCTCAGGGGAATGAGTCACCGAGAGACACCAGATCACAAGTGCCAATAATCTACACAAGTGCCATCCACTCCTTGCAAGGCTGTCCTCATGGAAATCTAGATAGTGAAGATATATTTCAAGGAACCCAAGTCAGAAGTTTCCAAGAGGTCAATACAAATTGGTATCTCTCTGTGTAATTGTTAACATTCCATCCCCACCAACATAGCATTACTATTATTATCATCATCAGATTCTCAAGAGAGACCACTGTAATTGCAGCACATTCAAGACAGATCTTCCTCAGGTTGCAGAATGATGGGCCCAGGTCCAGCATTTTCATGGCAAATCTAACACATAGTAGATGGCCTGCAAAGTCTTACAAGAAAAACTTTGTGTGGTTGGAGATTTAACAAACAGCAAGTCACTCTCTTATTAGCTATGGTTCACTGAACACCTGATTCATGTTCACTTCACTACATGGATACTCTTGTCAATCTTTTTTTAAATAACTCTTTGTAAGAATTGATTTGTGGCAATTTCATTTTCAAAAGTATTTTGTAGTATTTAGAATAAAAGTATTTTCCAGTCAAGACAGTTTCAGCTTTAAAAAAAATATCTTTGAGAAAGATAGAACATAAACAGACTACATTTACAGTGGTACCTCAGGTTAAGTACTTAATTCATTCCAGAGGTCCGTTCTTAACCTGAAGCTGTTCTTAACCTGAAGCACCACTTTAACTAATGGGGCCTCCTGCTGCTGCTGCGCCGCTGGAGCACAATTTCTGTTCTTATCCTGAAGCAAAGTTCTTAACCTGAAGCACTATTTCTGGGTTAGCAGAGTGTGTAACCTGAAGCATACGTAACCTGAAGCGTATGTAACCCAAGGTACCACTGTACTGCTGCTAAATCATTTCCTGTCATCATAAAACTCACCATATGAGTTATGTCACAGGCCGAATAAAGTGACCTAACCCAAATCACATAGCAAATACACCACCAAGTTGGATGTGAAGATATTTCCAGGTCAAGCACACTATCAACTGGATTTACGAAAGCAGGTCTCATCAAATACTACAAACTAAAAAAGGCATAATATGAAACTGGGGAGTTCTCATTACAAATTTTACTTTATTGAGAACAACTTCCAGACTGCTGACCCAAGACAACAGCTGCTTACCAAGACGGATATTTTTAATCAATTGCAAGAAAAGAAACTTTCCTTACTAAGGAAAGTTAACAGAGAGAGTTCTCAAGGGAATTTTCTTGAGGAATTGCTTTGCTCACCAGTGTAATAAATCAAGTTTACATAAAGTTAATGTGTATACATTTGATTAACTTTCATAATCCATTCTGAGTGCAATCTGAGAGTGGTTTTTCTTCCTTCCTTTATGACTGGCCCCGGGGGTGATGGTGCTCTGAATGGGCGGAACACCTAGGCTTAATTTGTTTCAAACACTGATGTTTTTAATTTTAAAAAGAATTACGCAACTGTATGATCACATGGGTAAAGCCAGTCATCTTTAAGATTTAATCTAAGTAAACCTTTTGCAAAGAAAATACGAATACCATTATGCAGAAGATTAATGTGTTCATTCTACCCTCAACCATTTACAACTACACTTCCTCATGTCCTGTTTCTATTCCTTGTGCAAATTGGGAACAGAGAAAACTCCCCCTTCACACTTGTTCCATAACAGGAAGAAGTTGGAGTCACTCACACTTTTTCTTTCCACTTCAAAAGCAAATACACATACATCAACCCCTTTGGGAATCTGATCTGGCATGAGAGTGTGCCCTGGACATTCCAAGGGATATCCCATCACTATTATACATTGGTTTCACTCATCAATATTCTGAAAGAATGCTAGATATCTACCTGGTAATGTTTATCAGATTTTGGAAACGTGTTTCTACTGCTTTCAACTCCAGGTACATACAGAACAGTTCTAGCAATTGTGTGAAAGCCTGTTTAATCAAGAGGAGAATAAATGAATGCAGATGCCAGTTGCCAACAAAAACACCAGAGACCTCCTCTGAGGAAGAAGCATGGGATGTCATGGAGCACCCCAGTACTTAATACTTAATACTTGGAAGAACTTGAAAAAAATCCAAAGTGCCTCAGCTCATGAATGTCTTGCCTGGAACCCAAAATAATCCATCCAAAAATATAATGAGCCCTGCCTTGATCTCTAAGTAAGGTCCATTTGATACCTTTATTGACATACTTTTGGCACCAAGTAAACACTTTCCTTTTCCACCAGGCTTTTGATGGTGCAAATCAAGGCTCCCACACACCTGGGAACAGGTAATACAAATTAAGGATAAGTTAACAGAAGCACGTGGAAGAGCCTTGGCTCACTTGAGAGCATAAGACTCCAATTCATATCATGCATGTTTCCAATGCTCTTCATGTGCAACTAACCCAATCAGCCCACATTTATTTAGTGAACAAAGGTAGGAAAGGGGAAATCAATGTTGCTATAAACCGAGAGTATCACAAAGCATACAATGAATCAGAAACAGCAACAAAAGGTTTAGGGATACCAAACACACAGCTGTGGTAACCAAGATGGCGCCCTCCATATGTTGTGGACTACAACTGCCATTAGTCCCAGCTAGCATGCCCAAAGGTGAGAAACAATGGGGAGTTGCAGTTCACAACATCTGGAGAGCACCATGTTGGCTACCCCTGCTCTGCAGGAAACATTCAGCAATCAGTAATCTTAATATCTTTTGCTGTAATTATTGACTAATCCAAGCCTCTTTCACTAATAGACATGGGTAGTGAATGTGATGCCCTCCATTTGTTTTTGAACTATACTTTCATCAACCTTGACCATTGGCCATGCTGGCTGAGGCCAATGGGAACTAGAGCCCAGAACATCTGGAGAGCACCACATTGGCTATCCCTATTTCAAAACTTAAATCCTATGTCTTTCTACTTCATTTGTTTCGTGTAATCCATGAATTTGTTCAACACAGAAAGAGCAAGACCAACATGAAATCTGAACAATCAACCAAAAACACTGGCATGGGTTGCATGGCTGCAATTCTAACCATATTTAATAGGAAGTATAAGTCATTGAGGGTAATGAGGCTTACCTCTCAGTAAATGTGTTTAGAATTGTGTTGCACACGTCTCAAACATCCGTATCTCAGAGCATATTGTAGTATCCATATTAATATCAGGTCAAAAGTGGCAATTTACACAAGGTTAAACCCAAGACACTGGTCACAATACAGCATGCATCAGCTATATAAATGGCTATAAAGGGGGGGGGGGCAGAACAAGGATAACTTGGCAAGGCAGTATTGCACTGAGAAATTGCTAACCTCCACACTTCCTGACAGCATTTACTGTACCCAATAAATCCTTGCCATAAAAATCAAAAGCTGCCCCACAAGCTGCAAAATTCCTACTGGAAAGTTGTCCTTTTATTCTTATAGCCACTTTTAGAACACAGGGAGAAGCAGACCAAATGTCCCCTAATAACAGAGAATAAATCATCACATTACAAAAGAGTGAAGATCCCTATCCATATTTACTATTATTTAGAATACAGTGGTACCTCGGATTAAGAACTTAATTCATTCTGAAGGTCCGTTCTTAACCTGAAACTGTTCTTAACCTGAGGTACCACTTTAGCTAATGGGGCCTACGCCGCCACTGCATGATTTCTGTTCTCATCCTGAAGCAAATTTCTTTACCCGAGGTACTATTTCTGGATTAGAGGAGTCTATAACCTGAAGCATCTGTAACCTGAAGTGTCTGTAACCTGAGGTACCACCGTACTTCAATCCCCATTCTATAATCCCAAGATGCTCCCTGAGATGCTCTCAAAGTGGCTTACAGAAATAAAAACTACACAGTAACTGCATGAAACCAGAATAATTTAGGCAGCATTTTCTGCTTGCATCCTTGCTCTTCCATGGTGTCATACCAGGAACAGCCCTCACTAAAATCTTGAGGCAAAGGAGCATGGCCGAGCAGCTGGCTCTTGCTCATTCCATGAGGGAAGCAGTATTTTCTTGCTGGCAGTTGCCAGGCAGCAGGTCCTTTGAGGCATAGTAGTAGAGGCGAGCAGCTGGAACTCACTCAGCCCCATGATGAAGGCCAGTTGTCCCCTGCTAGCAGTTGGTACTTCCAAGGCAATTGTGCCCACCAAGGTCCTCTAAAGTTAAATAAGAGGCTGAGCACCTCAATTTCACTCAACCAAATGGAAGAAACTGCAAATTTTAAACAATAAAACTCCAGCAACATTTCATTTTCCTGCCATTCATAACTTAATTCCCTTATCAGAACATGCTTCTTGCCATAACTCTTTAATGCAATGAAGTTCATTTGTTATTTTGAAGCTATAACCCACTGTTTTAAGGTCCACAGCAGCAGGCCAGTATTAGCATAAACTACCAATAGCCAAAACAGGTCCCAGTAGTTTCACACAGATTGCAACAGCATCTGCTTTCTTGTTTTCCTCAAAGACGTCTTACAACATTCTGTGAGCAACTGGATTAGCTAATGAAAGCAAATCAAATTTAGAGTCCTATAGCTCTTCAGTAATAAAAGTACAAGACAACAAGAACATGGACAGTAAATGGCTCTAGAGATAGTAAGCAGAAGGTAACCATTAATTTACAGTGATGAACAGAGGTGTGCACCTCAAAACTCTGAACTGGACCTTTTTCTTATTAACCAACATTAGATCTGCTCTAGCCCAAATTTTCAAAAACAAAGTAGTAGCAGGGACATTTGGGGGTGGGGGAATGTGATAACACTTTTGCCTGTCTGGTAACTCTTGCCTATTTTCCTATATTTTAAATACATTGTAAGTTGCTTACTTTGGTTAGTAGGTGGGGTGTAAATACTCCAAATGAATGAATGAATGAATTGTAACCTGCAAAAGCATCTGAACAGTGAAATTGTGCATTAATGGCATTTTGTATGAAAATAATTAGCAGTGTTTCAAAGAAATGCAAGTCTAAAAGTATACAGTGGTACCTCTGGTTACGAACTTAATTCGTTCTGGAGGTCTGTTCTTAACCTGAAACCATTCTTAACCTGAGGTACCACTTTAACTAATGCCACCGCTGCCACCGCGCGATTTCTCTTCTCATCCTGAGGTAAAGTTGAGGTACTATTTCTGAGTTAGTGGAGTCTGTAACCCAAAGTGTTTGTAACCCGAGGTACCACTGTACTGAGAAAAGTTACAGGACCAAGTACTATTGCTTAGTGGATGACCCAATGTACAGCTGCTGCACTTGGATCCCCCCTCTCTGCCCCTGCTCAGCAACAAGTCCTAGAGTCCTGGGAAAGAGAATAATAAGCATGAAACCAGACAAAGGACAAATCACTTGCCAACCATGAGAATGAGATGCCATTCTATTGTTTGTTTGTTTGTCATCATTCCTCCAAAGGAGCCCAGGGTGATGTACAAACATATATCCATCATAACACACACAGTAAAAATGTACCATTAAAACAATTATTAACTCATTAAAACACTGGTTCCAGTACTGTTACCAAGGGTTAAACATTTAAACTACAAAAGCCTAGATGAATTAAAATGTCTTTAATTGACGTCTGAAAACCAAAGTGGGGGTGACAGGCATACCTATGGGGGTAATTCTAGAATTCGGGTCCCACTATGGAGAAGGCCCTTCTACAGATCTTTGCTCCCCAAATCCTGATGGGGGGCTGCAATAGCCTCCCATTGCTAATCTTAAGGATCAAGTTGGCAGGAAATGGAGGTTTGAGTCCTAAGTTGTTGAAGACTTTGCAAGCCATTACTAATAACTTGAATTAGGCCCAGTGGAACACAAACCACCAGTGCAGTTTTTAGGATTGGTTATACATGATTCCATCTTGCTGCCCTAGATATAAGCATGGGAGCTGCATTCTGCAGGATGAAAGGAAAGAATTAAGTAATGAAAACTGTTTTGGAAGAACTTGTAGTACTGCCTGTAGAACAGCACATGTTGCAAGGCGCAGAAGCAGCCCTAACGCAATTATACTACATTATTTTATATAAGCCACCTTGAAAATCCTTCTTGATCCAAAAGTGGAAAAGAAAGTATTTTTTTAATAAACTGTTCACAGCACTGAGAATAGGCAGCAAAATGGCAGATATCTGTATGTATGTGAACAAGTGTTCAAATTCCCTAATATACTTTATTAGTAACATCTGAGGGAATTTTGGCTGCTCCTCTCAAACTGGCACCTAGCCTCTGTCATTTGTAACCTATTTGGATTACTGCCATGAACTCTACACAGGACTGCCTCCTGTTTGAAAGATGCAGATGGTGCAAGAGCCAACCGTTCACCTTATGATGGGTACACTTTATAAAGAACATATTATTCCTGTTTTATCAGTTGCACTATCTGCCTATTTGCTTCCAGGCCCAATTTAAAGTGCTGGTTCTCAGTTTTAAAGCAGTGTACAGCTTGGATCCTACATACCAGTGAAAGTCTCTTCCTCCATAAATACCTCCCCATCTCTAATTTCCCAACCTGCTGGGGAGACTCTGTTCATGTCCCTTCTTACACACATGTGAAATAGAAAGGCACGGATTCAGGTCTTCTCCACTGTACCATTCAGTCTACGGAATACCCTTCTAACAATAGTCTCTTTTGCCCCTACTTTGATGACTGTTCACAGGCAGTGAATATTTAAGAAGGTGCTTTTGATGGGCTAAAATAGCAGCAGCTGTAGATCTGTTCTTGAGCTAATTTACTTTCAGCAGCTGCTTTACATGTCTTTAATATCTTGTTACATTGGTTGGTTTTAACCACGTTTTATTATAGTTTCTGAACTGTGGACACTACTTCAGTTGAAGCATATGCTAGAGATGAGTGAACAATAAAACAACCAAAGCCTCTGGCACATTGGGAGTTAGATTAGTTCCAGTACCACTTCTTGCAAGTGCCTCAACTCTAGAGAAAAAGGGAGGGAAGTCATATTCCCACATATGAGATTGTATTTTCCAAAGGCCTTTGTATTAAAAAGCTGGAGGGCTGCAACTCATTGTCCCATTTCAGTTCATACAATCCATGCATCTGTATCCATGTAATAGGTCATAATAGACAAGTTTTATTTCTGTGGAACCACATGCAATGTCTCTGCTGTGGTTTGGCACTCTCAGTTTGAGAAACAATTTCCTACCAAACTGTGAAGTACAATAAGTTTTCTCTTATCAGCTAAGTGCAGGCCTGGTCAATTTTGAGTTTTCTGAGAGAAAAATCAATGTTGCAATAGCAAAAGCTAGTTTTAAAATGTGCCCAGATGTTCCTGCTGTGGATGCACATTTGGATGCACATTTACATCATTATAGTCTGAAATGCCATCTTCTCCTCAGAGACAAAAGTCAGGGGAAACTTGGTCCTACCATTTGCTATAGAAGTTTGCTGAATCACGAGGATTTGGTAATGATACTAAACTCCCCACATACACACACACACTTGCCAAATAATTTTCTCCCCTACTCCCCAAATAAGTTTTTCAACATTTGAAGAACTGATTCTGCTTTCTTTCTTTCTTTATTTGTTTATTTATTTATTTTTAATAGGGACTACTCAAGTTAAATGAGTTGTATATAGTACTTTTTTTTAAAGGGAGGAAAGTTCTTAAAGTCAGGCTCAAGCCAACAGAGAAAACACGAAAAACAATGCATCTCTTTTTAAGTCTGAATGCTGATGCTCACATGGTTAACAAAAGGAGAATCTTTTTTAAAAATCTACAAAGAATGAATGCAAAAAAAGCCAGCTCCTATACTCAAGGGGGATACTTACCATGGAGTTTCTCAAGCCTAAAATTTATGTTAACTGAATGTGAATTGATGAGACTGTCCAATTGTTTACAATGCAACTCAATACATAAAAGATCAAAGAATAGTTCTAAGATTTTTCTTACCAAAACAAAGGAAAAGTAGATCCACAGATGATAGAACTTGGCGGGTTTGGAACTAGTGCATTCCTGAATGACAATCTGAAGAAGACATGAAGGAGGGAAAGTAAGTTTGGGTTATACTTCACAGTGGCAAAAATGACGAAGACAAAATGAAAAAGAGATAATAAAACGATCATTCTAGTAAGCACACTTTTAATAGCACTTTGCTGAGTTGGGGTAAGGCAACAGAACACAGATTGGAACTTGTCAACTCAGAAAGAACATTCTGAGAGACAAGGCCTTGTGAAAACTATATATTATACAACGTAATATACACATTACATTGTTAGACTGCAGTAATACTACACAATGGCCCAGTTTACACATCACCCTAAACCATATTTTAAACTAATGATGTTGTAATGTGAATGAGCAACGTGCTGGTGCACACTGTTCAGAAGAGTCCACAGCATTCATCTCCGCTCCTATTGCATTGAAAATGAAACAAGACAGAGAGCTTAGCTTGTTGTGTTGTCCAAACCCGGACTCACATTTTGCTTCTCTCCAAACCAAAGTGGTAACCAAAGTTGTTCTTGGCTTTATTTACCATTCATGGTTTGTTTGAAGAGAAGTAACCATAAGCTCAGGTTCAAATATGACAAAACAGACGCCAGCTGTTCTCATCTGCAACATGGCAGAAATGGGGAAAGGGCACTGGGGAAAATTTTGTGCAGCACAAACCAACACATGCAGCTGTTGTCTGTTTTAAAATATGGTTTAATGACACTCAAACTGCACTAGTGTGGTCTGTTCTAAAGCAGGTATGTCCAAAGTCCGTGGGGGGGGCCCTCATCTAGCCCCCTGTCTGGTTTAATTCGGCCCCTGTGGGAGTTTATTTCTTGGGGTCAAATCCTAAAGAACAACTTCAACAACTTTGGGGTAAAATCGTAAAAAAAGCTCAACAACTTTGGTCAGCCCTCATGCATGTTCACGTCATCAAATCTGGCCCTCTTTGAAAAAAGTTTGGGCACCCCTATCTGAAGGACTGCAGCAGTAGAAAACCCTAAACAAGGCACTCCACAATACTGTCAACCTCTGCAAAAGGGGCCTCTCATAAATACTCAGTCGAGAGCACAATAGTGCTATTTGACAATTTCACATTAAATAAAACTTTCCATGACCTTTTTTGTAATGATTTTTTGCTCACCCTTTTGAATCTATCTGTACACCTGCCTATGTTTCAAAGTTAAGATTATAATACTGTAGATATGTCTTTGTTTAATTTCTTTTTTTAACAACCCAGTCTTTTTGGCCATTCATCCTTACAGGAGCTTCATCAAGCAACATTCCAATCCTCTGTAAGGTTACTCCTACAGAAGTAAGGTAAATCCTACAGAAGTAAGGTAAATCCTACAGAATTCAGCAGCACTTCCTTCAAGATTTCATCCTTAAAGGAAGCTCAACATAAATTTTCTCACCCAGCTTCCCTTAGAAGGCCAGCTATATAACCACCCTTCAAAAATTTCAATCCTCTAACTTTTACAACTGTGCATATATAGACAAATATTTTTTAAAACTGTATTAAAATGCAATTACAGTTCAGTTTCATTTGCTTTATGAGGGGACTAGCAACATCAATCTGTTTTAATCTATTTTTAATGTGGTATGCCACCTTGGGACAATCTGATGAAAAGGTAGATGATAATAATAATAATAATAAATTATTTATCAGTTTTAGACCTAAAATATTTGCTCTGCCGGTTCTTCCTGTGCCTATTGCTTGGTTTTATCATACAAAACCATTTGTGTGTTTTAGGGTATATCACCAAATAATTTTAGTGGTGACAACAGCAAGTTTATTTAAAAAAAATACTTGGATGAAGTAGTTATCCATTCATTCAGATCTGCAAGTACAACACAAATGGGAGTAACAGTAAACATGTTGGATGAAAAGCAAAACAACTCCAGATAGTTTCAAAATGAAGAGCTGAGGAGTTAACAATGAAGTAAAATTCAACAAGGTCAAATGTAAAATGTATATACGAGACCCATCCAATACTCAATTATAAAAGCAGATGTTCCAATATTCAATAACACTTCTGAGAAAAATGTAAACAAATGAAATGAGCAATGAAGGCAATGATGCAGCTCCAAAGTACAATGCCATCCTGAGAGCTGTATCTGCATTAGATTTGTATCAAGTACTGTAGTTCTTTCTGTACTACCCAATGCTGAGCAGAGAAGTTTCATTCAGTGTATTATGTTTACCCACATACCTTAGTTAAAGAAAGATGATGATAGGCAGAAGAGGATTCAGAGAAAAACTACAAAAGTGATAAACAGTCTAGAAAGCAAGTCACATTAAGACAAACTAAAAGGATCTGCCTTTTAAGAACTGAGATAGGACTAACATGCTGCCAGTATTCAAATATTAACAAGTTTCCAGAAAATAGTAAATGAAAAAATATTTTCTGGATCTAAGAAGCAGTTAATATAAACTGCAAGAAAACATATTTAGGTGACATGTTAGGAAATTTCTTTAAGTGTTTAAAAATCTGAATCAAATGTGAAATGCACTTGTGGAATTTACTTTGAGATTTACAGAAAAACAAAGGAGGACAGGTGAGCATGAAATACTGAGATTTCAAATACTACAGGTTTATGCAGACAGGCAAAACCGGTAAGATTTATGAAAACATATGCTCTGTTGTCACTTTCCTCAGAAAGACGTTTTTTTGGATCACCTCATGGCTTATAGAAGTTGCAACATCCAGTTTTGCACAGTATAACCAAAGTGGCATTTTAATTTTAGCCATGTTTCAGACAGAAAGCATCATACTAACTTATCTAAAATTAAGTGTACTTCCCTGCAAACTTGCAATGTGTTTTGTTGTGGGGAGGACAAAGTAACCATTTTCGAATAAAACTTGGAATTGGGGGGTGGGGGGGAGCTAAGTAGGGCTTCAGTATTTATTTACCACACTCTCTTCTTCAAGCTACCTGTCTTCGATCCATAACCCATTTATTCTTAGTTGCCATACTCTCTCCTCGCAATACACAGTGAAGTCCAAATCCTTAAAGCATACCAAGCACACACAGCTTAGAAAACTAATAAGCAATTTCATGGTACAGAACACACACACACCCCAACATATACCAGTCCACAATTCTGTAAAATCCTGATGACCGGAAAAAACAATTGTATCCCAATTATGGTGTTAAATATATGGCTGGATGGAGTTATAAAAACATTGGGGGAAACAGGCTTGAGTTCTCCGAACCAAATACCTTCTTCTACATACAAAGCCTCACAACCCTCATCACATTTAATTATTCTTAATTAATAATAATTAATTAAGACCCGTGTACAGAGAGACCCCAGCGAGCTAACAGCCAACTCTCCCTTAAATTTCGTGCTCGTTTCCTCAGAGCCAAGCCGTCGTGGTCCCCGTGCCCACCAGGCCTTACTCTCAAGGAAGCGCGGGCAGGCTCGGAGCCACATTCGCACAGGAAAACGGACATCCCGCTGAGAAAATCCCTCCTCGCATCCCTGAAAAAGGGAAAAAACCGTGCGGCCGACTGTTTACGTGGGCGGAGGGAAACCGAATGTATTTTAAATTAAGGAAGCGCTGCCTCCCCGTATTCAGACCGACGGCTCCGGAAACAACACAGGGCGGGCCTTCAGAGCCTCGCTCTGCGGGTCCCGGGAAGGAAGGCCAAGGCCGCCAGGAGTCTGGCTAGCCGGTTCTCCGAGCGGGGAGGACGCGGGGGCCACAGCCAGGCAGCCTCCTCGCGAGAAAGACGCGGCCGCGGGAGGCTCCGCGGTGGGCGGGGTGGAGCGGAGGAACTCGACGCCGCTAGGAGACCCTTCCTGAAACGCGTCCCGCCCTTCGCCTCAGGCTCCCCAACTCCCCGGCCGGCCCCACCCGCCGCGTTTCTCTCCCCGCCGGCTTGAGGGAGCCCGGCAACCCCCCTAGAGAGGAAGCAGGCCCGGAGCCTCTAGGCCCAGAGCCTACCTGAGGCGGCGGGGGGGGGGGAGCTGGCCAAGGCCTGGCGCCCTCGAATCCCGGAGAGGACCGGAGCGGTGGCGTGAGGCACGCTCCGGGCTGGTCGGGGCCTGGTCCAGGGAGGGACAACCCAAATCCGACGGCGGCCTCTCCCCCTGTAGTTTCTGCCGCCGCCGCTGCTGCTCCGAGTTACCACCAAGGCCAGGGCGCCTAGCCGAGCACCTAAGCAGCCGAGTGCGGAGATGCCGAGTGCCGAGCCAATCGAACGGCAGGCACAAAAAGCGGAGCAGAGCTGACGAATGGAACGCAGAGAGCGGGATCGGCGCTGTCCTCGCGACCGGGAGGGCGGGGAAAGAAGGCGGGGGGAGGGGCCCACGGAGAGGCCTGCGTCAGGAGGCGCCTGAGATCGTCTGCTGCGAAACGAGCCCTTAGCCGAGGGATACGTGGAGGGGAGATGTTCACCTTCACATCGCCCTCGTCCTCTTGGTAATCATCTGCCAGGGGCCTCCATAAAGTACAACACATGTTCTTTAAAAATGGCTACACCCACACACACACCCCCGCAAAATCAAAGCCATAAATAACCACCACTGCCTCCAATACATTTTTATTGTAAGACTTAAAAAAAAAATCAGTATAACTTTATTTGGCAAACCATGACTGCGCACTGGATATTCCCCCCCCCCAAAAAAAATCACATTTCCCAAATTTCCCCATACACTATTAATTCCACTTTTTATAATGAACGCACACTTTCGTGCAGAAAAAAAGGTTCACATCCACACCATACATTGAAAGCTTTCCCCGTAGTTTGTGCTAGGATTTGGGGGAAACCATGCACTTTATATGTATGGCTGTTGGCTTAGGATAAGCCCCACTGAACTCACCAGGACTTGTTATGAAGTAAATATGCACAGGGTTGCTGTTAAAACTGGTGGCACTGATGACTCACCTACATTAGTAAAAAAACAACCAGTGTTTTGAATGTTATAAACATGCAACACCAGATGGTGCTGTAGAACAAACTTTTTCTATGAGATTTTACATAGTGTTTTTTTTTCTTTCGTTTTTATAACGATTTAATTTGTGACTTACTTATCGTGTTTTTTCCTGTGTGTAGATCCACGCTGAAACAGAGACTTAAGAGGCCTCCTACTGCTACCACATTGTGATTTACTTCTGAGTAAGCCTGCATAAGGTTGTGCTGCATGACTTTCTAGATGTGTCTGAGGATATTAGTTCTGCTAATAAACTAAAAAAAGGCACAAGAAGCAAATGCTTGTATTCAACAACTCACAAAGCAAAATGTACTACTCCCTGTGCAACAGCTGGAATCATAACCCCTTTTACCTGGGAGTAAACCCCATTGAATTCAATAGGATTTTCTCTGAGTAGACAAAGTTAGGATTGCATTAAGACTAGGCTCTCTTTAGGCTTGCTTTTCCCATCTTTTCCCATCTAGTCCTCTTAGCTCTCAGAGTCACTGACAGCTCTGCCATGATCTCACCAGGAGCTATGCATCATAATTACAACACAAATATAATTAAGGACAGGTACTTAATGAAGGTCCTGCATCACCTGCTTGTGCAACAATATGTTGTACATGTAGGTGTCTGAGTTTCATAAGGCCCTCTCGTTTCTAATCAGTTTTGCAGCACCAGATTTAGGGTGGTGTTGGTGATTCCCCCTGCACAGGGCACTAAGCTGAGGGGGAGAAAAATTGAGAAGATCCATAACTGAGAAGATCCATTTTGAATGGCACCAAATTTTGTCCTCGCCCGAGGCACCACGTTACAACAGATTACCAAAGTCTGTCCCTGAGTTTTGCCTCAATCTGGTTTCTGAGTTTAGCATATATTAGCATTGTTGCCTAAATGCTAACCTGACAAACATTCATTCAGAGTTACAGCAGCACATCCTAGCATTGCAGCATGTTCTCAAATACCATAGGTAAAAGGTAAAGGGACCCCTGACCATTAGGTCCAGTCGTGGCCGACTCTGGGGTTGCGGCGCTCATCTCGCTTTATTGACCAAGGGAGCCGGCATACAGCTTCCGGGTCATGTGGCCAGCATGACTAAGCTGCTTCTGGCGAACCAGAGCAGCGCACGGAAACGCCGTTTACCTTCCTGTTGGAGCGGTACCTATTTATCTACTTGTACTCTGACTTGCTTTCAAACTGCTAGGTTGGCAGGAGCAGGGACCGAGCAACGGGAGCTCATCCCGTCACGGGGATTCGAACCTCTGACCTTCTGATTGGCAAGTCCTAGGCTCTGTGGTTTAACCCACAGCGCCACCCGTGTCCCGGATCTCAAATACCATAGCAAACATTTAAATTACAGAAGTACTTTACATATCTTGTAAAATAAATTTTGGAATATAGAGTCAATTTTTCTACAAATGAGTTCAAAAAGCTTTTCCTCACCATGGTTCCTAGCTTTCTATATATTTGGCACACAGTTAGATCTAGCTGCAACATTACCAAGACTGGAAACCAACTATCATAGGTACATCTTCCTGGCAGTAAGTCCCAGTCAACTCTTCTTCCGAGTAGATATGCATTGACTTACACTGTTAGAAATGGAATCTAGAGCAGGGCAAATAAGCAGGTCAGAATTTATTCCCATCATAAGCACTGGCTTCAAGGGGCCAAGGCTCTTTGCACCACCTCAGCTTTTTTTGAGAGGGCAGGTCCCCCCCCCCCATTGTTGAGATTATACTGGGCATGGAGTGACATCAGGACTTCTTTTCCAGGCCAAGGCCTCACCTGGGGTAGAAGTAATTAAGAATGGGAAAAGGGTGCTGGAACCAAATCCTTAACCCATCACTGGAAGCCATAAACACCAACAACTGGGAAACACTGGCCTGCGAGCACTCCAACTGGAGAACAGCCTTTACCAAAGGTGTCATGGGCTTTGAAGACACTCGAACTCAGGACGAAAGGGAGAAACACGCTAAGAGGAAGGCACACTTGGCAAACCCTCACAGTGATCAACTCCCGCCTGGAAACCTATGTCCCCACTGTGGAAGGATGTGTAGATCCAGAATTGGCCTCCACAGTCCCTTATGGACTCACTGTTAAAACCGTGTTTATGAGTTAATGACACCTTGTGTGAATTGATTTGGGAGGCCTATGACTTGGTCCAAGATAAAAATGATACCCTGTGTGAGAAGGCTTTGACTGTGATAGAGAAAAAACAGAAAGGGAGAGCAAAAAGCATAAAAGGTTATTATATGTGGGGGCAATGTAAAATCATTTAAAAAGCCTGGGATAAGACATATAGAGATTTGAAAACAAATTGGGAAATGAATGTTGTTAAAACAACATGAAGTTATTACATGGAGATATACAGAACTTGTTGGACTTATTGAACAAAAGACATTGTTCCAGTACGCAAGATTGGACGCCAGGCCAAGACCAGCCAGCCCCTACAGAAGGAATAAGCCTCTGTTAAAAAAGACGAAGAAGACTGGTAAACTAAACTATTGAACTATACAGGATAAACTAGTTAATATAGAACCCAAAACAGAAAGAGGACTTTGAATAATAAAAAAGGGGTAAAGGTTTAATGCTCATCTTTTAAGCTTTGTATACAGACTTTCACGTTAGTATAACTTTTAAAACTCACTTGTATTAAGATGAACAAAGTTTAAAAGTTGAATTATTAAGATTATAAGGTTATAAGGACGTGCACGAACAAGTATTAAACAATGAAACCAAGAGGGGGAGGGGAGGGAAGTCAAGCAAAAATAATGGTTTAAAATTTTTGATTATGATGGGTTTTTTCTCCATTATATATTGTTGTTTTTATGTTTATTTTTTATGTTCTTTTTGGAAAATTAATAAATTGTTATAAAATAACAAAAACCGTGTTTATGGAAGACAATCTTACTCGGTTATGAGTGATCGCCAAAGAAGATGACTCCGTAATCTGACACCAACATAGACTCCATGGGGTGCAAGTCTCTGTGAAGAATGTAGGCGTCTCTACAATAAACCTTTCTTACACCCACAGTGAGAGGTTAATCTCTAGGTTAATGTTTACTAAGACTTTACATAGATTTTTGTTAGTACATTGGGCAGAAGTAAGGATATTTGATCATAGGGAATATTTTTGTAGATTTGTTGAGGCTATTTTTGCTCTGACCTCTCATTCTTGATGACTCAGGAATTACATGTCCATTTCAATGTTGGCCATTTTCCCATTTTGTAACTGGGACAACAAAATGGACCACAAACCATTCCTTCCCTCCTGCCTCAATCTATGTAATAACAACATCCCTTTCCATTACACAAATCCAGTTGCTGTTGGATGAAAAAAGATAGACAAGAGTGATAAGTTACCAAGCAAAAAAAGAGGAATGCTTCTATTTTTAACCATGTTTAAGCCGCCTTTACAGTTTAGTTAGTTGGCATTCGTCTGTCTCAAGAGACAATGGAAAAGTGTGCCATCAAGGGTAAAGTTAAACTGTTGGGTGAATTACAGCACCTGCTGTGTCTGTACAGACCAATATGGGTGAACTTCAGTTAATAACTGAAACAAAAGTGTTCCGAATCTGTTACACCATACACAAGATACATTTTTTTATTTTTAAGTACTTAAAACTACAATATTAAACTGAATATGCATTCCTCCCATATCATATTGTCCTTGATAAATGGTCCTCCAATAAGGCTGGACACTAAAAAGTAGCAGGTACTGAAATACTGAGTACTGACGGAATCAGATACAATGTGCACAATGAAACCAAAATAGTATATTAAATGCAAAATATTATACAAACACAAAATTTCAATTTCAATAGTTGCATCCCCATTTATTTCTCTTGCTGAATGTAAGAGGAAAATCAGGATCTATCATAATTGTTTGCATGTCTTTTAATATGTCCAACTTAGTATGTCTTGTAATGTTAGCTAAAATGAGTGAGTAATAATTCCTGACGAACTCGATCAGCTTCAGAGTCAAGTGATTCCATATGTTCATATTCTTCCTCTGGCTGTTCCATCTGTCCCATCGTTTGGGAAGACCACATATCCAGTCCATGCTCTAGAGAAATGTTATGAAGCACGCAGCAAGCCAGAATGATGTGGCTGGCCTTCTCAGGAGAATACTGCAACGTGCCCTTTGACCCATCCAGACAACGGAAGTGGGAACGAATTGTCCTGAATGTACGTTCAATGACATTGTGAGTGGCTGAATGCGCCATGTTATACCGGCACTCTGCAGGCGTTTCAGGAATATGCAGAGGGGTCATTAGCCAAGTGCGAAGAAAAAATGAACTATCACCTGCCAAAATAAAAAGAAAAATCACAAACCAAACAGGGACAGGAGAGTGCAAATAATTCCATCATCTGATAATAAAACCAGGCATCTATATGAAGCCAGATATGTGTATGAAGACAGGAGGGCAACCAAGATGATCAAGGGTCTGGAAACTAAGCCTTATGAGGAGCGTTTGAAGGAGCTGGCTATGTTTAGCCTGGAAGAGGAGACTGAGAGGAGATATGATAGCCATCTTCAAATATCTTAAGGCCTGTCACATGGAGGAGGGAGCATGCTTTTTTTCTCCTGCTCTTGAGGGTAGGACTCGAACCAATGGCTTCAAGTTGCAAGAAAGGAGATTCAGACTAAACATTTGGTAAAACTTTCAGACAGTCAGAGCTGTTGACCACGAGAAGTGGTGGACTCTCCCTCCTTGAAGGTTTTTAATCAAAGGTTGGATGGCCATCTGTCACTGATGCTTTTGCAGAGGTTCCTGCATTGCAAGGGGTTGGGCTAGATGACCCTTGGGGTCCCTTCCAACTCTAAGATTTTATGTTTTATGCTACCCTATTATTCTGTTCCATGCTACCTTTGTTTGATTTATCTTTATAGAGGGAGAACTGTAAAATCTGCAGTTTTGACACATAAATGTTATGTGGCATGTTACAGAACCAAACAGAAATTCCACCAAAATAGACTTTCAAAGATGCCAGTCATGAGAAAGAACTTACCAAGTAGCCAGCCATCTTTGTGCATGCCAGCTTCAAACTGGTTCCTGAGGGCTGACTGCTGCAGCACAGCACAGTCCTGCAAGCTGCCTGGCCAGTGTGTTTCCGCACTCAGTAGCATTCCCCTGGCATCACAAACCATCAGGCAGTTTAAAGAATGAAGGCCCTTTCTATTCACATATGACAAGTCCTCAGCACTGGGTGCCTTTATTGCGACATGGTTGCAATCAACTAGTCCTAGTACCCCTGGCATACCTGCCAGCCCATAAAAGTCATCTTTCAGATGCTGCACCGACACTTCATCATCTGGGAAATGAATGAACTGAGATGCCCTCTCCACCAGGGCCTCAGTAACATTGGCAACACAACGGCTCATAGAGGCCTGGCTGATGCCAATGGCATCTCCCATGCGAGTCTGGAAAGAACCAGAAGTGTAAAAACCTAATGCAGCAAGAATTTGCGTCTCTGGGCTAATGGCCCTTGATCGTTGTGTAGGACGAGAAAGGCTGGCACCCAGAAGATCCACCAGATAGTAAATGAAGTGACGTGGGAAGCCATACATAGACACCAGATATTCATCAGTCACATCCTCCAGTTTGAAACGATCAAGTGTTCGATGCCCACGACCATATAGCAAGAGATCACAATCAAGAATGGCTATGGGAACAGCCATGATGGGTTGATCTTTCTTCTCTCTACTCACCTACATTGGAGCCAAAAAAAAGGAAAATTGAGGACATGGATCCTAACAGCCTACTTGACTCTACTGTCAATTTCATACTAATTACACACAAATAAACCTATTGGCTTAAGTAAATAGGGTTTTGAAATTAGTTTACAAATGTACACTTTAATTTAACTTGGCATTTACACTAAGTGCTATGAGACCAGATCATACAACTGAGAACACAAGGAAAAGAAATATAGAAAACTTTCCCACAGTCCTATTAACGTGGCTGAGTCCTACCAGATAACATTCTACCAGAAAAGTTGACAATATTATCTCCATGGGATTCTGCTATTAATTTCAATGAAAGAGCCAATGAATCATGGTCGTAGTTCTGGGAAATTTCCAGTGGAATTTTTTTTGGGAGCTGTATATAATTTCACACAGGGTCGTGGGACATTCTTGAGAAAGCAAGAATGCACAATTAGTACTGACCTTGGGTCATATGCAGAATTGGAACTGTTGAGTACGTATTTCACAATAAATTAGTGCTATGTTTACATTCTCTCTCTGAACCGGTTAAACAAGACTAGGAAAATTTCTTTCTTTATGTGTTACTGCATTAAAATTAATTGGCTGTATGAGGCATGAGGGTGTGAATTGGCAAAACTTAAGCTGGTGATATTTTTAGAAACGTGCAGCACTGAAAAACAAAGAGTTGCTTTGTTCTAATGCTTGTTAATAAGCTGTGCTGTCCCTCAAGGATATTTTTTCTGTTTGTCCAAGTGCACACAAAATCTAGAATTCTGGAACAACTGGAGTTGATAAATGTACTGAAACTATGTGCCTAAGAAGAGCAAGTTATATAAACAGAGATGCTTCACCCAACCACTCTTTTCCATTGTTAAGCAAGTCAGTCATATTCTAGTGGCAAGGAGCTGTCTTGAGTACCAAGGAGTTCCAATCTTGCAAAATCAAAGTTTCAACAAAGTAATACTGTATTTCTTGTATCCTGTTTTTTAATGTCTACCAGTGACTCCCAGTAGTTATAATACAAAGGAGGCAGGTAGGTATCTAATTAAATAGCAATGTAAGGGGCACTTTGGTATCAGATATAGCCTATAAGTTTAGGGTGGCATCTCTACAAGAGAATTTTTCTGTTCTCAGTTAGAGTCCATTGCTAGAAAGAGCCAAAATGTTAATAGTTTGCATTATCTCCTCATTCCTGTATGTAATAAGTATTTCCCCCTCTTCATATACCCATGTGTTGCATTACATAAACATAACATTCTGTCCCTCTGAGTGTATGGACAATGCTTGATTGTCATCCCCTCTCTCATAATAGTTGTGTTATTGTGCACTCACAAGATTAACAATTTAATAATAATAAAAACCAAAAACCAATGGATTGAATCTGGTCTGTTTCCTCTATGAACATCTGATACCAAAGGTGTGAATTCCCCCAAACAACTGAGGGATTACCTAGTATTAGCCATCATTGAAAATAAGCCCACAAAAGTAATTAGCTCACCACCACAGCTTACTAAGAAGCCAGAAGTCTGTGTTGCCATGGTGGCCATGGAGGAGGGAAAGTCCCCTCTTCTGTGGCCAACATGAAAATGCAAGCTACTAGACTCTTAGAAGGCAGCTTTTTTAACCAGCTTGCTAAGTGAAAGGGCATGTAGGAAGGAAGGGTATATCTGCTCCTCCTTCACTAGCCTATTTCGTGGTTATGAAAGAATAGGCTTTCCTTCCTGCCTGGCTAGCAAAGAAACCAAGTGAACTGGCAGAAAAGAGACCAAGTAACCCACTCCTCCTCCACCAACCTGTTCATTCACCTACATGAATTTCCTGGTCACCCATGAGTACCAGGCAAGTTGTCAAAAACAAGGCAGGTTTTACCTACGTCAATAAACCAACTCAGAAGACGTGCCAGCATACATACAGACTCTGCTACCAAGACTCAGCTACACAGCTGCAAATAAAATATTTTAAATGTGTTGTAGAGTGCAATATACAAATGTGACACTAGATGGCGAGAGTGAGCTATGCCAAATTCAATGTATTTTTCAAAACTTTTTTTAAAAAAGCATTTTCATAGTGTTTTCTAAATGTGTGTAGATTCCAGCCAAGAGACTAAAAGATAAATGCTTTCCTTTTTCCAGCAATGAATACAAAAGTAGTTGCAACTGACATATGTGTAATATATTATTTTGTCTCAGTAACAGCTGAGGCAATATGTCTACTTAAAAAAATTATTCCTGGTATTTAGCAGCTAGTTGTTAAGCCCACAATTAACTGTTGTAACTGATATGTCATTAATATCCCTATCATCATTTTGAGATAAATAGATTTAGGAGGAAATGTAGCATCATTATCAATGTCTGAGAATGCAATGTTTTGTCTTGTAACATACATGAGACACATCTATATGAGTATGTCTACAAAACCATGCAATAACCTTTGTGCAGCAAAATACACGTCTGACACTCAAGACTATGTTTGAAGAAGAGAGTGCACCCAAAGAAGGAGGCCATCTCCAGGCATCTGGTTAGTCACTGTGTGAGAGCACAATACAGAATCAAATGGGCCTGTGGTCTAATCCAGCTGGGTTCTCATGTGTCACTTTCAAGGTTTCATTCACGCTTCTCGGTTGAGCCACCAGGAATGACTTTCCTAAAGGACCCAAAGCATGAATGACGGAAGGTGAAGGGGTGCAAGAGAGGGAGAAGAATGGCAACGAGGCATTAAACTGTTTGTGGTGGGAAGTGAAGGGCACCTGATGAAGCAGGAACTGCAAAAGAGAGCTGAAAAGCAGGCAGGTCTCTGCGAAAGGGGCATGAATTTGCCTTATTGGAGGATGCTGTGAAAGCGGAACATGCAGCAGGGTAACCCAACAGTAGTTGTGGGAAATCTCACCCGCTCCAACTCTCCCCATCAGCACCGGCCAGCATGGCCAGTGGTGGCAACAGTAGTGCAACACCATCTGGTGGACCAGTGCCGGATTTACGTATAAGCTAAACAAGTTATAGCTTAGGGCTCCACTCTCTTGGGGGTCCCAAAAAAATTTAAAGGGGGAAAAAATGGATGTACATTTCCAAAATATAAGATAAAAAACAAATAAAATAAAACCTACATACAGCAACAGTATTTTGTGTTGTGTAGGCTCCTATTTGTTATGTGCAAACGGCTTTAGATACCTATTAGGTCCATAAATTACCATATAGTATATACAGTATTCAACACAAAAAACAGCGGCAATTTGTTGTTGACAAAGGACAGCTGGACGTATAAAGGGTCCCATTACCTTCAGTAGCCTAGGGCCTCATCAAACCTAAATCCGGCCCTGTGGTGGACTACAAGTTCCTCCCTAGAGAAGCAAGGGGGTCTTCCAGGGAGGACGGAAGCGGGAGAGGGGTTCTGCGCTTGGAGAAAGACTGAAAGCGCAGGATATAAGCATGTTTCGCGGCGCGGCTACGCGTCCACACCTCCCTCTCCGCCGGGCCCCCGATTTACCCCGATAGCGCAAGGGAGCCTGTCCCGAAGTCCCTTCCCAGCACCCGGATCCCGAGGCGGAGCTCCAAGTCCCTCTCACGACGCCCGGCCTGTTCATTCCCAATCGCAGATTCCTCACGAGACCGGCCCTTCACCCCTTTAAGCCTCCCAGGTGGGCATTCTCGCCTCCCGCCGATACTTAACGGCTGCGGGCTGGCCCACTGGGGCGGGGGGGGGGGAGGTCGCTGATAACGGGAGGCGGGTCCTCGTCTCTGTGGAAAGTGCTGCGGCGGATGCGGAGTCAGCGCTCCCCGCTTGCCCTGAGCGGATGAAAACAAACAGCAGCAATGGCGGCGGTGGCGGCGGCGGCGGCGGCTGCAGGGGGAGTCTGCGGCCGTGAGGGACACCCTGGATGTGTCACCTGCGACGACGGGCAGGTCGGCTCGTAGGGCCTGCGCGACTTCTCCTCGAAGGCCGGCGCCGGTTCCTCAGAGCCTTCCTCGAAGGGGCGGCGCAAGCGGAGACTCCACTCGTACGCGGGCCAGCCAACCTCGGGCATTCCCAACCCCTTCCCTGGGCTGGACCAAGCACTGGGCAGCGGCGAGTGGAGGCCGGATATTGGTCACCCGCCTCGGGACTAAAGGTCCCAACAGCCCTTCTCCCCAGCAGGCGCTGTTTTCCCGGCAGGCTTGGGCTACGAATCTACGAACCATCCCCCCCCCCGCCATATTCCCAGACGGGGCTAAGGAAAAAGCCTTGTCCCGCGCGGGAATTGGGCCGCGGAGCCGAGCGCGAAAGGTGCGCCAGGAAGAAGGGAGAGGAGAGGCGGGCGGCCCTCAAGTCTGCGGGGCCGGAGGGGTCTTGGTGCTGCGACCCCCAGTTGGGGTTCCTGAGGTGACCCCAGCAAAGGACGTTCACTGCCACGTCTCCTCTCCGAGGAAAGAAGCCACAGGAGGCGGCGAGGGCGGCGCCTTCCAGCCCTTGGAGTCGAAACCAGCCGCGAGGATTTCGGAGAGGCCCACTGGATCTGACCATGAGGAGGGACTAAATCTGCCTCCGGGCTCGTCCCCGGAATGAGACCCCGAGCCGTCACCTCAGCCTTCTCCCCGCAGGTAATTCCCCCTGCACCTCACATGCACATAATTTGATGGGTTTCGACTAGGCTTCTGCTGGAGAAGGGTGATGGGTCTGCTCCCACAGAGTAGGTAGGGGTGGGGAGAGCAGCGGATCACAGTCTGATTGTATAGAGTTGTGGGTAGTAAGGAAAATAGGGCTGAGAGGACTGTTTACTTCTAGACAAACCTTTCAGAACCTAAGGAGTACAGAAAATAAAACCTCCTTGAGGATGTGTATGACGTGGCACGTGCATGACCTTGGGTTTAAACCCAGCTGCACCACTAAATTTCTTAGCATGTGTGATGTGGGAGCTTGAATATATCTGTAACTTATTTCATGACCTTGCCAAAAGGGAGTTTTGTTGACTGACGTTGTTTCAGATCTGCTGTTGATAACTGATTAAGCTGCTTTAAAGCAACAGTATTCAAAGGATTCCAGCAACACAGGACGTATTTTCACTAACTAGTTCTACATCATGTGTTCCTTTGAGGATCAAGCTGCCACTCTTTATGCTGCATACTTTGTCTTCATCATGTGATCTGACCTCATGGTCTTTTGATCTAGAGATATTTCTAAATCTTTCAGGCAACAATGTGATTGAAATAATGTGAGGCTTTTCTAACTCTTGGGCCACAATTCAACACGAATTCAAGTATGCTTAAGTTCACTGAAATCTTAACCAAAACAGTGCAATTCTGCTGCGAGGAGTGGGACTTTCTCTCTAGTTAATATGTTTAGTACTTCAGTCTTGGTGTGCCTAACTCTGCATTGGAATGTGGCTCTGGGTCTTTAAAATACCTATTGCGTAATGGAAAAACTAGGCCATTCGCATAAACAAAAAATAGTTTATTTAGAATCACTGGCTTTTTTGAATTTCAATAAAAGAGAAAAGGCATTTTAGAAACATGTTTTTATTTGCCTTAAAATTACATTTCTTTTCCCCTAGAATTTATATTAACTTAGGGACTAAGCAATGTTTGCTACCTTCCAGTTTGTTGTAACAACAAGAATAAAAAAGTTGATAATCATAGTTTGGTTCCTATCAAGAAGAAAATCTACCTCAAAACCTAAAATAGGGCTGCTTCATATTTACAGGAATTAAGGCATATGCCTCTGTGTACTATATCTGCCAATAGGTTTCCTTGTAAAGTGTTAGAATTTTATGTCTGCTCTAGTTGATTTTCATGTATGCTGCATTCACTGAGGGACCCCAGAGCCAGCCGTGGTGTTTGATGACATCTGTAGTGCGCACACAAATCAAACAGAATATGGTTCTTGCACATAGTGGGCAGTGTTGTAGGTACACATTATACTATGCACATTGGAAGCAGCCCTCAGGAGGTACAAAATGGGGAATTCTTGTAAGCTGTCTCACTATTTTAGGAAATATAATAAATGGGGATAAGTGAACCATAGGTCTTTAGGACATCATATTTAGTATTTTCTCCAAATTTAGAAATATATGTTCATAATGTAACAGAATTAATTTTCATTCCAGAACAAAATGAGATCCAGCTTGTCAAGTTTATAAACATATGCTTTCTATCATAGAATCTGTACTAAGAGCAAATTCTATTATCCAAGTGCCAGTGTTTATGTAATCAAAACATTACCATGCATGCACAAGAGAGAGATATCAGCAGGCTTCTGGGTATCCCAGCTTGCAAAAGTACTAAAAATCTTTAGGTTGAGGCAAGGGAGTCAAAACAGCCCATTGAAGGCTGAGTACATTGACTGAGGTAGGTGATGCCAGGAGTGTAAGGAAGGAAGGCTTGGCTGACTGGAGCACTATACAGAAGCACTCCATACTGCAACATATTCTTACTGGCCCAAAATATTATATAGTCAGTTTTCTTCTAATGTTGTTAAATAATTTATGATTATTATTACATGTAGCTGTTGTTTTTTAATTCAGGAAATCAGTAACTTACAGTGGATTCCCACAAACTCTCCTTTCAAGGTACTGAGCAGGCTGAAATTTCTTGCCTTTAACATTACACTCAGTTCTCTGGGTCCAAGAAAGACTAATGGTGAGGTGGCATACATTAGATCTGCCTGGACTTGAATTCAAGGATAATTATTTCTCCTGAAAGAATCAACCCCTAAGTTGGAGCTCTATCTAGTGTTTCTTGTTCCTCTTAGGAGATTATTATGCAAATGTTGCCAAGACAACTGCAACATGGTAAACAGGCAAAGGAGGAGCAGGTTCATAAATGCTTTGTGTGTCACCCAGATGTGTTTGGCTTTTATTTGAATTTTTTTATTGGGCTCTTTTAAAATGTTTTCCTGCTTTTAAGGAGTTTGCACTAGAGAAAGCAATGCTCCTGTTAAATGGAAAGCCTTGTGAAATAGAAAACTTATACTGAGTGCATCTAGCCCATTATTGGTTATTTTGACTGGCAGTAGCTTTCAAAGTTGTTGAACCAAAGTTTTTCACATCCTCCTGTGACCCAAGTGCTTTTAACTGGTGATTAAACCTGGAACTTTCTGCCTCCAAAGTTAATGCCTTACTACTGAGCTACAGCTTGGCCCAAAGTGAATGATCTGTAACCCGAGAATCATGAAGTATCTCTGATATTCTAGTACCTTGTGAAGGTTCTAGAATCACTGCACTGAGAGACATAACCAGTATAATTGTCCATCCTGTATTCTCATTGAAATACTATATGGGTTGAGGTTACTCATTTCTTAACACCCTTTGTTTTAAATGTGTCTGCCAGAATGGAGAGCAAAGAAAGCTGTTTCCTTACCCTGTAAAAAGAAACCTGCCACCACAGTGTTATTGAAGAACAGTTTTGATCTGAGAGAAGGCGATATCTAGCTTTTGGAAAAAAAGTCATTGTAATTTGTTTTTGCTGCTTTAGTACTCCGTTTTAATTAATACTTATTAATTTAATTTTTTTTTGTAAACCGCTTTGTGAGATTTACCTGAAAAGTGTTATATAAATAATAATAAATGAAATATTTTGCTTTAGATATGCTGTGTATTATAGTTACTCAGGAAAGAGGCACTAAAAGCAACAAGGGTTTAGAGTGGGATTGGTCCCGTGGAAATTACCACCATGCAGTAAAGCACAAGCATGTCTGAAATATACAATAGACCATCACAAAGAAGGTGTGTCACATATGTGAATTTGTGTTAGATTTCCCTTATATAATGGAAGTTTTTCTTCAAAACTTCAAAAATGAAAATTTTGATAAGTGCTACAGTTTGTGTGTATTGATTTTCATGTGAGGATGGGGATGTCAGTTGCAAAAAGGCTTTCTGAAGCCTAGAACCCAATAGTTCCCTGACCTGACTAGCTCATAGGTAAAAAATATCACCTTTTAGATAATGTTGGTTATCCTCTGGGCTGAAAATAAATATTCTGACATTAAGGCTCCAGCTGTATTCAGTAACATTGGTTACTGAGAAAAATAGTGTGTGATGTTTAGCATGATCCGCTCAAATTCATGGGACAAGTTAGTCAATTTGTGTTCCATTGATTTCAGTGGGTCTTCTCAAGCACGACTTAATCTGTATCCAGCTCATGATCCATATATTGGTCAAATTCTGATATATAAAACTTTATTTTCAGCAAGCAAACATGCAAATTTTCCTAACTACAGCTTAGGTCAAATCTGTTGGCCCTTTTTGTTCTGCACTGCATTTTATCTGTCACAGTTTCATGATAACTAGGTAGGTATCATTGTTCATTTATCAAGAAATGAAATAGTTTATCAAATATCACACCTGTTTAGAGAAAGAGACAGTATTATTCAGGTGTACTTTGCACTTTTGCCCAGTGCTGAGTCCATTGCATTTTAACATTATATTGTTTCAAGGAATGTACCTGTGAAGCATTCTGGGATGGTGGAGAGATGGGATGGTGGGGAGTGTCTGGGGGTATCTTGAAGACATTTATTATGGCATGAACTTTCACAGACTAGCACCTGCTCATAAGTATGACTTAGCTACAGTAGGGCTGTGACATGACAAATGCCAGCTCTGCCCACATATCCACTCCAGCAACACAACTGGAGGACTTAATAAAAATATCATCAGCTATACTGCCATCAGGGAGTCACTCACCTGGCAGTACTGCTCTGTTGCCTACATAGGTCAATTTTTATGCAAAGAATGACTTCCATGTGTAGACTCTCGTTGCTTTGTACAAATGTGCTTCTTTAAATGCATATAATGACCAAACTCATTTGGCACTTAGTTCTAGCAAGTTCAGCAGCTTAAATGAAATGTGATCTTTTCCTGCTCCAGTTCCCATAACAACTGGGCTGATTCTGAAAATGCACATAAACTTTTCACTGGTGCATATTCTCTTCGTGGCTAGTAGTTTATTAATGTAAATCACACAAATTTATCTCAGCAAGGTTAAGATTAGTTTTATGTCTCTTTAAGATTACCATAGTTTCCTGAAGTTCGTTAACTTTGATTAGTTTAAATAATATAGTAAGCTCTCCTGTTAGTAACAAATTGGAATATTTATGCCTGTTCTATTCTAGATTTCCATATGCAATGGACACTGATCTCAGCTCCCAGGACAGGAAGGACCTGGACAAGTTCATCAAATTTTTTGCCCTGAAGGTAATTTTTTGTTTTTTGGAATAGAAGTAAAAAAAACACAACCCACATTCCTGTTGCACTGTGACAAACCAAAACTCCCTGTACTTATTGCAGGTGCCACATGCTGCCATGCCATAATGTTGATTGATGCAATGTCAAAACCTTTTAAAACAACATTTTCTGCTGATCTCTGACTTCATTTGGATTTCTAAAAATATAGATTATAGTATCAAAACAAAACAAAGCCCCATAGTCATCCAGCTTTTGAATATGACAAGCTCTTATTTGACTGTCAGGTGACTTTTCTGCAGACCTTGGGACTGAATCACATATGCTTAAGAGTCAAGGAAAGGGAGTTTGGAACTGGGATTCCAGGTAGACAAAGCAGGAAGCCACACAGTGGTGAGGTTAGGGAAGGGAAGGGAGGTATTTAGATATCAAAGCCTTGCTTATAGACAGCATCCTATAGCACCCATTGATTGTCCTGCGCTGATTGACTGAGATTAGTATAGATGTTGCAGAGCAAGCTGGTAAAGCGTATGTACAGATTAAAGGAGAAATGTATGGTTTTTACCAACAAGAGAGGTGAATGATCTCGACAGCAAGAGGGGAAGGATAAAATCATGGAAGACCAACAAAAACACTGAAGTAGTGAAAGCGGTTACTTTTGTTTCTGTGTTTCATCTCATCTCTCTCCTGTTTAGTAACAAATCTTGACTTCTCACAAATCTCATATTTTCTCTTTCAGACTGTACAAGTGATTGTCCAGGCCCGACTTGGTGAAAAAATCTGTACTCGATCATCCTCCTCGCCAACAGGCTCTGACTGGGTAAACTATATTCCTCATAGCAATCCCATTATTCCCATACTTGTGTCATGTTAAGATACAGGAAACAAAAGACTGAAGCAGAACTGCAGACATAGAACCATGCAAAAATGTTAAAACAGTATTCCTTTTCTTTTTAACCACATAAAACTACTATTTGGGCATCTTGTGGTACTGGATATAAAAATAATATATATGTCTGAATAGTTTCTACCTCAGCTGATTATGGGTAGATTTCTCTTAATTGCTTTTCATCTGTGGCTCTGATAAAAGCTCTCAAGAGAGGAACTGTAAATAGAGAGAACAATGAAGGAGCTGGGAAATTTTTGTGATCATATTATCTGCTTTACAAAAAAAAGTAAAGCAAGACTGTTATTAGTAATCATCAGTGTGTGACAGCAGAGAATATTTTGTCCTGTTGTCATCTTTATACAAATCTAATGTGTACCTCAAATTTCAAAACCTGGAAACCAAAAAAGTATTTGCTTACGAATGTAAATGCGGCATCAAATCTAATGCGCACACTAATTTTTGTGATGAAATTTGGCAAAAAAAGGTGTGCATTACATTTGAGTAAATACAGTAAGTTGTAAGTTCCAATACATACATTCCTGTTGTGTGACACATGGTAGATTTCTCAAATAAGTTCCTCAAAAGTAAAATCAACTCTCTTAATTTTGCAGTTCAACTTGGCAATCAAAGATATCCCAGAAGTTACCCATGAAGCAAAAAAAGCCTTGGCAGGACAGCTGCCTGCTGTTGGGCGGTCAATGTGTGTGGAAATCTCTCTCAAAACCTCTGAGGTAAAGCCTAAGCAAAACTATACTTCTGCCATCTTCATGCTTTAAGGCTCATGTCAGCAATGTCTTCATACTATACACATGATATCTATTGCAAGTGTTTTTTAGCGCACCACTACTGACACTGTTAAGGAGAGTCTATACATAAAAAAGAGCCACCCTAGGTCATAAACTGCAGTTACTATGTTGTTGTCACATTCTTTATAGAGGGTTGTGTAGAGGCACCCTAACTATCCAAAATAGTTTTTCAGCCTAAATACAGTATCTGTTTTTAAAATAATCATCATTAGAAAAATAAAACATGAACTTTATGATGGTTACCACGTATAGGGTTGAGCTTTAAACAAGCAAACAAACTGTTTTCAACAAACAGCCCATCAGAAGCATGTGGGCTGGGGCCAAACTGTTGAGGCCATTTGTCATTTGAAGTCAAAAGGAAGCTGAGCGCATCTCACAAGGGGGGAAAGGTGCTCCTGTTTTTATATACAAATCTTTAATCTTATGAATCAGAAGGAGCAAACCATAGCTACAAATTCATTATTACATGAAGTATTTTGAATTTTGTGTCTCCATTCAACTTCCAAAGGAACCACAGTAAGATCAAAAAAGATTATTCATATGATGATAAACTTATTTTGCAGGTTTTTCCCATTCATTGAGCATCTCACAAAGATGTTATTTAAACATTCCTTTTTCCACTGCAGGGGGATTCCATGGAGTTGGAAATTTGGTGTTTGGAAATGAATGAAAAGTAAGTGTGTGTTGCTGATTCTTGTCCAATAAGCAGATATTCCTTGGCTGACTGAGTGCATAAGGGCACAGGACTTCATCTGAATACTAGTTGCTGGGAAACAACAATGGGAGATGGCTGTTGCACTCATGTTCTGTTTGTGGGCTTCCCATATACATTTGGTTGGCCACTGTGGGAAACAGAATACTCAACTAAATAGTTATTTGGTCTGATACAGCAGGACTCTTCTTATGTTCTTAGTCATGTTCACAGTTTCCCCACTTGCCTTGAAGCAGATATAACAGGGTAGAGCTAAAACCATGTGAGATTTGGATTATCTTCAATGACTATAGTTGCAAGCCAATATGGTTAAATGGTAATAGCAACCACTCCGTGTGCACTCAGGTTTAGGAAATGCAAGAATTACGAAATAGGAAAGTTGAGTTAAATTAGGTTGTTTTCTGTTGGTTGTTTTGGTTGTTGGTGATTTTAAATGACTAATTTAAATCAATTCACCCTGGATCTAAAAGGGCAGTTATTATTAGATGGCAGAAAGCTCTAAAATAAATCCTCCTATTGACCTATGATTTAAATGGCCTGTTTTGATTTAACAATGTTGTAGAAGACACTGGAGTTAAATTATCTACAGTGAGTCAGCAGTTTAGTTCTGATTTTTTTTAAATTCTGCATCAGGCAAACATAATTAGCCACAAGCATCTGCTGCTTCGTAGCTTTTACTTGTCTCCTAGACTAGAAAAATTGCAAAGGGACTTAAGGTTTTATGACATTTATCATTCAAGTAAGAGAGAACTCTTGGTATCTGTTAGCTGAGAAATTCAAGTGTCTTTTCACAGAACATACCTGCTCAGTATTTAAAGTCATGTGTATCTTCTTGGCTAGGTGCTGAAGTACAAGGATTTCTAATTGATTAAAAATAAGAATTATGCAAGATAATTATATAGGTATCTACAAGCTATATAAGAAAATAAGCTACAAAATGCTCAAAAACCTAACAGTGATTAATTCTAGTACAGTGGTGCCTCGCAAGACGAAATTAATTCATTCCGCAAGTTTTTTCGTCTTGCGAGTTTTTCGTCTTGCGAAGCACGGTTTCCCATAGGAATGCATTGAAAATCAATCAATGCGTTCCTATGGAAACCGCCTTCAGACCAGGTCCGGGGACAGTCTGTCCCCCGACCTCTTCTGAAGGCCGGGGGGGGGGGGACAAGGGCTTTTCTTCCCACCCCCAGCATTTTAAAAAACCCCGGGACAGCAGAGGACTTCTCCGCTGTCCTGGGGCGATTTTAAAGCCCCCGGGAAGGCAGGCGGGGGGGAGCAAATACTTTCGCCCCCCGCCAGCCTTCAGAAGAGGTCCAGGACCTCTTCTGAAGGCCGGCGGGGGGCGAAAGTCTTTGCTCCCCCCTGCCTGCCTTCAAAAGCCGTCCGGGATAGCGGGAAGCGCTTCCCTGCTATCCCGGACTGCTTTTAAAATGCTGGCGGTGGGGAGCAAAGCCTTTTGGCCCCCGCGGGCCTTCCTGGACCTCTTCTGAAGGCCGGAGGGGGGGGGAAAGGCTTTGCTCCCCACCGCCAGCATTTAAAAGAGGTCCCCGGAGATTTCCCTATGGGCTTTCTTCTTGCGAAGCAAGCCCATAGGGAAATTCGTCTTGCGAAGCACATCGAAAAACGGAAAACCCTTTCGTCTAGCGGGTTTTTCGTCTTGCGAGGCATTCGTCTTGCGGGGCACCACTGTACAAGATTATTTGTAAGTTCTGCAAATACTTTTTTGCAATTAGATAAATATTCTTTGGGGACAAATTGCATAAGGTATATGAATAGATTGTGTTTCTGAGGGCAGGTTGTAATCTCAATTGCTTCTATTTTACCTGGCTAAATCTAAAGTAGACCACAAATGTCACTGTCTCTAGCTTGTATTAGTGTACTTTGTGTCACTTCATTGAGAATATTGGACTAACTCATTTCTGTGTGCTTTTTAGGTGTGATAAAGAAATCAAAGTTTCCTACACTGTGTACAACAGACTGTCTCTATTACTGAAGTCTTTACTTGCTATAACAAGGGTGACTCCTGCCTACAGACTCTCTAGGAAGCAAGGTCATGAATATGTAATATTGTACAGGTAATAAATATTGAAATAGAAACAATAGAACTATTGGCTCTTATGCACTTTCCCCACTTATTTTTTCCTATGATGTTTTGCAATTCTTGATCAATGCTTCATTATTTTTCTTTAGCTTCTTCATATTCTTAGAATATCTTTTCCTTTAAAAGCCAACTTGCTTCCTCAGTTGTTTCCTTTGAAAGGATCCTTAGTTAAAACATAACTTTTTTCTCTCATCTTTGTCTTAGAACATGTCTGGTAGAAAGTTTTCGAACTGTTAAAGGTTTGGCAGGTGAGGGGGGATCCTTTTTAAATAGAAAAGGCAAGCCTGAATTGGGTCTTGCAATGGTACTTCTGGTTCATCTGATGACCAGTGAATGGAATATGAGCTGTGGGTTCAGATTTCCAGCTCAGCCATGAATTTACTGGATGACGGCATTGGACAAACTGCTATCTTTTAGTCCCAGTTAATAATAATAATAATAAATTTTTATTTATATCCCGCCCTCCCCAGCCGAAGCCGGGCTCAGGGCGGCTAACAACAATGTACTCATGAGTAAAAGGCAATAATACTCAGATAAATATTGTATAGGTAAAGAATCTTAATCTTGTAAAGTACTTTGTAAATCAGAAGACCCAGCTCAATGATAAACACTTAGTGCACCTGACTTTATACTACCTAGTAGACTATATTTAATGTGCTCTCTCTCTCTCTCTCTCTCATAGGATATACTTCGGAGAAGTTCAGCTGAGTGGCTTGGGAGAAGGTATGGTTTGGCAATGAACAAACTAGCTGAAGACTTAAAAAAACCCCAGTTACTATATACCAGTAACATGAAGGATTTTGGATGTAGGGGAAATTAGGAAAGTCCCTTACTGGAGGTCAATAATAGCAATATAACATTTATTAACAGCATGTGCATCAGTCCCTACATGGACTAGCACAATTAGTAAAATAATTTTTTAAAAAAAGATGCTGAGAGATTTATTAGGAAGAGGTATGCCTTCAGTAAGGGATATGGCAGGAGAGCATATTGTTATCCCTTTGTTGCTAGCAGAATGACATAAACTCATTCAGCAACAGAGAAATGGCAAATCAATCTTTATCTTTAATGCTGACTATTAAATTCTTATTATTATTCTTATTATTGGTAATTTTTCTTCTATTTCCATAGGATTTCAGACCGTCCGTGTTGGGACAGTGGGTACTCCATTAGGCACCATCACTTTGTCCTGTGCCTACAGAATCAACCTAGCTTTCATGTCTACCAGGTGAGAGCATGAGAGTCAAACTAATCCACATTTTCCAGGACACTTTCCATTTCTGAAGCCCAAAATCCCTGGCTTCTCAGATTTTGTGGAGTGATATTGTTTGGTAGCCCCGAGTCATGCTCCTGTACACCAATTTCCTTGTTCATGTGTGGAGTTGCAGGGTTGAATTGTGGGGATGCTGTGCTTCCCATTAACTGATGCAGAAGAGCAGTCTAGCTGTCAGAATTGGGGTTGCAGCAGAGAAGAGAACACAGTCTTATGAATAACACCATTTGCTTGTTGCATTGCAGGCAGTTTGAGAGGACCCCACCTATCATGGGGATTATCATTGATCACTTTGTGGACCGTCCCTACCCCAGCTCCTCACCCATGCATCCCTGCAATTACAGGTGAGGAAATGCAAATCACAGATCATAGGTGAAGGCAGTTCTTCCCAAATACAGAGCCTCTACATCATGCACTGCTGGGTGGAGAAAAGAAAAAGTCCTTACATGAAATGGAAAACCCTGCATTTTCTATTCTATAAGAAGTGGGTGAATGGCATATGGTCTAGAGGGTTCTTAGACTTTCAGACTCTCTCCAGTTCATGTAGACAGTGGTTCACATGAATTCTCATTTGCATCATTAGTATATAATCAGAAAAAAATACAATGCAGAGTGAAAACTCTTAACTGCTAAGTGAAATGAGTTGCAGAAGAAAGCTAACACAGTGCATTGCAAGTATTGATTTTAGTGTTTGTACACTCAAGTGTCAGCATTCAAAAGCATTCGTGGTTCATTTATTTCATATAGTTTTCAAATACTGGATCTACTTTAATTTATGAAAGGGAATGTTTACCAGCAGATGCTTCTGCTGGAGGAAGAGGGACTGGAGGTATGCCATCTCCCTCACTTTTTGCAACCCTCAGGAGCAGTGAAACTAGGAACTGATGAATAACTACCCCCTCCTTATTCAGTGGAAGCATCTTGGAAGTGGAATTCCACTTATGGGAAGTCTAGAGCCAACCCATTGCAATGTATAATATTTTGACAAAGAATCATAGAATTTTAGAGTTTGAAGGGTCCTTTAGTCCAACCCTCTGCAGTGCAGGAATCTCAACTGAAACATACACAACAGGTGGTCATAAAAATCAAAGGGTTCTTTTAGTAAAAGGTTTTATTTTATAAACATTTCCTTTGCAGTCAGACCAAAAGCAATGATAAGGTGCTTTAAACTGGCTTTGAAGCTACATTTTGTACATCTCTACAGCATAGCTGTCAACATTTCCCTTTTCTTGTGAGGGATCCTATTCGGAATAAGGGAATTTCCCCTTAAAAAAGGGAAACGTTGACAGCTATGTTCTACAGCTGGTAGCATAGGTAACATTTATCAGGAAGAATCTTCCTAACAAGAGCTAAAAGGCAGATAGGTGAATAATGTTTCATATTTCTCCTGGACAAATAAAATCCAGACTTAATCCACTCTAGTAGCATTTATTTAAACCCTGATAAGGAAAGAGTTAGAGCTCCTTCATAATTCTCCTTTCAACTCCACTCAGATGTTCTGGGTCTGTCTACAATGTCTGTCTCTGTATGTACTTTAAATCTTGCGTTTTATTGAACATTCCCATTTTGAAGTTTATCTCCTCCTTCTGTTACAGAACAGCCGGTGAGGAAAATGCATACCCATCAGTGGAAGATTCTCAAGAAGCCTGCACCACCTCTTTTTCTACTTCTCCACCATCACAGGTAAACAATTTTTCAGAGACCATTGTATGTTTTCCAGCATGCCTCTTTCAGAGAGGCAGCTAGCTGTACTGTCATGTTTGCCAACAAGGCACGTTTTAGTTTACAGGCACTTGTATTTTTAGTTAATGTTTTAAGAAATTGAATATTACAGATTGTTAGACAAATACCAAAATGAAGGTTACTGAAAACTAAACGATTGTTCACTACATCTGTGCCTAATGATACGTTTCCTTGTGCATACAAAAATTCTGTCTCTTTATAGATGAAACAATGTGGTATTGGTCACACTTGATTGCACAGAGTACAGTTTAAGTTCTGAATCAATTTTGCTGACAATCTGTTGATTGCATAGTATTCACCTGTTTCCATCCTGCTGCAATTTAAAAACCTTTCTCTATACCTGGCAAGTGTAAAATACTTAAAGATTGGGTCACTTTTCTCTTCTCTTTTCCTTTTAAAACTTTGCATACTGTGGCCGATGTATTCCATAGATTTAAAAGACTGGCAAAGAGCCTTTGGAGCTCTGCAGTTGGTGTTGAAGGTTTAGTTTTCGAATCTCCTTCACTAGGGCAACCCTGGTGTGGAAATGAGTTTCTGATTGCATTTCCAGAAGAGAAGATATGTAAACAGATGTTGTTAGGGAAGGAGAAGGCATGTAACACTTGTGGTGCACATAATACTAGGAAACTGCTGAGGATCATATCTTAACTTCAGTCTAGAGGATGAGGGCATGCTCTACAGGCAGCTGTGGGTTGGGCACAGCCTTCTGCTTCACCCCTGTTTTCCTGGATCAAAGTGTCCAGTTCCAATTTATGTATGTTTTGGGGCACTCTAAAGATTTTTGCCTTATGCTTAGGGGCTCTCCTGGTTGCCCAGTCAAATATCACAAAAGAAACAAGTTCCTATAAAAGGTTCTGAATCTATTACTTCAGTTGTCTCAATCAAACTCTAGTCTCAAGACACATGGCTTCTGACTTTGACAGCCAGCACAGCTGATGAATTTGTGGCTCAAGGCTTTTTCTCTGTTCTTGCTAGGGTTTGTGTTCAGCTGCTCTGTAACAGGGTGAGGTATCTTTTTAAAAAAAAAACAGTGTTTGACAAAGCCTATTGTCTTACTGTTTGTATTGAACCTTCAAGCCTAGTGCAACTGGAGATTGCTTTGATCACTGAGATGCATGAGGACTTAGAGTGATCTCCACTTTATATAGCTCCCACTTTGCTCAGTTGTCACCAACAGCTATTCAAGCCTAGTTGTTAAGATGATCAATAAAAGTCCTACAACATCTGACTTTAGAAGAGAGTTTCAGGCTGTTGGTTATATATGATCAGCAGTGAATTCATTGATAAAGACTACAACTAGGAACCCCTTTTTTAAAAAGCAGACAACAGTTTCCTGACATTTTAAACCCTTTATAAAGCATGCAGCTCCCCTGCAATTCTGCAACTCTTTGACATGTATGAATGTTTCTCATAGCTGTAGCCACAGTCCTCACCAACATTCACTTCATCCAACTCTTTTCAGTTTTTCTTTCTGAAGTCTTTTTCTTTCTTTTCCTTTTGTGTGTCTGTGTTCAGTGTGTATTTACTGTCACTAAAGCACATTTTCAGACCCCTCCTCCTGTCGTGACGGATACATTGAAGGGCCCTTTGATGGGGCTGACCTTTTCACATCAAGTGAGTTCATAGTAGAAAAAAATATGTTTGGCCTGACAACACCTTTAAAATAAAGAAGGTGCATGACAAAAGTATTTTTTCACTAACTAGTAAATCATTTTCCTTAGATTTGGCTCTTTAGGCTGGTTAGCCTAAAATGAAAATGAATTTGAGTTTAATGTGCTTAGAGGTTTGCAAAATCTGTTCAGTTACTGACTACCTTTTAGAAAAGAAAATGAATCAAACATATCTGAAGTTATAAATTTATTGTCTTTATTGCTGAACAGGAAATTTGCAAAGAAGCAATGAAAATATGTAGTTTAGACTACAGGGCAAACTTTATAGAGCAATCGTAGAATACTGATCGCTTCATGGAATAGAGTTTTCTGGAAATTGCTGTGTGTTTTCTTGAGTTGACCAGGGGATAGGAAATAAACAGTATTTTTCACCTCTGAAGAAATTAAAAGTTTATTGTTACCATTATAAAGGGCTGAAGCAGTTATTGTACCTCAGGAGTCAGTTTTATTCCAGTGGATTAATTTTGTTACAGTTGGCCTTAGACATTGGCTTTTGGAGCACATTAATTAATTACTGTGAGCCCAGTATTCCACATAGGCATTTCTTCTGTTTCTTTTCCAGAGCTTTCCGATAGCCCAGTGAGGAATTTAATATTTTGTTGTCCAATGTTTTTCTGTAGCTGTTTCAGACTATAATAATAAACACAGCTTTTAAGTAATTGCTCTCTTGTCCAGCATGTTATTGGTCAACATACTTCATACTCAGTCCTATATGAATGTCATCTCCATCATTTGTAGGTGTTGAGCATCATTTTAAAGCAAAATCCAGGCTTGAGAGTGGTCCCTGGTAATCCTAAACACAACTTGAAAATAAGTTCCATTGAAATTGGTGGCAACTTTTTAGGATTGGTTTGGTTTAGTTTGGTTTTGTGTGTGCATGTGGCTCAGACTACCTCAGTTCCAGCCTAGTATTTTATTCTGCAAATCTGATTTCTTTTCCTGGCCTTTTCCAGTAATTCTGAAAATTATTCAGACTGTGTGGGGTTTTCCCTTTCTCTCCCTTTCCCTTTCCCCCTCTCATTTCTTAGCTCTCCAGCTCTCGTCTTTCTTATCAGCCTACAGCCCTGGGAGTTGGATCAGCTGACCTGGCCTACCCAGTAGTCTTTGCTGGCGGCTTGAGTGCTGCACATCCTCACCAGGTATTCTTAGAGGTTTGAGACCATTTTATATGTCTCATAGCTAACTCTGTTCCTTAACTGTTGACATATTTCTCTATCCATTCTTACCCCATTATTTTACTTGTAGGGTACAGACAGAGCTGAGCAACATGAGAAGCAGCCTTGCTTTGCCTGTTAAGAAATTTGAAGGCTTTCTGCCATAAAGCAAAGAAAACTGGAGGATATCCTAGTCAAGTGCTGGGAATGTGGGACCAGTGCCCAGCTTTCTTTCTCATGTCTGGTTATCACTCTTCTTAGTTGATAATTTCTTCTGGTGCTCCCTGTCTTAACTTCATTGTAAGTGACTGAGATCCTCTCCAGCTCTCTTTACCTGTTGGTAGGAAGCCTTCAGGCAGAACCAGGCTGTTTCTCATATCATGAGTATAACATGTAACCAGCTGTCAGCTACCTATCATTGATAGTCAGGCAACCATACACTTGAAAATAAAAGAGCCTAGATCTTTTTTAAATGAATACTAAAATATCTAATTTTCTTATCCCTTTCTCCTCCAGTTGATGGTTCCAGGGAAGGATGGAGGAGTGCCCTTGATTCCTAGCCAACCAGTTCATGGCACTCAGGCTGATCATGAGAGAATGGCCACATGCACCCCTTTGGATGGGGGTCACTACTCTGCAGTTACTCCAGCTAGCAGGTAAGTTTTCCATCTCTCCATGGTGATTCATAGTCTTACTACAGGTTTTAAAAATAATAATTCATTTGCTAGGCTATAAGCAGCTTTCTGGAAAGAGGCAGTTAGGAAGATCATTAGAGGATTTTAACTTTCCCTAATTCAGATTCTTTTTCCTCCCTTTCTTTCCCCCCAAAGTGAAAGTGCAGAGAAAGCATGTGTAAGTAGGATTCTCCTACATTTGCAGTAACTACAGCCCTGTAGGAAGATAGGACAGTAATTTTACAAATCCAACAGCTGTTTGATAGAAGGTTTCATAGTAAAATGCATCTACACACATAAAATCAACATTATTTAATATTCAGTAATTACAGTAACTTTCACTATTCTTGATGGATCAGCACCTAAAGTTCAGCATTGTTTCGGACTTTGGAAACTTTTAGTAGCAGCTAAAAATGTAAGAACTGGAACTGTATTCTTGGTAAGGTCTACATCTGTCTGATCCAGCTACTTTTAGTGCCACTATTTCCACCTTGTGACATTTCATTAGTTCCACATACTAGACTCTTCATTAGTAATAATAAAGTAGTTGTGGTTTCATTTCTGTAAAATGACTGACTGCAGGTACTAAAGCATAGTTGTAGCTTCTAACAAGAATACCTCAAGCACCAGTTCCTGCAGAGCTTCTGTTAGGGTTAAGCACAAACCTTGCCCTTTAGAGTTGAGGACAGTACCAACACTGACATTTGCAGTTTAATACTGGTAGCTTTGGCAAACTTAACATTTCTATTTTTTCTGAGGATGTAATTTAGACAAGCGCCTGGGATGCTAGTCTCACATTGCCCACTGTCTGCCCCCTTAAATAAACTTAAATAAACATGCAAACACTTCCTCTTCACTTGTAAAGCTGTAACTCTATTTAATACTGGTCCAGCCAGCACTGCTGTACAGTTCAATTTCTTGATGTTAGTACATTTCAATTAATGTTAGGAAGCTCCCACAAGCTTAGAAGATGCCAATTTAGTGTTTTTTATGTTTATGTGTGATATCAGTATACACAGATTGACAGAGCCACATGTGCCAATTAATCACCATATTTGACAGGAATAAATCATCCATGCATACTACACCTCAAAGTCATGAAATGGGATACAAATACAATAAAAAATAGGGCTTTCAAAAGCTGAACAGGTGTAGGGGGCACTATTTGGTCTAGGGCCTGTTCACTTGTATTCCATAATCTCTGGGTAGTGCCCCTGTTCATGTGGCTGTAATCTCCCTCTCCACACCTGTACCTGCATCTATGAGGGATATGATTAGGAGCCTCTAAAGGCCTGGAATGACATTGGCTTTTGAAGACATTTATGGTGTGGATATTAATTCAACATACAAATCGCAACTTGAAGTGGGGAGATACCCATGAAAATATTAAGAAAACAAAATCCATTAAGGAAAATTCTGTTTTGCACAAAGAAAGAGAAAAGAGTAGTGAAATATTCTATGGGAACAGTTTTGTAGTCTTTTATCCAGAATGTGGCTGGGAGGGTTCTGTTCAAATTGTATTACAGAAATCCTCCACCAACTAAACTGGTTACCAGTTTGTTCTCGGGCTCAATTCAAAGGGTTGGCTTCGATATTTAAAATCTTGGGACCACAATATGTTAAGACACACACACCCTGCAAATGAGTCTGTCCAGGATTTCTACTCCACTTTGGAGACCTTCCTTTGGGACCTCCATCTTCACCACTATCTGAAATACAGCAAGTGGGTACCCAGGAGAGAGCCTTTTCAGTTTTACTTGGGATGACTACTGAGATAACTTTGATTCACCATGAACTTTGCTGATACTTTTTACACATTATGCATTGTCCTTTGTGTGTAGAATACTGCCTTTTGTACCTGCAGTACAACATATGGGTAAACAAATAATACACTCTCATGTACCAGTGCTTCATTCCAGAGCTCGTGCAGAGCAAGAAAAACAAAAGGAAATCAATTAATACCCCTTCTCTTTTCTCTCTCAGTGAGGACACAGAAACTGTATCTAACAGCAGTGAAGGAAAGAGTGGGTCCCCACATGATCTCTGGGAGACAATATTTGTGCGGAAGGTGGGAGCCTTTGTCAATAAACCTATCAACCAGGTAATTTAAGTTCATTGCTCTTGGAGACTTTGTGTCAGAAATATGGTGGTTGCAAGACTTGCATTGAGCAAGGGGTTGGACAAGGTCTTTTCCAGCTCTGAAATTCTATGATGTGCCGTTCTTTAGGAAAGAAAAAACACAAGGAATATCCTCTCCCTTGAAACAGCAGGCAGAAAACAACAGCAGCCTTTCTATTTCTTTCTTTTTTGAACATTAGTTGATCATAGTTTGAAGATTCACAGTGCTGTGTTGCATGCTGGGTAAGAGGAGCGGCATTTGACTGAACATTTGGGATTCTGTCTTTTGATCCTTTCTAGGTGACCATGGCCAGTTTGGACATTCCTTTTGCTATGTTTGCTCCCAAGAACATTGAGCCAGAAGATAATGACCCCATGGTAAGAAATGCCAGTCTTGCTCAGTCCTGCCTTCTCAGATTTGAGTGGGTCTGAATTTCCTAACCAAGCCATTAGCATGCTTGTGTTTTCTGACTGAAAAACGTAACTTTTAGCATCCATTTAATTCCCTCATGCCAGTGTTTGGGTATGTTGGTCTGACACTTGGATCTCTTCAACAGGTGAATCCTCCTGACTCTCCAGAAATAGAGTCTCCCCTCCAGGGCAGCCTACACTCAGTGGGCTCCAGTGGCAGCAGCAATGGGAACATCCATGACGATTTTGTTATGGTTGATTTTGTAAGTTGATGCAGCCCTTTACATACACATACATCCTTTGCCTCGATGTCTGAAGCAGAACTGAAATGCTAAAATATATGAAATTCCTTGGGAAAAGGCATCTTCACAGAACCAATGTGGGGCAAATGGCTCTGAATGTTATTTCATTAAAAAGCAGAAGTGTACTGATGTGGCCTCCCAAAATATTGAAAGACTGAGCTTGCAGGAATTCCAGCATACTGGACACTTTTGAGAGACCTGAAACTTTTATTCTTAAGAACCCATGATGAGTTTTACTCTTAGAACTAGAACTCAAAGGCTATTTGATGCAGCCTTCTGTCCAAAAGTGGCCCTTTTCACAAACTGTCACCCCAAATCAATCTCAGCAAATTCTCTACATCACTCAGATTATGGGGTGACATGAGCAAAGAGCAGCATCTAAGAAGGTGGTCTACAACACAGGTTATAATAATAACAATTTATTATTTATATGCCGCCCATTTGACTGGGCTGCCCCAGCCACTCTGGGCAGCTCCCAACAAAAATAGTAAAAGCAATATAACATCACACACTACAAACTAAAGGTTCACCTGCAGTCCAGAGAATAGCCATATGACCAGTTTTGATAGAAAGATGAAAACATGTTCTACTATATGCCATACATTGTGCTGTTTTTGGGTGAAACAATGGAATGCATTTCATTGATAGTGGTTAAATACATTATCAGATGATGATTGAACAGAGCATTGTTGTGTTGTCAATGTACAGCTGGCTGATATTTGTCCATTTAATTCTAGAAACCGGCATTTTCTAAGGATGACATTCTCCCAATAGACCTTGGAACATTCTACCGTGAATTTCAGAATCCTCCTCAGCTCAGCAGCCTCTCCATTGACATTGGGGCTCAGTCCATGGCAGAAGATCTGGTATGCAAAAATGGGATTTCAGTTTGAGGGACATTGCTCCCTGCCTTACATAAACCAAATATGCCTTATTTGAGAGGACTGATCAAACAGGTCATTCATTATTTAATGTGTTAGATAATTGTGCTGTGAACTCAAAAGTGCCAAAGCGCCATGTTCAAATCTTTTGTAACTGCTATAAAAATACATGGCCTTAGGCAGGCCACTTTCTCATCACCTTATACCGCCCCAGTGACTACCCACACAATGTATTGGAATAATCATTTTGACATGCCTTACAGGGTTTTTGTAGGGTTCCTTGAGATAAAGCACAGTATATGAAGAAGTAACATTTTGAAGTACCACATAAATATGTTGTTACAAGATCATCTGAGGTGTTTTCTGACACTGCTTCTCATTTCCCTGCTTCCCTACATCCTCAGAATTGTAGAATCCGTAGCTCCCTCAGACAGTATCCTGCACTCAGTCACAACTTCATATTTTCTCCTATGTGCAGAACTGATTCCTTAAGCACAGTGCTCCCCCTGCCCCTTGAGCATATCTTTCCCATGAGGTCTTTGTCTTAACTCTTCAGTCTTCATTCCCAACTGTAGCCGAGCAAGTCTGACTGCATTTGCTCACACTCTTCTCTCCCTCCCTTTTGTTTTCTCTGCTTTATTATATCATATGCTCTTCATGGTTAATGACATGTTTGTTTTTGCCTCTGAAACTCTGTAAAATGTACAAAAGGTTTTTAAAGAAAATCCCTGCAAGTTGCCATCTGTTAGCAGCAGGCTGACAAGTGTAATTGTGCTAAAGCTGTTCCAGCAAATTTCAGAGGTCACAATCTCATGCACCTCACACCTACAAACAAGCCATGGACTTGGATAGATGCTGTTTACAGCATTTTACTCCTTTCCAGGGTAGCTGTGCATACAGGTTGGGAGATCTTGAGAGCATTTCATAGTTTGATAGTAATGTTGTGCTGAATCTATTGAATCAAATCTGTCTTCAGATAAGGCATTATTATTATTAATTATGCCTTACTCTGCTCTTCTGTTTTATGTTTTTTGAACTACCTCTTTTACTCCTGTGTCTCAGGGGTGAGGAGCCTGTGGTCCCTCAAATGTTCTTGCACTACCATGCCCATCATCCCTTACCATTGACCATGTTGGCTGGTGCTGATGGGAGTTGGAGTTCAACAACATCTGGAGGGCCCCCACACCTGCTGTGTATTATGTTAAAAAAAAAGAACTGGCTAAAGTAGCTACTGATAATTTTTCTTTGTCTTCACAGGATTCTCTACCAGATAAACTGGCTGTCCATGAGAAAAATGTCAAAGAATTTGATGCCTTTGTAGAGACCTTACAGTAAAACAGCTTATTCTACAGCAGCATTGAACTTTTTAGACACCCTGGAAAAGGAAGCCCATGCATTCTGCCTTTCTTCCCTTAGTGTCTTGTTCTGCCCCCATCCCCCAATTTCGTAGGCACTATTGCTTTGCTCTGTCAGGTGCAGAAACAGTGGTCTGTATCTCTTTGAACTAGTCCTTGGGAAGGGTGTGACTTGCTTTCCTACCCGTGTGAGGTTCGTATTGAATACAGTGCATTAGGAAACAAGATCAAGGCCTGTTCTTCTTCCGTTTTCTCATGTGTTGAGAGACACCGATGCTTCTTCCTCCCTCAACAGGGCTCTACAATCTGGTTTCCTGGGGACAGTCTTTTTCCCTGCATCTGCAGTAACGCCAAGCAGAAATAACGCTAACTAAATGTAACTGTCTTGTGAGCACTGTAGATTCTGCTAGTGTGGTTCAAACACCGGCTCGCCTTCAGCAAGTGCAGCTAAAACATAAGGGCAAGGCGCCGTTTTTCACCAGTGGTGCCCTAAACAAAGCAAACACAATGTTGCACATCTGTGTGGAAACAAGAATTGAGGGGCCTGACCTGATTTTCTAGTGCAGTTTCAAAGTAAGCCACAGACGCTAAAAGAATTGTTTTTTTGCATATTACCTGCCAACACGGTGTGTGTCAATATATTGCCTCCCCAAGACCACAAGCATGGTCTGTGGCATTTGGAGAAGATCCAGAGTTTGTAGGCTGTGTTTACAGTCAGCAGTTGTAAATATGAATTAGGAATCCTAATTCTCTAGGGTTATTTAATTTGGGGGGGGGTATTTAGTCCAAAGTTCTTTCCTCTATTCCCCTCAAATGTTGCTGCTCTATCATAAAATAAGAAATATTTATTACTCTAAAGGAAACCTATATTTAAAAAAAATGTATGTGGATGCTTTCACTTTGTAAAGTAGCCATATAGGCTGCTTTGTCCTTTGTCACTGCAAGTATGTTGTTCCAAACAGCTGTCATTTCCCCCGCTCCCGTTTGCAGGGTAAACTACAATACTTATTTTCAGAAACAGACACGGTTATGCTTTCAAAGTGATCTCTTCTGGTGACTCGATTTCCATTCTGCCCTGTTGGGTCTGTGGATGTCATAAATAAAAATGCACGTTGATGCAGTGCACTGGTAGAAAGTTTCTAAAATGATTGTCTCTGACAGGCTTATACATTCGCTGTTATCTGCACTTAGTTAGAAAGTAGCTTTTTCAGACAAGCACATTTTAAAGAAGTTTGTGGTACTTGTTTTAATTGATGGGGTTTTGATTGGCTAAAAGTTTATTTTTGTAATGACTTAGCCATTAAGCAGTGTGATTGGCTGACATTGCTATGTGTTTGATCTGCCTGCTCTGTTCTTCACCAAATATGGGGAAGGAAAAACAATACTAAGCATCAGCTCAGGGATAAGTTAGACTCTGGGCACAACTTCTTTCTTCCTTTTCATTAGAAACCAGGCTGACACTGCAATCCTGTGCAAACTTTCTTGCGAGTAAATCCCATTAAACTCTGTGGAAGTTAATTCTGAGGAAACATGCTTAGGATTGTACTGTAAAATGCCGAAGACCATTCCCTGCAACCTGTTATCTTATAAACTATTTCTTATGACTGTGGACATGAAGGACCATTTATGGTTTCCTGATTAAAGTAATGAGATGTTAACTTCCTGAAGTATATGGTTCCATTTCTTGTTGATGAAGGGGGTTTGTTTGTTTTAGGCAACAGCCATCATTTAACCATGTAACCTCTCTAGGTTTCTCACCCCTACTGCTGGACAGAAATGAGCTGAAGCTCCAATTTCTTGCCTTCAAGCATGTTGCTGTTTTGCATTACTAACTCGCAATACCTACTGGCAATACCTTTGCATGACACTGGTCCATGAAAAAACATGATCTAACCCCAGTCTCTGGCCTAAAGTGCTCCTGGGTAGTTGTCTTTGGCAGAAGTAATATCAATATCAAAACTACCCCTAAAAGTCTCTTGCAAAATGCCACAAACTGTGTAATGTCTGATCCATGGCCTTCTGTGGTTTGTTAGGTGCTTTGGGAATTCTTCATCCTTCTAGCCAGACTGGAATATAGCACAATGAAATTATATTCCTATAATGACCTACAAGGTGACCAATGGTTTTCCCAAGACCAGCTGATGATGATAGTACAGTGGTACCTCTAGTTACGAACTTAATTCATTCCGGAGGTCCGTTCTTAACCTGAAACTGTTCTTAACTAGAAGCGTGCTTTTGCTAATGGGGCCTCTTGCTGCCACTGCGCCGCCAGCACACGATTTCCATTCTCATCCTGGGGCAAAGTTCTCAACTTGAGGTAACTCTTCCATGTTAGCGGAGTTTGTAACCTGAATCATTTGTAACCTGAGGCATTTGTAACTCGAGGTATGGTACCACTGTACTGCTATGGAGATAATGTCTACATAAGTTGGCTTTAGTGCACTGACAAGAGAATCTGTTAAGGGAACATCTGCCTGCTCTCTGGTTAGTTACTTGCAGAGTGGCTGATCCCGCTGCAATGATCAAGTGACATTTGCCTCCCTACCAGCCAAATTATAGTTACTAGATCACTCGTAACTATTTTTTGCAGCTTCCCCCTGAAGTTTCTCCATATGATGGCAATGCCTGTATAGTTTCTCCTCTTCGTGCCAAGATGCTGCAATAGTTAAAGGAAGTTAGCCAGTTGCTGCCTGTCCCATTTGCTTCAGACCAATATATCTCTGCACAGAACTGCCATGGAAGGGCCCAATAAATACAGATGTGCCTCTATGCACGGAATATGCAGCGCTGCTGGGTTTTATATACTGCTTGCTTTGTGGTTTTCCAAGTCTTGCTACTTGGTTCAGTTTAAGAGTAAATTATTCCTTAGTTAGACCTGATCAAGATATTAATTTACTAATGTAGAACGGGGATCCAGTTTTTTTCAGACTTTCAAAGATGGATATCTTACTGCCCCTTATGTGGTACTTCATTGCAGTAAATGAGAATACAGTGGAACTCGGGTTAATTCGTTCTGGAGGTCTGTTCTTAACCCGAAACTGTTCTTAACTTGAGGTACCACTTTAGTTAATGGGGCCTCCCGCTGCTGCCGCTGCACCACCGCTGCGCGATTTCTGTTCTCATCCTGAAGCAAAGTTCTTAACCCAAGGTACTATTTCTGGCTTAGCAGAGTCTGTAATCTGAAGAGTCTGTAACCCGAGGTACCACTGTACATAGCTAATAATTTACAAGTGTTTTGGTTAAAAGGAAAAGGGTCCTCCATTATATTTCTTTGGAACTAATTTTCAAGAGTTACTTCAACATGTATTCATATACTTTCCAATAAAAATGTTATGTAACTTACTTGAGCTGTCAGCCAGAGGCCTAGTGAAAAGTCTTATTTTAAAGAGATAAGTGGTGGACCTGCTGGAAAATGCTAACTCTTCAACTACTTTAGTTACTGAAATACAATTTCATTTTTTAAAAAATCAACATGGTTTACAGCAATTCTATATACACAATAAAAACATTTAAAATCACAGGTCATCAACTACCTATATTCCACAGTGTTTTTCTTATTATGCGTATGTCTGATGCCATCAAAAGGTTTTGAAGGTGAATATTGAATATACCTATTCAATCTCCAGTGGAAGAGTATTCCACAGGATTGGACCAATAGCATGAAAGACTTGGTTTCTTGTTGGTGTCAAATAAGCCATACCAGGGGATGACCAGCAATGTGCCTACAGAGGCACTCAGTAGTTGAGCTGGTTCAGATGGTCCCAAAGGTACCTCAGGCCCAAGTTGTTTAGTGTTTGTAAATTAACTACCAAGCCAAGTTCAACATCCTTGTATTAACAGGCAACCAGTGTAGATGTTTTAATTAGTGTTGTCAGCCATATGCCCCCATCAGTCTAGCTACCACAATCTGCACCAGCTGGAGGTTCTGCATCAGGCCCAAGGGCCAGCCACAGAAAGTTCATTGGAATGATCAAGCCTTGAGGTTACCAACACAGAAGTTGGTGGTAGTGCCATTCTTAAACCAAAAGCCAGTAAAAAGGGGGGGGGTCAAAGGCAGGGGCACATCCTCCCTTCACACAGGGGAAAACATTTGTCATACCCATTATCTAGCAAAGATTGATTTTCACCAGCTTCCACTTGGGGGAACATGATTGCCTGGGAAATGATCAGCTATGAGTTCAGGTTGGTGAACGTAAGATGAATAAACCTTAAAACTAAGAACTTGGTGCTAGTGATGTTGAAGATGAATACAGTGGTGCCCCGCAAGACAAACGCCTCGCAAGACGGAAAACCCGCTAGACGAAAGGGTTTTCCGTTTTGGAGGCACTTCGCAAATGAATTTCCCTATGGGCTTGCTTTGCAAGACGAAAATGTCTTGAGAGTTCCTGCGGGTTTTTTCCCCTCCCCCCCCCTTTTCCTAAGCCGTTAAGCCGCTTATCAGCTGATCTGCTGATAAGCCGCTTAACAGCTGATCGCTAAAAGCCGCTAAACCGCTAATAGCGCTAATCCGCTAAGCTGTCAATGGGCTTGCTTCGCAAGACGAAAAAACCGCTATACGAAGAGCCTCACGGAATGGATTAATTTCGTCTTGCAAGGCACCACTGTATACTATATTAAATACAGTGGGTCTACATGAGGGTTCAGTTCCTCACTCAAAGTCAAGATTATGAACTTCCTTCCCTAAGCCCAGTAAACAAGGAATACCCTGCTGGGGGTGTGGGGTGCGGGATAAATATACACAGGGGAGGATTTCCCCAGCTCTATTCCTCATCTGCATAAGGTGATTGCACAAGTAAAACAAGCACAAGCTGCAGGTTTACTGTATATAGCACAGACAGCTATGAAGCAAGTAATGTAACAAAGTACAGCCTGAATAAAAGGTGGAAAAGTCCCATGATCAATTTACACCTACCAGACAGTGCTACACTGGGCAAAGGATGAACAAATAACCTTATCCCTGAAGGGGATTAGATATGCATTTCACCACTTACTGTATTGTTGTATAGGCACCAGGTGGATGATACTAATCAGTCTCTTTTGTTGACTGATTCTAGAACAACACATTGAAGAAAAACACCAAAACTGGTATTGGCTTTGGGTTTTTATTGAAGTACAAAAAGTGCAAACTGTGAAATACAAGATTGGTACCATTAGAAGGAAATAAACATGGGTGTGTAAATTAATGTCACAGTAAAAATAAAAATAAAAAACCCCAGCCCTGCTCCCAATAAACATCAATGAGAACAAAAATGCAAGATAACAGCAACAAAAAGCAAAGCTGTAAACTCTGCATACAGACCCCAGTGGAGAACACGCAACCAGGGGTCACTTGGCCATCAAAGACCTCTGCTGAGTCAGCAAAGAGACTTGCCATAAGGCAAAGGTGGAAAACCGGCGGCCTTCCAGATGTTGCTGGATCACAATTCCCATCATCCCTGAAAACTGGCCAGGCTGGCTATGGCTAATGGGCACTGGAGTCCAACATCTGGAGGACCACAGGTTCCCCACTCCTACCACAAGGCATCCAATTAGCTTCAGCATAAGCAGCAGCACCCGTAAGCTGTTCTCACTACAGATACATGACTGACTGCTAGAGGTGCGAGCACAGAGTGTATTCAGAGGGTACCAAGACACTGATGGGCTTTATTAGGCAAGCAAAGGATACAATAGAGATGGAGCGCTCCACCCACAAAAGCACTGTGGCCAATATCTAACATGGAAGCTACATGACAAGGAGGCAGCCAAGCAGGTGTAGCACTGGAAGTTTGCAGGAGGACAAAAAACAATGTGCAGCCATGGCGATCTAACCAGCTCTTGGCCTCTATTACAAGAGGAGCATGGAAGGACATAATTGGCCCTTTGAGATGCTGGTCTTCTAGTAATTCCAACCACTTGCTTGGATGCCTACCATCCTAATTCAGACAGCACACATGGCAGCCATCAAAAAAAGGGAAGGGGAAGGAAGTTCGGAGTTAACTGGCCAAGGATGCAAACTTAATTCGTAGGGTGCAGTCAGGCCTAGCATGCAGCTCCACCAATCGCCCACAATGGTAAGAGATTTGAAAATGGAAAAAAAATGGTGAGGGGAGAGGGCAATGAGGCAAAGCAGACATTGCTGCCATGTATGTACTCCAGGTGTCCTGGAAGCTCCCACAAAGTAGGGAAAGCAACAGAGCTATTTTACACTGGCTTACTTGCAGGGCTTTGTGAGTGCACTTTTAACTGTGTGCAGTAGCTAGCAATACAAAGATTTAAAATGTGTTTGGGGGGTGGGGGAAATCACACACGCACACAAATTGGGAATCTGTGGACTTCATAAAAGTGTTACTGGGCAGCTATGACAGCACTTTCTCCCTCCTGCCTGATCTTGCTCCTAATCCTAAAAGAAGATGAGGAATTAATGTTACAGTGCAGTGGCTGAACCTGCAGCCTTGTGTCCTAAAGTGCCTGGGCCTTCCATTTCCGAGGCAATGGTTTCCATGGAAACCAGCTGCTTCTCCTTCCAACCTGGGAACTCTGAACAGGAGCGAGCAAGTTAACTATGCTAAACTATTCTATACAAGAGACACTAGAAGGCAAAAGGCTCTTGCTCCTCCCATTGCCGTTCACTTGTTAGTGTTCTTGGTGAAAGCCTCTCCATGTCTCAGCTAAACAGAAAAATCAATATTCCCAACTGCTGTGTTGTTCCAAAATTTTGAACTAAGTTTATATGTTATCAGACTGAACACTTCCTATATGCTGACTGATCCTGTACCTTACGTAGGATGATGAACTCTGACCAACACATTAGTCAGCCCCTCATAATAGTGTCAAGCACTTCGGTTCACCATTTCCAGCCATCTGTGACAGATGTGGAATCCAATTCACTGGATCTGGCTGGGCTACGGGCACTGATAATTCACATGCAGATTTTAGTGCTGATCATTTGTTACTTTAAAACCATAGCACAGGCCTTCCTTTATTCAGTTTTAAACAGTAGCCTACTGTGCATTTACAAAACACACCTTGCCAGCTTCCCTCTAACTGTCTTGTGACAGGAAGCCACAGGTTCTGGGAAGGTGGAGAAAAGCATCTCCAACTTCTCTGTAATCCTGTGAAACTCCAAGCTTGCTATTTTACAGGGCCAACTAATGGGTTGGGTGTGGACAAAATAGCCTTACGACAGTTGGCAGTAATACATTGTGAAAATGCACTTTTACAACACTATTAAAAAGCAAAAGCTTCTATAGGCTCAGCAGAAAACTGCTATTTTTGAGAGAACACATTTGGCTTAAAACTTATGTGCTTAGGCCAATGGCTTAGCCTAGTTTAGAGTTCAGCATAACTCAGCTTTCTGATCTGAAAGGGGGAACAACTCACATAGACAAGAATCTATGGAATAACCATATTGCATGGCTGCATAACCTTTCTCAGGTGAGAGAAAAGAGCAGCAATGCTTCCTATCTCCATGTGCCAAGGAAACAAAGGGTCCATCAGAGCCATTCTGGTATTCGTAAAACAACTATATTTCAGCTCAACAAGGACACAATGGCAGTGATCCTTCAATGAGAAAACTCACCTTCCCCTAATTTTGGCACAAGATTGCCCAGTAGATTGGGGCAAGGAGGTTTCTGCATAAGGTTCTTGAGTTTGGCCTTAGTGATCTGTCTTTTGCTTGAGTATGCTCTCATCGCAATGGTAAGGCAGCAGCAACCAGAGGCACAGATGTCTGTGCTTCAGTTACAGGAATGGGCAGTGTTTTAATCTGGCCTTTGGCATTTTGAAGAGCTAATACCACCACAGCAGACACCCCCTGCATGACTCCTACCGTCTGGCAGGGGGGAGAGCAAAACACACACAAAATCACTATCCCGCCCCCAAATGGAAAACCTTAATGGCAAGGCCAGTTTCGCAGAGAAACTCTCTTCAGAAGGGCATTACAAAAAGATAGAGTGGTCTCCACAATATCTGAGGGCACTAACCTTTAAATCATGGCAGGGAAATTGTAACAGCAACTACCACAAGTGCTAGAGTTCCTTGAAATGTACAAATAGCTCTCTATTCAGAAACATGGGCACTTCCAGGACAAAGCAATCTTCTTTTATACCCCATGTTTTCCATAGGGCTTATGGGGTCAGCTTTTCCATCAAGGGTAGCAAGCTGGTTGTGTTCAGTAGCGGCCGCAGCCTTCCAAAATGGGAATGCTCAGAACTGACTTGGGTGCATGTGGAGAACCAATGTGAGCCAAAGAAGAGAAGTAGAAATAGATTCCTCTCAGCCAAAGGGCCACTGCAGCAACACATATTAGTCCAGATCACACAGGCACCAAGAGGTAGGGATTCTGCTGGGGTACAAGAAGAGCTACTTGATGGGAGCAATTTGGGAAAGGAAGGGAACTGAAGGAATTAAGAGGAATCTGGACACTCCACTTCTAGAGATGGGGAGGCCAGCTTCCCAGCCCACTTGACCACCCCTTCTCTCCCTCCCTCTCTCTCTCTCTCTCTCTCTCTCTTCCTCTTTCATGCACACGTGTATACACACACACACACACACACACACACACACTCAATGCCATCTCCTACTCCTCTTTCACTCCACTCATCACCTTATGCTTTTCTAAGCTTGGCCACGGTTCCAAGATAAAATAGAAAGGAAAAGGGGAGGGGGAGGGAAGGAAGGAAGGAAGGAAGTGGTCACAGTGGACACATGGTGTGTCAGCACAAACAGGCTCTCAATCAAGCCTCCAGGCTCTGGAAAAGCTCCCTCTGGTTGTCCAGTAGGAATTTGCTGAACGTATTGATAGGATTAATGGCTTTGAGGGTAATGGCTGCATCTTTGGCCCACAGCAGGTTTGGGCCAAAAACGACGGCCAGGTTAGTGTTGGTCATCTTGTTGATGTCGCTGTTAGCAGAGACCTATGTAGGAGGGAGGAAGAAAATACTTCACTTTAGAGACAAATATATTTTGATTCTGTCTTCCCTAGTTCCTCACCATCTGCCTCTAGAGAACTCTAGGCTTATACACAAAGGAACATCCAATGGAAAGCATGCATGAAGAGATAACTTGCAGACGAGACACTAAAATGTGGCAGCAATCATTCTTGCTTCTTCACAGGCTGGAAATTTTAGCCTGAAACTGTTTTCTTCTATTGATTAATGGAAATAAAACCTACTTTGCACCAACTCCTTCTTTAATCATTTAGGCTTCAAGCTTTCAGAGAAAAGCATTAACAGATTACTTAAATGGCAAAACAGATGTTGTAAATCATAGCCTTTTGCGGGGTGTAACAGCAACAACCCCACCCCATTGGCTGTCCCCAGCATCAAGTATCCAGATGTACTCTGCTTCTGAACACACAGGAGCCATTTAGTCACTATAGTTCGCAAATTCACAAGAGAGAAAAGCCTAATTCAGCCTGAAAGCCATTTAAGCCCGTTCCTATCACTGTATCTTATGGCAGCGAATTTCAGATGTTGCATATATGCTGTGCAAAGAAATGCTTTGGGACAGCTCACCTGCACAAGGAAGGACATCAGTGAACACAGCACTTGGTAATTTTCTTCCGGGAGACTCTGGAGGGTTTTGCGAACAATATCTACACGCTTTTCTTCCTCTACACCTGGAAAGGAAAGCAAGTGGGGCATTTATACCAGCAAGCAAAGTCCTAGCTTTCATGTGGAGAGATGGATTGCAGAGGAAAAGCCCTCAAAAAGTCATACCTTGGATCCCAAACGCCTTGCAAGTCAAACGTTTTGACTCCTGAACGCCGCAAACCCGGAAGCGAGTGTTCCGGTTTGTGAATGTTCTTTGGAACCCGAACGTCCGATGGGGCTTCCGCAGCTTCCAATTGGCTGCAGGAGCTTGGAAGTTGAACAGACTTCTGGAATGGATTCCGTTCAACTTCCAAGGTATGACTGTACTAGAATTAGGACTTTTACTATGCTGCCCTGGGAAAGCGTAATACAGCCAATCTGCTGTGAGAGTACAGCACAACTCTGGGTAGAGCGTATTTAGAGGAGTTTTCTGCTTTGGGATCAGGACACTCTTGGTAGCCACTCACTGTAGAAACTGACGACATCATTGTAGAGACCATAGGTGAGGAGAGGCTCAGGCAGCTCCCGCAAGAAGGTCTTGAGAATCACAGCTGGCAGGTGCACGTCCTCATATTGCACAAAGTCCACAGGCAGCCCTGGTAAGAAAGTGGATAGGTTCAAAGCCATAACTAGAGCACCAGGGCTGAACCCCCCCTCCACCTGGCAGAATAAGGAACTTATCCAAAGACCGGGAACTAGAGGCAGAAGCATGGCAGGAGCAGGTAAACACACTGTCAAAAAAAAAAGGATCAGTGGTACTCAATCCTCCTCCAAAACAGCAATCATTAGGAGCATTGGAAGAATTGCTTCAAAAATACCAGCAACAGGATTCCAGCAAATATTAGGGAAATGGAGAGACACACACCCCAGAGGATGAAACAGAGGAAACACATTATACATTGATCAAACATAATTGCTGTGGAAGGTTAAGCACCTCCTTTATCCAGGGGGTATAGATTTAGACTGGAATAGGTTTATGTCAAAAGGAATAAACTCATTGGATTCCAGTCAAGTTTCAAACAGAGATCTATTCCAGAAGTTAAAGCACGTTGTGGGAGGGCACAAGTCCAAAGTGCTAAGGGCAGATTTGGGGCCTAGACAAAAAGAATGGTGGAAAGGGGCAGTGGAGTAGCTTAAGCAGACTTCTGGAACCTAATGCAGGCACTTACCCATATTATATTTCTGCTGAACTTCTCTGACTGTTTGGGTGTTTGCTGATCGTCGGAAAATCCCCTCTGTGTTAAGAGCTGGGGGACAAAGAGAAACAGAAGAGCACAGTCTCAGGGAAGACCTACCACACATAACAGCAAGTCTTCCCAATATCACAGGACAAGGACATCCTGAAAGCCACATGCACAGGGACACTTGCATGGGAACAGCTATGCAGAAGGCACTTGGGGAATTAGGTTAGTAGAATCCCTCAGCTCCCTAGTGTTCAATTTTGCTGTGTCTTTCTGAAGACCAGAATCAAATGACAAGAAAGACAGTAAGATGGGCAGTGGAAAAAGAATGAGTCTGTGCTAAGGCTTCTTAAAAAGGCTAGGCTGATGCAACAGAAGGGTGCTGTTGGGAGACAAAGGACAGTGGATGTAGCAACAAGACAAGTCAGAAGAGGGTTCTTCCTGGCTCACTCACCATGCTGCTGCAGATAGGCAATGGTCTCCCTTACCACAAGTGGAATGGGATTCTGATCCAAGCTCTTCTCCCGTAAGCTGTTGAGAAAGGAGAAGCTTAGACTCTTCCTGTCACTTCCCCCAAAGACAAAACAAAAAATTCCTTCCAGTAGCACCTTAAAGACCAACTAAGTTAGTTCTAGGTATGAGCTTTCGTGTGCATGCACACTTCTTCAGATACACTGAAAAAACAACTTTAAAAACATCCCCCAAAGAAACATCTTTGAATCAGACATAATATCCAGTGTATCACTGGCCCTGATCTAGAAAGCTCAAGGCTGGCAAAAGTCAAGCTAACCACAGGTGCCGATTCAAGATAATTGGAAAGCATTTCCAGAACTACCCACAGATAGACTATAGGTATCACTGATCCACCAAGAAAAGAAAAAAAGATGAGGATACTCACTGCTGGAGAGAAACTCCAAACTGTTGGTTTGGCAGAGGTGGGCGTGGTGGGGTTACTTTCTGAGGCACTTGGGAGGGCTTCTGCAGGGATCTCAGATATTCATCATACCTACAGTGTGAGACAGACACAAACATGTATGTATGGAATCATTCTAAACTACACCAAAAAGTGCTAAGCTGGTGTCCGGTGTCCCATTATCCTGTAAACACAAGCCCAGAGGCCCTGGCACTACGCTAGTTACAAGCTACTTCTTGTAAGAAGTACTTACAAGCTACTTCTGCTACATCAGTTGCAAGGATCCTTTTTTAGCCCGAAGCCACACTCCCTCTTGGGAAACCTTCTGAGGGTCACATGACAATAAAGAGCAAGCCATGCAGAGGAGAGAGCCATCTCAGCAGCTCACAACATCATACTGTATGTGCCGACAAGTCAGACTCCCAGTGTCCCTTCGCCACCCCACTCCCTCTCTGCTCACCCTGTTCTCCTCCCTGTTACAGCCTCCTCTACAGAAACAAAAGGTAAGCCAGTAGGCAAAGTGGATAATGATGATGATGTTGTTGATAATAATAATAATAACAGGTATAAAAGCATAATGAAACATCAAACAATAACAATCTAATCCAATATAAAAAGTCACAATAACTTTAAAACAAACAACTTATGTCAAACAAAGCAACATTAAACAATCCATCAGAATCTAATAGTAAACAGTAAAATTAAACACCAGCAAGTAATTAAACATGCTCTCACTTTAGCACCTGGCTTGGGATACCCAGCTGCTCCAGTTTCACATGCTCCTCCAGGTCACTCAGGTAGTTTGCATAGAAAATCTTCCGTCCAAACTTAAAGCTGCAAGACAGGTGACAAACCAGTAAGAAAGAAATTAGGGTACAGAGTAGCAGCACTAGTACATCTGTGGGTGGCTTGTAGAGATGAGATGAAGAGGTAAAAATGGTACCGAGAACTGTGAGGCAATGCTTGTGTACCAGTTGACCACTCTGCAGTTCCCCAACACATAGGCAGGGATTTGTCCATTACTGAAATACCCCAGCTAGGCCTGACAATGTGCTAAAAGGTACTTCTCTGGTGCCTCAACCTGGGGATTTTGCTGACAATACAAGTTATGTCCTTTGTTATTTCCTCCTCATTCTCTGGCAGAGGCCAGGAAATATCTGAAGCAAGTCTGGGCTATTAGCCAACTAAAGGACAACAATGCAAGCAGGGGCCTGCATGTCAGGGTCAGTCACTCAGCATAAGTCAGAAACAACGTTTATCAAACCTAATTCTTCAGTTAGACAGAGAAGAGGAAGCAACAAGCTCCAGTGAAGTACTAATCTGCAGGACAATTTCCACACTCTCAGCTAGAGATCAAGAGTATGCAGGAACATGATACCCACTTTCCTCTGACCTCATAGGATTATATAATGCAATTCAAGGCACACACTGAAAGCTTTGGACAGAAAATGGAGGGGATCTTGCAACTATGACAGGATATAGCTGACATCAGTGAGCAACAGCTGTCTAAAAATGATATGGAATATATAAGATGAGTCATCTATGCATATCCTTGCAATGAACAAACACTCTAGGAGCCCCACATTATAGAAATTATAGCTTATAGAAATTAGAGCCAATATTTTGTGTACTGACAAGCCACGGAGATGCAAAGTGGGGATCTGAACCTGCAACTGTGAGTCACTCTCTCTCTCTCTCTCTCTCTCTCTCTCTCTCTCTCAATCTAATCTATCTCATAGAGTTGTTACGAGGATAAAACTGTGATTAACAATGCATGCTACCCTCAAGCTTCATGGAGGAAGGACATGGATAAAAATGTAAAATTAAATGAAAGGTGTTATCAGATGCTGTCATCACAGTAAGTGTTTACAAATACACAAGTTACCAGCAACCTACTTAACAAAAAAGTCTCAGGATTCTGATGATAAAACCCCACTTGGCTCCTAAGGAAGCCACTCCTCCTCATACCAAAGCGAGTTCCACCACAGAGCAAAGTACCTTTGCACTTTCCTACCTGATCAAGGGCTTGAAGAGAATCAGCAGTGTCTTGATGAACATTGTTGGGTGCACAATGTACAATGCTTTGATGTTCTTCTTGTATCTAATAATGAGAGAAAGATGAGAAGCCAAGCCAACCCTTTCACCCCAAAAAGTTCCCGCACAGCAATTTGACCCTTGCAAAATCCACAGCCACACACACTTACTTGCGGTCAAATTCCCGGTAGGCATCCCGCAGCCAGCTCAGGGACGGCTTGTTCTCACTGGTCAGGCCATGGTGCAAATAGACTAAGGTGTAATCACTCTCAACATACTGGTCCAATGTATACTTCAAATAGCTAAGGAGAGATGGACATACCTAAGCTCCAGAGTTTTTAAAAAATATGTATTTGCTTCTTTGCCTCCTGCAGTCACAGCATAAGGAAAGTAATATAGGTAACACAGGCACAGAGGTAGTGAATATACAGCCAGAGGGGTGGGGTCAGACTGATGAAGGGCACTCCTACCAAGTGCTTAAGGAATTTTGACTTATATCTTAGTTGGGGGTTAATTGGTACCCAAATTCATGTAGTCAAAATCATTACAGATTTGAATGATCAGGGGAGAGTCTCAGGTCTAATCTTCACCAAAGCAGGTGGTTCACTCCAGCAGCACTCACCTCAGCAGTTTCACATGATCAAGCTGATAGCTGGGAGGCATCCGGCAGGCACTGAACAGAATTACTTTCCGCCCATACTTGTCGTCACCTGAGGACAAAAAATGCCACACATCACAGCAGGTTGAAAGACAAAGCATGAAGACACCACAATAGGCAAATAATGGAGCACTGCTTGTGGAGTACTCAACTATTCCAAGGTGATACTAGTGGAAAGTTCAAAGGCTCTGCTTTGTCAAAAAAGTTAACAATGCAACATGAAACTTCACCAGTATGGAGAGAAGGCTGCATTTTGAGAGGACCCAAGGGTGAGAAGTGGACTAGAGCAAGGCATGAAAAGAAATTATGAGGGGCACATACTCTTGGATCACGAGCAGACAATTTGAAATGATTCTCAAGCAGGAAATAGCCTAAAATATCCCCAGAGGAGCAGAGTATCCACAGGGTTATTCTAGTAAGCATTGCTGAGGTTTGTGATTCCAAGGTGGAGAGGGGAGGAAAGACAATACTTCCCTCACAAACATTCAGAGAAAAGGTCACTGATCCTTTACAAAGTATTGGCCTTGTCCATCATTTCCCCCCAGTGTATCCACAGTTCCATACCACCTGCTGTCCTTGTAGATAAGGAAAGAACTGGAACACAAACAAAATCAAGGACTGCACAATGACAAATTGGCCTGAAACACTATGGATCAGAAAGTGAATCAGCTGTGAGAAGAAGCCACCAGCAAACTGCAGAAGCACAAGATTTTGTGCTATCAGCCTGGAACAAATACTCTGTAAAATAACCTTTAACTTCTTCCCCAGTCCCAAATGAGGCAGATGACCTAGTAAGTCTGCTTCAGCAGTGTTACAAACTAGGACTGGGGGTGATATATAGCTCTTGTCACATGAAAGTCCAATAAATGCCTTACCATGGGTTTTTTCTGGTTATTTCGTGACAGTGAAATTACCACTAATGTGAAATTTATGACAACAGTAAAAGCCTTTGCAATAATCCATGGCTGAGAGCAGTAATAATGACTTATCAGTAGAACAACACATAAACACAGGTCTTGCCTCTCTGTCTACTTACAATGAGCAGAGCTAAAAGCATTTGATAAGTAAGACAAAACTGTAGAAGGAAGTGGGTCATATTAATGAATGGCCATTAAATGCTCTGGTTGATCATGGACTTCTCACTAGAAGTTACCTCATCAGCAGCTGGTTGCATTTGACACTGTTAGCTCTATTCTAAGAACATTCATGCTACAATAAATTTTGGTCTGAATCACCCTCTCTCAGGATCAATCTCTTCACGCACACAAACCTGTACCCATGAGGAAGAAATTGTGTACCAATGACCATCTCCTATGTGTGCAAAGGTACACATTTCTGCATATGAGGAGGGACTAGATTGTGCCACAAAGCTCTTTGGGGCTTTCACTATCATAACACTGAAGATGTTAAAAATGTACACCTTCCATGCTGCAAAGTCAGCCACCATCATTTATTACCTTTACCTCACATTTATTACCACTACCAGCCCACTTTATACTTAATCCAGGCTCAGAAGGGAATAGAGTTTTGTTTTTTAAAAAGTAAAATAAAATAAGGAAGATGGCCTCAGGATTCTGTGAGTTCTACATACTCAAAAGAACAAAAAGTATGAAGTCTGTTCAGTACACATACTGGATGGTAAATAAAACTCATTCATGGGTGATAAAGATTTATCCAATTTAGAAGGCAACCCTTTGGTCTTCCCTCTACCCTCAACTGTCACTTAGCAGCAACCATTCCATTACGTTACAAATGAGGGAGATGGAAAGCAGGAGCATTCCATAAATTCTAACGAACTAGCTCCTTTTGGCTCTTCTTCTCCCTGGACCCTTGCTATCCCAGTTGGTCTTCATAATAGCTTTGTAACTTTACAATCTGGTGCCAGACTTTACATGTTTTCCTCTTCCTTCCTTATCACTTTCTCTCCCTTTCTCTGTGTTTTTAAGAAAGTAAGCAGGGACAGTCTTGGTTTTTTTGATCTCTAGGCTAAGCTGCACTAGTAGCTTTTTTTTTTTTACTAAAAAGTAAGGTAGAAAAGCTTTAAATATACCAACTACAACCCATGATCCAAACAAATCAAATGCCTTCATGAGAGGGAAGTACAGTGGTGCCTCGCAAGACGAAATTAATTCGTTCTGCGAGTTGTTTCGTCTTGCGGAGCGCGGATTCCCCGGGTATTAACGGTTTTACGAAAAAGGAAGCAAACCCGCAAGATGTTTTCGTCTTGCGAAGCAAGCCCATAGGGAAATTCGTCTTGCGAAGCACCTCGAAAAACAGAAAACCCTTTCGTCTAGCGAGTTTTTCGTCTTGCGAGGCATTCATCTTGTGAGGCACCACTGTAACTAAAAGTCATGGATACATCTTTCAGTGTTTTACTCACAGAGCAGAGAAAGTAGGAGTGGCAGTCTCTAGTATGTTGTATATACACAAAAGGAATGACAATCTGCACATCACAGGAACAGAAAGAGTCAATTAAGCTATGTATCTAGTATGCTACTCTACCCACCTAAAACCCTAACTATAATAAGAGATTTCCCTTCATCCTGCCTATTTTCCTCTTCTCATTTGACTTCCTTCAACACATAAACAGAGATTATGTAGCTATAAAACTTACTCCACCCCCCCCACAAAAAATGCAAACAGCTGCAGCACGGGAAGTCAAGGACATGCTTAAGGTAGAGGGGGAGCACCAGGTAAATGCCATGGGGATGCAAGGATGATATACCATCACATGAACACATGTGAAGCATGCGAAGGTAGAAGACATTGCAGGACAACATGGCACCCACCAGAGACAGAAATAAAGAAGAGCAATGCAGAGGTCATCTGGAACGACCGTACAAAACTACAGCCAGATCACAAGACCGATGTCCAACAGTTTATCCCATGGTTGCCCAAAAATAGAGTACCTAACCAAGGGACTTCCAAACAGCTTCCCATATATTCAATGGCCACGAACTGTGTGTACGCACATCCAGTATACGCACTGGAGTAGATTGCAGATGCTCCTGGCAGTACATTGAATGGTGCCACAATCTTGTGACCAATGTAGTAAAATGGTGCTCCTATGAGATATTTTGCAGCCTTGCACCCCTTTTTGATGAGAACAAAAATAATTCCCGGTACGCATGATGGTGCAATATATCATGAAAAGAAACCCTATTAGGTTGGAAGAAGAAATGCTCCTGCCCAAAGAAATCCGAATGGCAAGACCTGAATGGTAGTATCTGTTGACTTTGCAAACCACAACTGTTCTATTAAGAAATGGAGAATCTTCCTTTGACAAAGAGGTAGTTTCAAACAATGTGAATTTCTGTAATGGGAAATGGGAAAAGAACCTGAATAGATTAATAACTCAGGTGTGGAATTATAGTAGTCACTTTCACCAATGCAACATATTATGATAATTAGTCCTGTGCAGATGTTTTTGAGAAACTGATTTTCAAAACTTGGCAGTGTATAAATAGAACACAATGCAAGATCAAACCATATTGACATCTACTGCTTTAGAGCAGCATTTTCCAACTGGTGGGTCAGAAAACAACATCAGGCAGATGGGGTATTTAGGATGGATCTTCAAATTGCCAGCTGTAAGTGTCAAGAGAAAGGTACACATATAACTATGGTTCCACTTCAAGGTCTTAAAGTTGGGAAAGACTACAACTTCAGGTCAAACCTAGCTCTTCAGGACCTGGACAATTAAAAGCCAGTTTATGGTTACACTTGCCCCACAAGCTTCTGGTTACCTGAAGTAAGTATCCCATATGCGATCTCAAATCAAGTGATGAAGCCTCTTAATAGTCACTGATTCTTTCTAGTTCATCTCCTGATTGTTCTCCAGTATTTGTTTTTCATAGACTAAGCAAGGCTTATTTCTATAGGCTTCTACTTCTAGACCAAGCTCTAGTCAAGGTAGCATAACATTCCATTAAATGCAAATATACACCCTAACACTATTCTTGTATGACACAACTAGAGTCCCATCAGTCCATGCAGGGAGCATTGAGCATGCACCCAACAGTAAGCAATTATTCAACTGCCTTTGTCCCAAACGGGTTAGTTGTAATTATCATAAAAGCTCCTGCTTAAATCTGAAATAAAGCCCCTGCTGATGTTGAACCATAAAAATATTATATGCATTAGAAATTCCATTGCACAGTTGTGGTGTGTGGCGCTGTTGTTACCAGGTACAGCTGCAAAGCTAACGATAACAACAACTTCTACAAGACTATCTTCAAATAAACTAAAGCACTTCCATGTTGTGCATTATCTAGAAAAATGCCCAGGCCATTTGAAATTTGAGCAACAAGTCCAAAGTGTGATAAACTTCAGGAACACTATGAAACAATAACCCATGTGTCAAGTTTCTATGCAAATCAAATGAGAAAAGATTTTTTTTTTAATGAAATAATCAATGCCTCAGGTGTGGAGTTACAGTACTCATCTGCACATGGCAGCCCATTTAATTAGAAATGTTCTGCTATTGCAGTACAAAGTGTAAAATACCCTAGGTTATAACACAGCACCATTTTATAATTCACACAGACACACACATACACACTGACATTCTCCCCATCTAGGAAAACATGTCCACGTCACATTGTTTGACATGCAGAAGTTCTTTTATTCCTCTGAGAATACTCTGGTTAACAACCGCACTTCCCACAGCAGGGATTCTTTCCATGGGGGGGGGGGGGATGCATCTAAATTAACCTAAGTGAATAAGGAAACAACAGATTGTTTAAAAAGCCTCAGAGAAGTTCTCAGAATGCAGAATGTGGAGAACTGCGTGTTGCAAATAACACAGTGAGTTGTCACATATCTTGATTAAACAGGAAGTCTACAGCTGCTCCTTTTCCTGCACTATCAAGTTGATGACATGACCCTTAAAGTGATTGGGGAAATGGCTTGAGACATAACGCAGGCAAAGAAATGAAAGCAATGGTGGTATAGTTAGGAGCCAGCACCTCTTTGTCTAGGGCATTTATATTTCTGAAGGTACAAAAACAGTCTTGTCATCATAAACAAGGCTGAAAAAATTCAGGGTTCTTGGCAGTTCAAGGTGCTTCCCCTACACCACCTTCTGTGATCAAAATGACCTTCATCGAGCTTCTAGATATATGCAGAGATGCCTAAGGAAGCCAAAAGTCAATGGCTACATTTAGAGATGGAGAACAGGGGCATTTTTCAGCCACAACTCAGTTCCAGCACCTCTCAGGTTGCCATCATAAGAGAACAAGGGAGGTGTTCATGATGAGTTCTGGCACCTCTTCTTCTAGAAAAATAGTACAGTGGAGAACTGACACTTGTCAGTGTTTCAAAGTAACCATCTACTTTCATCTAAATTGGTGGAGAAATGATTAGCATAGAATCAGAGACATGATCTGCAGATACAGCAGGCCAGTGACCACTTGCAAGAAGAGATGCTGAAGAATGGAAGAACTACTATGGAATAAACAGAGAATGGCAGGCAAATGTACTTGAATAGGTTGTTCCGCAAACAATGGGGTCAGCCTACTGCTGGGTCACAGGGGATAAAGAAGGCCAAGTTCTGCCAAAGATTTGTGTCTGAATGATGCCATAGTGGGAATAAAGCAACAACCGTTCCATCCTGCATAGATTCCTAATAAGATAAATCACACATCACTGTCATGCAATATCCTGCAAACTTAGCTGCAGAAGAAATCACCCGCAAAAGATTTCCGATTGGGAAAGTTAGCAGTAATGACTGCCTGGGAGACATGTCCTGATGGATAGTACACCCATCACCATTCAAGAAAAAAAGAAGGCAGGCTGAAGCATCAAATGAGAACTGCGGCACCCAAAGTGAAGACCGCAAGCTGAAGTCCACACAGAGCTCTGCCAGGGAATTTCCAAGCCACATATCCAGTTTGGAAAGCTACCAAGATGGCTATACCACCAGCTTAGAGAAGCATGACTGCAATCTACTTGACATAATGCACATCAAGTGCAACTTTGAGGTTCTGGGATGCCACCCTCAGCTTTGCAGAATTTGGGCTCCCCTGAGATAACCCAGCCACAGGCCACAGTCATGCTAAAGAATGCCACATTCTTTAAATGCCAATGACCCCAGGTATTCCACCTACCTGGCTGGACCCCATGAAGTGCACCCTGCCCTGGAGGAACAGAAACAAAGTTACATTATACCATAATAACCAAAGTCCTTTAACCAGAATAATCTTAAGGACTGAGCTGACAGGGCTGGACAGAAAAGTTCCAACACACACACACAGAGTTGCATACACTCACAACTACAACAAGCTCAAAAACATGTTTACCTAGTTGTTAACTAGATAAATCTAGAAGTTGATTTTCCCCCCTCCTCCCTTTCTAGACTCTGCTACAATCTGGATGAACTATTGCTTTTTTATATGTCAGGTTTCCCATACAAGGTATGCATGAAAAGGTAAACAGTAGCTTTTTCATACCACCAGACATTTAAACAACAGGATATTGCTAATACTGAAAAGTCAGTGAACCCATTTTCAGTTACAAAACTGAGTGTTCCCATGTCCATTTCAAGGTCCTTAATATTGGTCCTGATATATAGAAAATAGAAAATAGAATGCTCTAGGATTTAAGAACTCAGATCCACCACCTGTCCCACTCCTCTTTCACACAAGTTTTGAGACCCAAGAGTAGCCAGTCACAGGGGAGTTTAAGAAATAACTTCAGTTCCTAACACTTCTGGGATCAAGGACTGCTTCTTGCTTGGCAGAACTAAAACAAAACAAAACAATAATTCAGGAAATCAAATCCCTCATTACTTGGTCAATACCTCTGAAAAGCCAGCAAACATACAGAGGCAGAAGCAGGAAGAGAAGTTCCTGTAGATTACAGGAAAGTAAGCATGCTCCATTTGAGGCAAAAGAATGTACATCGCCAAAGGACAGCCCTAGGCCAGATCCTAGAGCAATGATGCTGAACCTGGGTCCTTCAGATGTTGTTGGGACTACAACTCCAATCATCCCTGACCATTGGCCATGCTGGCCAGGACTGATGGGTGATGTAGACCAACAACATTTAGAGAGCCAAAGGTTCCCTATCCTTTACCTAGAGTGTCCCAAAGTCCCACTACAACACATAGACACATGCTCAATGGCAGTCTCCCAGTTTTAAAAATGCTGCTGCAAGAACACAGAAAGAAAGCCTTAAGAGGCTTTCCCCAAATCAATCACTGGAGTACAGCATGATAATTGCTCATCAGACACTGAAATAATTGAATTCAAAAGTATTAACAATCATTTCCAATAATTCAGCCTAAAGCAGAATCAAACAAAGAAAGGAAACCAAAAGATTTACTAATCAATGCTCCCCATCACAAGTTATTCCAGCAACTTTCATACTTATAGACTCCAGAGAACCCCAGAATTGTCAATGCATATCAAGGGCCCCAAGCCCACAGTAATAAAAGATAGGCGTCCCAAAGGTTAAATTCAGAATAGCCTATGGCATGTAATCTGGATGATCACTTGGGATAAGGACATGGCATTTCCATTGTCTTTGAAAGCAACATTACAACACTGCCTGGTATCAGAAATGACCACATTTCCCCAAAGTTCAGGTTGCGTCTCTGCCTCAGACAACCATCCCTAGTTCAACAAGGAAGTTGCATATCTACCTAGACTAGCCTAATATTTAGCTACAGCTACAACTCCCATCATTTGTGACCACAGGCATTGTTGGCTGTGGTGGGAGTCAAACAACATCTGAAAGGGCACAGGTTAGAGGATTAAAAAGAGCCTCCTGCTTCCATTGTGCAAGCTATCAATCAGTAGCAGCAGTGGTTCAGGTTGTCACCTGGAGATAGAAGAAACAAAATTAGCCTTGAAATGCCTTCAAGACATTGATAGCTGCCAACAGATACAGCATCTAGTCAAACTATTTCTTTGCAGTCATTTTGTTTAGTTTAGTTGTGCTTTTTTTAAAAAAAATTGGCAAAAGGTGGACAAATTAACCTTTCCTAATTAGGACAAGAACTCTGAACAGGGAATTTCAGTAAATGGAGGCTATTGGCAGTATATACAATCCCACACAACCCTTGCCAATGTGCCTCTATTGTAAGTATAGTAATAAAGAGCCTACACATTTATGTGTATTCAAAGCTTTTACTTTCTGAGATGATTCTCTAAATATTGAGTATACTAGTGGTGCTAGAAATGCATCTATGCAATCCACATTTTAAAGATATATAGCTATTTGTTAAATTCCAGCTTGCTCTTCACTCACACTGCAACTCCACCCACAAGCCTAATAGGCACTGAAAATTCACAGAACCATGTTGAGAGCTAAGGGAGCCCACAGTGAAGAGATTTCTTCCATCATTCAATATGTCAGAAGCCAACACAGTACTAGCGCTCTGGGTGATAGATGTTAGAGGAATCTAAGGCATGTGGTTGCCAGTTAAAAAAATATTAAGTGAAATGACTCTTCAGTAATACATAGTCCTACAGGGGAAAGCACTTCAAAATACATACATATGAACAAAGAAATAACTAATGTTATCAATAGTGGAAAAGGATATGTCAGTTGTTAGGGAATTCTTTATTTATCAAAGTATATGAATGTGCAATACTGCCAGAGCTGGGCATGATGTTAATGAAGCTCATTCAATTGGCTGAAATCCTGGGATGTCAGCAATAGAGCTATTATTATACATTTGAATACAATGCGTATCAGAAAATACCTTGCTTGAACTCATCTAGTAACTTAACACTGGGGATCTTTGTTTGATTAATTGTTTAATGTCAATTCACCATCCCAGGGAATAGAAAGATATCCCCAATGTATCTGGAATGGGAGGGGAGAACTATCCCATCCTGAGGACTTCTCAGGTCACACACTGAAAATCAAAACTAAATTCAAAAACTGTTAAGATCTGTTTTGTCTCAGAGGAAATAACCATTCCTTGAACTATCCTGAGCAGCCAGAATGTCTGGAGCAGAGAAACTCCAGAGAATTCAGTAATTTTAGAGCCCAAAACAAACACTGCTACCAAGAAGGGAGGAGATGAACTCCAGGCAGATGTTAGTAAAATGTAAGTAAAAGCGTAAGTAAAAGCTAAGCACAGCTCCTACTTCTTCCAGATCATTTGCCATTTCAATTTCTTCCCTTTTCTAACGATCAATTGCTTGCTATAAATTAACCAGTCTTCACTTCTATATTGCAATGGTTGGCAGTAGCTATCAATGTGCATAAGGAATGCTCTGATGGTGTTTCCTGCTTGTCAGGGGGTTGGACTCAATGGCCCTTGTGGTCTCTTCCAACTCTATGATTCTATGATTCTATAATTCTATGATTCTATGAATAATGGTCTGTATAGCCAAGAGGATGTACTGTTGCAATACCTGGCATAATGGTCAAAAGCAAAAGCTGGTGATAAATAAACTCCCAGCATTTATTCCTGCCTCCAGTTTCTGAACAGCACTGCCAGCAATCATTTACACAGCATAATTCCTCTTTGCAGGAAACCAAGTTTGCTAAAATCAGTAACTGAACGGCAAACAATGTTAAGTGAAGCAGCCATATGGGACAACCCAGGAATGTCAGTCAAACGTAAGGAAAAAAAGAAAAAAGAAAAATACGGAAGGCAAATGGGTCACATATCAGCAATTAGTAAAAGAAGATCAAGGCCAATTAAGGTTAAGATCTTATGAAGAACTTGGCCAATATTGTAATACATGACTACAATATTATCAAATTGATCACCTATTCAGGCAGGATAAGATTATCGGATTTGGCAAAGAAGAATCAAAACTACATAGAGAGTTATTAAAAAATCCTAAAAAGATATTATCTAAAATGTATAATCTATTATTAGAATGGGAATTAAAAGATGAAGAGGTGAAGGAAGTTATGATTAAGTGGGCCACAGATATAGGCCACATGATTTGTTTAGATCAATGGGAGAAATTATGGAAATATGATATCAAATTCACAGCCTGTGTCACAATCAGAGAAAATATAATGAAAATGATATATCAATGGTATTTAACCACGGTCAAATTGGCAAAAATTTATAAATCAAAATCTAATTTGTGCTGGAGATATAAAACAGAGATAGGAACCATGTATCATATGTGGTGGGAGTGTGTGTATATTAAAAAATTTGAAGTGACATTCAAGAGGAACTTTAAAAAATGCTTAAAATATCATGTAAAAAACCCCACAGGCGTTCCTCTTGGGAATTATATCGACTGACATTCCTGCCACTAGGAAAAAAGTTTTCTTATATGCAACCGCTGCGGCCAGAATGATTATAGCAAAAAATTGGAAGGGAGAAAAAACTCCCTCAATAAGAGAATGGAAAATAAGATTTTGTGAATATATAGATTCAGCAAGTCTTACAGCAGTGGTAAGAGGTCAATCAGACCAAAAACTTGATAGAGGAGTGGACTTGCGTGAAGGAATACATCAAAAAACATTGTTCTGGAAAACTCAAGATCTACCCACACTGGAAGAGTGGCAGATGCAGCTGATGGACTATATGCAACTGGCCGAGATGACCGGCAGAATCCGTGATCTGGGAGAAGAGAAGATGGAGGAAGACTGGGAGAAATTCAAAATGTATTTACAAAAACATTGTAATTTGGTTGAATCTTAAGAAGGATGCTGGATTATAAAAAACTGCTCACCACTAAATTAGATCTAAATTTGATGATAAGTGAGACTAAAGAAAATATAAAATTTTTTGGGAAGAAGTGCTAGATTATATTTGAATGAATGGACATGAGATTGAAAACAAGTTGATAATTTGTGTGGAAAAATTTTTAACAATGCAAATGGGAGCGGGGAGACGTGAGGGAGTCCAAAGAAGTGATGAAATTGTTATGACAGAAATAAGATTGTTTATTATGTGTGCATTTATATTTTAAAATCTTAATAAATATTTATAAAAAAAAAACATTGTTCTGGTATTAATATATCAATATGCAATGAATGAAACTTATAGAGTAAAAAATTAAGAAGAAATGGGTATAAGATGAGATAGACAAAAATAATAGTGATAACACAGCGAAAAGAAGAAATAAAGGAAGCCACACATAGGTGGAGGGAAGTCAAGATTTATGCTTGTATGTTTTGTTTGTTTGTTTTCTTTTTTTATAATCTAAATTGAGAGGTGTGTGTATCTATGTATAATAAGCTTGTTTAGTGTTCTGTTTTGTGTTTGTACGTATTGCATTTATCAATAAGTTTTTAAAAAAAAATAATTAAGATTTAACTCTTTCCTTGCAGCTGTGGCACAATTCCACACTCCAGGATGCTCCGCAGGAGAAGTGGGGAACCTGTGGCATTCCAGGTGATACTGGACTACATTTCTCATATTCCATTACCATTGGCAATTCTGGTTGGGGCTGGAGTCCAGCAACATAGGGAAGTTCACAGGTTGCCCACTGATGCTCTGGACTCAAGTGTGACTTGGCAGTCACCTAAAGTTGACTGATTTGTTCAGACAGTTGAGGGATTTGCCATGGCTCAGGAAAATTAGAGGCACACATGCAGAGTCTCTTCTAGCCTGCAAACAAGTTAAAACAGTTTTTCTTCGGGAGAATGAGTTTTCAGGTTTGCACATACCATTTTTCTCCCACCTTCTTCTCTCCAAAGAACTCAAGGTGAGGTACAGTACGTGTTCGTGGTCCTCCCTTCCTGCTATTTATTCTCATAACAACTCTATGTGGTAGGCCAGGATGAGGGATAATGGGTTCTATCTGATTTTGTCTTACTGACAGTGGACACACTGCAATCAATGGAATTAAATTATTCTGAGTATGACTCAGTCGGATACAAGCCAATGAATGACCCAAGGTCATCTAGTAGACTTCATGGCAGACCATGGATTTGAGCTCTTCTAAGTCCAGTATGCTATAGTCACTATTTATCAGAATGTATTCTCAAAGCTTATGTGATACTTTTCATTAGCAAAAATGTTGATGCAGTTCACAATACACAAAATCCATCAAAATCAAGTAAAACAAACAATTAAAATCAAGTAAAAACATTATTGCAATAACCACAGTAACTGGAACAACAGAAACTGGTGACATTGTCAGGAAATGCCAGGAGAAAGAGACAGGTCTTCAACAGTTGGTGGAAACATCCCACTTTTGGAACTCATCCACCCTGGAATGCATCCCATTGAGCAGATGCTACAATAGAAAAGGCCCTTCTCCAGACCCCAGCCAACCAAACCTCAGTAACTCATGGTACTATCAGCCAATGCAACATCTGACTGAGGAGTTCATAACGTAGTTTGTAAGTCTGGGGTCAGATTGCTGCTTCAAGTGACTATCAAATAACTCTAATGGGCCCATGGTTCTCAAAGTTCTCTTCCTCTGTACAATTGCTATTTTCACAACGACGATGACCACTATGTGAATCAAGCTATTTGGCTGGATCCAGACTACCCATGGGCAGAACTGCACCTACGAGTCAAAGAATCTTCCAGGACAGCATGGACAGTTGTGCCGTGACCTGCAAGGGGAACAGGCAAAAACAGCTTCCTCCCTGCTTGCTTCCTCCAGCAGGAGCCTCTGCTGGATCTTGGCTCCTTCTACAAACAGAAGGAATCCTATCATTCACTAAAAGACAACTTGGGATCCAACCTATTGTTGGGCCACTGCTGGGCTGGTTTATTTTATTTTATTTTATTTTATTTTTTATTTTTTACTTTTTTATTAGATTTATATACTGCCCTTCATCATAAGATCTCAGGGCAGTTCACAGAATAAAATACAGGATAAAAACATGAACATAAATAAAACAAAACAGCAAAACAATAAAATCGACCCTATATCCCAAGTCATTATGCCGTATCAAAATGCTTTCTGAAGTAGAAGACAAAGAAATGAAAAGAACCCATTACCTGCCACTTCCACAATCTGGTGTCTAGCAATGTCGTAGTATGGGTCATCCCATCGTAAGTGAGTGACAGGGTCAGGGGAGCCCTTGAAGTCATCTACATTTTAAAATAAAGGGGATGGGGTGAGAGGAAAGTGCAGAGAACATAAAAACCAGCCCAGCTATACGAAGATACAAAAACACAGAGAAGGGATCAGGTATATCACGGAACCAGAAGGAACTGTGATGAATATCATTAGTTTTGTGCAATTGTTCATTTTATGTTCAATACAAAACATTGCATGCATTCAGACCAATTGTGCTAGCTTATTTGTCAGTATTTGCCTCAAATGTATAAACACACTATAAGTGGAAAGTAATCAATGATCTAAAATTCTCCACTACAGAATTCCACATTCATTCACTAGAATAAACTATTTACACTGCACAGAGAGACAGATACTTCTCTGGCATATAAGGTCTGTAGCATTCCATGCTCTCACCACCCCATTTAGATAAGATCTACATCCCAGTTTAGATACAGGGGCTAACTAGTACTTCTGCAGCATCTTAAAGAGGAAAGAGACACAGACAGGCAAAGACCTCAGAGTGCGCTCCACTAGACTACCCTTGCCCCCACAGGGCTATACTGCATACAACTATCATGCAAGAATATAACACAAAAAGAACCTGCTGAACCCTGAATCTTGTTATTTTTCCACTTATTTATTATGTTATTATTTTGATATCATTTGGATGCTGCCTATCCTGAAAGTCTGGATATAAATAAATCTAATAAATAAAAAGCTATTAAAGGTATATTTTAATATTAGTGCTGCAGCATATAGATTCCTTTCTAGTCACTTCATTGCTAGTAAAAGTACTCACCTGACTTAGGAAAAACAGGCACTTCATCTGGTGGCCAGTTCTTATCATCTAGAGAGGCCAATTTGAGCTGATTAAGGGATTCATTGGTATCCTCCAAACTCAGGTCTTCCTGTAGATCTGGGTATTGCTCCATGTTTTCCAAGCTTTAACTGCTCTCCTAAAAACCCCAGAAGGAAGAGCACAGAGATTCACAGATCAAGCACGCAAATACATAGCAATCTTCAATATCATCTCCCAAAGCTGCTCCTTTATATATTGCCACAGATGTCTTGTCCAGAAGAACTTTTCCTCATATCAAAGGTGAGAGGGGGCTGGCTAGGGGAACACCACTGGCTGTACTCCATCCATTTCCCCCTCCTGTGCAAATACGGCCTGGTTGCTTTCTGTTTGTAGCATACAAGCCAAAACGGCAGGGAAATGCAACAGATTACACCAACCCCCTGCCTGACGCATTGATTCTAAAGGCTCCCATTTCCTGCGCTCCATTGGCAGAGTTGGCAAATAGCCAAACAGCTTGCACAGCAAGGTGTTGCACTGGAAGGGTGCCCAAATACTCCTTCCCCCACTGGCCTATCAAACCAACAACAGAGACACACATGAGGATTCTTCACAGTGCTACAAGCAGAACTGTGAGGGGGCAGATTCAACAATAGACAGGTTGTCCTTGAGTGGCGCATGTTGAAAAAGCAGCCAAAGAGTTCTGGAGTTTGAGAAGAATTCAGTTCCTAGTACTTTTGGACCTTCTCCATGAAGAAATGTCATTCTTAGCTTGAGAAAGACAACAGTTTTGGAATTTTGAATGTTCACTAAAACATTAATGGACTCCTGATTAGAGTCACCACCAAAGGAGGCACACCACTGGTCAATAAATAACCACATATATGAGATCACTAGAAAGGTTAATCATTGTTCTCAAGAGGTAGGACATGAACACAATTCTATCATGAAACAAGAAGAAACAGAAAGTGCCTCCGAAAACAACCGGTCTAAAACATCAGCCCTCAAAGAGAAGTTAAGTTACTGTGACCAAAGCTAATGCTACAGCTAATATCAGAGATCAATATTAGCATTTCAATAAATATATGGTCAGAGAAGGTCAAATGAATGTCACTCATGCTTCGTTAAGGGAATCTCTGGACATTTCCCAAAAAATTCACCAGTGTTTGTCCAAATTCTGAGTGTTGAAGGGAGCTGTGATTTGCACAAGACCTCTTCCCTTCTCCTTCAATGCTTACACAATTATTTCATTGTCCTTATTTTCCAGATGGCTGTAAGCTTATTGCGCAGCAAGTCAAATTGCATTCCTGTAACCAGACAAAACACGACATATATGGGCAGATGATCTTCAAGGCAGATCAGGAAGTATTCAGGGCACAGCAGATCAGCAAAGTCAGCCTCAGCTATTCTTTGCTAGTCTCTCCAGGCTGGAGGAGATGCTTGACCTCAGTGGGGGTAAAGAGCAAGACACTTTGCTCCTCTGAGCTATTAGCTAATGCTGTAACCATGCTTAAATTGCAGTCAACCATCTGCCCTTAGCAATATACCCAGTTTCTATGGAAACTCTAACCAGCATTTGCCGTGACTCATTCGTTTTGAAACAACTCTAATTCCAGCAACTTACTTTCACAGTTATCTGAAATTGTCCAAAAAAACCTACCCTGGCAGCAGGATGCAGACAGCCCCAAGCTTTCTTCTACCAAGGGATTCTGAATATTCTCAACTCATGGTGCACAACTGGATCACTGCAGTGTTGGGGGGCTACAGTTTTGCCAGATCTGCACTAGCAAAGCACTTAAGAATAAGTTATGAGCTCTATGAGGCAGATATGCTACTGATATTCTTTTTAGCAGGAGAATTTATTATTTTTACATCCCATGTACAGAAAGAAGACTCTTGCTGAACATGGAAAACTGGTTGTTGAATGTAGACATTGCCAAACTAGTGGATGGGAAAGAATTTGGAGTTCTGGGTATTTGGGATTCTGGTGGACAAAACTCATGTGGTATTTGTTTATACAGCTTTATGGACGAATTTACATATACATTTTCCTCACTTGATGACTTAGAACTGGGATCACCAATGTGGTTCCTGGGTGTGCACATACACCTACAGAAGCCTTCCCTGGAGCACCTTACCCTGCTAAGTTAAGCTTTAAAAAAGGACTCCGACTGTAGCTAACAGAACATGTGGTGTGCATTTGGATGAGGTGTGTGGCACTCTCAACAGTTTATCCAATTTATGTGTACCCACAGGTCCAAAAAAAGGTTGGTATCACATGACTGAGAAGCTTACTGAAATGACCACCACAGACCAAACACTATAGACAAAATTCATACCACCTAAAAAACTTGAGTGTTCAGTGGAGACTGATCCTACTTCTAGCAGAGAGTTAAGCATATCTTAATTATTCCTATCATATTATGAAATAATTCCTCTTACTCTGGATCTTAGGTCTGGATCTTAGGTCTGTTCTCCATTTGGAGGCAGACACAGTGAAAATATTTTTTGAAATCTCATTTTCCCTAGTGTCAGGTAGTGTTGTAGCTAAATATGCCTATTCATTTAAAAATCTGATCCAGATCTAAATGCTTTTAAACAAAAGTCAGCAAAATAAAGGAGTTGCGCAAGACTCCACCAACGCACAATATTCAGCGTTCAGACTCAACCATAATCTAAACTCCTTTAACATCCCATGCTCTAGGAATGGTGAACCTGTGATCCTTCTGATGTAGGATTACAGTTCCTATCATCCCTGATCATTGACAATGCTGGCTAGATAAGATGAAGGTTAGAGTCCAACAACGTCTGAAAGGTCACAGGCTCACCATTCCTGAGACATGAGATGTTAAAGGACTTTAGATTATGGTTGAATCTGACTGCTGAATATTGTGTTGAAAATTCCACAGCCTAGCCATATAGACTTTGTGTTTCTACTTCATTTTTGCCCCATGTGACAAACATCACTGAGATCTGAACAACTTTAATGGGCTATTCAACCATGGGTTTACATTCAGGAATGTAAGAATGCCTGAGGAGTCTTTGACTTGCACATTCTCTTCCCTTGTACATTACTGATTCCTGAAAATCAGTAACTGATTACTGAAAATCAGGACTGAAACTTAGCTGGCTTGCTTTTTCATCCAAACTGGAAAACCATCATTTCCATTTGCCTGAAAATGATACTACGTTCTCATAACACCAAATTATGGTTGGTGTTACATTTGAAGCACCCTAAGCTTCATATACCATGGCCATTCATTTGTTGTATTATTTAGCAGTAGGCTTTTTCTAATCTATGCTTCACTGAAATAGTTATCAAGAGTGGATACCGGGGAGTGGGGGGAGAGAATGTGGTATTTCTAATTAGCTGCAGGTCCTTTCTGGATTCTATCCAGCAGAGCCAATCCCTTAGTTGACACTTATTCAAGGTCAAAGCAGAGCTCAGTTCTAGAAAACAATAATGATCTAAAACATCTTGACAAGCTGATTCCCAGAGTTGGTTTTCACCCAATTCCATACAGCACAGTACAGGAAAACTCTCAATAGGCATAGTAGTATTTTTAAAAATATACTATAACTATCCACTCTTGCCTTAACTGGTTCTTTATGAGGACAAGCTGCTGATATTCCTGTTTGTAGAGAATATAGCTTTTTTTTGGGGGGGGGGGGAGAAACATTCTGCGCAATTTCCAAAACTTTAATGGAGCTGAATCAAAGCCACATATTTCAATGCTACAAAGAGGATTTGAATAAGTGGTTTGTTACCAAATATTTTTACGGCAGGTTCAATCAGCTTCCCTCCCTTATTGTAACAGAACTTCATCAATGCCGCTATGGTTTTTTGTGCTTTGGCTTTCACTGCCTCCATATGGCACTTCCAAAAGAGGGTTTCACTAAAGAGTAGACCCAGGTATGGTATCTAAATGAGCAAGTGTGTTCTGTAGCTTTCTGATCTAAACACCATTTATACCTAGAACCAGGGCACTTTTTAAAGTCAGAATTCAGCAGAACTTGGTCTCACACCTTTCAGGTGGGCATCATTGTCATTATAAGAACAAGGGAGGTGTTCATAGTGAGTTCTGGCACCTCTTTTTCTAAATAGCACTGCCTAGGACTGTGTTTGCCAAAAAGCATAATCTTGGTCTTAGAGTATTTTATGGATAGGCTTCCCAATTTATTGTTTTTTGCTGAACACCTCCAGGAGCTTTTTGAGACCCAATCGGGAATGAGAGAGGAGCACTAAATCATCTGCATACATCAAGATTGAGATTGTTCCTAATTACTGGAGAGGGGTGTTTGCATTGGCTCAATATGGCACCAAATAATTCATATAAATGCTAAAATGAGTGGGAGCCATAATGCAACCTTGCTTCACTCCTCGCAACATTCTGAAAGCATCAGTCACACCACCATTTAAACCTACTCTGACCCTCATTTATGTGTTGCTGTACAGCAAATCTCCACAGGGAAACTATTCCATAGATGCAGTGTTATAACAACTTGTTCCATACTTCCATAAACCAAATGTCCTTAAATGATAACTGGAAAAGGGATCTCTCTGAAGACATTAACTGCAAGAGAGGTTTTCAACTAATCATAGTTTTAACAGCTGGTGAGTTAAGATTCCTGCTTTTAGGTCATGGGAACATCACACCCTATTTCTTTCATATTATCAACAACCCCGCTGACTCAATATAGAAGTGTCCACTACAGCTGTTTGGGCCTCCAGTGCTGCATTGATTGTGAAATCCACTTAATTTTATCCATATTTCAGTATGGTAAAGAAAGGCAGCCATTATGTTTACCTAGCCAACACTGTTGTCAACCTCAAGGGGAGGGAGCAGAAGAGTTAAGCCAAAGTAGTCCCTCCCTCAGATCCCCCCTCCCCTCGGAAGCCATCAGCTTAAATCAAACAGGATACACTCACTGAACAACGCAATCTACTGAACACCCAGAACTGAATTAGGTGACAGAACTAAAAAGACACCACACCTTTCCTGTCAGATCATAAACCTGACTACTCAGTCCCTGCCTCAGCCAACCATTTCCAGCTGCTGAGCTTACACTGAGACTCTGGAAATGTTACACAAATTCAATCATGGGTGGGGGGTGGGGGAGAATAGTGCCACATGTTTAACGCACATGCCTACCCTGCTTCCAGGATAATTCTGTCTATTTGCTTTAGGATTTTTACTGCAAGCTCAAAGGACATGAAAGCATAGATGCATAGAATAAATTTGAATTTGAATTTGACTGCTTTTGTTTAGCAGGAACAGCTGAACATCAAAGACTTCCAAGCAGGCTATATAATCCCTCTAATTTCTTTCACTCATTATCTCAAAGCAAAAAATTGTCATGAAAGTGGGCATTCCTGTCTTATTTCCTTCTTCAGAATGCTCTTCACAAGTCAGACATAATAATAATCCTATAAGTGGCTTCATCCTAGTTCAATGCTCTGTTTATGGACATGCATGAACCAACACACAATAAATAATGATTTCTCCTTAAACAAGTGCTATCACACCTCTCTGGTTTTACTGAGCCCCTACCACACCCCCACACTTCCCACTCTTCTCCTTTACAGAACTATACAACTCCCCCTTTTCTTTCCAGCTCAAATACATAAACCACAAAGCCCTAGTGACAATCTTGTGATGGGCCACAAAGTCTTATGCAGTAGACTCAAGTATTTGTGGGGTTACATTTACCACAGAAGCATGATGTACGAATCCTGATAAAAGCAGGATAAAGCAGTTTCTGTGAGATGATTTATGCAAACTAGCAAAGCATACATTTAGAATTACCAGACTCAAACCCCCAAAGGGCTCCAGAAACTTTGAAAGTTTAAATTAAAATAGTTACATACCACCTCTTTAAATTATCAAAATGAAGTGCAACAAAATAATTCAGTGTAACAAAGCAATTCTATATACAATAGAAACAGTCCGATAAAAGAAACATAACACAAACACAGGAACCGGGAACCATTCAAGACATTGTATCAGAGGCCAGGGAAGCCTCAAATAAGGTAGCTGTGTTTTTAAAAACAGCAGATGAAAGCTCACCACAGCAGGTGCATCTCACAGGCTGGAGGCCAAAAAGGAGAAGGCCCTTTTCCAGCTTAACATGAGATAAGTCTCTGTGGGCCACAGAATAAGTGACAGGGCCTTCTCTGAAGACCTTAGCGAGCAGACACATCTATATGGGAGAAGGCAGTCTCTCAAATAACCGTTTTTCCCTTAAGTTTAGGAATATGTAGGTATAATGAAACCTTCAACTTCGCTCAGCAGCACAATTCCCTCAACACAGATATTATATGCTGCAGCTTCCAAACCAGCCTTAAGGCCAGGCCCACATGGACCAAACTGCCATAATGCAGTCTTGAGCTTACCAATGCATGGGTCACTGTAGCTTGGTTGCACTGGTCCAAGAATGGTCAGAGCTAGTGCAAGAGTACAAGGTGGCAAAAGTAACCTTTAGCCACTGAGGTCACTTGTACCCCCAGAAACAAAGAATGATCAAGGAGCACCCCCATATGACATTCCAGTTCCAGTAGAGGGAGTAGAACCCTGGTCCAGAAAAAGCAAACTCCCAAAATCCATGCACAGAGCTAGTCACTTACAGGGCCTTGGTCTTAACAGGACTCACCCCCACTTCCTGTGCACACCACATACTCATCCAGGGCTTGCACAGTCACACTTGATTCAGATGTAACAGAGAAATGGAGTACCATCAGAATATGCTGAACTCCGTGGTACAAATGGGGTCCCTAGTGGAACCCAACAGCTTCATACAGATGGCAGTGGAGACATCACAATTCACTCCAGCACCCTTCCGCGTAACGGACAGGAGGCCAACACGCAGTCATCTGACACTACTCTGTGACAAGCCCCATTCAATAGAAATGGGGAGTTCTGGCACTATTTTTGTGGCGGGAAAGTCTTTATATGTTTGCATTTAAGCAACCCGCACCCCTTGACCTTACTACCCCGCTTAACTCAGTTGCAAGTATTTCCCAAATTGCAAGTATTTCCCCCCCAAAAAAGTGTGCACAGGTGGCAAGGGTTTGGGTCCTAAAATCAGTTCACTTTAAGGTAAACGAACGTTTCCCATCTCTCCCCACCCCCGCCGCCTTTAAGCACCTGCACGCACGCGCACACTCCTCTAAAAGCCTCCCCAGTGTAGGCACCTCCACCTCCAGCACCAAAAAAGATCTCCAGGAAAGGAGCGAGGGCGGGGGGGGGGGGGGCTTCTTAACAATAAAGGCATGGGGGCCCCTTGGGTTGCTGAGGGAGCGGGGGAGGGGGCGTATTCCAAAATCTTGACATAGATCTGAACCTGGCAGCCCTGAGAACGACGACACCCACGGAGATGGTGGGAGGGTCGAGACAGAAGCCCAGCCCAGAAGCCTGGCAGCGGCCCCTGCTTGACAAGAGACCTCCCTCCTTCCCACCGAAAGTCACGCTGAGGCTGGAGTCGACGCATGCGCCCTCCCTCAACTTCGTCCCCAGCCCCCCGCTCCCCCCCCCATAAGCAAGAGAATAAACCCAGAAGGAGCCCCGCCCCTCGAAGCGGCGCCTGGGCCTCCACTCACTGTTTATCTCATGAAGGTGTGCGCGGTGGGGGGAAGGGAAGAGATGCAGCCCCGACGCCGCCGACGCGCACCCAGTACGGAGTTCCTGCGCTGCGCGCTCCCTGAGCGCTCCTCCGCTCGCCAGCAGCCGCCACTCCCGCCTGTCAAACCCCCCTTTCACAAACATCCGCCTCCGAACCGGAAAAAGGACGAGTCTCCGTGGCAACACGCTCCCGCCTCCTCGGGGAAAGGCCGGCGAGAGAAAGGGAAAAGCCGTCCGGGCGCAAACACGGCGCGCAGCGCGGAACGTTCCGCCCAGGAGCCGTTATGGAGCAGAGCCCCGGCCAGAGTGAGGGCGAGCGGGTGTCTTTCGGGAGACGGGAGGGAGCGGAGAGCGCTTGCCGCCCCGCGTCCTTGACTGCTCTCACCGTCCCTTTCGTGTCTCTGCTTCCCTTTCAGGTCGGCCCCCGGACGCGCGCGGCGGTGGCGCCTGGTCCTGCTGCCCAGTGTGGAGCCTTCCGCGGGGCTTAGCCCTGGGCCCTTCCCTGTCCGCCGAGAGGGGCCTTGGGGTGTGGTGTGTGGGGAGCCCCTTGCAGCCGGGGGCGCTGCTGCTCCTGCTTGGTCCGGAGGAAGAGGAGCAGGAGGCGGGCGCCTGCCCGGCGGTGAGCGATGGGCGGGCAAGTTTGGGCCTCCAGTCAGAGCCCTCAGGTCGGTGGGGGCGCCCTCTCGCCACCCTCTGCCCGGCCGACCACATCTAGACGCCCGACCCTTCTCGGTTGCCGGGAGAAGGGATTCTGACAGGCGCAGCTTGTTATATCCACCAGTTAAGAAAGCAGCTTGCTTGCCCAATTTCTCTCTTCAAAGTGCAGCTGTCCTGGTCTTAGTGTTATCTAGTCCAGTGTTTCCCAACCTTGGGCCTCCAGCTGTTTTTGAACTACAATTCCCATCATCCCTGACCACTGGTCTTGCTAGCTAGGGATGATGGGAGTTGTAGTCCAAAAACAGCTGGAGGCCCAAGGTTGGGAAACACTGATCTAGTCACTTTTTGGTGTCCCAAAAATAGTTTCGATTGGTTTCTGGTATCCTTGACACCTGCACATGGGTGGGAGAAAGGGGATAGAAGGCATTTCCCCCTCTCTCATAATGCTAGAGCTTCCCAGTAAGCTAACGAACAGGATAGAAAAGGAAGTACTGTACTTACACAGCTCATAATTAATATGCAGAATTCATTGTCACACTATATGGGGACCACTAGCTTAGATGACATTAAAAGATGATTTAAAAAGTTCAGAGGGAATATATACCAATGGTTATTAGCCACAGTGTTTCAGCAGCTGAATGCCACTGAATACCATTACAGAGTGGGCTATTGCCCTCATATCAGACTTGTTAGAATGCTGAGCTAGATGGTCCTTTTGTCCAAATTAGCAAGGTTTTTCATGTTAGAAGGTAATTGCACACACATCTAGCTCTGGTGCCTCTGTTTCCTCTTTCTGTCTATAGAAGTCTGAACTGTAGTCACTTCATGTTACTTAGTTGTCCCATTGAGAATGTGCTTCAGAGGTGAAGTTTGTCTCTCCCTTCCTCATGAAGCAGTCGTGTATCTGCTCCATCATGCACACAACTCAGCCCTCACTTGGCGTACCCCTGCTCATTGCATGGGTTGAAACTGACTGAATGTGGCATGATGTCTGCTTAGTTTATATTCCACTTTACTGGTAAGTACTCAAGACAACTTACAGTCAGACACACTTTTATCCATTCAACAATTCTGTGAAGGAGCACTGAAAGTTATTGTTGCTCAAGGCCACTTACTCCTCTATTATTATCTGCAGTTTTAGTCTACTACATAGTCTAGCCACTACTGCGCACTACTCCCAGCTGCTTAGAAGGTCACTGCAGAGTGACCGCAACTGTGTAGGGAGAGTTGGTCATCTGTAGTATCAGGCCATCTAGTGAGGCAAGTATTTACTGCAACTGAATGAAAATGGGATAGTTTGTAGCTGCTGAAGCTCTATAGACAAACAGTTCACCACATGGCTATATTTCCCCAAAGTGATTTTATAAATAATATCTAAGCTCATCCCATTTCTGACAATTCAGTTGAACATGTGTGGAATTACAGTAGTTGCCAATAATTGTTGATGTAGATCTGAGGGCTGAACTGTATGTGATATGGTAGCAATCACTGTATTTTAGGATTTTTTTTTAATATCTTAAAAAACATACTGCAGAGGGAGGATAATGAGATGGTGAAGCAGTGCTTAGGGAAGATGATTAACTCTTTCCCCTTATTTCCATGATTGAAATCACACAGTGCTTACTTCAGAGTAAGGAAGCGATCTTTACTCAGGCTAGCAGCAAGCACAGGTTCAGTCGTAAAGAGTTCAAGTTAAAAGAGCAAGATAAGTGATTCAGAACTGAATAACTGAGTTGGTAGAGCATGAGACTCTTAATCTCAGGGTTGTGGGTTCAAGCCCCACATTGGCAAAAGATTCCGGCATTGCAGGACCAGATGGCCCTCGAGTTCCCTTCCAGCTCTACAATTCTTGATTCTATGAATGACGCTAGAAGATGTCCCAATGGTTGTCACACCCCTCCCACCAAGTTTTAAAAAGACTAGGTGGAGTATGTTCACTCACGAGACTCTCTTGCCTCCCTAGCCAGCTTCTGTGTGTGCTTCTCTGGGGTAGATGCAGATGATCCCACCTACAAAAGTGGTGCCAGGTTTGTGGCCACAAGACTGTCCTGCCCCTCTCCCTCGAGCTGCTCTTGCTCAGCTCCTCCCACTGGCTAGTCAGAGTCGTCCTCCCTCCATAATAATTATCTGCGCCTCTCAAGGGGAGCGGTGACAAGAGCTAAGAGGATGTAGCTTTGTTTCCCCTTTTCTGACATCTAAAGTTGTATGGAGAAGACCCGCACCCTCCACCTCCAGGTGCCCAATCCTGATAGGGCCGAGGGGCCCATGACATTACCTGACTCCCTCCCCACCTCCTGGAGAGCAAACAACAGCTCATTCATTTTTATTTTGACAAATTATGTATTGCTTAATTACGGTAGTCTCTTAAATAAAGTACAATAGTGTAATACAATAAAGATAAAAATCAGTTGAAACCACAAATCCGTCAATTTCATTTAAATGTCTGCCAGAATAAAAACTCCTCAGTAGGCACCCAATGTTCAACAGGGAGGAAGACTGTCTGACCTCAAATAGAAGGGAGTTCCATAAAATTAGGCCCACAGTACTGAACCCACAGCTGCTAGAGGATGTGAGCTGTGCATTTAAACTTAGGATGGTAATTTCAACAGAGTGAACAGTGTGAAGTCCGTGATCCAGGTGAGGGTGCATAGCTGCTGTCAAGTAAATAAAAAGACATTAGAAGACCTAACGGCATATTGCCTACACTATATGTATGTTGGCCCTGAGGGCATAGGCCACCACACTCATTCTTAATATGCCAGCTTGATTGTTGAATTGACCCTCAGGTGAAAAGGACAGCTAGCCCATTAGTTCTGGGCTTAAGATCTGCCCGTGGGAATTAAAATACCTCTCTAACTGGGACTCCCCTTACTCTCGTGTTTCAGGAACTTACACCAGCCTGCTGGAAAGAGGCTTCTGCTTGCAACAGGATAGCAAGCTGGAAAAGGTGCGTTCTGCTTCACAACTTTCTCAGCAAACTTCATACATCTAATGAAGTGGTTTGTTGGCTACGATCATTCAAACCATAATGAACAAGTTAGGGTCAATTCATGCAAACTGTTTTTTAACTTGTTTGTAAACCACATAGATGTTTTACTATCAATCCTGCTTGAGTTAGGCTGAAAATTATGTAAGTTGTGAGAATCAGACTTTAGTATTTATCTCACCAACAGCACTTAACGTTTTTCCGGCAACCAGCATGGGGCCATTTCTGTTGAAAAGCTTGTGGCTGCACCACAAGCTCAGTGTTTGTTATCACAAACCGTAGTGCAGTGATCACTTGATGGTTTCTTCAAGGAGCCAGATGAATTTTCAGCATATGATGATGTGAAGGACTTTATTCATTCTCACACATCTCAAAAATCAATCCAGATATATAACAGAGCAATGAGATGATAAATTTTGCTCCATGGCTGGGACCAACTTGCAGTCAAGTGAGCCAAAATCAGATATGATCCTGGAATTTATTTCTGATGACTCTGTATGCCTCTGTAAATCCAAAAGTAACTGGTGATATTGTGAGAGGATATATGAGTTCTGGTATGTTAGCCACTGAAGAATGGGTGATGAATATGTGATCAATAAATGTTTTTGCTGCAGATGTAGAAACTGGCCTGTTTAATAGCAACTAGCTCTGTTCTTTTCCTCTGTCACCCCAGGAGCTGAGCAGCTCCTCCGCTGTCTTTCTTCTCATCTTGCAACTTTTTCCTAACGCTGAAGGAAATCAGCTACAGGGTAGGCATGCAGGTCAACCAACAGAATGAGGAAGAAACTCAGCAGAGTCACTGTCCTTTCTCTTTGGGTTATCTTGTGTCACAGAAGCTGTAATGTGGTTCTGACAGGCAGGAAAGCAGAAATTGGATTGCTGTGCGGGGCTTGCAAGGAGTTCTATAAGCCCCCCACAGCAATGCAGCAGGCAGCTGATTCCAGCAACAAGCAGGCTTCTATTCTTCCACCCGTCAACTGATGGGCAGGAGAGCCGAATCCTACTTTTTGCTGGCATCAGCTGCATGAACAAGTTCCTTGCAGGGAACTCTAGGGGAAGCATTGGATCTCACCTATCTAGGCAGTAGAGCTGAAGCCTGCTTTCCCTAACCAATGCACAGTCAGGCTCCCAATGTGCATTGGCGTCTGTGTCTCTACCTGCCCCATATATGATGTCATGTATGGGGCAGGTGGGTGTAATTGGGTAGGAACTGCCTTCTGGGCCAAACTGGAACCCTTGGCAGTCAAAATCTGGTCTTCAGCCTGGAGGTTCCCCACCCCTGATCTAAAAGCAAATGAATAATCCCTCCCAAAATTGGACTGCAACTCCCCCCAGATCAGGGATGGTAGGCATTAGAGTCCAGCAGCACCTACCGAGTACAATGTTGGCTGCTCCTGATATATAGAATGCACTGTAAGTTTCAGTTCCTTTTGTGGTTTCCTTTTTTCTCTTCCTCACTGGTACTCCCTGCCCATACCCAGAATCTCACTTTTCTTCCCATCCTGTTCAACTTCCTTTAAAATACTGGCAAAGAAATATTACAAATGTAATACATTTATGCAAAATAAACAAGTATATGCTTTGTGTTTTCTTGGAGCAGAATCAGAAACATGAATCCTCCCTGAAGGATGGTCAAGTTTTCCTTAGAGAATTCTCGGGCGAGCTGAAATGTCAGGCTTATTGGTCTCTTAGGCTATATTGACAAAAAACCTCTGTGTTAATCCATCTAAGTTACCTCTTATCAATAATTATGATACATGCATTCCATGTTTTCATCTGGAAAGGAAACTAAGTGGATTACAGCTTTTTAAAAAATGAACTCCATTTACATAGAAAAAAACTTAAATTCATAAAAGTTGAGAAGGAAAAAGTGGGACATATTCAAGTAAGCAGGTGTTCTAATAAGAGCCAGTGCACTGGAACTTCCTCCCTTCTCTCATGCCAAATTCTCTCTGAAGAGTGTTCTCTCCCCAGAAGAGTGTTCAGGGGAAGGAGAGGGGAGATTGTTCTGTCCAGCAACTGAAATGCCTTTGCTGATAGGATTGTAATATCTCTATGATGAATTCCACCCTTAAAATATAAATAAAATCAGTAAGTGATATTCGGTGCTAGTCCTATTTTGAGTAGACCTGTTTACATTAATGGACTTGACTCACTTAGGCTCATTAATTTCATTGGCTCTATTCTGCCTGGACTTAATTGAATACAACTCAATATTTTGCAGCTAGCAATAAATTTCTATTCAGTTTAACAAAGATCTCTTAAATAATTATTCATCTTCCTAAAAAATAGGATGGTAAAGCTAAATATATTCATTTAGCCTTTGGAGAGGGCAATTTAACCAATCAGTCATGAGCCAGCAATTTTGTGCTGATTAAACTTCCTATATGTGACTTTAAATATAACAAACGTTGAAGCAGCCGCAAGTCTTTTGTACCCTTAATCAGTACTCTTGCATGGCCACTATCAGAATCCATTTTGTATGAACTAGGTGTTTTGTTAGCTGTATGGTTTCATAAACTGCTTTCAGGAAAGTTTAAAGGCTCAATCACTGTACCTCCAAGGAGGACCCCTGCCTAAAACTCTGAAGAACTACTACCAGTCAGTGTATGTGAACAATGCTGAGTTAGATGGACTCAAAAATCTGTCTCAACAAAAGGTAACTTCAAAAAAAGTATTCTGAATTGACTTTTCCTAGGAGTCTGCTCAAAAAAACCGTCAGGATCTATAGACATATTAGTTGATAGACCTGACTGAGGCCCCCTTAAGTCTCGCATAACACCCACTTGCACTGCCTCTCTAGAGCCTTGTAATGCCCCTGTACTTCGGACAAAGCCCATATTGGATACTGATGCTTGGCATAATATGTTTTACAGCTTGGTGAAGCAAAGCCGGGATAAAGATGAGGCAAATGTGGCATTAGGATGGATCAATGGGGAGCTCCACATCCGAGTATCCTGTCCCATTGCTGCTGGCACTGAACTGCTGTACTGGTTAGCAGAGGCCAGTCCCGCTTGCCTGGAAAAGAATGCACCAGCAAATATATCAGATGGGGTATTTGTCGCAGAGAGGAAAACGGTAGAGGAGCAGCTAGCTAAGACCACCACTGTGGAAGCAGAGACTTTGACACAGAAAGGAGATGCTTCCCTAGATGGCGATGCAATAGATTCCTTTGCAGGTACTGTACCCGAATTCCTAGAATCTTAGTCAGAAGGT